>NC_092775.1:58120158-58745158 GCF_047496795.1 Chiloscyllium punctatum
GTCACCCCTAAACCTTCTTTTCTCCAATGAAAACAGCCCCAAGTGCCTCAGCCTTTCCTCATACGATCTTCCTACCATACCAGGCAACATCCTGGTAAACCTCCTTTGCACCCGTTCCAGTGCCTCCACATCCTTCCTATAGTATGGCGACCAAAACTGCACACAATACTCCAGATGCGGCCACACCAGAGTCTTATACAACTGCAACATGACCTCAATTCCTCTACCAATAAAAGCCAGTACGCCATATGCCTTCTTCACAGCACTATTTACCTGGGTGGCAACTTTCAGAGATCTGTGTACATGGACACCAAGATCCCTCTGCTCATCCACGCTACCAAGTATCCGACCATTAGCCCAGTACCCCATCTTTTTGTAACTCATACCAAAGTGAATCACTTCACACCTACCCACATTGAACTCCATTTGCCACCTTTCTGCCCAGCTCTGCAGCTTATCTATATCCTGCTGTAACCTGCCACATCCTTCCTCACTGTCTACAACTCCTCCGACTTTCGTATCATCCGCAAACTTGCTCACCCAACCTTCTAACCCTTCCTCCAGGTCATTTATAAAAATGACAAACAGCAATGGTCCCAAAACAGATCCTTGCGGAACACCGCTAGTAACTGCACTCCAAGATGAACCTTTACCATCAACTACTACCCTCTGTCTTCTTCCAGCCAGCCAATTCCTAATCCAAACCTCCAACACACCCTCAATGCCATACCTCCATATTTCTTGTGCGCTTTTATAGGGAAAAAAAACCTACCCAGGTAAGCTTGCGCTACACCAGCTTCCGGGTCCGCTGCGCGCTTTTTTAAAAAAAACTTTCAAATTTAAACCATTAAACAAACATCACTGAGCCTACAAGCAGCCACTGCCAAACAGCCCTTACCTGCTCCGCTGAGAGAGTGAGGCCTAGCACTTCTGAGGAAAGGCTGAGAGACTTGAGGTTGTTTTCGTCAGAGAGAAGAAGGTTGAGAGGTGACTCAATGAGACATGTAAGATAATCAGAGGGTTAGATAGGGTAGACAGTGAGACCCTTTTTCTTCAGATGGTGATGGCTAGCATGAGGGAACATAGCTTTAAATTGAGGAGTGATAGATATAGGACAGATATTAGAGGTAGTTTCTTTACTCAGAGAGTAGTAGGGGCATGGAACACACTGCCTGCAACTGTATAGACTCGTCAACTTTAAGGGCATTTAAATGGTCATTGGATAGGCACATGGACAAAAATGGAATAGTTTAGGTTAGATGGGCTTCAGATTGGTTTCACAGATGGGCGCAACATCAAGGGCTGAAGGGCCTGTACTGCGCTGTAATGTTCTATGTTCTAGAACCATTGCCTTCATTCATCAAGAAGTGCACGACCTGCTCTTCTTCAGATTGTGTTGTAGGATCTTCATTTGGCACCTGACGGTGTCTTCGTTCAACACCTTCATAAAAGGGTAGCACTCTCCTGGTGCAACACCTACCATCAGATCAGAACAACAGAGCAGCATTCAGCCTCTCCAGCTCTGTACTGGTGTGTTAGATTGTGCCTGATCTGGATCTAAACTTCATTTCCACCTCTTCATTCGGCCTCCCTCAATGTCCTTCATAACGAACCAAAAATTGATAAGTCTCCCCTTTTGAATTTTCAGTTGACCTCCCCACTAGCCTCAACAGCAAACACTTAGTGGATCAGGCAGCATCTGTGGAGAGCAACGCAGTTTCAGGAGGATAACCTGTCTTCAGAATGGAAAAGATTCTGGCAATTAACGAGATATATTTCAGAATGGTTATCAGCGAGGCAGTGGGAGAGGCAACTCCTGGTTGTGGTAGGCCCAGATCTGGGATTCCTGGTTATCGGTGAGGCAGTGGGAGAGGCAACTCCTGGTTGTGGTAGGCCCAGATCAGGGACTCCTGGTTATCGGTGAGGCAGTGGGAGAAGCAGCTCCTTGTTGTGGTAGGCCCAGATCTGGGATTCCTGGTTATCGGTGAGGCAGTGGGAGAAGCAGCTCCTTGTTGTGGTAGGCCCAGATCAGGGATTCCTGGTTATTGGTGAGGCAGAGTTGGCAGTGGAACGGGGGACTCCTGGTTGCAGGGCCAGTGTGGGTCCAGCACAGGACCTGGCCTCAGTGACCTATTAGCAAGGCACCCCAGCGGCAAAGAGATGATGCCTGAAGAGTGGGGACTCCAACATTGGTGAGTCTAGCTCAGGCAGCAGAGGTGTGGCAGGGCTGGTGTCATTGGTCAGCTGGCTTTGGAATCATGATGGAGGCTGTGGAATGAAGATGGACTCCCTTTCAACTTTATTCATTTAATCTTAAAGCATTCAAATGGCTCCTGATTGTGGTAACAGTTGAAGCTTTTCACTGTGTTTTACCGTGTTGTTCATTGTCGAGTGCAAGTGACAATAAATCATCAAAATCCCAGGCCACCAACCAGACCAAACTGAAAGAAGAGAGAACAAAGGACCTTGCTTTGCATTTTTCTTTCACAATTTCAGGTCAGGCACTAACTGTTTTTGATGTGCAGATGCTATGGTCAGGACACTAGTCAGAACATATCAATGTTCCTCTTATTGCATCAACTCTGGCCAGCTGGTGGAAAGCCTTAACATCTCATCTGAAAGATGGTCTCACCAACAATGTAGTACTCATTCAGTCCTCCAGGGGAATATCACTGTGGACTGAAGCACTCAAATCTCTGGAGTCAGCATGGAAGCAAAGTCAGCAGCAAGGCTGTTATCAGAGCCTTAGCTTACACTGTGTGATGGAGATACAGCAGAGTTAATCTCCCAGCGTCTCCAACAATAAGCCTTGCCGCCAGTGTAACTAGCAGCATATAGCTTTCCCATTTCACACATTAGTCTATGTTAATAGCTTCTGGGAGTTAGATTGCCAATTTCTGCTGAATTATAGGCTGCGTCACACCAGCAAAATGGATAACCCTATCAGTAGACACAGGACTATGTCTGAAGTCAGGACAGACATTTCCCTCAAATATTGCATTGAAGGAGCTTTTAAAGAAACATTTCTGAAGTGCGCATTTTGACAATGTCTCAAAATGGATATATATGTTTCCCTCAGGATTTCAGCCTTCCCCTACCTCACCCTGTCCCCTCAGAAAACAGGACCCTGCCCCAAGTAAAGTAGTTGGAGGAGCCAGCACGTTCCAGGAATGAGTAAATAGGAAATGAGTAAATATGGAGGGGGGGCAGTGCGGGTGGAATGGATGTGTGTTGGGGGCTGCAGGAAGGTGGTGGGAAGCCAAGGCATAATTTGAGGAGGTTGTTGATTCTGATTCATTGGGAGAAGTGAATTAATCTTCTTTCATCCTTTTAGCATTATATTAATAGATATCTGCCCAGGGTATGCCCACTTCTGGAGCCCATTTGTGATGTGCAATTAAGCAGACAAACACAGATGTCTTTTGCATAATATAATAGCTCTGAAAGAGCTAATGCTAAATTTGCATTATGTTTCACCCAGTCTAATGGTGTCACATAGGCTTTGGGTGTAGAATCAAGCAGTCTTGCATGAGACTAATTATGCCGAACTAGTTAATATTAATTGTACCACACCATCGATTTTACACAAAAATTCAAACTTGAAGCCAACAGATTACAAATTGCATTGAGATGCTGCAGGTTTTAAATTATGTTAAAGGAATTAGAATAAATATATACTTTAAGAAGCAATGGAAGGAGAAATATTGCTTTCAAAAAAATTTAATGTCAGAAGCAGATCAAGCAGAACACAGGAATAGATATCTTGCAGAGATCAGTTAAGATCTAAAATTTCAAATCGGAATACTAAGTCTGAAGCTGAACAAGTTAATACATTATTGTATTCAGTAGGTTCTATAGCAGATGATCATCAAAATATAAAAGGAGGCACAGATACTTTTTAAAAGTTTTAAAAGGTTTGATAATTACTTTAATCTGAGAAAAAACAAAATTCTTCAAAGGCCAAGATTTAACAGGAGCTCGGTTTCAGGGAAAATCCATCAATAATTTCTTGAATAATTTCCACAAGTTAGTAGAAAACCATGAGAATGGAGTTTTGTAATGACTGCCCTATCCTGGAACACTCTCATGTACCTTCTGTGTTTTAGAGTCCAGGAGTCTTACAAGGCTGGTTACTGGGGGACAAGGTGTACTATAGTGCAAACCCCTGACAGAGGCACAGTGTGCCACATTATCCTGGCCTGGTGTGCTCTGTCCAATTGGGGCTCTGACCTGGCAATATGCTGGATGCTGAACATCTGGAGGATTGGGGACAATCTTTCAGACAGGAGGAGAGTGACGACAATGGGGAAGACAAAGTTCTCCCTGTCCATGGCAGAGTTCAGATATATTGGGCACTACAACCAGACAGGAACAGGTTGGCCCCCAAATGAGAGATTAGATTACATACAGTGTGGAAACAGGCCCTTCGGCCCAACAAGTCCACACCGACCTGCCGAAACGCAACCCAACCCATTCCCCTACATTCACCCCTTCACCTAACCTGCACATTTTTGGATAGTGGGAGGAAACCCACGCAGACACGGGGAGAATGTGCAAACTCCACACAGAGAGTCGTCTGAGGTGGGAATTGAACCTGGGTCTCTAGTGCTGTGAGGCAGCAGTGCTAACCACTGTGCCACCGTGCCGCCCAAGATGGGTGCAGTGAACTATTATGGTATATAAAGTAGTCATTGGTTATGATGCCAGCATTTCATTTGGACTGTGGAAGTGAACAGCAATCACGATCGGTTTTGCTTGTATTCCCTTTTACGGACTGTCAATAAAAACTCATGATTAGAACTGTCCAATTGCTTACCTGTTACGATGTTCCCCTACTGAACAATGGTAATGCACAGGTCTCCAGTGGGCTTGGGGACAGAGTAGCACTGACTTAGAGGGTGTTTGCACACAATGTGAAAATGGACAGATAAACGTTTATGACCTGATGATCAAACAGTGACCAGGGAAAGAGAATGGGTTTGTATGTGTTAGCCAGTGTTATTGCGAAAAATGAGTCAAAACGTGAGGAACTTTTCGACTCTTATCTCCAGCATCTGCACTCCTCACTTTCTCCGAGTGAGATATAATGTCAGATTGCCGATGTGACCTTCCCAGCTGACAAAGGTACAAGGGTGGCTGGTATTTTGATGAATATTGTGTGAGTGGCGGGTTGGACAAGGAATGGAGCATACCAGGATCGGGGATAGAAATAGACATGAAGGGTAGGGTATTAACGAGGCAACTTTGTTAAGATAGGTTGGGAAATCTTCACGAGGCCTTGTGGTAAGAACTTCTTCAAAAGACTTGATGCAACTTGCAATTCTAAAAGTACGATGTTCAGCCCCAAACACCAGTGTCAGTGCTGTGGAACAACAAAGCCTCACAGGCAGAGACAATGCCCAGCTGTTACAAAAAAATACCACTCTTGCAAAACTGTAAGTCATTTCCACAAGATGTGTTGAAAAGTGGGACACGGTTTCAGAGCATGGAAAAGGAAACGGATCCACATGCAGACAGGTCAATACACTGAATCATTCCAAGAACTAGGGGGCATAGCCTCAAAATAAGGGGGACCAGACTTCGGACTGAGTTGAGGAGGAACTTCCTCACCCAAAGGAGTGTGAATCCATGGAATTTCCTGCCCAGGGAAGCAGTTGTGATAACCTCGCTGAACGTTTTAGGATAAATGTTTGAACAATAAAGGGATTAAGGGTTACAGTGAGCAGGTGGGCAAGTGGAGCTGAGTCCATGAAAAGATCAGCCATGATCTTATTGAATGACGGAGCTGGCTCAAGGGGCCAGCCGGCCTACTCCTGCTCCTGTTCCTTACGTTCCTATGTTATCCTTTAAAGAAGATAACTCACATTAAACAATGTATTCCATTAGAAAAGCAAACATTCTTAGGAGAAATTGATTATTCAGCCAAAATGATTCATCCAGCTCAGCCTTCACACAGCTTGATATGCACAGCAATGGACAGCTTGTTCATTTTAAGCTTGATACAAGACCGAGTGTCTCTATCTTGTCAGGTCAGAAACCTTGGTTGAAGAAACTACGGTTAGGCTCGGTACAAAGATGAAACTGCATGGTCCATTTGCAACAAATCTAGAGGTTAAAAGAGTTCCAGAAGAAACATTGCAACATAGACATTCAGCAGAACATTCAACACTCTTCATGTTTGACCCCGCTTACATGTCTTGACTTCAACACCCACATGGTAACAGGAGGGATTCCACTAGTTTCCTGCAAACAACTGGTTCAGTAACAACTGCTGCTGACCAACTGATCCAGGAGCTATGATAAAAGGTTTCATTTGGGCTTCTTGGTAAAGCCTATCTTGCCATCAGAGAATAGCTTCATACAGTCAACAGGAAGGAAGCTCCAGCCTTCGCAGAATTGGTGAAAGTGCTTTCCGTTCCTACCGCCATCAAAGAATTTTGTCTCTCAAAGCAGAATAGTCACCGTCAGTGACCGAGAGGGTGCTGCTCGAGCTGCAGTACTCCAGTGACATGACTGAAAATGTGAAAGTGTCTTGTTAGACAGAAAGACAACAGCAGAAGGCAAAGGAAGAGGTCTAACCAAATCAACAAGTTAAAGTAAAGGACATCTACACTTCAACTCAGATGTATCGGCAGGTCTGAAGGTAAAGGTTTCCTTGAACAAAAGTGGAGATGAGCCACATGTGACTCCACAGACAAACAGATTCAGGACACGGCTGTAAAGGAGACCTTGTCTGAAAATCCAGGACATTACAGGGAAGAGAAACCACCTTCATTGATGGATAGTTTAAAGGTACTCCAAATTGCACCTTTGAAGGAAATTCAGGAGATTAAGTGTCCTCCAGAAATGTACTGGACCAACTCTCGAGTTGAACAATATCCTCCACAAAGCATGTCTAAGAAAAGATCCTCCAGTGGAGAAATGGCTCATGGTTCGACCAAGGTCAAGACCAGAATCCAGGTCAATAGTCCTCATGTCAAAGACCTACCAATCTTCCACATCAGGAGGGAATACATTCTCAAAAACTGTCCAATCTCAGGAAGGCCTGAATTTGTGAAGTTCGAGACCTGGGAGAAGGTGGAGTAATGGTAAATGTAGCTAAACTGATACATGTTAGCTATTGGGACAAAATGCTTGGGGGGAGATGTTGCACAAAGTAATTGTCCTGAAGGAATCAACACTGAAGTTGTATTAAGCTCCTCTCTGGGATGCTGGGATACCATCTTTGGGTGGAGAATTGGGTAGTCTTCTGATGACATGGCATCTCTGCTCATGATAGTTGTAATTATGCCCAATTTGGGTAATATTAATTGCACATATGGCCATCGTGTAATAAAATATATCTTGTTATGCAAGACAAGTGCTTTTTCTTGTTGATACTCTCTCATGATTCATCTACTACTCTCACAATTAGAGGTATTTGACTCAACATAGAAAAGAGGATTCGACATGGACCGGATGTACCATTGTCCCAGATAATACTTTGGGTTTGATTTTGATTTCCATTTCCATTCTTTAAGTTTCTGTTAGACATTGTTTTTGTTACTCTGCTCCAACAGGGGCTGTCTAACCTGTTTAAGTTTGCTTTGAAAGGTCAGGAAACTAACCCAACAGCAAGACACGAGTGGTTGTTACCCAGAATCCATTGCGACAATAATCATAGCTACTTAAAAACTAGGGATCAATCAAAGTGACATTGTAACTATGGCACTTATAACTGTCAGGCTACAGCTCAGAGACAGACTGAATGAATTAGCTTTATTGTCACATGTACTCACATGAGTACAGTGAAAAGTTTATGGCACCATCTTAGATACAAAGGTATCTAGGTACAGATTCTTGATTACAAATTCTTAAGGAAAAAGATTAGAAAATGCAGAAATAAAACGTCCAGATCTTCAAAAGTACAAAATCATAGCAATAGATTAGAAAATGAAAGAGGTAAAAAGATCAGACTAACAGTCGTTCTGCAATAATATAATAAAGAAAAAAAAATTAAAAAGAGCACTTAATGCCTTAAAGGTACTCAGCCTTAGAATCCCTACAGCTTGGAAGCAGGCCATTCAACCCACTGAGATGACACTGCACTCCCCCTCCCTCACCGCCTGCCCAGAGAGAATCCCACCCCACCTTATTCCCCATGACTAATCCCTCTAGTCTTCACTCCCCTGAACACTATGGGCAATTTAGCCTGGCAAATGCATCTGACCTCTCCATCTGTGGACTGTGGGAGGAAACCGGAGCACCCAGAGTGGACCCACACAGACACAGGGAGAGCGTGTAAACTCCATACACACACAGCCACCCGAGGCTGGACTCGAACCCAAGTCTCCAGCAGTGCTCACCACTGAGCCACCGAGCTGCAAGCTTCCTGAGCAGCTTCTTTAAAAATGGTGACAAAAGCATTTGCAGGACGTGAGATATAACTGTAGGAAGAAAAGATGGTGTCTGCATTCAATTCAGTAATATCACAAGCTCTGATTAATTCTAACGCATTCAATGGTGTGTGAACCCTTGATTCCTTGTCGGTGATGAAAAGAGCTCAGTGTTATTGTTATTCAGGTAGACATTTGCCATTACGTTCAAGGCTTCTTTTGAAAGAGGCTTGCGACATGGCAATTCATCCACTCTCACTTGTCAATTCCTTTCATGCTCCATGCTCCGTTAATGTTAATTTGCGATTAGTTTATCAATCAACTTCATCTCACTCCAAGATCTCTGAATGATTCAGAAACAAACTGGCAGCTGATGCTCCTAACGAGTGAGAGACTTCAGGGATAGTCTGTACAATCGCCATCAATCCTTGTAGCTGTGAAGCTCCTTCCCTTCCTGTCTCCACTCTGCAAGTAAGTGGGCTTGAAAATTACAGTGAGGTCTGTGCTGGATGGTTTGTTCTCAGTCGGTTGAAGATCTTCACAACACAATGACACAGCCAGGCAAGTAAGTTGAGTCACAGCAGTTTGACAACCCCACTGCCCAAAATGTCAGTGAATAAAGAGATGAGAGAGTGCAAAGGCAGACAGATGATGCTTCCGAAGATGCTGCCTGAACTGCTGTGCTTTTCCAGCACCACTCTAATCTAGAATCTGGTTCCCAGCATCTGCAGTCCTTGTTTTTAACCTATATTGAGTTGATCCCAATCCGCACCAGAACAGATGCACAACAACTCACTCAGTGGTCAGCACTGCTGACTCACAGTGCCAGAGACCCAGGTTTGATTTTGGGTTCCTGTCAGTGTGGAGTTTACGTAATCGCCCAATGTCTGTGTGGATTTTCTCAGGGTGCTCCGGTTTCCTCCCACAATCCACAGATCCGGAGGTGAGGTGGATTGGCTATGGTGAATTGCCTATAGTGTCCAGAGGTGTGAGGTGAGGTGCATTAGCCATGGGAAATATAGGGGTAGGGTAGGGAATGGGTCTGGGTCGGATACTCTTCAGAGGGTCAGTGCAGACTCAATGGGCCGAATGGTCTGCTTCCACACTGCAGGGATTCTATGATTAGGAAGATCTGTCTCGTAGGGAAAGAGAAAAGCCCACCCAGGAGAAAAATCCAATAAAACGTGTAAATGAGCAGACTGTTCCAACTTGTCCTGTGTACCTTAGTGCATAGTTCCAGTATGACCAGCACATTATTTCCAAGTATTACTGGTCTTTTTTTTAATTGGTTTTCCCAACTGGATGCTCCTCAAAATTCCCAATTTGAGGTGATGCTTAAGTCACACCAAGGCTGATAGAAGCAAAACACTGTGATACTAGAAACTCAGCAGGGCTGGCTGAAGGTAACAAGCATCATCTGGAGAAATCAGTTAAAGAGAACATGATTCATCTGATATCACCATGAAGAGTGGGATTCATTCAGTAAAGCTGCTGAGAGAAATAGGATTGTGCTTATAGCTATTGGCGGTGGGATTTATTTATTTAATGATTAAGACAAGTGTCTCTTCTTGTTAGAATATCAAGTGGGGTTCCTTTATGGCACTGGACCAGTCAGATTCTTAGGACCCAACCAAAAAGGAGGAAGGTGGCAACAAATTTGCCTGCAGTATTTTTCACCCTGAGCAGTGGTGAAGATCTGTTATTGTGATTGATGTTTATGGGAGGACAGTGTTAGCAGTGGGGAGGTGTACATTGTGTTAATGTCTCAGTATTGGATTGTGAAAGACAGAATAATGTGTTCTCAACAGATTGGACTGCTTTGAAATGTTTCTCATCACTCTTTCAGGAAGACAAAATATACTTCCAGTGCCTCCCATTCCACCCCTCATGGTCGCAGTTGTGATCAGTGTCAGACTTGCACATTGTTAATTAATACTAGGACCCCCTCCCCCTCAGTAAGTTAGCACCTTCTAATTTATCACAAAACACTTTTTTCACTCTGCGTTTTCTTCCACTTTTGAAAAATAATTTTGGAGTTTCTGAAAATAACAGCAGCAAGTTCGATTAGATTAGAATCCCTACAGTGTGGAAACAGGCCCTTCGGCCCAACCAGTCCACATCAACCCTCTGAAGAGTAACCCACCCAGGCCCATTTCCCTCTGACTAATGCACCTAACACTATGAGCAATTTAACTTGACCAATTCACATGACCTGCATATCTTTGGACTGTGGGAGGAAACCCACACAGACACGGGGGGAACATGCAAACTCCACACAGACAGTCGCACGAGGCTGGGATTGAACCTGGGTCCCTGGTGCTGTGAGGCAACCGTGCTAACCAATGAGCCACCGTGCCACCCCTTAAGACCACACCAATCAGAGTGCTTATTCAAAAAAACTGTTCCTACAATGTCAAATAGGACGATTGATCCTTGCTATTGAAAACCACAATATAACACAGTTATAGATTCATAAAGTTGTTACAGTCGGGAAACAGACTCTTCAGTCCAACTCATCCATGCTGACCAGATATCCTAAACTAATCTAGTCCCGTTAGCCAGCACTTGGCCCATATCCCTCTAAATCCTTCCTATTCATATACCCATTCAGATGCCTTTTAAATGTTACAATTGTACCAGCCTCCACCACTTCCTCTGGCAGCTCATTCCATACACGAACCACCCTCTGTGTGAAAAAGTTGCCCCTTAGGTCCCTTTTATATCTTTCCCCTCTCACCCTAAACCTATGCCCTCTAGTTCTGGACTCCCCCACCCCAGGGAAAAGACCTTGTCTAATTATCCTATCCATGCCCCTCATGATTTTATGAACCTCTATAAGGTCACCCCTCATCCACCAACACTCCAGAGAAAATAGCCCCAGCCTGTTCAGCCTCTCCCTATAGCTGAAATCCTCCAACCCTGGCAACATCCTTGTAAATCTTTTCTGAACCCTTTCAAGTTTCACAACATTCTTCCTATGGCAGGGAGACGAGAATTGCACACAATATTCCAACAGTGGCCTAATCAATGTCCTGTACAGCTGCAATGTGACCTCCCAACTCCTACACTCAATGCACTGACCAATAAAGGCAAGCATACCAAACCTGGTAACAGGTCACAGACCTTAAACGTTAACTGTGTTTTTCTCTCTCTGCAGATGCTACCCAAGGTGGAAATTGTTTCCAGTTGTTCAAAAAGTGGGTGGACAGCTGAACAGCGGAACATCCATCAATCCCACATCTTTCCAGTTCTGAAGAGGAGTCATATCAGACTCAAAACTGTATTTCTCTCTCCAAAGACACTGGAGATCTTTTTACACATTGGGAACAGGGCCAGTCACCTTCAGCCAAACCCACCGACTCTCATCAGCAGTTTCTGATTTAACTTCAGATCTCCAGCTTTGCGCTATTTTGCTTTTATCAGACTTGGTGTGCCTCAGGCATCACCTTAAATTGGGAATTTTGGGGATTTGCCCGGGGAGAAACCGGTAAAAAAAACACTGCTTTGAAGTGACAAATACTCCAGCCCCCAGGGGTTCCTAGCTCACATTTTCTTCTGCACATCTCTTAACAAGGGTGAAATGCTTCTTCCAACCACAAATGCCCCGTCCAACCATGCCTTGAATCTTGCAGTGTTCTCAGAGACACAGTTCTTTCCAGCTGCTGGCTGTCTTTCCAATGGCCTTCTCCCCATAACCCTGTACATCTTTTCGTTACCGGTAACATTCTCTGAATCTATGTTCACCACACACTCAGATTGTAACGGCTCACTGCGTGACAAAGAGTTTCCTCAAGTGGCTTTGTTTGTCGCAAGTTGCAAATCACCTGAACCTAATGGACAGGTACAAGCAAGTACCCGAAAATACTGATAGGGCGGCACAGTGGCTCGGTGGTTAGCACTGCTACCACACAGCGCCAGGGAACTGGGTTCAAATCCCACCCTCAGGCGACTCTGTGTGGAGTTTGCACGTTCCCCCTGTGTCTGTGTGAGTTTCCTCCGGGTGCTCCGGTTTCCTGCCACAATCCAAAGATGTGCAGCTTAGGTGGATTGGCCATGCTAAATTGCCCATACTGTTCAAGGATGTGTAGGTTAGGCGCATTAGTCTAGAGGGAATGGGTCTGGGTGGGTTACTGTGCGGAGGGTCGGTGTGGACTTGTTGAGCCGAGGGGCCTGTTCCCATACTGTAGGGAGTCTATGAACATTAGTGGCTAGCTTGTGTCATTGTGGTAGTTCCCCTAACCCTGGGAGGCCTGGGTTCAAGTCCCATCTGCTCCAGACGTATGTAATAACATCTCTGAACTGGTTGATTTGAAAAATAGGCTAAATTTTTTTTAAAAGTGGAACAGTAGTGGGGGCTCCTGCAGAGGTAACGTCTCTATCTTTGGACAAGAAGTCCTGGATTCAAGTTCCATCCTTAACTCAGAGGTATGTAATACATTTTTAATTAGGTTGATTTAAAAAAAACATTAGCTTCTAGCAAAATGAGGGTATAGTACAAAGGGGCAGAGGCTGTGATTTAGTTATGTAGAGCCTTAGACAGATTCCACACAGAGCATTGCGTTCAGTATTGGAAGCTGCATCTCCGAAAGGATGGAATTGCAATTTAACCAAAAAGCATTCCAGGCTTTAAGGGTTGAATCGTGAACCTCGATGTGTAAACTTTGATTATCCTTGTATTTTGAAGATTCAGCTTTTGAAATGTTGAGAAACAATAAACCCAGCAGCCCCAGAGAAACCCTTCGCCCTGGTGGGGGGAATGCAATGCCAAATTACAACCAGCGGGAAACTTAAGAAGCACCTTTCCAGAGAATGGGTCAGAGAAATCCAGAATTCTTTTTGCGTGAAGACAGTGGATGTTGTAAATTGGTGGGACCTCCAATACAAAGATATAGATGGTGTTTTGCTGGACAGTGTTATTAAAGAATATGGGGCAAATGTGGGAAAATGTAATTAAGGTTCAGATCAACAGTGATTTAAGTGGAAGCAGAACAGGGCTGAGAAGCTGATTAACTATGTTATTTTACAGTTAGCCAGACCTCAGATACTGAATTCTTGACAATATAGTTCACTGAAAATTGACTGTTCTCTATAAAAGAGGAAAATATTTGAATAATTAATACCCCTGAATCCGTCAAAATTGATTTCTTGTGTTGAGTGATTTATTCGCTGATTAATTGACTGACTGATTGATTTACAGACTGACTTAGATTGATTGATCAATTGTTTGACTCGTTTATTGATTAACAATAAACTGATTTATGACAGTGATTTGCTCTCTGGCTGATGATTGATTGATCAATAGATTGAATCGCTCAGTGAGTGACTGACAAACTAATTAAGTGATCAACTGACCGAATTACCCAATGATTGACAACCTGGCTGACTGATTAGCCAATTTACTAACCAACTGACTGACTGACTGATTGACAAACTGATTGATTCAACAAGAGAACTGTTGCAATGTTTCGGTCTATTTTTGATCTGCTTGCTGTTCTTAGCTGAAGCAGGTGGCTGATTCAAACACTATCATGAAAGATTCGATCAAGAGTCGCACACAGCCCTGGGCCCAGTAAATATTTATTGCTCGAAATAACATTAGTATTCCTGAGGATTGTCACATAATCGCACAGACTGCCCAGCTTTCTTGTTATTATGAATATAAATGTTGAACCACTTAGTTCTCCAAAATGATACTGATGGGAATGGGCCTAATAGTGTCATAGGACCCCTACAGTGTGGATGTAGTAGGCCATTTGGCCTCTTGAATCCATACTGACCTTCCAAATGGCATCACACCCAGGCCCATTCCCCCTATTGTATCCCTGTATAGTCCATCACCTAGCCTGCACACCCCTGGGCACTATAGCACAGCCAATTCACCCATCTTTGCAACGTGGGCAGAAACCAGAGCACCTGGAGAAAACCCTCACAAATACAGGGAAAATGTGCAAACTCCACACAGGCAGTTGCCCGAGGCTGGAATTGAACCTGGGTCCTTGGTGCTGTGAGGCAGCAGTGCTGACCACTGAGCTGCTGCACCAGCCTTGATCTGGCTGAGCAATGTCAACCCCTGATGCTGCTGAATGCAAATTAAAATTCTGACAGGTGACATGGTCAGCCTTTCATCTCATGTGGAGTAAAGGCTGGTTCACTAATGGGATAATTCCAAAATATTTTCACCCAATGGGTCCACAGTCATGTTGAGGTTATACAGGACATTGGTGAGGCCTTTTAGAGTCAGAGAGATGTATAGCACAGAAACACCCTTTGATCCAACTCATCCATGATGACCAGATATCCTAAACTAATCTAGTCCCATTTACCAGCACTTGGCCCATATCCTTCCAAACCCTTCCTACTCATATACCCATCCAGATGCCTTTTAAATGTTGGAATTGTACCAGCCTCCACCACTTCCTCTGGCAGCTCATTCCATACACATACCACCCTCTGCATGAAAAAGTTGCCTCTTAGGTCCATTTAAATCTTTCCCCTCCCCAACCCCAGGGAAAAGACCTTGTCTACCTAGCCTGTCCATGCCCCTCATGATTTTATAAACCTCTATAAGGTCACCCCTCAGCCTCCGACGTTCCAGGGAAAACAGACCCAGCCTGTTCAGCCTCTCCCTATAGCTCAAATCCTCCAATCCTGGCAACATCCTTGTAAACCTTTCTGAAGCTTTTCAAGTTTCACAATATCCTTCCGATAGGAAGGAGAACAGAATTGCTTGCAATATTTCAACAATGGCCTAATCAATGTCCTGTACTGCCACAACGTGACCTCCCAACTCCTGTACTCGATACTCTGACCAATAAATGAAAGCATACCAAACGCCTTCTTCACTATCCTATCTACCTGCAACTCTACTTTCAAGGAGCTGTGAAACTGCACTCCAAGGTCTCTTTGTTCAGCAACACTCCCTAGGACCTTACCATAAAGTGTATAAGTCCTGTTTTGATTTGCTTTCCCAAAATGCAGCACCTCGCATTTATCTGAATTAAACTCCATCTGCCACTTCTCAGCCCATTGGCCCATCTGATCAAGATCCTGTTGTAATCTGAGGTAACCCTCTTCGCTGTCCAGTACACCTCCAATTTTGGTGTCACCTGCAAACGTACTAACTATACCTCTTATGTTCAGATCCAAATCATTTATGTAAATGACACAAAGTAGAGGACCCAGCACCGATCCTTGTGGCACTCCACTGGTCACAGGCCTCCAGTCTGAAAAACAACCCTCCACCACCACCCTCTGTCTTCTACCTTTGAGCCAGTTCTGTATCCAAATGGCTAATTCTCCCTGTATTCCATGAGATCTAACCTTGTTAATCAGTCTCCCATGGGGAACCTTGTTGAACGCCTTACTGAAATCCATATAGATCACATCTACTGCTCTGCCCTCATCAATCCTCTTTGTTACTTCTTCAAAAAACTCAATCAAGTTTGTGAGACATGATTTCCCACGCACAAAGCCATGTTGACTATCCCAAATCAGTCCTTGCTTTTCCAAATACATGTACATCCTGTCCCTCAGGATTCCCTCCAACAACTTGCCCACCACCGACGTCAGGCTCACTGGTCTATAGTTCCCTGGCTTGTCTTTATCACCCTTCTTAAATAGTGACCTCACCTTAGCCAACCTCCAGTCTTCTGGAGGACTGTGTACAGTTCTGGTCTCCCTGTTATAGGAAGGATATTGTGAAGCTGGAGAGGGTTTACCAGGATATTGTCGGGAATAGAGGGCTTGAGTTATCAGGAGAGACTGGATAGGCTGGGGCTTTGTTCACTGGAGCACAGGAGGTTGAGGGGTGATAGTGTAGAGGTATATAAAAGCATGAGGGGTACAGATAAGGTGAATAGCAGTTGCCTTTGCCTTAAGGTGGAGGAATTTGAGGCTGAGACCTATGTTTAAGGTGAGAGGAGAACAGATTTAAAAAGTCATGAGGGGAAACCTTTTTTTACACAACGAGTGGTTGAGTGTGGAATGAATTTTTGGAAGAAGTGGTGGATGCAGGTACAGTAACAACATTTAAAAGATTTAGATAAGTTCATGATTAGGAAAGGTTTGGAGGGATATGGGCCAAGTGCAGGCAGGTGGGACTACTTTAGTTTGGGAACATGGTTAGCATGGACTGGTTGGGCTGAAGCGTGCTGTATGATTCTATGGTGCTGAAACCAATGTGGGCCTCCCCCATCCCCTCATCATGAAACCCTTCTATACATTCTCACTTTAATCCTGAAACAGCTTCCTGTGAATTGCATCAACGCTCTACTCCTCAACTGTATCTGTAACAGTAAAGGTCAAACTGGAAGACTGTTTGCAGTGAGGAGCCATGTCATGAGTGTCCAATTGGTAGGGTACCATGAGTAGGAAGAAAGAACGGACCCAACTCTGTAAATCCTTCAAATGTCTCAGCTCTTTCCTCACTGAACTGTCTTCCAGCAGCTCAGAGGGATTTAACACATTCGGATATCAGGACTGTGAATCTGTGGATGCTGGAAGTCTGAAACATAAACAGGAAGTGTTGGAAAAGCTCAGCAGGTTTGGCAGCATCTGTGGAGAGAAATCAGTTAGTGTTTCAGGTCAAATGGCCCTTCCTCAAATACTCTTCCCATCTTTCTCTGTTTTTATCTTGAAGCTAACTCCTAACCTCCACCACTAACCTTTTGTCTCTCTGTCAGGTTTAAGGGCCAGCTTAATGGGAAAGGGGGATTTGGGGTTAATAATCCGGTTAGTTAGTAATTGGTTTTTCGGAGTTTGTATCACTGCCCTTCCTAGAATTTTGTAAAGTGCTTTTCATTAATAATAAATAGTTATTCTAGTTTTACATAAAACAAGATGTGAGACTCTTTGTGATAAATATAGCACAGGGACAGTAAATTGTGGGGCAGGTCAATTGGGAGGCATTATCGCAATAACGTCACAAAACGTTGACCATGTTACAGATCCTCAGTCCTCCCTTTGTGTTGTCGGTGTGGTTGATTCAGCATTCAGTGACAGCCGTCTCAGACTTAACACAGGAAAAGTAATCAGAGTTTAAATCCACCTCATTCCCTTTTGTCCATGACAATAGTAATCATTTATTCATGCTCCTTTTCTGATCAACATACATATATAATATTCAAATGCAGCCTCCGCTCTCTGTTCTGAGTCCTTTTAATATGCTTGAATAGTGTCCACATGGACCATAGGTTTTGCTTTGTAAATTCCATTAGTCTATTAATTATCTCCACCCTAATGCTGACCTTAAGTTATACTCCAGTGCAGAACATAGACTGACACTACAAGGGACGGTTAAAGGGGTACTGCCCTGTCGAGAGGCCACCATATAAATTAAACCTGAAACTGTCATGTCACCTGCATTCTGAAACAATAAAACAACGTGTGGCACTGTTTAAGGAGGCAAAGGGCAATTTTAGCCAAATAGCTTGCTCAGTGGTTCGGTGGTTAGCACTGCTGCCTCACAGCGCTAGGGACACGGGTTCGATTCCACCTTCAGGTGACTATCTGTGTGGAGTTTGCACGTTTTCCCCTTGTCTGCGTGGGTTTCCTCCAGGTGCTCCAGTTTAGATGGATTGGCCATGGGAATTGCAGGATTACAGTGATGGAGTTGGTCTGGGTGGGAATTGCAGGATTACAGTGATGGGGTCAGTCTGGGTGAGGATTGCAGGATTACAGTGATGGGGTCGGTCTGGGTGGGAATTGCAGGATTACAGTGATGGGGTCAGTCTGGGTGGGAATTGCAGGATTACAGTGATGGGGTCGGTCTGGGTGGGAATTGCAGGATTACAGTGATGGGGTCAGTCTGGGTGAGGATTGCAGGATTACAGTGATGGGGTCGGTTCTGGGTGGGAATTGCAGGGATACAATGATGGGGTCGGTCTGGGTGGGAATTGCAGGGATACAGGGATGAAGTCGGTCTGGGTGGGAATTGCAGGGATACAGGGTTGGGGTCAGTCTGGGTGGGAATTGCAGGATTACAGGGATGGGAGCGGTCTGGGTGGGAATTGCAGGGATGGGGTCGGGCTGGGTGGGAATTACAGGGATGAGGTCGATCTGGGTGGGAATTGCAGGGATACAGGGATGGGGTCAGTCTGGGTGGGAATTGCAGGGAAACAGGGATGAAGTCGGTCTGGGTGGGAATTACAGGGATGGGGTCAGTCTGGATGGGAATTGCAGGATCACAGGGATGGGGTCGGTCTGGGTGGGAATTGCAGGGATACAGTGATGGGGTCAGTCTGAGTGGGAATTGCAGGGATACAGGGATGGGGTCGATCTGGGTGAGAATTGCAGGATATGAAGATGGGGTCGGTCTGGGTGGGATCCTTTTTGGATGGTCATTGTGAAACCGATGGGCTGAATGGCCTGCTTCCACACTATAGCGATGTTATGATTTATCTGAACAACTAGTTCCGAAAACCAAATAAACTAGTCATTATTGTGTTTCTGTTTGCGAGATCTTACTATGCACATGTTAGCTTCTACTTTGGAATAAGGATCACGTTCTTAAAACCATTACACTGATTGCAAAGCACTCCGCTACATTCTGAGGTCAGGAACGGTGCTTTAGAAAGTGCAAACATTTCTTTAATTATATTTCACCGTATGTTCTCAAGCCAGCCCCTTGTGGCAGATAACTAAGTGGCACATGAACTGGCAACCTTACCCAAAGAGGCCACAGGGTCACTGGCACAAGAAATAGGAAGCTGTGATCATTTTGTATCTCCCACACAGGGCACTCGGCTTTGCCTGAGGTTGTCAGCTTGCTGTAAGGGAAGGAGATGACCTGAGAGAGAGACCCAAGTTTTACATCCTATCTTCTGATGGGCCTGACCTGTGACCATTCACCACTCTCACTTGGCTGCCCCAAAATACACCACATCCAATTCCCAGCTGGGTTTAAAGCAACCCTGTTTCAGAACTGGCCTGAAATCTCCAGAAATCAAATAATCATCTCCGAACCCAGCTGCAAGGAACCAAAGAGACTGTGTATAAGACCATTATTCAATGGAGTGATTTTTTTTTTACTTTCAATGCATTGTGAATTATGGAAATTTTGAAGATGGTGTTGTACAATTTAATAGTGATAATGTAACTCCAAGATCAGCTGAGGATATCAAAACATGAGATTGGAGAACGGGGAAGGAGATAATGACAGATGGTCTCAGACCTGACACGAGAGGAGCTGTATTCTCGAATGGGTGCTGTCTAAATGTGAATATAGAGAGTGCCAAAACTGACAGGAGGGATGGAGCCTTACTCCAGGATAAGGCTGAACTGAAACAGAGAATAGCAGGGACCCAGTAAAAGGGAGCAGCCTCCAAGAGTTTACCTGGAGATATCGATCGCTCAGAGACACAAATGAGCAGTGGGTAAGAATATGGGAAGCATTGTCCACATTCAGCACTGGCAACCAAACACAACTAAAGGTGATTTATCATCGACCACCCCTCACTCCAACACCCTTCACTCCTCCACCCCTCACTCCACCATCCCTCGCTCCAATAGCCCTTGCTCCAACAGCCCTCACTCCTCCATCCCTCGCTCCTCCATCCCTCACTCCTCCATCCCTCACTCCAACACCCCTCACCAACACCCCTCACCAACACCACTCACTCCAACACCCCTCACTCCAACATCCCTCATCGACACCCCTCACTCCAACACCACGCATTCCAACACCCCTCACACCACCACCCCTCACTCCAACACCCCTCGCTCCAATACCCCTCACACCAAGACCCCTCACTCCACCACCCCTCGCTCCAACAGCTCTCGCTCCAACACCTCTCACTCCAACACCCATCACTTCAACACCCCTCACTCCACCACCCCTCGCTCCAACAGCCCCCACTCCAACAGCCCTCACTCCAACACCCCTCGCTCCAACACCCCTCACTCCACCACCCCTCACTCCAACAGCCCCCACTCCAACAGCCCTCACTCCAACAGCCCTCACTCCAACAGCCCTCACTCCAACACCCCTCGCTCCCACACCCCTCACTCCTCCATCCATTCCTGCCTACCTCTTACTCCACCATCCCAATCCCAACATCTCACAATCTTCACTGATTGAGGCCTGTGGGTCAGGAAACTAAGGATCCAGTTGCAGAGAGTGGGGCTTAGTCCGAGATCACTAAGTTCAGTAATCAGTCTCGAGGGGATAATAGTGTTGAAGGCTGAACTGTAGACAATGAGTAGGATTCTTTCGTAGCTGTCCTTGGTGTCAAGATGTTCTAAAGAGGAGAGAAGGGCAAGTGATATGGCATCTGTTGGTCCGCTAGGCAAATTGGTGTGGGTCAAGAGTAGTAGTGAGGCTGGAGTTGATTAATGCCATGACCAGCCTTTCAAAGCACTTCATAACCACCGAAGTTAGGGCCACTGGGCGGTAGTCATTGAGACATGCTGCATGAGCCTTCTTAGGCACAGGGATGACGTTGGCCCTCCTGAAACAGGCCGGGACAGTGGCCTACTGCAGGGAGAGGTTGAAGATATCCAAGAAAACCTCTGCCAGTTGATCTGCACAGGCTCTGAGTGCATGGCCTGGTACTCTGTCTGGTCCTATCACTTTCCTTGGATTCACACGAAGGAAAACTGATCTGACCTCTGATGCAGTGACTGTGGGGATAGGTTTGTCAGGACTTGTCGGAATAGGTGTTACCTCTCCGCCAAAATTCTGTTCAAAGTGAGCGTAGAAGGTGTTGAGACGATCTGGGAGGGATGTGTCATCGTCTGCTATCTTGCACTGACTCTTTTTAGAACCTGTGATATCATTCAGTCCTTGACACAGTCGCCGGGTGTCTGTCTGGGTCTCTAGTTTGGATCGGTATTGGTCCTTGGCTGTCTTAACGGCTCTGCGAAGGTCATACCTTATATTTGAGTGGTCTTTCATAACCCTTCTGCAAAAATCCAAAGATGAACTATCTGAAGGAATTGCTCCTCCTCTGGTCTAGTTACTTCCTGGATTTCATTTCACATTGTGATAGCGTGTGATCAGATATTAGCTGCCATGTTTCTGACACTTCGCGCTCCGGAAGGAATTTGAGATGTCCTGAAAGGGCCAAGCTTGTCTTACCGTTAGAAATTTAGATTCAGTTGCTCTGTGTCAAAAACCATTCTCACGAACATGGCCCTTTTGGTTACGAGCCAAATAGTCTGTTTTTAAATAACTGAAAACTTTCAAAATTAAACAGAACAGTAGCAGTGCATGTTTCTTAGTGTCAGCAGACTGCAGTTAAAGTGTGAACATGCCGGTAAAGTAGAACTAAATTAGACTTCAGTTCATTATTAGGGCTTTTAGTACAGTCTCACCCCTACCAATGCAGACACAATCCCTGTGATGGTTTATGTGGATTTTGAGTAAATACTTTGACGACCTTACAATTATGCAACCAGTTAGTTCAAACTGATGTCAGTCAGTCTGCAAAGTAGACATCTCGGTGTCAAATCTGCAGTCAGCCAAGGTGATCTCCACTCCTTCAAAGTTTCCACTCGGTTCTTCCGAGCATGTTATTGGATGTGATGTCACCATTGTGAAAGGACCATGTCTGTTTATCACTGTGGACTGAAATGAGAAAGAGCTGTTTTAAAAACTAGTGTTTGAAAGGATGATGGCAGTTTTGAAAGTAAGTAACCAGACAGCTAGATCATGTTTGAATAAGTGTCAATCAAAGTTTGATTTGCAGATATCTTGGAGCTGACTGGGTCTATGGATTAGTGACCAATTACCAATGGCAGAGACCTTTTTGCCTACAACAACTGTATGACTGGTTCTCAGGCAGATGAACAGCTTGGAACTGGGAACAAATTACAGAAAGAGACAGAGAGAGAGAAATGTTCAGTTCTCCCTCTACTCAGGAGCAGTCTCTCTGTTCTCTGCACTCTGAGCTCACTGTAATCCTGAAGAAAACCAGCTCATCTTCTCTGTAGCCATTGTTGTATGCTGTGACTTTACCTAAAAAGTCAGAGGCATTTTATAAAATGAAGCAGCGACCTTGCCTTTCTTATCAACCAATGGAAGCATCTGGAGAAAGATGACTGAGGCAACACGCTGAGCAGCAAAGAGTCCGAAGAATCAACTCAGCAACAAAACTAGTGAACAAGAACTATTGAACTGTCTTTTCAGTTTTTCCCCTCTGTTCAAAGTCAATTTTAACTTTCTGTGTGTGTTCGTGCGCGTGTATATGAGAGAGAAAAGAGAGCTAATAAGGGGATTAGAGCTTTAATTTGTAGTGTTATATGCTGACAGTTTATAAAATTTTTTACTTGTAATTAGAGTCTAGTTTCTTGGACTCTTCATGTGGACGCACTGGTTACAAAGGCCCAACAACATCTCTTCTTCCTCAGGCAGCTGAAGAAATTTGGCATGATGGCGAATACCCTTACCAACTTTTATAGGTGCCCCATCGAGAGTATTAGGTCTGGATGTATCACTACCTGGTATGGCAACTGTATCATTCAAGATCAGAGATGGTTACAGAGAGAGTGGTGAACTCAGCCCAGACATACACAAAGACCAACCTCCCATCTACAGAATCCACCAAACAGGCCTGCTGTCAAGGAAAGGCCGCCAGCATTCTCAAAGATCCATCCCACCCTGGCAATGTTTTTCTACAACCTCTACCATCGGGGGAGAAGGTACAGAAGCCTGAACACCCACACCAGCCGGTTTCATAACAGTTTCTACCCCACTGTTGTTAGAATACTGAATGGACTCTCAAACTCTTAACATTCGCTTGTACCTGTGTTTTTGTTTTTGTCGCTGTTTACCTATTATTTACTTATCTATGTTACTTAACTCTGTGATAAAGTAAAAACAAGAACTGCAGATGCTGGAAACCAGAGTCTAGATTAGAGTGGTGCTGGAAAAGCACAGCAGGTCAGGCAGCATCCGAGGGGCAGGAAAATCGACGTTTCGGGCAAAAGCCCTTCATCAGGAATACAGGCAGAGTGCCTGCAGGGTGGAGAGATAAATGAGAGGAGGGTGGGGAGCAAGTAGAGATTTACTAAGATTCTTGTAGAGAGAGGAGGAAAACTTCTTCAAGGCAGGCATCATTGCAAGAGGATTCGCAGTAGGGATAAAATCAACGAGGTGAAGACAAGAATTGCAGATTCTGGAAATCTTAACGCTGTGATCTGCCTGCATTGCTCACAAGACAAAGCTTGTCACTGTGCCTCGGTCCATGTGACAATAAATTCAATTCAAATTGTAGTAAATAGTAATTGTTGTTTGGTACAGAAACCTAGTCTGTGCTTTCTGTAAAACATGGGTCTGAAACTCAGGTGAATTGAGGAGCTTTGCATACTTCAGAAAATGTTTCATTTTTGCGATGACACCGGGAATATCAGGGTTTGATATCTAACAAGATATCCTAGTGAAGTACGACAATAGAAATTCGTCCATTCCACATTATCATCATCAAATTCATACAGGTCCAATACAATCTGCCATGGAGCCAATTGCAGAAGTGTGGCAGTATATTCATTTCCCATACCTATCTTCCTGTTGTATAAAGTCATTATTCTGAAAGGGTTAATACTGGACTCATCATCACTTAATCTGATGATGTCATGGAGTTGGGGATGGGGATTAGGGAAATCAGTTTAGGATCTTGGAGAATGAAGATCTACATCCACAGGTCTCTTTCATAGTATTTGTAATATTGCTTATTTTACTAAGGTAACTTGTACCAGAATGTTAACATGCATCAAACTACATCTTGTTTAAGACAAGAGCCCGTTGCTGTTAAGATTCCATTTATGATAGCAAACTACACCAGCAGGAGATGTCAGTAGTTGGTAACCACTGAGTTATGGTTAGTCCAAAGTTATTCCGCACAGGACCTTACAGACAACTGATAGAAAACTGTCATCTTATTGGTTCAAATCTGTATGACAGGAAGCAGTAAGCCCATTTCCAACCATGTGTGACCCAGTTCCTGAGCTGACGGCATCATTTATATGAATTAAGGGACAAAAAGTCCCCTCTGCTCCTGCATTAATTTCAGAGTCCTATCCTGAGTTTAAATTACCTTTCCACGCTCTTTCTATAAAAATGAATCACTTCTCTCCTCTCTGCTTTCAATATAATCTTCCACATGACCACCCATTCCATCAATCTGTCTCTGTCATAGTGTCACAGAGTCATAGAAACAGACCCTTCAGTCCAATACACTGACCAGATATCCCATCCCAGTCTAGTCCTACCTGCCAGCACCCGGCCCATATCCCTTCAAACCCTTCCTACTCATATACCCACCCAAATGCCTCTTAAATGTTGTAATTGTACCAGCCTCCATCCCTTCCTCTGGCAGCTCATTCCATACACGCACCACTCTCTGTGTGAAACAGTTGCCCCTTAGGTCTCTTTTATATCTTTCCCCTCTCACCCTAAACCTATGCCCTCTAGTTCTGGACTCAATGACCCCAGGGAAAAGACTTTGTCTATTTACCCTATCCATTCCCCTCATAATTTTGTAAACCTCTATAAGGTCACCCCTCAGCCTCCGACGCTCCAGGGAAAACAGCCACAGCCTGTTCAGCCTCTCCCTATAGCTCAAATCCTCCAACCCTGGCAACATCCTTGTAAATCTTTTCTAAACCCTTTCAAGTTTCACAACATCTTTCTGAAAGGAAGGAGACCAGAATTGCACGCAATATTCCAACAATGGCCTAACCAATGTCCTGTACAGCTGCAACATGACCTCCCAACTCCTGTACTCAATACTCTGACCAATAAAGGAAAGCTTACCAAACGCCTTCTTCATTATCCTATCTACCTGCGACTCCACTTTCAAGGAGCTATGAACCTGAACTTAAGGTCTCTTTGTTCAGCAACACTCCCTAGGACCTTACATTAAGTGTATAAGTCCTGCTAAGATTTACTTTCCCAAAATGCAGCACCTCACATTTATCTGAACTAAACTCCATCTGCCACTTCTCAGCCCATTGGCCCATCTGGTCCAGATCCTGTTGTAATCTGAGGTAACACTCTTCACTGTCCAATGCACCTCCAAATTTGGTGTCATCTGCAAATGTACTAACTGCACCTCTTATGCTCACAACCAAATCATTTTTGTAAATGACAAAAAGTAGAAGACACAGCACCGATCCTTGTGGCACTTCACTGGTCACAGGCCTCCAGTCTGAAAACATCCCTCCACCACCACCCTCTGTCTTCTACCTTTGAGCCAGTTCTGTATCCAAATTGCTAGTTCTCCCTGTATTCCATGAGATCTAACCTTGCTAATCAGTCTCCCATGGGGAAACTTGTCGAATGCCTTACTGAAGTCCATATAGATCACATAGTTTTGAGACATGATTTCCCACGCACAAGGCCATGTTGACTATCCCTAATCAGTCCTTGCCTTTCCAAATACATGTACATCCTGTCCCTCAGGATTCCCTCCAACAACTTGCCCACCACCGAGGTCAGGCTCACCGGTCTATAGTTCCCTGGCTTGTCTTTACCGCCGTTCTTTGCCAATCCCCAGTCTTCCGGCACTTCACCTGTGACTATTGATGATACAAATATCTCAGCAAGAGACCCAGCAATCACTTCTCTAGCTTCCCACAGAACTCTCGGGTACACCTGATCAGGTCTGGGGGATTTATCTACTTTCATGCATTTCAAGACATCCAGCACTTCCTCCTCTGTAACATGGACAATTTTCAAGATGTCACCATCTATTTCCTTACATTCTATATCTCCCATATCCTTCTCCACAGCAAACACTGATGTGAAATACTTGTTTAGTATCTTCCCCATCTCCAGTTCCACACAAAGGCCGCCTTGCTGATCTTTGAGGGGCCCTATTCTCTCCCTAGTTACCCTTTTGTTCTTAATATATTTGTAAAAACTCTTTGGATTCTCCTTAACTCTATTTGCCAAAGCTATCTCATGTCCCCTCTTTGCCCTCCTGATTTCCCTCTTAAGTATACTCCTATTTCCTTTATGCTCTTCTAAGGATTCACTCGATCTATCCTGTCTATAACTGACATATGCTTCTTTCTTTTTCTTAACCAAACTCTCAATTTCTTTAGTCATCCAGCATTCCCTATACCTACCAGCCTTCCCTTTCACCCTGACAGGAATATACTTTCTCTGGATTCTTGTTATCTCATTTCTGAAGGCTTCCCATTTTCCAGCCGTCCCTTTGCCTGCGAACATCTGCCCCCAATCAGCTTTTGAAAGTTCTTGGTTAATCCCGTCAAAATTGGCCTTTCTCCAATTTAGAACTTCAACTTTTAGATCTGGTCTATCTTTTTCCATCACTATTTTAAAATGAATAGAATTATGTTCGGTGGCCCCAAAGTGCTCCCCCACTGACACCTCAGCCCTGCCTTATTTCCCAAGAGTAGGTCAAGTTTTGCACCTTCTCTAGTAGGTACATCCACATACTGAATCAGAAACTTTTCTTGCTTAACAAATTCCTCCCTCGTGAGGTTAATCACTGTCCTCATTACAGTTCACAA
This sequence comes from Chiloscyllium punctatum, assembly GCF_047496795.1. NCBI lineage: Eukaryota > Metazoa > Chordata > Chondrichthyes > Orectolobiformes > Hemiscylliidae > Chiloscyllium > Chiloscyllium punctatum. The sequence continues at coordinate 58,147,008 of NC_092775.1, forward strand.
TAGTTCCAAGTTTTGGTCAATCATCGATTTTATAATTGGGCCCTGTACAGTCAAGTCTAGTTCAACATCAAGGATCAAGAAAAGGAGTGGTCCTGATGCTGATCCCTGGGACCCCAAGAATGTAACTTCTGTCACTGCAAAAAACAATGTTTTATCATTGCTCTCTGTTTGCTGTCACCCAGCCAAGCTCTGTTACTGGGCTGTCATCCAGCCAAGTTCCTATTCATGTTGCTGCTGTCCCTTTTACTTCATAGACTTTAACTTCACTGAACAAGCTGTTACTTGGCATTTTATCAACTGCCTTTTGGAAGTCCATTTATAGCATATTACCCTTATCAACTCTGCGTGTTATGTCATCAAAAAAACTCAATCAATTTAAGTAAACACAAGTCAACTTTAACAAATCCATGCTAGCTTTTCTTAATTAATCACAATTCTACACATGGCTGTTCATGTTTCCCACCAATGTACTTAACCTAACTGGCCTGTCGTTGCTGGGCTTACACTTTACTCTCTAGAGGTACAAGGTTGTGAAAGTTATAATTCTCCTGTCCCCATGTGTTTCCCCTGCACCTAAGGTGGATTGGAAAATTATAGCCATTGTCTTCACAATTTACACCGACATTTTCCTCAGTACTTTTAGAGACATTTATTTGCACCTGGTGAATTATCAACTTTAAGTACAGGCAACGTTTCTAAAACCTCTTCTTTTATCCCTCCTCTTTCACCATGACTTTGACAGCATCTGTTTCTCTTGGTAAAGACAGATGCAAAATATTCATTTAGTATTTTAGCCACTCCCTTCATCTCCAGATTCGCTGAATTCAATGGACTCAGGAATGAAAGCTCACCTTGGCCTGAGATGTTAACTCTGTTCTTTTGTTGATGCTGCCTCATTATCATTTTATTTCTTCCCTTAAGCACTTTTTTTCCTGTTGTGGTTGGAAGAAGGACACTGGAAATTAGAGCACCCTCGATGACTAAAGATCGTGAACAAAATCATACAGAAAAGAAGATTCCCTTGGTAAATCTTGGTTCAAATTCAGTAAAAGAACCACACAAATCCAGAAAATAAGCACAAGAACAAAGTCAATAAGATGCAAAGTGATTATATTAAGTGAAACCAGAAGTATTTTCAAAACTTAGATGCCATCCAAGATAAAGCAGCCTGTCTGATTGGCACTACATCCACAAGCATCCACTCCCTCCACCAATATTCAGTAGCAGCAGTGTGTACTATCTACAAGATGCACTGCAGAAATTCACCAAAGATCCTCAGACAGCACCTTCCAAACTCTCGACCACTTCCATCTAGAGAGACAAGGGCAGCAGATCCACGGGAACACTACCACCTTCAAGTTCTCCTCGAAATTACTCAACATCCTGACTTGGAAATATATCGCTGTTCCTTCACTCTCCACTGGGTCAAAATCCTGGAATTCCCTCCCTTGGAGCATTGTGGGTCAACCCACAGCAGGTGGACTACAGCAGTTCTGAAAGGCAGCTCACCCCCACCTTCTCAAGGGCAACTAGGGATGGGAAATAATGCTGGCCAACCAGCCATGTCCACATCCCATGAACGAATAAATTAAAAAAAGGATAGTCAATGGAAGGCTTAGAGTTTTAATTAACCGATGGGCCGATTGGCATGGAGGCACGGATTACGGCTGACTCATCAAGTGAATATATTGCAACAGAAGGGATTGCTGCCAAGTCATGGAAAAGGAGGAGGTGGTCCGGAAATTGCCCAGGATAATCTTTGGACAAGGAAAAGATGCTTAAAAGCGTTGGCAGCAATCAAAGTAGAAACATCACCCAGATGGGATAATCGTAGATTGCTGACAAGGGGATTTACTGAGACTATAATCATCCAATTCTCCTTAAATGTGGGCATGTTGCAGGGGCACTGGAGGGTTGCATCCTGTCCAAAAACAGAAGAGAGATAAATTTAGCAACTGGAGGTCAGGCAGCCAACCATTGATGGAGGAGAACTTTAAGAGACTATAATTCAGAACTAAATTAATTGAAGCTTAGGAAAAAAATGGAAGAGTAAATAAAAGCCAGCATGATCTTATTTCACAAATCTTGTTTGATTAATTTGATTGAGTTCTTTGATGAAGTAATGGAGAAGATAGATGGGAGTAGTGTGGCTGATTTAGAGTATACGATCTTTCAAAGGTCATTTGATTAAATGTTACATGACAAACATACGCATTAGGAAAATTAATGCCCATCAGATTAAAGGGACAGCAGCTATGTAGACATGATGTTGGCTGAGGGACAGTGAATAAGAGTAGTGGTGCACGGTTGTTTATCAGATGGGAGGGAAGTGTGCAGTGCTCGTCCCCAGGAGTCAGTCTTGGAGCTACTGCTGTTCTTTTTAATCAACATTAATGACCTGCACTTGGCCACACAGGGCATCACTTCAGATTTGGCAGATGACATGCAACTCTGCAATGGTGTAAGCAATGAGGAGTATGGTAACAGATTCAGAACATGACGGTAAAATGGGACAGACATAGGGCAGATGGGATTGAGCATTTCGATCAAGTATACAGTGATTAGATTTGGTGATAAGAATGAAGAGAGGCAATCTAAACAGATGGTACAAGGTTAGATCAGATTAGATTACTTACAGTGTGGAAACAGGCCCATCGGCCCAACAAGTCCACACCGCCCCGCCGAAGCGCAACCCACCCATACCCCTACATCTACCCCTTACCTAACACTACGGACAATTTAGGATGGCCAATTCACCTGCATATCTTTGGAGTGTGGGAGGAAACCGGAGCACCCGGAGGAAACCCACGCAGACACGGGGAGAACGTGCAAACTCCACACAGTCAGTCACCTGAGGCGGGAATTGAACCCGGGTCTCTGGCGCTGTGAGGCAGCAGTGCTAACCACTGTGCCACCGTGCCACCCACGGGGGTGCAGGAACTGAGAGGCACAGGGTGAAGTGTATAAGTGCACAAATCTTCAAAGGTGTCAGTTCAAGTTCAGGACACTGTTTAACAAAAGAACTCAGGTCCTTTGGCTCCATGCAGACCATATAAAAGTGTACACAATGATAAAATTGTTACTATTACAGTATCATGTCTGCACAGCTTCTCTGAGCATTTTGACTCAATGCCAATCCCCTGCCCTTTCCCCATAACATCGTATTGTTTTTACTGAAATAATCATCCAATGTTTTATTGAATGCTTCACTTGAGCCTGTCTCCATTATGATTCCAGCAGTGCATTCCAGACCAAAACAACTCGCTGTGAAAAAGTTGTTGCTCCCCTTGCGTTTGCTTCTTTTGCAAATCACATCGAAACTCCACATTCTGGTTTTCAATCCTTTTATGAGTGGATACTGTTTCATCCTATTCACTCTGTGCAGATTTCACATGATTATGAAAACTTCAATCCAATCTCCTATTTGCCTTCTCCTCTCTAGGGAAAACAGCCTCAACTTCTCCACCATTCCCTCATCACTAAGGTTCCTCATCCCTGGACACATTCTCATAAACCTCAGGCATGCTGGTAAAATACCAGTTAGGCCTCAATGACTGTATTGTGTTCAAATTCAGGCAGTAGACATTTGGAAGGACATTAAAGCCTGAGGCAAGACCTAAGAGAGAGGTTTGATGTCATTTAATGAAGAATTCCACTGACTTTGAGATTCTATACAAACTTTCACCTGGTGTGACCCCAGTTTAAGACCCCAAACCTTGTATGACCACAGAGTCAAAACATTGTGGAGGGGGTGTTGGGGGTGTTGGGGGGCAGAGTTACAACAGTTGTTGAGCAGAACGAACTGTCCGCTTTTGGGCAGGAGGACAATAATTTAGTTCTTGACTGGAAGGAGAGAATAGTGAACAGATGTTGAGCATGGGTGGATTTGATGAGAAAAGCAGGTTTCCCTATAAGATACAATCATCAATGATCACTAAGCTTGTTCAGTATTTACCTAAATTCATAGAGTCATAGAGATGTACAGCATGGAGACCGACTCTTCGGTCCAACCCGTCCATGCCAACCAGATAGCCCAACCCAATCCAGTCCCACCTGCCAGCACCCAGCCCATATCCCTCCAAACCCTTCCTATTCATATACCCATCCAAATGCCTTTTAAATGTTGCAATTGTACCAGCCTCCACCACATCCTCTGGCAGCTCATTCCACCCTCTGTGTGAAAAAGTTGCCTCTTAGGTCTCTTTTATATCTTTCTCCTCTCCCTGAACTTATACCCTCTGGTTCTGGACTCCCCCACCCCAAGGAAAAGACTTTGATTATTTATCCTTTCCATGCCTCTCACCATTAATGATCACCCAAAATAATCAGTTACCACCTGCAATTATCTTTGATCACCCACAATTATTAATGATCACCGACGATCATCAATGCTTAGTAGAATTATCAATAATCAGCTATAATAAGCAACACACACCCAGAACCATTAATCATCACCCACAATCATCAATGATCACCCACAATCATCAATGATCACCCACAGTCATCAATGATCACCCATAATCATCAATGATCACCCACAGTCATCAGTGAACACCCACAATCATCAATGATCACCCACAGACATCAATGATCACCAACAGTCATCAATGATCACGCACAGTCATCGATAATCACCCACAATCATCAATGATCACCCACAATCATCAATGTTCACCCACAATCGTCAATGTTCACCCACAATCATCAGTGATCACCCACAATCATCAATGATCACCCACAATCATCAATGATCACCCACAATTGTCAATGATCATACGCAATCATAAGTGCTCACCCACAATCATCAATGATCACCCACAGTCATCAATCATCATCCAAAGTCATCAATGATCACCCACAATCATCAGTGATCACCCACAGTCATCAATGATCACCCACAGTCATCAATGATCACCCACAGTCATCAATGATCACCCACAATCATAAGTGATCACCCACAGTCATTAATGATCACCCACAATCATCAATGATCACCCACAATCATCAATGATCACCCACAGTCATCAATGATCACCCACAATCATCAGTGATCACCCACAGTCATTAATGATCACCCACAATCATCAATGATCACCCACAATCATCAATCATCACCCACAGTCATTAATCATCACCCACAATCATCAATGATCACCCACAATCATCAATGATCACCCACAGTCATCAGTGATCACCCACAATCATCAATGATCACCCAATATCATCAATGATCACCCACAATCGTCAATGTTCACCCACAATCATCAGTGATCACCCACAATCATCAATAATCACTCACAGTCATCAATGATCACCCACAGTCATCAATGATCACCCACAATTATCAATGATCACCCACAGTCATCAATGATCACCCACAATCATGAAATGATCACCCACAATCATCAGTGATCACCCACAGTCATTAATGATCACGCACAGTCATCGATGATCACCCACATTCGTCAATGATCACCCACAATCTCAATGATCACCCACAGTCATCAATGTTCACCCATAATCATCAGTGATCACCCACAATCATCAGTGATCACCCACAGTCATCAATGATCACGCACAGTCATCGATGATCACCCACAATCGTCAATGATCACCCACAATCATCAATGATCACCCATAATCATCAGTGATCACCCACAATCATCAGTGATCACCCACAGTCATCAATGATCACCCACAGTCATCAATGATCACGCACAGTCATCGATGATCACCCACAATCATCAATGATCACCCACAATCATCAATGTTCACCCACAATCGTCAATGTTCACCCACAATCATCAGTGATCACCCACAATCATCAATGATCACCCACAGTCATCAATGATCACCCACAATTGTCAATGATCACCCACAGTCATCAATGTTCACCCACAATCGTCAATGTTCACCCACAATCATCAGTGATCACCCACAATCATCAATGATCACCCACAGTCATCAATGATCACCCATAATTATCAATGATCACCCACAGTCATCAATGATCACCCACAGTCATCAATGATCACGCACAATCATCAATGATCACCCACAATCATCGATGATCACCCACAATCATGAATGATCACCCACAATCATCAATGTTCACCCACAATCGTCAATGTTCACCCACAATCATCAGTGATCACCCACAATCATCAATGATCACCCACAGTCATCAATGATCACCCACAATTATCAATGATCACCCACAGTCATCAGTGATCACCCACAATCATCAATGATCACCCACAATCATCAATAATCACCCACAATCATCAATGATCACCCACAGTCATCAGTGATCACCCACAATCGTCAATGAACACCCACAATCATCAATGATCACCCACAGTCATCAATGTTCACCCACAATCATCAGTGATCACCCACAGTCATCAATGATCACCCACAATCATCAATGATCACCCACAGTCATCAATGATCACCCATAATCATCAGTGATCACCCACAGTCATTAATGATCACCCACAATCATCAATGTTCACCCACAATCATCAATGATCACCCACAATCATCAATGATCACCCACAGTCATCAATGATCACGCACAGTCATCGATGATCACCCACAATCATGAATGATCACCCACAATCATCAATGTTCACCCACAATCGTCAATGTTCACCCACAATCATCAGTGATCACCCACAATCATCAATGATCACCCACAGTCATCAATGATCATCCACAATCATAAATGATCACCCACAGTCATCAATGTTCACCCACAATCATCAGTGATCACCCACAGTCATCAATGATCACCCACAATCATAAATGATCACCCACAGTCATCAATGATCACCCACAATCATCAGTGATCACCCACAATCATCAATGATCACCCACAGTCATCAATGATCACCCACAATCATAAATGATCACCCACAGTCATCAATGTTCACCCACAATCATCAGTGATCACCCACAGTCATTAATGATCACCCACAATCATCAATGTTCACCCACAATCATCAATGCTCACCCACAATCATCAATGATCACCCACAATCATCAATGTTCACCCACAATCATCAATGATCACCCACAGTCATCAATGTTCACCCACAATCATCAGTGATCACCCACAGTCATCAATGATCACCCACAATCATAAGTGCTCACCCACAGTCATCAATGATCACGCACAGTCATCGATGATCACCCACAATCATCAATGATCACCCACAGTCATCAATGTTCACCCACAGTCATTAATGATCACCCATAATCATCAGTGATCACCCACAGTCATCAATGATCACCCACAGTAATCAATGATTACCCACAATCATCAATGATCACCCACAGTCATCAATGATCACCCACAATCATCAATGATCACCCACAGTCATCAATGATCACCCACAGTCATCAATGATCACCCACAATCGTCAATGATCACCCACAGTCATCAATGATCACCCATAATCATCAGTGATCACCCACAGTCATCAATGATCACCCACAGTCATCAATGATCACCCATAATCATCAATGATCACCCACAATCATCAATGATCACCCACAATCATCAATGATCACCCACAGTCATCAATGATCACCCACAATCATCAATGATCACCCATAATCATCAATGATCACCCACAATCATCAATGATCACCCACAATCATCAATGATCACCCATAATCATCAATGATCACCCACAGTCATCAATGATCACCCACAATCATCAGTGATCACCCACAGTCATCAATGATCACCCACAATCATCAATGATCACCCACAGTCATCAATGATCACCCATAATCATCAATGATCACCCACAATCATCAATGATCACCCACAGTCATCAATGATCACCCATAATCATCAATGATCACCCACAGTCATCAATGATCACCCACAATCATCAGTGATCACCCACAATCATCAGTGATCACCCACAGTCATCAATGATCACCCACAATCATCAATGATCACCCACAGTCATCAATGATCACCCATAATCATCAATGATCACCCACAATCATCAATGATCACCCACAGTCATCAATGATCACCCACAATCATCAGTGATCACCCACAATCATCAGTGATCACCCACAGTCATCAATGATCACCCATAATCATCAATGATCACCCACAATCATCAGTGATCACCCACAGTCATCAATGATCACCCACAATCATCAATGATCACCCACAATCATCAATGATTACCCACAATCGTCAATGTTCACCCACTATCATCAGTGATCACGCACAGTCATCGATGATCACCCACAATCTTCAATGATCACCCACAATCATTAATGATCACCCACAATCGTCAATGTTCACCCACAATCATCAGTGATCACCCACAATCATCAGTGATCACCCACAATCATCAGTGATCACCCACAATTGTCAATGATCACCCACAGTCATCAATGTTCACCCACAATCGTCAATGATCACCCACAATCATCAATGATCACCCACAGTCATCAATGATCACCCACAATTATCAATGATCACCCACAGTCATCAATGATCACCCACAATCATCAATGATCACCCACAGTCATCAATGTTCACCCACAATCATCAATGATCACCCACAGTCATCAATGATCACCCACAATCATCAATAATCACCCACAATCATCAATGATCACCCACAGTCATTAATGATCACCCACAGTCATCAGTGATCACCCACAATCGTCAATGAACACCCACAATCATCAATGATCACCCACAGTCATCAATGTTCACCCACAGTCATCAATGATCACCCATAATCATCAGTGATCACCCACAGTCATTAATGATCACCCACAATCATCAATGTTCACCCACAATCATCAATGATCACCCACAGTCATCAATGATCACCCACAATCATCAATGATCACCCACAGTCATCAGTGATCACCCACAATCATCAATGATCACCCACAGTCATCAATGATCACCCACAGTCATCAATGATCACCCATAATCATCAGTGATCACCCACAGTCATCAATGATCACGTACAGTCATCGATGATCACCCACAGTCATCAATGATCACCCACAGTCATCAATGATCACCCATAATCATCAGTGATCACCCACAGTCATCAATGATCACCCATAATCATCAATGATCACCCACAGTCATCAATGATCACCCACAGTCATCAATGATCACGTACAGTCATCGATGATCACCCACAATCATCAATGATCACCCACAGTCATCGATGATCACCCACAGTCATCGATGATCACCCACAGTCATCAATGATCACCCACAGTCATCAATGATCACCCATAATCATCAGTGATCACCCACAGTCATCAATGATCACCCACAGTCATCAATGTTCACCCACAATCGTCAATGTTCACCCACAATTATCAATGATCACCCACAATCATCAATGATCACCCACAGTCATCAATGATCACCCACAATTATCAATGATCACCCACAGTCATCAGTGATCACCCACAATCGTCAATGATCACCCATAGACATCAATGATCACCCACAATCATCAATGTTCACCCACAATCATCAGTGATCACCCACAATCATCAGTGATCACCCACAGTCATCAATGATCACCCACAGTCATCAATGATCACGCACAGTCATCGATGATCACACACAATCATCAATGATCACCCACAATTATCAATGATCACCCACAGTCATCAATGATCACCCACAATTATCAATGATCACCCACAATTATCAGTGATCACCCACAATCCTCAATGATCACCCACAATCGTCAATGATCACCCACAATCATCAATGATCACCCACAATCATCAGTGATCACCCACAATCATCAATGATCACCCACAATCATCAATGATCACGCACAATCATCAATGATCACCCACAGTCATCAGTGATCACCCACAATCATCAATGATCACCCACAATCATCAATGACCATGTGCAATCATCAATGATCACTCACTTGCATCATGCTTTTGCAGCTCCCCAAATGATTATACACAATTCCCCTGACTGACCACTGACCACTCCCGGGGCTGTAGTCATTCACATTTCGTGCCATGGGAAGCCCAAGTGGATCGCTGACCATGGCCAAGATCTGGACTGCATGTGTGGCCCATTGTTGATTGTACCAGGAATCTCTGACTGTCAGAAGCTCCATCTTAACCAGGCTGAGGATGCCCCCACCCGGTTTCAGGCATGGCTATTTGGCTGAATAAACATGCAGTGTGTTGCCATACAGGCAGCTGGCATATGCTGTAGAGGTTAGACTAATGTTTCAGTGTGCCAATCCCCAGGATATCCTGCTTGGATAGATCCCGAGTGACTGGCAATCCATCGATGTGTGTCCACAAGAAAATTGCAGTGTGGCAGTACTAATAGCTTTTTGTTCTGGCTAATGTTCCAATACACTAACAGACCCAGCAAGGTTGGGATGATGTAAGAGCACACCTTAGTGACAGAGTGCTAAGAGGAGAAGTGAACAATCCTGTGCATTGAGTATAGGAGTTGAGATGACATGTTGCAGCTGTACAGGATATTGGTGAAGCCACTTTTGAAATATTGCATTCAATTCTGGACTCCCTGTTATGAAACATGAAATGGTGCAAAAAGGAGTTACAAGGATGTTACCAGGGTTGGAGGATTTGAGCTATAGGGGGAGGTTTTCTCTGGAGGGGCTGTTTTCCCTGGAGCGTCAGAAGCTGAGGGATGGCCTCACAGTGGTTTATGAAATCATGAGGGGCATGGATAGGATAAATAGACCAAGTCTTTTACCCTGGGTGGAGAGTCTAATATTAGAGGCATAGGTTTAAGGTGAGAGGGGAAAGATTTAAAAGGGACCTAAGGGACAACTTTTTCACACAGAGGGTGGTCCGTGTATGGAATGAGCTGCCAGAGGAAGTGGTGGAGGCTGGTACAATTACAGCATTTAAAAGGCATCTGGATGGGTCTATGAATAGGAAGGGTTTGGAGGGTTATGGGTCAAATGCTGGCAAATGGGACTAGATTAGTTTAGGATATCTGGTCAGCATGGACAAGTTGGACCGAAGGGTCTGTTTCCATGCTGTGCAGCTCAACGACTCTATGAGATGCAACTTAGCCCAGTCATAAGTTGCATGCAAAGTTTCCCTGTTACAGCCTTTCAGTGCAAGTCACGGTGCACCCTGCAAACTAAGTCTGTGCTTCCTGAGTAGTCTGCCAAGGGATCTGAGAGATGTCATGAGGGCCCTGATGTTCTGGCAAATATCACATTCCAATGTCTGTGGACAGGGGCTGCATGTGGCCATGAATCATGCTCCGAGATACTGTTTGGTGCTGAGCAACATGGAGACTGTTAGCAGCTGACAGTGAGTACCACTCTGACTTCCACATTGAGAATCCTCAATGTCTAACTTGTTCAACGCGTCTGGTAAGATCAAAAAGTGAATGAGGTGGGTTAGACTGAGTTGGACTATTAACGAAGTGTTTAAAAAGCAATAATTCCTCTTAACTGGGAATTCACTGTTGTCGAGTAAGAAATTCAGCACACCCCATCCCGAAGTCATAAACATTGCAGCGAGAGGGTCTCTTTGGTCTTCTCACCTGATTCTGCCACAAATCCCACCATAGCTCCATCATTCAGACCCCTATAAGATTCCTCCCAATCATTCTAACATTCTATCAAGCAACTATGAAGAGACACAGATTGTTCTGCTGCAACGCAAGAGGTGCATTCCCTGCAGCTATAGATAATCACACTATGGGAAACCACAATAGGAAATCGCGCTGTAGAAGACAGCTACAGAAAATCGCTCCGTCCGGTAGAAACGTCCACAATTCGTCAATCGCATTATAGTTGATTCGCGCTGACAAAACACGCATTACAGTAAAACGACCTGTATGACGGATTTGATTTTATTTATTATTGTCACATGTGCTGATATACAGTGAAAAGTATTGTTTTGCATGCCATCCAGGCAAATCATACCTTACACAAGTACATCAGGGTAATTGAACAGAATGCAGAATGGAGCATTACAGCGACAGAGAAGGTTCAGAGAAAGATCAACAATGACTGGATGACTCTATAACTCTAATATATGAGAGGTCAGTTCAAATAACAGCGGGGATGAAGCTGTTCTTAAACAGCAGAGCAAGTGCCATTTAAGTACTGAAAGGGTTATTCAAAGTAACAGGGTAGATCAGTTTGAGAAGCCTGTTCTGAATACTCCTCAACTTCCATCATTTAACATGGGAAATCAATAGGTAAAATAACCCTTTCACTACCAGTATTATAGAGTCATAGAGATGTACAGCACAGAAACTGACCCTTCAACCAACTCGGCTACACTGACCAGATATCCCAACCTAACCTAGTCCCATTTACCAGCACCCGGCCCATATCCCTCCAAACCCTTCCTATTCACATATCCATCCAGATCCCTTTTAAATGTTGTAATTGTACCAGCCTCCACCACTTCCTCTGGCAGCTCATTCCAAACGCGTACTACCCTCTGGGTGAAAAAGTTGCCCCTTAGGTCCTTTTCATATCTTTCCCCTCTCACCCTAAACCTATGCCCTCTAGTTCTGGACTCCCTCGCCCCAGGGAAAAGACTTTGTCTATTTATCCTATCCATGCCCCTCATGACTTTATAAGGTCACCCCTCAGTCTCTGACGCTCCAGGGAAAACAGCTCCAGCCTACCGGCCTCTCCCTACAGTTCAAATTCTCCAAATGTTCTGGAAGAAAATGAGAAACACTCAGCATCTGAAGAGAGCAAACAGGTAACATGTTTGGGCCCCACACTAGTCTCATCTTATCTCATTCAAAGCTGCATCATGTTTTCAGCATTGCATGTTCTTGTTCTATCCCAATAGACAGCTGCTGTGGCCACTACCTTGATATAAACAGAGAAACCCAGGTAGACTGGGAACAGCAGAAAATGTGGAACATAATCTTAGTTATTTAACTCCTATGGGATTGACAGACAATTTGCACACTTGCTATTGTGCTAGTTATTTTGCAATGTGGCAGTTCTTTAAGAAGGATGGGTTCAGGATATACATGTCCAGAGGTCCATTGAAAAAGCTGCCTGATTTAAATTAAATAAGTCCTCGAAGGAGCACAACCAATGGAAGCAGTGCCAGGTGTGCACTTTCCAAAACATATTACAAATGATTTTTTATTCTTTTCAGTCCTCTGAGCTCATGGCCACTTCAGTTTAATATTCAGCTCACAGTCATGCCTTCCAAAACACGGTCTGTCCATCTCCTGCTGGACTCTCATTTCCTCAGTCAGTGGGGCAGTTGGCTGGAGTCGATTCTGTTCACTCCTTTCAAATGACATGCACACCCATACACCCAGCAACACACACACACACACAGACACCCAGCAACACACACATACATAGACACCCAGCAACGCACATACACACAGACACCCAGCAACACATACACACACAGACACCCAGCAACACATGCACAAGCATACACCCAGCAACACACACACACACACAGACACCCAGCAACACATACACACACAGACACCCAGCAACACATGCACACCCATACACCCAGCAACACACACACACAGACACCCAGCAACACACACACACACACACCCAGCAACACACACACACACAGACACCCAGCAACACATGCACACACAGACACCCAGCAATGCACACACACACAGACACCCAGCAACACATACACACACAGACACCCAGCAACACATGCACACAGACACCCAGCAACGCACACACACACAGACACCCAGCAACACATACACACACATCCAGACACCCAGCAACACACACACACACACACACCCAGCAACACACACACACACAGACACCCAGCAACACACACACACACACCCAGACACCCAGCAACACATGCACACCCATACACCCAGCAACACACACACACCCATACACCCAGCAACACATGCACACACAGACACCCAGCAACACACAAACACAGACACCCAGCAACACACACACACACAGACACCCAGCAACACATACACACCCATACACCCAGCAACACATGCACACACAGACACCCAGCAACACATGCACACAGACACCCAGCAACGCACACACACACAGACACCCAACAACACATACACACACAGACACCCAGCAACACATACACACACACCCAGACACCCAGCAACACACACACACACAGACACCCAGCAACACACACACACACCCAGACACCCAGCAACAAATGCACACACAGACACCCAGCAACGCACACACACAGACACCCAGCAACGCACACACACACAGACACCCAGCAACACATACACACACAGACACCCAGCAACACATGCACACCCATACACCCAGCAACACACACACACACACAGACACCCAGCAACACATGCACACCCATACACCCAGCAACACACACACACACAGACACCCAGCAATGCACACACACACAGACACCCAGCAACACATACACACACAGACACCCAGCAACACATGCACACACAGACACCCAGCAACACATACACACACAGACACCCAGCAACACATGCACACACAGACACCCAGCAACACATACACGCCCAGACACTCAGCAACACATGCACACACAGACACCCAGCAACACATACACACCCATACACCCAGCAACACATACAGACACAGACACCCAGCAACACATGCACACACAGACACCCAGCAACACATACAAACCAATACACCCAGCAACACATACACACACAGACACCCAGCAACACATACACACCCATACACCCAGCAACACATACACACACACACACCCAGCAACACATGCACACACAGACACCCAGCAACACATACAAACCCATACACCCAGCAACACATACAGACACAGACACCCAGCAACACATGCACACACAGACACCCAGCAACACATGCACACCCATACACCCAGCAACACACACACACACAGACACCCAGCAACACATGCACACCCATACACCCAGCAACACACACACACACAGACACCCAGCAACACATACACACACAGACACACAGCAACACATGCACACACAGACACCCAGCAACACATGCACACAGACACCCAGCAACGCACACACACACAGACACCCAGCAACACATACACACACAGACACCCAGCAACACATACACACACACCGAGACACCCAGCAACACACACACACACACACCCAGCAACACACACACACACAGACACCCAGCAACACATGCACACACAGACACCCAGCAACACATACACACACAGACACCCAGCAACACATGCACACGCAGACACCCAGCAACACATACACGCCCAGACACTCAGCAACACATGCACACACAGACACCCAGCAACACATACACACCCATACACCCAGCAACACATACAGACACAGACACCTAGCAACACATGCACACACAGACACCCAGCAACACATACAAACCCATACACCCAGCAACACATACACACACAGACACCCAGCAACACATACACACCCATACACCCAGCAACACATACACACACACACACCCAGCAACACATGCACACACAGACACCCAGCAACACATACAAACCCATACACCCAGCAACGCACACACACACAGACACCCAGCAACACATACACACACAGACACCCAGCAACACATACACACACACCCAGACACCCAGCAACACACACACACACACACCCAGCAACACACACACACACAGACACCCAGCAACACACACACACACACACCCAGCAACACACACACACACAGACACCCAGCAACACACACACACACACCCAGACACCCAGCAACACATACTCACCCATACACCCAGCAACACACACACACCCATACACCCAGCAACACATGCACACCCATACACCCAGCAACACATGCACACCCATACACCCAGCAACACACACACACCCATACACCCAGCAACACATGCACACACAGACACCCAGCAACACACACACAGACACCCAGCAACACACACACACACAGACACCCAGCAACACATACACACCCATACACCCAGCAACACATGCACACACAGACACCCAGCAACACATGCACACAGACACCCAGCAACGCACACACACACAGACACCCAACAACACATACACACACAGACACCCAGCAACACATACACACACACCCAGACACCCAGCAACACACACACACACAGACACCCAGCAACACACACACACACACCCAGACACCCAGCAACAAATGCACACACAGACACCCAGCAATGCACACACACACAGACACCCAGCAACGCACACACACACAGACACCCAGCAACACATACACACACAGACACCCAGCAACACATGCACACAGACACCCAGCAACACATACACACACACCCAGACACCCAGCAACACACACACACACAGACACCCAGCAACACACACACATACACACCCAGACACCCAGCAACACACACACACACACACACCCAGCAACACACACACACACAGACACCCAGCAACACACACACACACACCCAGACACCCAGCAACACATACTCACCCATACGCCCAGCAACACACACACAACCATACACCCAGCAACACATGCACACCCATACACCCAGCAACACATGCACACCCATACACCCAGCAACACACACACACAGACACCCAGCATCGCACACACACACAGACACCCAGCAACGCACACACACACAGACCCCCAGCAACGCACACACACACAGACACCCAGCAACACATACACACACAGACACCCAGCAACACATGCACACCCATACACCCAGCAACACATACAGACACAGACACCCAGCAACACATACAAACCCATACACCCAGCAACACATACACACACAGACACCCAGCACACACACACACAGACACCCAGCAACACATGCACACCCATACACCCAGCAACACACACACACACAGACACCTAGCAATGCACACACACACAGACACCCAGCAACACATACACACACAGACACCCAGCAACACATACACACCCATACACCCAGCAACACATACACACACACACACCCAGCAACACATACACACACAGACACCCAGCAACACATGCACACACAGACACCCAGCAACACATACACACACATACACCCAGCAACACATGCACACACAGACACCCAGCAACACATACAAACCCATACACCCAGCAACACATACACACACAGACACCCAGCAACACATACACACCCATACACCCAGCAACACATACACACACACACACCCAGCAACACATGCACACACAGACACCCAGCAACACATACAAACCCATACACCCAGCAACACATACAGACACAGACACCCAGCAACACATGCACACACAGACACCCAGCAACACATGCACACACAGACACCCAGCAACACATGCACACCCATACACCCAGCAACACACACACACAGACACCCAGCAACACATGCACACCCATACACCCAGCAACACACACACACACAGACACCCAGCAACACATACACACACAGACACCCAGCAACACATGCACACACAGACACCCAGCAACACATGCACACAGACACCCAGCAACGCACACACACACAGACACCCAGCAACACATACACACACAGACACCCAGCAACACATACACACACACCCAGACACCCAGCAACACACACACACACACACCCAGCAACACACACACACACAGACACCCAGCAACACACACACACACACCCAGACACCCAGCAACACATGCACACCCATACACCCCGCAACACACACACACCCATACACCCAGCAACACATGCACACACAGACACCCAGCAACACACACACACAGACACCCAGCAACACACACACACAGACACCCAGCAACACACACACACCCATACACCCAGCAACACATGCACACACAGACACCCAGCAACACATGCACACAGACACCCAGCAACGCACACACACAGACACCCAACAACACATACACACACCCAGACACCCAGCAACACACACACACAGACACCCAGCAACACATACACACCCATACACCCAGCAACACATGCACACATAGACACCCAGCAACACATGCACACAGACACCCAGCAACACACACACACACAGACACCCAGCAACACACACACACACACACCCAGACACCCAGCAACAAATGCACACACAGACACCCAGCAACACATGCACACCCATACACCCAGCAACACACACACACACAGACACCCAGCAATGCACACACACAGACACCCAGCAACACATACACACACAGACACCCAGCAACACATACACACCCATACACCCAGCAACACATACACACACACACCCAGCAACACATACACACACAGACACCCAGCAACACATGCACACACAGACACCCAGCAACACATACACACACAGACACCCAGCAACACATGCACACCCATACACCCCGCAACACACACACACCCATACACCCAGCAACACATGCACACACAGACACCCAGCAACACATGCACACACAGACACCCAGCAACACATACAAACCCATACACCCCGCAACACACACACACCCATACACCCAGCAACACATGCACACACAGACACCCAGCAACACACACACACACACACCCAGCAACACACACACACACAGACACCCAGCAACACACACACACACACACAGACACCCAGCAACACATACACACCCATACACCCAGCAACACATGCACACACAGACACCCAGCAACACATGCACACAGACACCCAGCAACGCACACACACACAGACACCCAACAACACATACACACACAGACACCCAGCAACACATACACACACACCCAGACACCCAGCAACACACACACACACAGACACCCAGCAACACACACACACACACCCAGACACCCAGCAACAAATGCACACACAGACACCCAGCAACGCACACACACAGACACCCAGCAACGCACACACACACAGACACCCAGCAACACATACACACACAGACACCCAGCAACACATGCACACCCATACACCCAGCAACACACACACACACACAGACACCCAGCAACACATGCACACCCATACACCCAGCAACACACACACACACAGACACCCAGCAATGCACACACACACAGACACCCAGCAACACATACACACACAGACACCCAGCAACACATGCACACACAGACACCCAGCAACACATACACACACAGACACCCAGCAACACATGCACACACAGACACCCAGCAACACATACACGCCCAGACACTCAGCAACACATGCACACACAGACACCCAGCAACACATACACACCCATACACCCAGCAACACATACAGACACAGACACCCAGCAACACATGCACACACAGACACCCAGCAACACATACAAACCAATACACCCAGCAACACATACACACACAGACACCCAGCAACACATACACACCCATACACCCAGCAACACATACACACACACACACCCAGCAACACATGCACACACAGACACCCAGCAACACATACAAACCCATACACCCAGCAACACATACAGACACAGACACCCAGCAACATATGCACACACAGACACCCAGCAACACATGCACACCCATACACCCAGCAACACACACACACACAGACACCCAGCAACACATGCACACCCATACACCCAGCAACACACACACACACAGACACCCAGCAACACATACACACACAGACACACAGCAACACATGCACACACAGACACCCAGCAACACATGCACACAGACACCCAGCAACGCACACACACACAGACACCCAGCAACACATACACACACAGACACCCAGCAACACATACACACACACCGAGACACCCAGCAACACACACACACACACACCCAGCAACACACACACACACAGACACCCAGCAACACATGCACACACAGACACCCAGCAACACATACACACACAGACACCCAGCAACACATGCACACGCAGACACCCAGCAACACATACACGCCCAGACACTCAGCAACACATGCACACACAGACACCCAGCAACACATACACACCCATACACCCAGCAACACATACAGACACAGACACCTAGCAACACATGCACACACAGACACCCAGCAACACATACAAACCCATACACCCAGCAACACATACACACACAGACACCCAGCAACACATACACACCCATACACCCAGCAACACATACACACACACACACCCAGCAACACATGCACACACAGACACCCAGCAACACATACAAACCCATACACCCAGCAACGCACACACACACAGACACCCAGCAACACATACACACACAGACACCCAGCAACACATACACACACACCCAGACACCCAGCAACACACACACACACACACCCAGCAACACACACACACACAGACACCCAGCAACACACACACACACACACCCAGCAACACACACACACACAGACACCCAGCAACACACACACACACACCCAGACACCCAGCAACACATACTCACCCATACACCCAGCAACACACACACACCCATACACCCAGCAACACATGCACACCCATACACCCAGCAACACATGCACACCCATACACCCAGCAACACACACACACCCATACACCCAGCAACACATGCACACACAGACACCCAGCAACACACACACAGACACCCAGCAACACACACACACACAGACACCCAGCAACACATACACACCCATACACCCAGCAACACATGCACACACAGACACCCAGCAACACATGCACACAGACACCCAGCAACGCACACACACACAGACACCCAACAACACATACACACACAGACACCCAGCAACACATACACACACACCCAGACACCCAGCAACACACCCACACACAGACACCCAGCAACACACACACACACACCCAGACACCCAGCAACAAATGCACACACAGACACCCAGCAATGCACACACACACAGACACCCAGCAACGCACACACACACAGACACCCAGCAACACATACACACACAGACACCCAGCAACACATGCACACAGACACCCAGCAACACATACACACACACCCAGACACCCAGCAACACACACACACACAGACACCCAGCAACACACACACATACACACCCAGACACCCAGCAACACACACACACACACACCCAGCAACACACACACACACAGACACCCAGCAACACACACACACACACCCAGACACCCAGCAACACATACTCACCCATACGCCCAGCAACACACACACAACCATACACCCAGCAACACATGCACACCCATACACCCAGCAACACATGCACACCCATACACCCAGCAACACACACACACAGACACCCAGCATCGCACACACACACAGACACCCAGCAACGCACACACACACAGACCCCCAGCAACGCACACACACACAGACACCCAGCAACACATACACACACAGACACCCAGCAACACATGCACACCCATACACCCAGCAACACATACAGACACAGACACCCAGCAACACATACAAACCCATACACCCAGCAACACATACACACACAGACACCCAGCACACACACACACAGACACCCAGCAACACATGCACACCCATACACCCAGCAACACACACACACACAGACACCTAGCAATGCACACACACACAGACACCCAGCAACACATACACACACAGACACCCAGCAACACATACACACCCATACACCCAGCAACACATACACACACACACACCCAGCAACACATACACACACAGACACCCAGCAACACATGCACACACAGACACCCAGCAACACATACACACACATACACCCAGCAACACATGCACACACAGACACCCAGCAACACATACAAACCCATACACCCAGCAACACATACACACACAGACACCCAGCAACACATACACACCCATACACCCAGCAACACATACACACACACACACCCAGCAACACATGCACACACAGACACCCAGCAACACATACAAACCCATACACCCAGCAACACATACAGACACAGACACCCAGCAACACATGCACACACAGACACCCAGCAACACATGCACACACAGACACCCAGCAACACATGCACACCCATACACCCAGCAACACACACACACAGACACCCAGCAACACATGCACACCCATACACCCAGCAACACACACACACACAGACACCCAGCAACACATACACACACAGACACCCAGCAACACATGCACACACAGACACCCAGCAACACATGCACACAGACACCCAGCAACGCACACACACACAGACACCCAGCAACACATACACACACAGACACCCAGCAACACATACACACACACCCAGACACCCAGCAACACACACACACACACACCCAGCAACACACACACACACAGACACCCAGCAACACACACACACACACCCAGACACCCAGCAACACATGCACACCCATACACCCCGCAACACACACACACCCATACACCCAGCAACACATGCACACACAGACACCCAGCAACACACACACACAGACACCCAGCAACACACACACACCCATACACCCAGCAACACATGCACACACAGACACCCAGCAACACATGCACACAGACACCCAGCAACGCACACACACAGACACCCAACAACACATACACACACCCAGACACCCAGCAACACACACACACAGACACCCAGCAACACATACACACCCATACACCCAGCAACACATGCACACATAGACACCCAGCAACACATGCACACAGACACCCAGCAACACACACACACACAGACACCCAGCAACACACACACACACACACCCAGACACCCAGCAACAAATGCACACACAGACACCCAGCAACACATGCACACCCATACACCCAGCAACACACACACACACAGACACCCAGCAATGCACACACACAGACACCCAGCAACACATACACACACAGACACCCAGCAACACATACACACCCATACACCCAGCAACACATACACACACACACACCCAGCAACACATACACACACAGACACCCAGCAACACATGCACACACAGACACCCAGCAACACATACACACACAGACACCCAGCAACACATGCACACACAGACACCCAGCAACACATACACGCCCAGACACTCAGCAACACATGCACACACAGACATCCAGCAACACATACACACCCATACACCCAGCAACACATACAGACACAGACACCCAGCAACACATGCACACACAGACACCCAGCAACACATACAAACCCATACACCCAGCAACACATGCACACACAGACATCCAGCAACACATACACACCCATACACCCAGCAACACATACACACACAGACACCCAGCAACACATGCACACACAGACACCCAGCAACACATACACGCCCAGACACTCAGCAACACATGCACACACAGACATCCAGCAACACATACACACCCATACACCCAGCAACACATGCACACATAGACACCCAGCAACACATGCACACAGACACCCAGCAACACACACACACACAGACACCCAGCAACACACACACACACACACCCAGACACCCAGCAACAAATGCACACACAGACACCCAGCAACACATGCACACCCATACACCCAGCAACACACACACACACAGACACCCAGCAATGCACACACACAGACACCCAGCAACACATACACACACAGACACCCAGCAACACATACACACCCATACACCCAGCAACACATACACACACACACACCCAGCAACACATACACACACAGACACCCAGCAACACATGCACACACAGACACCCAGCAACACATACACACACAGACACCCAGCAACACATGCACACACAGACACCCAGCAACACATACACGCCCAGACACTCAGCAACACATGCACACACAGACATCCAGCAACACATACACACCCATACACCCAGCAACACATACAGACACAGACACCCAGCAACACATGCACACACAGACACCCAGCAACACATACAAACCCATACACCCAGCAACACATGCACACACAGACATCCAGCAACACATACACACCCATACACCCAGCAACACATACACACACAGACACCCAGCAACACATGCACACACAGACACCCAGCAACACATACACGCCCAGACACTCAGCAACACATGCACACACAGACATCCAGCAACACATACACACCCATACACCCAGCAACACATACACACACAGACACCCAGCAACACATACACACCCATACACCCAGCAACACATGCACACACAGACACCCAGCAACACATGCACACACAGACACCCAGCAATACATACAAACCCATACACCCAGCAACACATACACACCCATACACCCAGCAACACATACACACACACACACCCAGCAACACATGCACACACAGACACCCAGCAACACATACAAACCCATACACCCAGCAACACATACACACACAGACACCCAGCAACACATACACACCCATACACCCAGCAACACATACAGACACAGACACCCAGCAACACATGCACACACAGACACCCAGCAACACATACAAACCCATACACCCAGCAACACATACACACACAGACACCCAGCAACACATACACACACAGACACCCAGCAACACATACACACACACAGACACCCAGCAACACATACACACCCATACACCCAGCAACACATACACACACAGACACCCAGCAACACATACTCACCCAGACACCCTGCAACACATGCACATACAGACACCCAACAACACATGCACACGCAGACACCCAGCAACACATGCACATACAGACACCCAGCAACACATACACAAACAAAAACATAGCAACACATGCACGTACAGACACCCAGCAACACATGCACACCCAGACACCCAGCAACACATGCAGCGATACACACACGCACCCATACACCCAACAACACATGCACACCCAGACACCCAGCAAAACATGTACATACAGACACCCAGCAACACATACACACCCAGACACCCAGCAACACATGTACATACACCCAGCAACACATGCAGCGACAGAAACACACACACCCAGACACCCAGCAACACATGTACATACACCCAGCAACACATGCAGCGACAGAAACACACACACCGAGACACCCAGCAACACATGCACACCCAGGCACCCAGCACAGTTGCACACACAGACACCCAGCAACACACGCACACCCAGACACCCAGCAACACATACACACCCAGACACCCAGCAACACATGCACACACAGACACCCAACACACATACAACCCAGACACCCGGCAACACATGTGCACACACACACACACACAGCAACACATGCACACCCATACACCCAGCAACACATACACACACACACAGCAACACATGCACACCCATACACCCAGCAACACACACACCCAGGCACCCAGCAACACACACACCCAGGCACCCAGCAACACATGCACACCCATACACCCAGCAACACATGCACCGACACACACACACAGATACCCAGCAACACATGCACAGACACCCAGCAACACATGCACACCCAGACACCCAGCAACACATGCACAGACACCCAGCAACACATGCACACCTAGACACCCAGCAACACACACACAGACACACAGCAATACGTGCACACACCCAGACCCCCAGCAACACGTGCACATACAGACACCCAGCAACACATACACACCCAGATACCCAGCAAAACATGCACACACACCCAGCAACATATGCTCTCACCCAGACACCCAGCAACACATGCACACACACACACACAGCAACACATGCACACCCAGACACCCAGCAACACATGTACACACAGACACCCAGCAACACACACACCCAGACACACAGCAACACATGCACACCCAGACACCCAGCAACACATGCACACACACACAGCAACACATGCAGCGACACGTACAGACACCCAGACACACACCAACATACAAGCACAAACACACCCAGACAAACACCGACATACAAACACACTCAGACACACAACGACACACTAATACAACCAAACACACACCAACATATAGACACAACCACACCCAGACACACACCGACACACAAACACACCCAGACACACACCAAAACACAAACACACCCAGAAAAACGCCGAAACACACACACACCTAGACACACACCGACATAAAAACATAAACACATGCAGACACACATACCAACACGCAAACACACCCAGACACACACCAACATGCAAACACACCCAGACACACATCGACACGCAAACACACTCAGACACACTCCGACATACATGCACAAACACACACCGACATACAAACATAAACATACCCAGACACACAATGACACGCAAAAAAACCCAGACACACACCAACTTGCAAACACACCCAAGAAACACCAACACGAAAACACACACAGACACGCACCGACACGCAAACAAATCCAGGCACACACCAACATGCAAACACACCCAGACACACACCGACACGCAAACACACCCAGACACATACCGGCATACAAGCACAAACACACCCAGTCAAACACCGACACACAAACACACCCACATATACACCGACACGCAAACACACCCAGACACACACCGATATACAAACACAATCACACCCAGACACACACCGACACGCAAACGCACCCAAACACACAATCACACCCAGACACACACCGACACGCAAACACACCCAGACACACAGCGACATGCAAACGCACCCAGACACACACCGACATACAAACACAATCACGCCCAGACACACACCGATACGCAAACGCACCCAGACACACACTGACACGCAAACGCACCCAGACACGCACCAACAGGAAAACACACCCAGACATACAACACATCCAGACACACACCGACATACAAACACAAACACACCCAGACACACACCGACACACAAACGAACCCAGACTCACACCGACACACAAACACACCCAGACACACACCAACACACAAACACACCAAGACACACACCGACATACAAACACAAACACACCCAGACACACACCGACATACAAACACAATCACGCCCAGACACACACCGACATACAAACACAAACACACCCAGACACACACCGACATGCAAACACACCTGGACACCCAGCAACACATGCACACCCATACGCCCAGCAACATATGCACATGCAGACACCCAGCAACACACACATTCAGTGAGACACCCAGCAACACATGCACACACAGACACACAGCAACACATACAGCGACACGCACACACACCCAGACACAGACCGACATACGAACACAAACACACCCAGACACACACCGACATACAAGCACAAACACACCCAGACACACACCGACACGCAAACACACTCTGACACACACCGACATACAAACACCCCCATCCATGCACCAACATGCAAACACACCCAGACACACACCAACACACAACCACACACCTACACACAAACACACACCAACATACAAACACACCCAGACACACACCGACACACAAACACACCCAGACACACAAACACACCCAGACACACACCAACACACAAACACACCCAGACACACAAACACACCCAGACACACAACGACACACAACCACACCCAGACACACACCGACACGCAAACACACCCAGACACACACCGACACACAAATATACACAGACACACACTGACATACAGACACAACCACACCCAGACACACACCAACACACAAACACACCCAGACACACACCGACATACAAACACACCTAGACACACACCGACATACAAACATTAACACATGCAGAATCACACACCAACATGCAGACACACCCAGACACGCATCGACACGCAAACACACCCAGACACACACCGACATACAAGCACAAACACACCCAGACACACACAGACATACAAACACAATCACACCCAGACACGCACCGAAACACAACCACACCCAGACACACACTGACATAGAAACACAAACACACCCAGACACACACTGACACACAAATACAACCAGACACACACCGACACGCAAACACACTCTGACACACACCGACATACAAACACTCCCATCCATGCACTGACACGCAAACACACGCAGACACACACCTACACACAAACACACACATACACACACAAAAAAACCAATATACAAACACACTCAGACACACACCGACACACAAACACACCCAGACACACAAACACATCCAGACACACACCAACACACAAACACACCCAGACACACAAACACACCGAGACACACAAACACACCCAGACACACATCGACACACAACCACACCCAGACACACACCGACACGCAAACACACCCAGACACACACCGACACACAAACACACCCAGACACACAAACACACCCAGACACACACCAACACACAAACACACCCAGACACACAAACACACAAATACAACCAAACACACACCGACACGCAAACACACTCTGACACACACCGACATACAAACACCCCCATCCATGCACCGACACGCAAACACACCCAGACACACACCTACACACAAACACACACACACGCAAAAAAACCAACATACAAACACACTCAGACACACAACAACACGCAAACAAACCCAGACACGCACCAACACGCAAACACACCCAGACACACACCGACACGCAAACACACCCAGACACACACCGGCATGCAAGCACAAACACACCCAATCAAATGCCGACACACAAACACACCCACACATACACCGACACGCAAACACACCCAGACACACACCGATATACAAACACAATCACACCCAGACACACACCGACATACAAACACACCCAGACACACACCGACACGCAAACACACCCACACACACAATCACACCCAGATACACACTGACACGCAAACACACCCAGACACACACCGACATATAAGCACAAACACACCCAGACACACACCAACATACAAACACAAACACACCCAGACACGCACCGACACACAACCACACCCAGACACACACTGACATACAAGCACAAACACACCCAGACACACACCGACACGCAAACACACTCAGACACACACTGACACACAAATACAACCAGACACACACTGACACGCAAACACACTCTGACACACACCGACATACAAACACCCCCATCCATGCACCAACATGCAAACACACCCAGACACACACCTACATACAAACACACACCGACATACAAACACACCCAGACACACACCGACACACAAACACACCCAGACACACAAACACACCCAGACACACACTAACACACAAACACACCCAGACACACATCGACACACAACCACACCCAGACACACAACGACACGCAAACACACCCAGACACACACCGACACACAAATACACACAGACATATACTGACATACAGACACAACCACACCCAGACACACACCAACACTTAAACACACCCAGACACGCACCAACACACAAACATACCCAGATACGCTCCGACACACAACCACACCCAGACAAAAACTGACATACATGCACAAACACACCCAGACACACACCGGCACGCAAACACACTCTGACACACACCGATATACAAACACCCCCATCCATGCACCAACATGCAAACACACCCAGACACACACCTACACACAAACACACACATACACACACAAAAAAACCAACATACAAACACACTCAGACACACACCGACACACAAACACACCCAGACACACAAACACATCCAGACACACACCAACACACAAACACACCCAGACACACAAACACACCCAGACACACAAACACACCCAGACACACATCGACACACAACCACACCCAGACACACACCGACACGCAAACACACCCAGACACACACCGACACACAAATACACACAGACACATACTGACATACAGACACAACCACACCCAGACACACACAAACACACCCAGACACACACCGACACACAAATACACACAGACACACACTGACATACAGACACAACCACACCCAGACACACACCGACATACAAACACAATCACGCCCAGACACACACCGACACGCAAACGCACCCAGACACACACTGACACACAAACACACCCAGGCACGCACCAACAGGAAAACACACCCAGACATAAAACACGTCCAGACACACACCGACATACAAACACAAACACACCCAGACACACACCGACACACAAACACACCCAGACACACACCGACATACAAACACAAACACACCCAGACACACACCGACATGCAACCTCGACACCCAGCAACACATGCACACCCATACACCCAGCAACACATGCACAGACACCCAGCAACACATGCTCACCCAGACACCCAGCAACACATGCACATGCAGACACCCAGCAACACACACATTCACCGAGACACCCAGAAACACATGCACACACAGCAACACAGCAACACATGCAGCGACACGCACACACACCCAGACACAGACCGACATACGAACACAAACACACCCAGACACACACCGACATACAAGCACAAACGCACCCAGCCACACATCGACACGCAAACACACTCAGACACGCAAACACACCCAGACACACTCCGACATACATGCACAAACACAGACCGACATACGAACACAAACGCACCCAGACACACGCCGACATACAAACACAAACACACCCAGACACACACCGACACGCAAACACACTCAGACACACACTGACACACAAATACAACCAGACACACACCGACACGCAAACACACCGACATACAAGCACACCCAGACACGCAAACACACCTAGACACACACCAAAACACAAACATACCTAGACACACACCGACATACAAACATAAACACACGCAGACACACACACCAACATGCAAACACACCCAGACACACACCGACATACACACACAAACACACCCAGACACGCACCGACACACAACCACACCTAGACACATACTGACATAGAAACACAAACACACCCAGACAAACACTGACACACAAATACAACCAGACACACACCGACATACAAACACCCCCATCCATGCACCGACACGCAAACACATCCAGACACACAACAACACGCAAACACACCCAGACACGCACCAACACGCAAACACACCCAGACACACACCGACACGCAAACACACCCAGACACACAAACACACCCAGACACACACCAACACACAAACACACCCAGACACACAAACACACCCAGACACACAAACACACCCAGACACACATCGACACACAACCACACCCAGACACACACCGACATGCAAACACACCCAGACACACACCGACACACAAATACACTCAGACATATACTGACATACCGACACAACCACACCCAGACACACACCAACACACAAACACACCCAGACACACACCGACATACAAACACACCCAGACACACACCGACATACAAACATAAACAAATGCAGTCACACACACCAACATACAAACACACCCAGACACACACCGACACGCAAACACACCCACACACACAATCACACCCAGATACACACCGACACGCAAACACATCCAGACACGCATCGACACGCAAACACACCCAGACATGCGCCGATACACAAACACACCCAGGTACGCTCCGACACACAACCACACCCAGACACACACTGACATACAAGCACAAACACACCCAGACACACACCGACAAGCAAACACACTCTGACACACACTGACATACAAACACCCCCATCCATGCACCAACATGCAAACACACCCAGACACACACCTACACACAAACACACCCACACAAACACACCCAGACACACACCGACACGGAAACACACTCAGACACACACTGACACACAAATACAACCAGACACACACCTACACACAAACACACACCGACATACAAACACACCTAGACACACACCGACATAAAAACATAAACACATGCAGACACACATACCAACACGCAAACACACCCAAACACACACCAACATGCAAACACACCCAGACACGCATCGACACACTCCGACATACATGCACAAACACACACCGACATACAAACATAAACATACCCAGACACACAATGACACGCAAAAAAACCCAGACACACACCAACTTGCAAACACACCCAAGAAACACCAACACGAAAACACACACAGACACGCACCGACACGCAAACAAATCCAGGCACACACCAACATGCAAACACACCCAGACACACACCGACACGCAAACACACCCAGACACATACCGGCATACAAGCACAAACACACCCAGTCAAACGCCGACACACAAACACACCCACATATACACCGACACGCAAACACACCCACACACACAATCACACCCAGATACACACTGACATGCAAACACACCCAGACACACACCGACATATAAGCACAAACACACCCAGACACACACCAACATACAAACACAAACACACCCAGACACGCACCGACACACAACCACACACAGACACACACTGACATACAAGCACAAACACACCCAGACACACACCGACACGCAAACACACTCAGACACACACTGACACAAAAATACAACCAGACACACACCGACACGCAAACACACTCTGACACACACCGACATACAAACACCCCCATCCATGCACCGACACGCAAACACACTCAGACACACACTGACACAAAAATACAACCAGACACACACCGACACGCAAACACACTCTGACACACACCGACATACAAACACCCCCATCCATGCACCAACATGCAAACACACCCAGACACACACCTACACACAAACACGCATCGACACGCAAGCACACCCAGACATGCGCCGACACACAAACACACCCAGGTACGCTCCGACACACAAACACACCCAGACACACACTGACATACAAGCACAAACACACCCAGACACACACCGACACGCAAACACACTCTGACACACACTGACATACAAACACCCCCATCCATGCACCAACATGCAAACACACCCAGACACACACCTACACACAAACACACCCAGACACACAAACACACCCAGACACAAACCAACACACAAACACACCCAGACACACAAACACACCCAGACACACAAACACACCCAGACACACACCGACATATAAGCACAAACACACCCAGACACACACCAACATACAAACACAAACACACCCAGACACGCACCGACACACAACCACGCCCAGACACACACTGACATACAAGCACAAACACACCCAGACACACACCGACACACAAACGAACCCAGACTCACACCGACACACAAACACACCCAGACACACACCAACACACAAACACACCAAGACACACACCGACATACAAACACAAACACACCCAGACACACACCGACATACAAACACAATCACGCCCAGACACACACCGACATACAAACACAAACACACCCAGACACACACCGACATGCAAACACACCTGGACACCCAGCAACACATGCACACCCATACGCCCAGCAACATATGCACATGCAGACACCCAGCAACACACACATTCACTGAGACACCCAGCAACACATGCACACACAGACACACAGCAACACATACAGCGACACGCACACACATCCAGACACAGACCGACATACGAACACAAACACACCCAGACACACACCGACATACAAGCACAAACACACCCAGACACACACCGACACGCAAACACACTCTGACACACAGCGACATACAAACACCCCCATCCATGCACCAACATGCAAACACACCCAGACACACACCAACACACAACCACACACCTACACACAAACACACACCAACATACAAACACACCCAGACACACACCGACACACAAACACACCCAGACACACAAACACACCCAGACACACAAACACACCCAGACACACACCAACACACAAATACACACAGACACACACTGACATACAGACACAACCACACCCAGACACACACCAACACACAAACACACCCAGACACACACCGGCATACAAACACACCTAGACACACACCGACATACAAACATAAACACACGCAGAATCACACACCAACATGCAGACACACCCAGACACGCATCGACACGCAAACACACCCAGACACACACCGACATACAAGCACAAACACACCCAGACACACACAGACATACAAACACAAACACACCCAGACACGCACCGAAACACAACCACACCCAGACACACACTGACATAGAAACACAAACACACCCAGACACACACTGACATACAAGCACAAACACACCCAGACACACACCGACACGCAAACACACTCAGACACACACTGACACACAAATACAACCAGACACACACCGACACGCAAACACACTCTGACACACACCGACATACAAACACCCCCATCCATGCACCGACACGCAAACACACCCAGACACACACCTACACACAAACACACACATACACACACAAAAAAACCAACATACAAACACACTCAGACACACACCGACACACAAACACACCCAGACACACAAACACACCCAGACACACACCAACACACAAACACACCCAGACACACAAACACACAAATACAACCAAACACACACCGACACGCAAACACACTCTGACACACACCGACATACAAACACCCCCATCCATGCACCGACACGCAAACACACCCAGACACACACCTACACACAAACACACACACACGCAAAAAAACCAACATACAAACACACTCAGACACACAACAACACGCAAACAAACCCAGACACGCACCAACACGCAAACACACCCAGACACACACCGACATACAAGCACAAACACACCCAGACACACACAGACATACAAACACAAACACACCCAGACACGCACCGAAACACAACCACACCCAGACACACACTGACATAGAAACACAAACACACCCAGACACACACTGACACACAAATACAACCAGACACACACCGACACGCAAACACACTCTGACACACACCGACATACAAACACCCCCATCCATGCACCGACACGCAAACACACCCAGACACACACCTACACACAAACACACACATACACACACAAAAAAACCAACATACAAACACACTCAGACACACACCGACACACAAACACACCCAGACACACAAACACACCCAGACACACACCAACACACAAACACACCCAGACACACAAACACACAAATACAACCAAACACACACCGACACGCAAACACACTCTGACACACACCGACATACAAACACCCCCATCCATGCACCGACACGCAAACACACCCAGACACACACCTACACACAAACACACACACACGCAAAAAAACCAACATACAAACACACTCAGACACACAACAACACGCAAACAAACCCAGACACGCACCAACACGCAAACACACCCAGACACACACCGACACGCAAACACACCCAGACACACACCGGCATGCAAGCACAAACACACCCAATCAAATGCCGACACACAAACACACCCACACATACACCGACACGCAAACACACCCAGACACACACCGATATACAAACACAATCACACCCAGACACACACCGACATACAAACACACCCAGACACACACCGACACGCAAACACACCCACACACACAATCACACCCAGATACACACTGACACGCAACACACCCAGACACACACCGACATATAAGCACAAACACACCCAGACACACACCAACATACAAACACAAACACACCCAGACACGCACCGACACACAACCACACCCAGACACACACTGACATACAAGCACAACCACACCCAGACACACACCAACACACAAACACACCCAGACACACACCGACAATCAAACACACCCAGACACACACCGACATACAAGCACAAACACACCCAGACACACACCGACATACACACACAAACACACCCAGACACGCACCGACACACAACCACACCCAGACACATACTGACATAGAAACACAAACACACCCAGACACACACTGACACGCAAATACAACCAGACACACACCGACACGCAAACACACTCTGACACACACCGACATACAAACACCCCCATCCATGCACCGACACGCAAACACATCCAGACACACAACAACACGCAAACACACCCAGACACGCACCAACACGCAAACACACCCAGACACACACCGACACGCAAACACACCCAGACACACACCGGCATGCCAGCACAAACACACCCAGTCAAACGCCGACACACAAACACACCCACACATACACCGACACGCAAACACACCCACACACACAATCACACCCAGATACACACTGACACGCAAACACACCCAGACACACACCGACATATAAGCACAAACACACCCAGACACACACCAACATACAAACACAAACACACCCAGACACGCACCGACACACAACCACACACAGACACACACTGACATACAAGCACAAACACACCCAGACACACACCGACACGCAAACACACTCAGACACACACTGACACACAAATACAACCAGACACACACCGACATGCAACCACACTCTGACACACACCGACATACAAACACCCCCATCCATGCACCAACATGCAAACACACCCAGACACACACCTACACACAAACACGCATCGACACGCAAACACACCCAGACATGCGCCGACACACAAACACACCCAGGTACGCTCCGACACACAACCACACCCAGACACACACTGACATACAAACACAAACATACCCAGACACACACCGACACGCAAACACACTCTGACACACACTGACATACAAACACCCCCATCCATGCACCAACATGCAAACACACCCAGACACACACCTACACACAAACACACCCAGACACACAAACACACCCAGACACAAACCAACACACAAACACACCCAGACACACAAACACACCCAGACACACAAACACACCCAGACACACACCGACATATAAGCACAAACACACTCAGACACACACCAACATACAAACACAAACACACCCAGACACGCACCGACATACAAACACACCCAGATACGCTCCGACACACAACCACACCCAGACAAAAACTGACATACATGCACAAACACACCCAGACACACACCGGCACGCAAACACACTCTGACACACACCGACATACAAACAACCCATCCATGCACCAACACGCAAACACACCCAGACACACACCTACACACAAACACACACATACACACACAAAAAAACCAACATACAAACACACTCAGACACACACCGACACACAAACACACCCAGACACACAAACACACCCAGACACACACCACCACACAAACACACCCAGACACACAAACACACAAATACAACCAAACACACACCGACACGCAAACACACTCAGACACACACTGACACACAAATACAACCAGACACACACCGACATACAAACACCCCCATCCATGCACCGACACGCAAACACACCCAGACACACACCTACACACAAACACACACACACGCAAAAAAACCAACATACAAACACACTCAGACACACAACAACACGCAAACAAACCCAGACACGCACCAACACGCAAACACACCCAGACACACACCGACACGCAAACACACCCAGACACACACCGGCATGCAAGCACAAACACACCCAATCAAATGCCGACACACAAACACACCCACACATACACCGACACGCAAACACACCCAGACACACACCGATATACAAACACAATCACACCCAGACACACACCGACATACAAACACACCCAGACACACACCGACACGCAAACACACCCACACACACAATCACACCCAGATACACACTGACACGCAAACACACCCAGACACACACCGACATATAAGCACAAACACACCCAGACACACACCAACATACAAACACAAACACACCCAGACACGCACCGACACACAACCACACCCAGACACACACTGACATTCAAGCACAACCACACCCAGACACACACCGACACACAAACACACCCAGACACACACCGACAATCAAACACACCCAGACACACACCGACAATCAAACACACCCAGACACACACCGACATACACACACAAACACACCCAGACACGCACCGACACACAACCACACCCAGACACATACTGACATAGAAACACAAACACACCCAGACACACACTGACACGCAAATACAACCAGACACACACCGACACGCAAACACACTCTGACACACACCGACATACAAACACCCCCATCCATGCACCGACACGCAAACACATCCAGACACACAACAACACGCAAACACACCCAGACACGCACCAACACGCAAACACACCCAGACACACACCGACACGCAAACACACCCAGACACACACCGGCATGCCAGCACAAACACACCCAGTCAAACGCCGACACACAAACACACCCACACATACACCGACACGCAAACACACCCACACACACAATCACACCCAGATACACACTGACACGCAAACACACCCAGACACACACCGACATATAAGCACAAACACACCCAGACACACACCAACATACAAACACAAACACACCCAGACACGCACCGACACACAACCACACACAGACACACACTGACATACAAGCACAAACACACCCAGACACACACCGACACGCAAACACACTCAGACACACACTGACACACAAATACAACCAGACACACACCGACATGCAAACACACTCTGACACACACCGACATACAAACACCCCCATCCATGCACCAACATGCAAACACACCCAGACACACACCTACACACAAACACGCATCGACACGCAAACACACCCAGACATGCGCCGACACACAAACACACCCAGGTACGCTCCGACACACAACCACACCCAGACACACACTGACATACAAACACAAACATACCCAGACACACACCGACACGCAAACACACTCTGACACACACTGACATACAAACACCCCCATCCATGCACCAACATGCAAACACACCCAGACACACACCTACACACAAACACACCCAGACACACAAACACACCCAGACACAAACCAACACACAAACACACCCAGACACACAAACACACCCAGACACACAAACACACCCAGACACACACCGACATATAAGCACAAACACACCCAGACACACACCAACATACAAACACAAACACACCCAGACACGCACCGACACACAACCACACCCAGACACACACTGACATACAAGCACAAACACACCCAGACACACACCGACACGCAAACACACCCACACACACAATCACACCCAGATACACACTGACACGCAAACACACCCAGACACACACCGACATATAAGCACAAACACACCCAGACA
The DNA here is from genome assembly GCF_047496795.1 of Chiloscyllium punctatum. Classification (NCBI taxonomy): domain Eukaryota; kingdom Metazoa; phylum Chordata; class Chondrichthyes; order Orectolobiformes; family Hemiscylliidae; genus Chiloscyllium; species Chiloscyllium punctatum. The sequence continues at coordinate 58,185,922 of NC_092775.1, forward strand.
CACACCAACATACAAACACAAACACACCCAGACACGCACCGACACACAACCACACCCAGACACACACTGACATACAAGCACAACCACACCCAGACACACACCAACACACAAACACACCCAGACACACACCGACAATCAAACACACCCAGACACACACCGACATACAAGCACAAACACACCCAGACACACACCGACATACACACACAAACACACCCAGACACGCACCGACACACAACCACACCCAGACACATACTGACATAGAAACACAAACACACCCAGACACACACTGACACGCAAATACAACCAGACACACACCGACACGCAAACACACTCTGACACACACCGACATACAAACACCCCCATCCATGCACCGACACGCAAACACATCCAGACACACAACAACACGCAAACACACCCAGACACGCACCAACACGCAAACACACCCAGACACACACCGGCATGCAAGCACAAACACACCCAGTCAAACGCCGACACACAAACACACCCACACATACACCGACACGCAAACACACCCACACACACAATCACACCCAGATACACACTGACACGCAAACACACCCAGACACACACCGACATATAAGCACAAACACACCCAGACACACACCAACATACAAACACAAACACACCCAGACACGCACCGACACACAACCACACACAGACACACACTGACATACAAGCACAAACACACCCAGACACACACCGACACGCAAACACACTCAGACACACACTGACACACAAATACAACCAGACACACACCGACATGCAAACACACTCTGACACACACCGACATACAAACACCCCCATCCATGCACCAACATGCAAACACACCCAGACACACACCTACACACAAACACGCATCGACACGCAAACACACCCAGACATGCGCCGACACACAAACACACCCAGGTACGCTCCGACACACAACCACACCCAGACACACACTGACATACAAACACAAACATACCCAGACACACACCGACACGCAAACACACTCTGACACACACTGACATACAAACACCCCCATCCATGCACCAACATGCAAACACACCCAGACACACACCTACACACAAACACACCCAGACACACAAACACACCCAGACACAAACCAACACACAAACACACCCAGACACACAAACACACCCAGACACACAAACACACCCAGACACACACCGACATATAAGCACAAACACACCCAGACACACACCAACATACAAACACAAACACACCCAGACACGCACCGACACACAACCACACCCAGACACACGCTGACATACAAGCACAAACACACCCAGACACACACCGACACACAAACGAACCCAGACTCACACCGACACACAAACACACCCAGACACACACCAACACACAAACACACCAAGACACACACCGACATACAAACACAAACACACCCAGACACACACCGACATACAAACACAATCACGCCCAGACACACACCGACATACAAACACAAACACACCCAGACACACACCGACATGCAAACACACCTGGATACCCAGCAACACATGCACACCCATACGCCCAGCAACATATGCACATGCAGACACCCAGCAACACACACATTCACTGAGACACCCAGCAACACATGCACACACAGACACACAGCAACACATACAGCGACACGCACACACACCCAGACACAGCCCGACATACGAACACAAACACACCCAGACACACACCGACATACAAGCACAAACACACCCAGACACACACCGACACGCAAACACACTCTGACACACACCGACATACAAACACCCCCATCCATGCACCAACATGCAAACACACCCAGACACACACCAACACACAACCACACACCTACACACAAACACACACCAACATACAAACACACCCAGACACACACCGACACACAAACACACCCAGACACACAAACACACCCAGACACACACCAACACACAAACACACCCAGACACACAAACACACCCAGACACACAAACACACCCAGACACACATCGACACACAACCACACCCAGACACACACCGACACGCAAACACACCCAGTCACACACCGACACACAAATACATACAGACACACACTGACATACAGACACAACCACACCCAGACACACACCAACACACAAACACACCCAGACACACACCGACATACAAATACACCTAGACACACACCGACATACAAACATAAACACACGCAGAATCACACACCAACATGCAGACACACCCAGACACGCATCGACACGCAAACACACCCAGACACACACCGACATACAAGCACAAACACACCCAGACACACACAGACATACAAACACAAACACACCCAGACACGCACCGAAACACAACCACACCCAGACACACACTGACATAGAAACACAAACACACCCAGACACACACTGACACACAAATACAAACAGACACACACCGACACGCAAACACACTCTGACACACACCGACATACAAACACCCCCATCCATGCACCGACACGCAAACACACCCAGACACACACCTACACACAAACACACACATACACACACAAAAAAACCAACATACAAACACACTCAGACACACACCGACACACAAACACACAAATACAACCAAACACACACCGATACGCAAACACACTCTGACACACACCGACATACAAACACCCCCATCCATGCACCGACACGCAAACACACCCAGACACACACCTACACACAAACACACACACACGCAAAAAAACCAACATACAAACACACTCAGACACACAACAACACGCAAACAAACCCAGACACGCACCAACACGCAAACACACCCAGACACACACCGACACGCAAACACACCCAGACACACACCGGCATGCAAGCACAAACACACCCAATCAAATGCCGACACACAAACACACCCACACATACACCGACACGCAAACACACCCAGACACTAACCGATATACAAACACAATCACACCCAGACACACACCGGCATGCAAGCACAAACACACCCAATCAAATGCCGACACACAAACACACCCACACATGCACCGACATGCAAACACACCCAGACACACACCGATATACAAACACAATCACACCCAGACACACACCGACATACAAGCACAAACACACCCAGACACACACCGACACGCAAACACACTCAGACACACACTGACACACAAATACAACCAGACACACACTGACACGCAAACACACTCTGACACACACCGACATACAAACACCCCCATCCATGCACCAACATGCAAACACACCCAGACACACACCTACATACAAACACACACCAACATACAAACACACCCAGACACACACCGACACACAAACACACCCAGACACACAAACACACCCAGACACACACTAACACACAAACACACCCAGACACACATCGACACACAACCACACCCAGACACACAACGACACGCAAACACACCCAGACACACACCGACACACAAATACACACAGACATATACTGACATACAGACACAACCACACCCAGACACACACCAACACTTAAACACACCCAGACACGCACCAACACACAAACACACCCAGATACGCTCCGACACACAACCACACACAGACAAAAACTGACATACATGCACAAACACACCCAGACACACACCGGCACGCAACCACACTCTGACACACACCGACATACAAACACCCCCATCCATGCACCAACATGCAAACACACCCAGACACACACCTACACACAAACACACACATACACACACAAAAAAACCAACATACAAACACACTCAGACACACACCGACACACAAACACACCCAGACACACAAACACACCCAGACACACACCAACACACAAACACACCCAGACACACAAACACACAAATACAACCAAACACACACCGACACGCAAACACACTCTGACATACACCGACATACAAACACCCCCATCCATGCACCGACACGCAAACACACCCAGACACACACCTACATACAAACACACACACACGCAAAAAAACCAACATACAAACACACTCAGACACACAACAACACGCAAACAAACCCAGACACGCACCAACACGCAAACACACCCAGACACACACCGACACGCAAACACACCCAGACACACACCGGCATGCAAGCACAAACACACCCAATCAAATGCCGACACACAAACACACCCACACATACACCGACACGCAAACACACCCAGACACACACCGATATACAAACACAATCACACCCAGACACACACTGACATACAAACACACACAGACACACACCTACACGCAAACACACCCACACACACAATCACACCCAGATACACAAACACACCCAGACACATATCGACATACAAACACACCCAGACTCACACCGACATACAAGCACAAACACACCCAGACACACACCGACATACACACACAAACACACCCAGACACGCACCGACACATAACCACACCCAGACACATACTGACATAGAAACACAAACACACCCAGACACACACTGACACACAAATACAACCAGACACACACCGACACGCAAACACACTCTGACACACACCGACATACAAACACCCCCATCCATGCACCGACACGCAAACACATCCATGCACACAACAACACGCAAACACACCCAGACACGCACCAACACGCAAACACACCCAGACACACACCGACACGCAAACACACCCAGACACACACCGGCATGCAAGCACAAACACACCCAATCAAATGCCGACACACAAACACACCCACACATACACCGACACGCAAACACACCCAGACACACACCGATATACAAACACAATCACACCCAGACACACACTGACATACAAACACACACAGACACACACCTACACGCAAACACACCCACACACACAATCACACCCAGATACACAAACACACCCAGACACATATCGACATACAAACACACCCAGACTCACACCGACATACAAGCACAAACACACCCAGACACACACCGACATACACACACAAACACACCCAGACACGCACCGACACATAACCACACCCAGACACATACTGACATAGAAACACAAACACACCCAGACACACACTGACACACAAATACAACCAGACACACACCGACACGCAAACACACTCTGACACACACCGACATACAAACACCCCCATCCATGCACCGACACGCAAACACATCCATGCACACAACAACACGCAAACACACCCAGACACGCACCAACACGCAAACACACCCAGACACACACCGACACGCAATCACACCCAGACACACATCGGCATGCCAGCTCAAACACACCCAGTCAAACGCCAACACACCCACACATACACCGACACGCAAACACACCCACACACACAATCACACCCAGACACACACCGACATATAAGCACAAACACACCCAGACACACACCAACATACAAACACAAACACACCCAGACACGCACCGACACACAACCACACCCAGACACACACTGACATACAAGCACAAACACACCCAGACACACACCGACACGCAAACACACTCAGACACACACTGACACACAAATACAACCAGACACACACCGACACGCAAACACACTCTGACACACACTGACATACAAACACCCCCATCCATGCACCAACATGCAAACACACCCAGACACACACCTACACACAAACACACCCAGACACACAAACACACCCAGACACAAACCAACACACAAACACACCCAGACACACAAACACACCCAGACACACAAACACACCCAGACACACACCGACATATAAGCACAAACACACCCAGACACACACCAACATACAAACACAAACACACCCAGACACGCACCGACACACAACCACGCCCAGACACACACTGACATACAAGCACAAACACACCCAGACACACACCGACACACAAACGAACCCAGACTCACACCGACACACAAACACACCCAGACACACACCAACACACAAACACACCCAGACACACACCAACACACAAACACACCCAGACACACACCTACACACAAACACGCATCGACATGCAAACACACCCAGACATGCGCCGACACACAAACACACCCAGGTACGCTCCGACACACAACCACACCCAGACACACACTGACATACAAGCACAAACACACCCAGACACACACCGACACGCAAACACACTCTGACACACACTGACATACAAACACCCCCATCCATGCACCAACATGCAAACACACCCAGACACACACCTACACACAAACACACCCAGACACACAAACACACCCAGACACAAACCAACACACAAACACACCCAGACACACAAACACACCCAGACACACAAACACACCCAGACACACACCGACATATAAGCACAAACACACCCAGACACACACCGACACGCAAACACACTCAGACACACACTGACACACAAATACAACCAGACACACACTGACACGCAAACACACTCTGACACACACCGACATACAAACACCCCCATCCATGCACCAACATGCAAACACACCCAGACACACACCTACATACAAACACACACCGACATACAAACACACCCAGACACACACCGACACACAAACACACCCAGACACACAAACACACCCAGACACACACTAACACACAAACACACCCAGACACACATCGACACACAACCACACCCAGACACACAACGACACGCAAACACACCCAGACACACACCGACACACAAATACACACAGACATATACTGACATACAGACACAACCACACCCAGACACACACCAACACTTAAACACACCCAGACACGCACCAACACACAAACACACCCAGATACGCTCCGACACACAACCACACACAGACAAAAACTGACATACATGCACAAACACACCCAGACACACACCGGCACGCAACCACACTCTGACACACACCGACATACAAACACCCCCATCCATGCACCAACATGCAAACACACCCAGACACACACCTACACACAAACACACACATACACACACAAAAAAACCAACATACAAACACACTCAGACACACACCGACACACAAACACACCCAGACACACAAACACACCCAGACACACACCAACACACAAACACACCCAGACACACAAACACACAAATACAACCAAACACACACCGACACGCAAACACACTCTGACATACACCGACATACAAACACCCCCATCCATGCACCGACACGCAAACACACCCAGACACACACCTACACACAAACACACACACACGCAAAAAAACCAACATACAAACACACTCAGACACACAACAACACGCAAACAAACCCAGACACGCACCAACACGCAAACACACCCAGACACACACCGACACGCAAACACACCCAGACACACACCGGCATGCAAGCACAAACACACCCAATCAAATGCCGACACACAAACACACCCACACATACACCGACACGCAAACACACCCAGACACACACCGATATACAAACACAATCACACCCAGACACACACTGACATACAAACACACACAGACACACACCTACACGCAAACACACCCACACACACAATCACACCCAGATACACAAACACACCCAGACACATATCGACATACAAACACACCCAGACTCACACCGACATACAAGCACAAACACACCCAGACACACACCGACATACACACACAAACACACCCAGACACGCACCGACACATAACCACACCCAGACACATACTGACATAGAAACACAAACACACCCAGACACACACTGACACACAAATACAACCAGACACACACCGACACGCAAACACACTCTGACACACACCGACATACAAACACCCCCATCCATGCACCGACACGCAAACACATCCATGCACACAACAACACGCAAACACACCCAGACACGCACCAACACGCAAACACACCCAGACACACACCGACACGCAATCACACCCAGACACACATCGGCATGCCAGCTCAAACACACCCAGTCAAACGCCGACACACAAACACACCCACACATACACCGACACGCAAACACACCCACACACACAATCACACCCAGACACACACCGACATATAAGCACAAACACACCCAGACACACACCAACATACAAACACAAACACACCCAGACACGCACCGACACACAACCACACCCAGACACACACTGACATACAAGCACAAACACACCCAGACACACACCGACACGCAAACACACTCAGACACACACTGACACACAAATACAACCAGACACACACCGACACGCAAACACACTCTGACACACACTGACATACAAACACCCCCATCCATGCACCAACATGCAAACACACCCAGACACACACCTACACACAAACACACCCAGACACACAAACACACCCAGACACAAACCAACACACAAACACACCCAGACACACAAACACACCCAGACACACAAACACACCCAGACACACACCGACATATAAGCACAAACACACCCAGACACACACCAACATACAAACACAAACACACCCAGACACGCACCGACACACAACCACGCCCAGACACACACTGACATACAAGCACAAACACACCCAGACACACACCGACACACAAACGAACCCAGACTCACACCGACACACAAACACACCCAGACACACACCAACACACAAACACACCCAGACACACACCAACACACAAACACACCCAGACACACACCTACACACAAACACGCATCGACATGCAAACACACCCAGACATGCGCCGACACACAAACACACCCAGGTACGCTCCGACACACAACCACACCCAGACACACACTGACATACAAGCACAAACACACCCAGACACACACCGACACGCAAACACACTCTGACACACACTGACATACAAACACCCCCATCCATGCACCAACATGCAAACACACCCAGACACACACCTACACACAAACACACCCAGACACACAAACACACCCAGACACAAACCAACACACAAACACACCCAGACACACAAACACACCCAGACACACAAACACACCCAGACACACACCGACATATAAGCACAAACACACCCAGACACACACCGACACGCAAACACACTCAGACACACACTGACACACAAATACAACCAGACACACACTGACACGCAAACACACTCTGACACACACCGACATACAAACACCCCCATCCATGCACCAACATGCAAACACACCCAGACACACACCTACATACAAACACACACCGACATACAAACACACCCAGACACACACCGACACACAAACACACCCAGACACACAAACACACCCAGACACACACTGACACACAAATACAACCAGACACACACCGACACGCAAACACACTCTGACACACACTGACATACAAACACCCCCATCCATGCACCAACATGCAAACACACCCAGACACACACCTACACACAAACACACCCAGACACACAAACACACCCAGACACAAACCAACACACAAACACACCCAGACACACAAACACACCCAGACACACAAACACACCCAGACACACACCGACATATAAGCACAAACACACCCAGACACACACCAACATACAAACACAAACACACCCAGACACGCACCGACACACAACCACGCCCAGACACACACTGACATACAAGCACAAACACACCCAGACACACACCGACACACAAACGAACCCAGACTCACACCGACACACAAACACACCCAGACACACACCAACACACAAACACACCCAGACACACACCAACACACAAACACACCCAGACACACACCTACACACAAACACGCATCGACATGCAAACACACCCAGACATGCGCCGACACACAAACACACCCAGGTACGCTCCGACACACAACCACACCCAGACACACACTGACATACAAGCACAAACACACCCAGACACACACCGACACGCAAACACACTCTGACACACACTGACATACAAACACCCCCATCCATGCACCAACATGCAAACACACCCAGACACACACCTACACACAAACACACCCAGACACACAAACACACCCAGACACAAACCAACACACAAACACACCCAGACACACAAACACACCCAGACACACAAACACACCCAGACACACACCGACATATAAGCACAAACACACCCAGACACACACCGACACGCAAACACACTCAGACACACACTGACACACAAATACAACCAGACACACACTGACACGCAAACACACTCTGACACACACCGACATACAAACACCCCCATCCATGCACCAACATGCAAACACACCCAGACACACACCTACATACAAACACACACCGACATACAAACACACCCAGACACACACCGACACACAAACACACCCAGACACACAAACACACCCAGACACACACTAACACACAAACACACCCAGACACACATCGACACACAACCACACCCAGACACACAACGACACGCAAACACACCCAGACACACACCGACACACAAATACACACAGACATATACTGACATACAGACACAACCACACCCAGACACACACCAACACTTAAACACACCCAGACACGCACCAACACACAAACACACCCAGATACGCTCCGACACACAACCACACCCAGACAAAAACTGACATACATGCACAAACACACCCAGACACACACCGGCACGCAAACACACTCTGACACACACCGACATACAAACACCCCCATCCATGCACCAACATGCAAACACACCCAGACACACACCTACACACAAACACACACAAAAAAACCAACATACAAACACACTCAGACACACACCGACACACAAACACACACAGACACACAAACACACCCAGACACACAAACACACCCAGACACACACCAACACACAAACACACCCAGACACACAACCACACCCAGACACACACCGACACGCAAACACACCCAGACACACACCGACACACAAATACACACAGACACATACTGACATACAGACACAACCACACCCAAACACTCACAAACACACCCAGACACACACCGACACACAAATACACACAGACACACACTGACATACAGACACAACCACACCCAGACACACACCAACACACAAACACACCCAGACACACACCGACATACAAACACAACCACGCCCAGACACACACCAACACGCAAACGCACCCAGACACACACTGACACACAAACACACCCAGGCACGCACCAACAGGAAAACACACCCAGAAATAAAACACGTCCAGACACACACCGACATACAAACACAAACACACCCAGACACACACCGACACACAAACACACCCAGACACACACCGACATACAAACACAAACACACCCAGACATACACCGACATGCAACCTCGACACCCAGCAACACATGCACACCCATACACCCAGCAACACATGCACAGACACCCAGCAACACATGCTCACCCAGACACCCAGCAACACATGCACATGCAGACACCCAGCAACACACACATTCACCGAGACACCCAGCAACACATGCACACACAGCAACACAGCAACACATGCAGCAACACGCACAGACACCCAGACACAGACCGACATACGAACATAAACACACCCAGACACACACCGACATACAAGCACAAACGCACCCAGCCACACATCGACACGCAAACACACTCAGACACGCAAACACACCCAGACACACTCCGACATACATGCACAAACACAGACCGACATACGAACACAAACGCACCCAGACACACGCCGACATACAAACACAAACACACCCAGACACACACCGACACGCAAACACACTCAGACACACACTGACACACAAATACAACCAGACACACACCGACACGCAAACACACCGACATACAAGCACACCCAGACACGCAAACACACCTAGACACACACCAAAACACAAACAGACCCAGACACACACCGACATACAAACATACCTAGACACACACCGACATACAAACATAAACACACGCAGACACACACACCAACATGCAAACACACCCAGACACACACCGACATACACACACAAACACACCCAGACACGCACCGACACACAACCACACCTAGACACATACTGACATAGAAACACAAACACACCCAGACACACACTGACACACAAATACAACCAGACACACACCGACATACAAACACCCCCATCCATGCACCGATACGCAAACACATCCAGACACACAACAACACGCAAACACACACAGACACACACCGACACGCAAACACACCCAGACACACACCGGCATGCAAGCACAAAAACACCCAGTCAAACGCCGACACACAAACACACCCACACATACACCGACACGCAAACACACCCAGACACACACCGACACGCAAACACACCCAGACACACACCGACATGGAAACACACCCAGACACACAAACACACCCAGACACACACCAACACACAAACACACCCAGACACACAAACACACCCAGACACACAAACACACCCAGACACACATCGACACACAACCACACCCAGACACACACCGACATGCAAACACACCCAGACACACACCGACACACAAATACACACAGACATATACTGACATACAGACACAACCACACCCAGACACACACCAACACACAAACACACCCAGACACACACCGACACACAAATACACACAGACACACACTGACATACAGACACAACCACACCCAGACACACACCAACACACAAACACACCCAGACACACACCGACATACAAACACACCTAGACACACACCGACATACAAACATAAACAAACGCAGTCACACACACCAACATACAAACACACCCAGACACACACAGACACGCAAACACACCCACACACACAATCACACCCAGATACACACCGACACGCAAACACATCCAGACACACAACAACACGCAAACACAACCAGACACACACCAACACGCAAACACACCCAGACACGCATCGACACCCAAACACACCCAGACATGCGCCGATACACAAACACACCCAGGTACGCTCCAACACACAACCACACCCAGACACACACTGACATACAAGCACAAACACACCCAGACACACACCGACACGCAAACACACTCTGACACACACTGACATACAAACACCCCCATCCATGCACCAACATGCAAACACACCTACACACAAACACACCCAGACACACAAACACACCCAGACACTCACCAACACACAAACACACCCAGACACACAAACACACCCAGACACACAAACACACCCAGACACACACCGACATATAAGCACAAACACACCCAGACACACACCAACATACAAACACAAACACACCCAGACACGCACCGACACACAACCACGCCCAGACACACACTGACATACAAGCACAAACACACCCAGACACACACCGACACGCAAACACACTCAGACACACACTGACACACAAATACAACCAGACACACACCGACACGCAAACACACTCTGACACACACCGACATACAAACACACCCATCCATGCACCAACATACAAACACACCCAGACACACACCTACACACAAACACACACCGACATACAAACACACCCAGATACACACCGACACACAAACACACCCAGACACACAAACACACCCAGACACACACCAACACACAAACACACCCAGACACACAAACACACCCAGACACACAAACACACCCAGACACACATCGACACACAACCACACCCAGACACACACCGACATGCAAACACACCCAGACACACACCGACACACAAATACACACAGACATATACTGACATACAGACACAACCACACCCAGACACACACCAACACACAAACACACCCAGACACACACCGACACACAAATACACACAGACACACACTGACATACAGACACAACCACACCCAGACACACACCAACACACAAACACTCCCAGACACAAACCGACATACATGCACAAACACACCCAGACACACACCGACATACAAACATAAACATACACAAACACACACTGACACGCAAACACACCCAGACACACACCAACATGCAAACACACCCAGACATACACCAACACGCAAACACACCCAGACACGCACGACACGCAAACACACCCAGACACACACCAACATGCAAACACACCCAGACACTCACCGACATACAAACACACCCAGACACACTGACAAACACTGACACACAAACACAAACACACCCAGACACACACCAACACACAAACACACCCACACACCGACATACAAACACACCCAGACACACACCGACACCCAAATACACACAGACACACACTGATATACAGACACAACCACACACAGACACACACCAACACGCAAACACACCCAGACACACACAGACATACAAGCACAAATACACACAGACATACACTGACATACAAACATAAACATTCCCAGACACACACCGACACGCAAACACACCCAGACACACACCAACACGCAAACATTCCCAGACACACACCAACATGCAAACACACCCAGACACACTCCGACACGCGAACACACCTAGACACACACCAACACGCAAACACACCCAAACGCCGACATACAAACACAACTAGACACACACCGACATACAAACATAAACACACGAAGACACACACACCGACACGCAAACACACCCAGACACGCACCGACACGCAAACAGACCCAGACACGCATCGACACGCAAACACACCCAGACACACAAACACACCCAGACACGCACCAACACGAAAACACACCCGGACATACAACACATCCAGACACACACCGACATACAAACACAAACACACCCAGACACACATCGACACACAAATACACACAGACACATACTGACATACAGACACAACCACACCCAGACACACACAAACACACCCAGACACACACCGACACACAAATACACACAGACACACACTGACATACAGACACAACCACACCCAGACACACACCAACACACAAACACACCCAGACACACACCGACACGCAAACACACTCAGACACACACTGACACACAAATACAACCAGACACACACCGACACGCAAACACACCGACATACAAGCACACCCAGACATGCAAACACACCTAGACACACACCAAAACACAAACAGACCCAGACACACACCGACATACAAACATACCTAGACACACACCGACATACAAACATAAACACACGCAGACACACACACCAACATGCAAACACACCCAGACACACACCGACATACACACACAAACACACCCAGACACGCACCGACACACAACCACACCGAGACACATACTGACATAGAAACACAAACACACCCAGACACACACTGACACACAAATACAACCAGACACACACCGACATACAAACACCCCCATCCATGCACCGATACGCAAACACATCCAGACACACATCAACACGCAAACACACCCAGACACACACCGACACGCAAACACACCCAGACACACACCGGCATGCAAGCACAAACACACCCAGTCAAACGCCGACACACAAACACACCCACACATACACCGACATGCAAACACACCCAGACACACACCGACACGCAAACACACCCAGACACACACCGACATGCAAACACACCCAGACACACAAACACACCCAGACACACACCAACACACAAACACACCCAGACACACAAACACACCCAGACACACAAACACACCCAGACACACATCGACACACAACCACACTCAGATACATACGCCGACACACAAACACACCCAGACACACACCGACACACAAATACACACAGACATATACTGACATACAGACACAACCACACCCAGACACACACCAACACACAAACACACCCAGACACACACCGACACACAAATACACACAGACACACACTGACATACAGACACAACCACACCCAGACACACACCAACACACAAACACACCCAGACACACACCGACATACAAACACACCTAGACACACACCGACATACAAACATAAACAAACGCAGTCACACACACCAACATACAAACACACCCAGACACACACCGACACGCAAACACACCCACACACACAATCACACCCAGATACACACCGACACGCAAACACATCCAGACACACAACAACACGCAAACACAACCAGACACACACCAACACGCAAACACACCCAGACACGCATCGACACCCAAACACACCCAGACATGCGCCGATACACAAACACACCCAGGTACGCTCCGACACACAACCACACCCAGACACACACTGACATACAAGCACAAACACACCCAGACACACACCGACACGCAAACACACCCAGATACACACCGACACACAAACACACCCAGACACACAAACACACCCAGACACACACCAACACACAAACACACCCAGACACACAAACACACCCAGACACACAAACACACCCAGACACACATCGACACACAACCACACCCAGACACACACCGACATGCAAACACACCCAGACACACACCGACACACAAATACACACAGACATATACTGACATACAGACACAACCACACCCAGACACACACCAACACACAAACACACCCAGACACACACCGACACACAAATACATACAGACACACACTGACATACAGACACAACCACACCCAGACACACACCAACACACAAACACACACCGACATACAAACACACCTAGACACACACCGACATACAAACATAAACACACGCAGTCACACACACCAACATACAAACACACCCAGACACACACCGACACGCAAACACACCCACACACACAATCACACCCAGATACACACCGACACGGAAACACACCCAGACAAACAACAACACGCAAACACACCCAGACACGCAACAACACGCAAACACACCCAGACACGCATCGACACGCAAACACACCCAGACATGCGCTGACACACAAACACACCCAGGTACGCTCCGACACACAACCACACCCAGACACACACTGACATACAAGCACAAACACACCCAGACACACACCGACACGCAAACACACTCTGACACACACTGACATACAAACACCCCCATCCATGCACCAACATGCAAACACACCCAGACACACACCTACACACAAACACACCCAGACACACAAACACACCCAGACACACACCAACACACAAACACACCCAGACACACAAACACACTCAGACACACAAACACACCCAGACACACATCGACACACAACCACACCTAGACACACACCGA
Organism: Chiloscyllium punctatum; assembly: GCF_047496795.1. Classification (NCBI taxonomy): domain Eukaryota; kingdom Metazoa; phylum Chordata; class Chondrichthyes; order Orectolobiformes; family Hemiscylliidae; genus Chiloscyllium; species Chiloscyllium punctatum. The sequence continues at coordinate 58,202,910 of NC_092775.1, forward strand.
CACGCAACACACCCAGACACACACCGACACACAAATACACACAGACACACACTGACATACAGACACAACCACACCCAGACACACACCAACACACAAACACACCCAGACACACACCGACATACAAACACACCCAGACACACACCGACATACAAGCACAAACACACCCAGACACACACCGACACACAACCACACCCAGACACATACTGACATAGAAACACAAACACACCCAGACACACACTGACACACAAATACAACCAGACACACACCGACACGCAAACACACTCTGACACACACCGACATACAAACACCCCCATCCATGCACCGACACGCAAACACATCCAGACACACAACAACACGCAAACACACCCAGACACGCACCAACACGCAAACACACCCAGACACACACCGACACGCAAACACACCCAGACACACACCGGCATGCCAGCACAAACACACCCAGTCAAACGCCGACACACAAACACACCCACACATACACCGACACGCAAACACACCCACACACACAATCACACCCAGATACACACTGACACGCAAACACACCCAGACACACACCAACATACAAACACAAACACACCCAGACACGCACCGACACACAACCACACACAGACACACACTGACATACAAGCACAAACACACCCAGACACACACCGACACGCAAACACACTCAGACACACACTGACACACAAATACAACCAGACACACACCGACACGCAAACACACTCTGACACACACCGACATACAAACACCCCCATCCATGCACCAACATGCAAACACACCCAGACACACACCTACACACAAACATACACCGACATACAAACACACCCAGACACACACCGACACACAAACACACCCAGACACACAAACACACCCAGACACACACCAACATACAAACACACCCAGACACACAAACACACCCAGACACACAAACACACCCAGACACACATCGACACACAACCACACGCAGACACACACCGACATGCAAACACACCCAGACACACACCGACACACAAATACACACAGACATATACTGACATACAGACACAACCACACCCAGACACACACCAACACACAAACACACCCAGACACACACCGACACACAAATACACACAGACACACACTGACATACAGACACAACCACACCCAGACACACACCAACACACAAACACACCCAGACACACACCGACATACAAACAGACCTAGACACACACCGACATACAAACATAAACACACGCAGTCACACACACCAACATACAAACACACCCAGACACACACCGACACGCAAACACACCCACACACACAATCACACCCAGATACACACCGACACGCAAACACATCCAGACACACAACAACACGCAAACACACCCAGACACGCACCAACACGCAAACACACCCAGACACGCATCGACACGCAAACACACCCAGACATGCGCTGACACACAAACACACCCAGGTACGCTCCGACACACAACCACACCCAGACACACACTGACATACAAGCACAAACACACCCAGACACACACCGACACGCAAACACACTCTGACACACACTGACATACAAACACCCCCATCCATGCACCAACATGCAAACACACCCAGACACACACCAACACACAAACACACCCAGACACACAAACACACCCAGACACACACCGACATACAAACATACCTAGACACACACCGACACGCAACACACCCAGACACACACCGACACACAAATACACACAGACACACACTGACATACAGACACAACTACACCCAGACACACACCAACACACAAACACACACCGACATACAAACACACCCAGACACACACCGACATACAAGCACAAACACACCCAGACACACACCGACATACACACACAAATACTCCCAGACACGCACCGACACACAACCACACCCAGACACATACTGACATAGAAACACAAACACACCCAGACACACACTGACACACAAATACAACCAGACACACACCGACACGCAAACACACTCTGACACACACCGACATACAAACACCCCCATCCATGCACCGACACGCAAACACATCCAGACACACAACACGCAAACACACCCAGACACACACCGGCATGCCAGCACAAACACACCCAGTCAAACGCCGACACACAAACACACCCACACATACACCGACACGCAAACACACCCACACACACAATCACACCCAGATACACACTGACACGCAAACACACCCAGACACACACCGACATATAAGCACAAACACACCCAGACACACACCAACATACAAACACAAATACACCCAGACACGCACGGACACACAACCACACACAGACACACACTGACATACAGACACAACCACACCCAGACACACACCAACACACAAACACGCCCAGACACACACCGACATACAAACACAATCACGCCCAGACACACACCGACACGCAAATGCACCCAGACATACACTGACATACAAACATAAACATTCCCAGACACACACCGACACGCAAACACACCCAGACACACACCAACACGCAAACATTCCCAGACACACACCAACATGCAAACACACCCAGACACACTCCGACACGCGAACACACCTAGACACACACCAACACGCAAACACACCCAAACGCCGACATACAAACACAACTAGACACACACCGACATACAAACATAAACACACGAAGACACACACACCGACACGCAAACACACCCAGACACGCACCGACACGCAAACAGACCCAGACACGCATCGACACGCAAACACACCCAGACACACAAACACACCCAGACACGCACCAACACGAAAACACACCCGGACATACAACACATCCAGACACACACCGACATACAAACACAAACACACCCAGACACACATCGACACACAAATACACACAGACACATACTGACATACAGACACAACCACACCCAGACACACACAAACACACCCAGACACACACCGACACACAAATACACACAGACACACACTGACATACAGACACAACCACACCCAGACACACACCAACACACAAACACGCCCAGACACACACCGACATACAAACACAATCACGCCCAGACACACACCGACACGCAAATGCACCCAGACACACACTGACACACAAACACACCCAGGCACGCACCAACAGGAAAACACACCCAGACATAAAACACGTCCAGACACACACCGACATACAAACACAAACACACCCAGACACACACCGACACGCAAACACACCCGGACACCCAGCAACACATGCACAGACACCCAGCAACACATGCTCACCCAGACACCCAGCAACATATTCACCCAGACACCCAGCAACACATGCACACACAGACACACAGCGACACATGCAGCGACACATGCAGCGACACGCACACATACCCAGACACACACCGACATACAAACACAAACACACCCAGACACACACTGACATACAAACACAAACACACCCAGACACGCACCAACACACAAACACACCCAGACACACACAGACATACAAGCACAAACACAGCCACACACCGACGTACAAACACAACCACACCCAGACACGCACCGACACACAAACACACCCAGACACACACTAACACACAAACACACCCAGACACACACCGACACGCAAACACACCCAGACACGCACGAACAGGAAAACACACCCAGACACACAAACACATCTAGACACACACCGACATACAAACACAAACACACCCAGACACACACCAACACGCAAAAACACCCGGACACCCAGCAACATATGCACACACAGACACCCAGCAACACATGTACATACAGACACCCAGCAACACATACACACCCAGACACCCAGCAACACATGTACATACAGACACCCAGCAACACATGCAGCGACACACACACACACACCCAGGCATCCAGCAACACATGCACACCCAGACACCCAGCAACACACACACACACACACAGCAACACATGCACACACCCAGACACCTAGCAACACGTGCACATACAGACACCCAGCAACACATACACACCCAGATACCCAGCAACACATGCACACACACACCCAGCAACATATGCACTCACCCAGACACCCAGCAACACATGCACACACAGACACCCAGCAACACATGCACACACAGACACACAGCAACACATGCACACACAGACACACAGCAACACATGCAGCAACATGCACAGACACCCAGACACACACCGACATACAGGCACAAACACACCCAGACAAACACCGACATACAACCACACCCAGACACACACCGACACACAAACACACCCAGACACACACCGACATACAGGCACAAACACACCCAGACACACACCGACATACAAACACACACAGACACACACCGACACACAAATACAGCCAGACACACACCAACATATAGACACAACCACACCCAGACACACACTGACACACAAAAATGGCCAGACACACACCGACACACAAACACACCCAGACACACACCGACACACAAATACACCCAGACACACAATGACATACAGACACAACACCCAGACACACACCAAAACACAAACACACCCAGACACACACCGACACGCAAACACACCCAGACACACACTGACACGCAAACACACCCAGACACGCACCAACAGGAAAACACACCCAGACATACAAACACATCCAGACACACACCGACATACAAACACAAACACACCGACACGCAAACACACCCGGACACCCAGCAACACATGTACACCCATACGCCCAGCAACACATGCACAGACACCCAGCAACACATGCTCACCCAGACACCCAGCAACACATGCACATGCAGACACCCAAAACACACACATTCACCGAGACACCCAGCAACACATGCACACACAGACACACAGCAACACATGCAGCGACACGCACACACACCCAGACACAGACCGACATACGAACACAAACACATCCAGACACACACCGCCATACAAGCACAAACACACCCAGCCACACACCGAAACGCAAACACTCAGACACGCAAACACACCCAGACACACTCCGACATACATGCACAAACACAGACCGACATACGAACACAAACACACCCAGACACACACTGACATACAAACACAAACACACCCAGACACGCACCGACACACAAACACACCCAGACACACACCGACATACAAGCACAAACATACCCAGAACACACCAACATACAAACACAAACACACTCAGACACGCACCGACACGCAAACACACCCGGACACCCAGCAACACATGCACACACAGACACCCAGCAACACATGTACATACAGACACCCAGCAACACATACAGACCCAGACACCCAGCAAGACATGCACACCCAGACACCCAGCAACACATGTACATACAGACACCCAGCAACACATGCAGCGACACACACACACACACCCAGGCATCCAGCAACACATGCACACCCAGACACCCAGCAACACACACACACACACACCAACACATGCACACACCCAGACACCTAGCAACACGTCCACATACAGACACCCAGCAACACATACACACCCAGATACCCAGCAACACATGCACACACACACACCCAGCAACATATGCACTCACCCAGACACCCAGCAACACATGCACACACAGACACCCAGCAACACATGCACACACAGACACACAGCAACACATGCAGCAACACGCACAGACACCCAGACACACACCGACATACAGGCACAAACACACCCAGACAAACACCGACATACAACCACACCCAGACACACACCGACACACAAACATGGCCAGACACACACCGACACACAAACACACCCAGACACACACCGACACACAAATACACCCAGACACACAATGACATATAGACACAACACCCAGACACACACCAAAACACAAACACACCCAGACACACACCGACACGCAAACACACCCAGACACACACTGACACACAAACACACCCAGACACGCACCAACAGGAAAACACACCCAGACATACAAACACATCCAGACACACACCGACATACAAACACAAACACACCGACACGCAAACACACCTGGACACCCAGCAACACATGTACACCCATACGCCCAGCAACACATGCACAGACACCCAGCAACACATGCTCACCCAGACACCCAGCAACACATGCACACACAGACACACAGCAACACATGCAGCGACACGCACACACACCCAGACACAGACCGACAAAGGAACACAAACACACCCAGACACACACTGACATACAAACACAAACACACCCAGACACGCACCGACACACAAACACACCCAGACACACACCGACATACAAGCACAAACATTCCCAGACACACACCGACAAACACAAACACACCCAGACACGCACCAACACACAACCACACCCAGACACACACTGACATACAAGCACAAACACACCCAGACACACACCGACACGCAAACACACTCAGACACATACTGACACACAAATACAACCAGACACACACCGACACGCAAACACACCCAGACACACAGCGACATACAAACACAATCACGCCCAGACACACACCGACACGCAAACGTACCCAGACACACACTGACACGCAAACACACCCAGACACACACCAACAGGAAAACACACCCAGACATAAAACACATCCAGACACACACCGACTTACAAACACAAACAAACCCAGACACACACCGACACACAAACACACCCAGACACACCAACACACAAACACAAACACACCCAGACACACAGCGACACATGCACACACACACAACGCATGCACACACAGACACACAGCAACACATGCAGCGACACGCACACACACCCAGACACAGACTTACATACGAACACAAACACACCCAGACACACACCGATATACAAGCACAAACGCACCCAGCCATACACCGACATGCAAACACACTCAGACACGCAAACACACGAAGACACACTCTGACATACATGCACAAACACAGACCGACATACGAACACAAACGCACCCAGACACACGCCGACATACAAACACAAACACACCCAGACACGCACCGACATATAAGCACAAACACACCCAGACACACACCAACATACAAACACAAACACACCCAGACACGCACCGACACACAACCGCACCCAGAGACACACTGACATACAAGCACAAACACACCCAGACGCACACCGACACGCAAACACACTCAGACACACACTGACATACAAACACCCCCATCCATGCACCAACATGCAAACACACCCAGACACACACCTACACACAAACACACACCGACATACAAACACACCCAGACACACACCGACACACAAACACACCCAGACACACAAACACACCCAGACACACACCAACACACAAACACACCCAGACACACAAACACACCCAAACACACACCGACACGCAAACACACCCAGGCACACACCGACACACAAATACACACAGACACATACTGACATACAGACACAACCACACCCAGACACACACCATCACACAAACACACCCAGACACACACCGACACACAAATACACACAGACACACACTGACATACAGACACAACCACACCCAGACACACACCAACACACAAACACACCCAGACACACACCGACATACAAACACACCTAGACACACACCGACATACAAACATAAACACACGCAGACACACACACCAACACGCAAACACACCCAGACACGTACCGACACACACACACACCCAGGTACGCTCTGACACACAAACAAACCCAGACACACACCGACATACAAGCACAAACACACCCAGACACACACCGACACGCAAACACACTCTGACACACACCGACATACAAACACCCCCATCCATGCACCAACATGCAAATACACCCAGACACACACCTACACACAAACACACACCGACATACAAACACACCCAGACACACACCGACACACAAACACACCCAGACACACACCAACACACAAACACACCCAGACACACAAACACACCCAGACACACACCGACACACAACCACGCCCAGACACACACCGACACACAAATACACACAGACACATACTGACATACAGACGCAACCACACCCAGACACACACCAACACACAAACACACCCAGACACACACCGACATACAAACACACCCAGACACACACCGACATACAAGCACAAACACACCCAGACACACACCGACATACACACACAAACACACCCAGACACACACCGACACGCAAACGCACCCAGACACACACTGACACACAAACACACCCAGACACGCACCAACAGGAAAACACACCCAGACATAAAACACGTCCAGACACACACCGACATACAAACACAAACACGCCCAGACACACATCGACACACAAACACACCCAGACACACACCGACATACAAACACAAACACACCCAGACACACAGCGACATGCAACCTCGACACCCAGCAACACATGCACATGCAGACACCCAGCAACACACACATTCACCGAGACACCCAGCAACACATGCACACACAGACACACAGCAACACATGCAGCGACACGCACACACACCCAGACACAGACCGACATACGAACACAAACACACCCAGACACACACCGACATACAAGCACAAACGCACCCAGCAACACACCGACACGCAAACACACTCAGACACGCAAACACACCCAGACACACTCCGACATACATGCACAAACACAGAGCGACATACGAACACAAACGCACTCAGACACACGCAGACATACAAACACAAACACACCCAGACACGCACCGACACACAACCACACCCAGACACACACTGACATACAAGCACAAACACACCCAGACACACACCGACACGCAAACACACTCAGACACACACTGACACACAAATACAACCAGACACACACCGACACGCAAACACACTCTGACACACACCGAGATACAAACACCCCCATCCACGCACCAACATGCAAGCACACCCAGACACACACCTACACACAAACACACACCGACATACAAACACACCCAGACACACACCGACACACAAACACACCCAAACACACAAACACACCCAGACACACACCAACACGCAAACACACCCAGACACACAAACACACCCAGACACACATCGACACACAAACACACCCAAACACACACCGACACGCAAACACACCCCGACACACACCGAAACACAAATACACACAGACACATACTGACATACAGACACAACCACACCCAGACACACACCAACACACAAACACACCCAGACACACACCGACACACAAATACACACAGACACACACTGACATACAGACACAACCACACCCAGACACACACCAACACACATACACACCCAGACACACACCGACATACAAACACACCTAGACACACACCGACATACAAACATAAACACACGCAGACACACACACCAACACGCAAACACACCCAGACACGCACCGACACACAAACACACCCAGATACGCTCTGACACACAAACAAACCCAGACACACACTGACATACAAGCACAAACACACCCAGACACACACCGACACGCAAACACACTCTGACACACACCGATATACAAACACTCCCATCCATGCACCAACATGCAAACACACCCAGACACACACCTACACACAAACACACACCGACATACAAACACACCCAGACACACACCGACACACAGACACACCCAGACACACACCAACACACAAACACACCCAGACACACAAACACACCCAGACACACATCGACACACAACCACACCCAGACACACACCGACACGCAAACACACCCAGACACACACCGACACACAAATACACACAGACACATACTGACATACAGACGCAACAACACCCAGACACACACCAACACACAAACACACCCAGACACACGCCGACACACAAATACACACAGACACACACTGACATACAGACACACCAACACACAAACACACCCAGACACACACCGACATACAAACATAAACACACGCAGACACACACACCAACATGCAAACACACCCAGACACGCATCGACACGCAAACACACCCAGCCACACACCGACATACAAGCACAAACACACCCAGACACACACCGACATGCAAACACAAACACACCCAGACACGCACCGACACACAACCACACCCAGACACATACTGACATAGAAACACAAACACACCCAGACACACACTGACACACAAATACAACCAGACACACACCGACACGCAAACACACTCTGACACACACCGACATACAAAAACCCCCATCCATGCACTGACACGCAAACACATCCAGACACACAACAACACGCAAACACACCCAGACACGCACCAACACGCAAACACACCCAGACACACACCGACACGCAAACACACCCAGACACACACCGGCATGCAAGCACAAACACACCCAGTCAAACGCCGAGACACAAACACACCCACACATACACCAACACGCAAACACACCCAGACACACACCGACACACAAATACACACAGACATATACTGACATACAGACACAACCACACCCAGACACACACCTACACACAAACACACACCTACACACACAAACAAACAAACATACAAACACACCCAGACACACACCGACACACAAACACACCCAGACACACAAACACACCCAGACACACACCAACACACAAACACACCCAGACACACAAACATAACCCGACACACAACCACACCCAGACACACACCGACACGCAAACACACCCAGACACACACCGACACACAAATACACACAGACACATACTGACATACAGACACAACCACACCCAGACACACACAAACACACCCAGACACACACCGACACACAAATACACACAGACACACACTGACATACAGACACAACCACACCCAGACACACACCAAGACACAAACACACCCAGACACACACCGACATACAAACACAATCACGCCCAGACACACACCGACACGCAAACGCACCCAGACACACACTGACGCACAAACACACCCAGACACCCACCAACAGGAATACACCCAGGCACACACCGACACACAAATACACACAGACACATACTGACATACAGACACAACCACACCCAGACACACACCATCACACAAACACACCCAGACACACACCGACACACAAATACACACAGACACACACTGACATACAGACACAACCACACCCAGACACACACCAACACGCAAACACACCCAGACACGTACCGACACACACACACACCCAGACACACACCGACACGCAAACACACTCTGACACACACCGACATACAAACACCCCCATCCATGCACCAACATGCAAATACACCCAGACACACACCTACACACAAACACACACCGACATACAAACACACCCAGACACACACCGACACACAAACACACCCAGACACACACCAACACACAAACACACCCAGACACACAAACACACCCAGACACACACCGACACACAACCACGCCCAGACACACACCGACACACAAATACACACAGACACATACTGACATACAGACGCAACCACACCCAGACACACACCAACACACAAACACACCCAGACACACACCGACATACAAACACACCCAGACACACACCGACATACAAGCACAAACACACCCAGACACACACCGACATACACACACAAACACACCCAGACACACACCGACACGCAAACGCACCCAGACACACACTGACACACAAACACACCCAGACACGCACCAACAGGAAAACACACCCAGACATAAAACACGTCCAGACACACACCGACATACAAACACAAACACGCCCAGACACACATCGACACACAAACACACCCAGACACCCAGACACACACCGACATACAAACACAAACACACCCAGACACACAGCGACATGCAACCTCGACACCCAGCAACACATGCACATGCAGACACCCAGCAACACACACATTCACCGAGACACCCAGCAACACATGCACACACAGACACACAGCAACACATGCAGCGACACGCACACACACCCAGACACAGACCGACATACGAACACAAACACACCCAGACACACACCGACATACAAGCACAAACGCACCCAGCAACACACCGACACGCAAACACACTCAGACACGCAAACACACCCAGACACACTCCGACATACATGCACAAACACAGAGCGACATACGAACACAAACGCACTCAGACACACGCAGACATACAAACACAAACACACCCAGACACGCACCGACACACAACCACACCCAGACACACACTGACATACAAGCACAAACACACCCAGACACACACCGACACGCAAACACACTCAGACACACACTGACACACAAATACAACCAGACACACACCGACACGCAAACACACTCTGACACACACCGAGATACAAACACCCCCATCCACGCACCAACATGCAAGCACACCCAGACACACACCTACACACAAACACACACCGACATACAAACACACCCAGACACACACCGACACACAAACACGCCCAAACACACAAACACACCCAGACACACACCAACACGCAAACACACCCAGACACACAAACACACCCAGACACACATCGACACACAAACACACCCAAACACACACCGACACGCAAACACACCCCGACACACACCGAAACACAAATACACACAGACACATACTGACATACAGACACAACCACACCCAGACACACACCAACACACAAACACACCCAGACACACACCGACACACAAATACACACAGACACACACTGACATACAGACACAACCACACCCAGACACACACCAACACACATACACACCCAGACACACACCGACATACAAACACACCTAGACACACACCGACATACAAACATAAACACACGCAGACACACACACCAACACGCAAACACACCCAGACACGCACCGACACACAAACACACCCAGATACGCTCTGACACACAAACAAACCCAGACACACACTGACATACAAGCACAAACACACCCAGACACACACCGACACGCAAACACACTCTGACACACACCGATATACAAACACTCCCATCCATGCACCAACATGCAAACACACCCAGACACACACCTACACACAAACACACACCGACATACAAACACACCCAGACACACACCGACACACAGACACACCCAGACACACACCAACACACAAACACACCCAGACACACAAACACACCCAGACACACATCGACACACAACCACACCCAGACACACACCGACACGCAAACACACCCAGACACACACCGACACACAAATACACACAGACACATACTGACATACAGACGCAACAACACCCAGACACACACCAACACACAAACACACCCAGACACACGCCGACACACAAATACACACAGACACACACTGACATACAGACACACCAACACACAAACACACCCAGACACACACCGACATACAAACATAAACACACGCAGACACACACACCAACATGCAAACACACCCAGACACGCATCGACACGCAAACACACCCAGCCACACACCGACATACAAGCACAAACACACCCAGACACACACCGACATGCAAACACAAACACACCCAGACACGCACCGACACACAACCACACCCAGACACATACTGACATAGAAACACAAACACACCCAGACACACACTGACACACAAATACAACCAGACACACACCGACACGCAAACACACTCTGACACACACCGACATACAAAAACCCCCATCCATGCACTGACACGCAAACACATCCAGACACACAACAACACGCAAACACACCCAGACACGCACCAACACGCAAACACACCCAGACACACACCGACACGCAAACACACCCAGACACACACCGGCATGCAAGCACAAACACACCCAGTCAAACGCCGAGACACAAACACACCCACACATACACCAACACGCAAACACACCCAGACACACACCGACACACAAATACACACAGACATATACTGACATACAGACACAACCACACCCAGACACACACCAACACTTAAACACACCCAGACACACACCTACACACAAACACACACCTACACACACAAACAAACAAACATACAAACACACCCAGACACACACCGACACACAAACACACCCAGACACACAAACACACCCAGACACACACCAACACACAAACACACCCAGACACACAAACATAACCCGACACACAACCACACCCAGACACACACCGACACGCAAACACACCCAGACACACACCGACACACAAATACACACAGACACATACTGACATACAGACACAACCACACCCAGACACACACAAACACACCCAGACACACACCGACACACAAATACACACAGACACACACTGACATACAGACACAACCACACCCAGACACACACCAAGACACAAACACACCCAGACACACACCGACATACAAACACAATCACGCCCAGACACACACCGACACGCAAACGCACCCAGACACACACTGACGCACAAACACACCCAGACACCCACCAACAGGAATACACACCCAGACGTAAAACACGTCCAGACACACACCTACACACAAACACACACCGACATACAAACACACCCAGACACACAAACATACCCAGACACACAAACACACCCAGACACACACCAACACACAAACACACCCAGACACACAAACACACCCAGACACACAAACACACCAACACACCCAGACACACAAACACACCAACACACATCGACACACAACCACACCCAGACACACACCGACATGCAAACACACCCAGACACACGCCAACACGCAAACACATCCAGACACACACCGACAAACACAACCACACCCAGACACACACCAACACACAAACACACCCAGACACACACCGACACACAAATACACACAGACACACACTGACATACAGACACAACCACACCCAGACACACACCAACACACAAACACACCCAGACACACACCGACATACAAACACACCTAGACACACACCGACATACAAACATAAACACACGCACACACACACACACCAACATGCAAACACACCTAGACACGCATCGACACGCAAACACACCCAGACACGCACCGACACACAAACACACCCAGATATGCTCCGGCACACAACCACACCCCGGCACACACTGACATACAATCACAAACACACCCAGACACACACCGACACGCAAACACACTCTGACACACACCGACATACAAACACCCCCATCCATTCACCAACATGCAAACACACCCAGACACACACCTACACACAAACACACACCGACATACAAACACACCCAGACACACACCGACACACAAACACACCCAGACACACAAACACACCCAGACACACACCAACACACAAACACACCCAGACACACAAACACACCCAGACACACATCGACACACAACCACACCCAGACACACACCGACATGCAAACACACCCAGACACACACCGACACACAAATACACACAGACACACACCGACACACAAACACACCCAGACACACAAACACACCCAGACACACACCAACACACAAACACACCCAGACACACAAACACACCCAGACACACATCGACACACAACCACACCCAGACACACACCGACATGCAAACACACCCAGACACACACCGACACACAAATACACACAGACATATACTGACATACAGACACAACCACACCCAGACACACACCAACACACAAACACACCCAGACACACACCGACACACAAACACACCCAGACACACACCGACATACAAACACACCTTGACACACACCGACATACAAACATAAAAACACCCAGTCACACACACCAACATACAAACACACCCAGACACACACCGACACGCAAACACACCCACACACACAATCACACCCAGATACACACCGACACGCAAACACATCCAGACACACAACAACACGCAAACACAACCAGACACACACCAACACGCAAACACACCCAGACACGCATCGACACGCAAACACACCCAGACATGCGCCGACACACAAACACACCAAGGTACGCTCCGACACACAACCACACCCAGACACACACTGACATACAAGCACAAACACACCCAGACATACACCGACACGCAAACACACTCTGACACACACTGACATACAAACACCCCCATCCATGCACCAACATGCAAACACACCCAGACACACACCTACACACAAACACACCCAGACACACAAACACACCCAGACACACACCAACACACAAACACACCCAGACACACAAACACACCCAGACTCACAAACACACCCAGACACACACCGACACACAAACACACCCAGACACACAAACACACGAAGACACACATCGACACACAACCACACCTAGACATACACCGACACGCAAACACACCCAGACACACACCGACACACAAATACACACAGACACATACTGACATACAGACACAACCACACCCAGACACACACCAACACACCCAGAAACAGACCGACACACAAATACACACAGACACACACTGACATACAGACACAACCACACCCAGACACACACCAACACACAAACACACCCAGACACACACCGACATACAAACACACCTAGACACACACCGACATACAAACATAAACACACGCAGACACACACACCGACATGCTAACACACCCAGACACGCATCGACACGCAAACACACCCAGACACACACCGACATACAAGCACAGACACACACCGACATACAAACACAAACACACCCAGACACGCACCGACACACAACCACACCCAGACACACACTGACATAGAAACACAAACACACCCAGACACACACCGACACGCAAACACACTCTGACATATACCGACATACAAATCCCCATCCATGCACCGACACGCAAACACACTCAGACACGCACCAACACGCAAACACACCCAGACACACACCGACACGCAAACACACCCAGACACACACCGGCATGCAAGCACAAACACACCCAGTCAAACGCCGACACACAAACACACCCACACATACACCAACACGCAAACACACCCAGACACACACCGATATACAAACACAATCACACCCAGACACACACCGACATACAAACACACCCAGACACACATCGACACACAACCACACCCAGACACACACCGACACGCAAACACACCCAGTCACACACCGACACACAAATACACACAGACATATACTGACATACAGACACAACCACACCCAGACACACACCAACACACAAACACATCCAGACACGCACCGACACACAAACACACCCAGATACGCTCCGACACACAACCACACCCAGACACAAACTGACATACAAACACAAACACACGCAGACACACATCGACACGCAAACACACTCTGACACACACCGACATACAAACACCCCCATCCATGCACCAACATGCAAACACACCCACACATACACCTACACACAAACACACACATACACACAAAAAAAAACCAACATACAAACACACCCAGGCACACACCGACACATAAACACACCCAGACACACAAACACACCCAGACACACATCGACACACAACCACACCCAGACACACTCTGACAAGCAAACACACCCAGACAAACACCGACACACAAATACACACAGACACATACTGACATACAGACACAACCACACCCAGACACACACCAACACACAAACACACCCAGACACACACCGACATACAAACACAATCACGCCCAGACACACACCGACACGCAAACGCACCCAGACACACACTGACACAAAAACACACCCAGACAAACACCAACAGGAAAACACACCCAGACATAAAACACATCCAGACACACACCGACATACAAACACAAACAAACCCAGACACACACCGACATGCAAACACACCCAGACACACGCCAACACGCAAACACATCCAGACACACACCGACAAACACAAACACACCCAGACACACACCGACACACAAACACACCCAGACACACAAAAACGCACAGACACACACTGACATACAGACACAACCACACCCAGACACACACCAACACACAAACACACCCAGACACACACCGACATACAAACACACCTAGACACACACCGACATACAAACATAAACACACGCACACACACACACCAACATGCAAACACACCCAGACACGCATCGACACGCAAACACATCCAGACATGCACCGACACACAAACACACCCATATACGCTCCAACACACAACCACACCCAGACACACACTGACATACAACCACAAACACACCCAGACACACACCGACACGCAAACAAACTCTGACACACACTGACATACAAACACCCCATCCATGCACCAACATGCAAACACACCCAGACACACACCTACACACAAACACACACCGACATACACACACACAGACACACACCGACACACAAACACACCCAGACACACAAACACACCCAGACACACACCGACATACAAACACAATCACGCCCAGACACACACCGACACGCAAACGCACCCAGACACACACTGACACAAAAACACACCCAGACACGCACCAACAGGAAAACACACCCAGACATAAAACACATCCAGACACACACCGACATACAAACACAAACAAACCCAGACACACACCGACATGCAAACACACCCAGACACACGCCAACACGCAAACACATCCAGACACACACCGACAAACACAAACACACCCAGACACACACCGACACACAAACACACCCAGACACACACCGACACACAAAAACGCACAGACACACACTGACATACAGACACAACCACACCTAGACACACACCAACACACAAACACACCCAGACACACACCGACATACAAACACACCTAGACACACACCGACATACAAACATAAACACACGCACACACACACACCAACATGCAAACACACCCAGACACGCATCGACACGCAAACACATCCAGACATGCACCGACACACAAACACACCCATATACGCTCCAACACACAACCACACCCAGACACACACTGACATACAACCACAAACACACCCAGACACACACCGACACGCAAACAAACTCTGACACACACTGACATACAAACACCCCATCCATGCACCAACATGCAAACACACCCAGACACACACCTACACACAAACACACACCGACATACACACACACAGACACACACCGACACACAAACACACCCAGACACACAAACACACCCAGACACACACCGACACACAAACACACCCAGACACACAAACACACCCAGACACACAAACACACCCAGACACACATCGACACACAACCACACCCAGACACACACCGACACGCAAACACACCCAGACACACACCGACACACAAATGCACACAGACATATACTGACATACAGGCACAACCACACCCAGACACACACCAACACACAAAAACACCCAGACACACACCGACACACAAATACACACAGATACACACTGACATACAGACACAACCACACCCAGACACACACCAACACACAAACACACCCAGACACACACCGACATACAAACACACCTAGACACACACCGACATACAAACATAAACACACGCAGACACACACACCAACATGCAAACACACCCAGACACACACCGACATACAAGCACAAACACACCCAGACACACACCGACATACACACACAAACACAGCCAGACACACACCGACACACAACCACACCCAGACACACACTGACATAGAAACACAAACACACCGAGACACACACTGACACACAAATACAACCAGACACACACCGACACGCAAACACACCCAGACACGCACTGACATAGAAACACAAACACACCCAGACACACACTGACACGCAAACACATCCAGACACACAACAACACCCAGACACACACCGACATACAAACACAACCAGACACACACCGACACACAAACACACCCAGACACACATCAACACACAAACACACCCAGGCACACACCGACATACAAACACACGCAGACACACTGACAAACACTGACACACAAACACAAACACACCCAGACACACACCGACATACAAACACACCCAGACACACACTGACACGCAAACACACTCAGACACACACTGACACACAAATACAACCAGACACACACCGACACGCAAACACACTCTGACACACACCGACATACAAACACCCCCATCCATGCACCAACATGCAAACACACCCAGACACACACCTACACACAAACACACACCGACATACAAACACACCCAGACACACACCGACACACAAACACACCCAGACACACAAACACACCCAGACACACACCAACACACAAACACACCCAGACACACAAACACACCCAGGCAAACAAACACACCAAGACAAACATCGACAAACAACGACACCCAGACACACACCGACACGCAAACACACCCAGACACACACCGACACACAAATACACACAGACACATACTGACATACAGACGCAACCACACCCATACACACACCAACACACAAACACACCCAGACACACACCAACACACAAACACACCCAGACACACACCGACATACAAACACACCTAGACACACACTGACATACAAACATAAACACACGCACACACACACAACAACATGCAAACACACCCAGACACGCATCGACACGCAAACACACCCAGGCATGCACCGACACACAAACACACCCAGATACGCTCAGACACACAACCACACCCAGACACACACTGACATACAACCACAAACACACCCAGACACACACCGACACGCAAACACACTCTGACACACACTGACATACAAACACCCCCATCCATGCACCAACATGCAAACACACCCAGACACACACCTACACACAAACACACACCGAAATACAAACACACCCAGACACACACCGACACACAAACACACCCAGACACACAAACACACCCAGACACACACCAACACATAAACACACCCAGACACACAAACACACCCAGACACACATCGACACACAACCACACCCAGACACACACCGACATGCAAACACACCCAGACACACACCGACACACAAATACACACAGACACATACTGACATACAGACACAACCACACCCAGACACACACCAACACACAAACACACCCAGACACACACCGACACACAAATACACACAAACACACTGATATACAGACACAACCACACCCAGACACACACCAACACACAAACACACCCAGACACACACCGACATACAAACACACCTAGACACACACCGACATACAAACATTAACACACGCAGACACACACACCAACATGCAAACACACCCAGACACACACCGACATACAAGCACAAACACACCCAGACACACACCGACACACAACCACACCCAGACACACACTGACATAGAAACACAAACACACCCAGACACACACTGACACACAAATACAACCAGACGCACACCGACACGCAAACACACCCAGACACGCACTGACATAGTAACACAAACACACCCAGACACACACTGACACGCAAACACATCCAGACACACAACAACACGCAAACACATCCAGACACACACCGACACGCAAACACACCCAGACACACACCGGCATGCAAGCACAAACACACCCAGTCAAACGCCGACACACAAACACACCCACACATACACCGACACGCAAACACACCCAGACACACACCGATATACAAACACAATCACACCCAGACACACACCGACATACAAACACACCCAGACACACACCGACACGCAAACACACCCACACACACAATCACATCCAGATACACACTGACACGCAAACACACCCAGACACACACCGACATGCAAACACAAAGACACCCAGACACGCACCGACACACAACCACACCCAGACACACACTGACATACAAGCACAAACACACCCAGACACACACCGACACGCAAACACACTCAGACACACACTGACACACAAATACAACCAGACACACACCGACACGCAAACACACTCTGTCGCACACTGAAATACAAACACCCCCATCCATGCACCAACATGCAAACACGCCCAGACACACACCTACACACAAACACACACCGACATACAAACACACCCAGACACACACCGACACACAAACACACCCAGACACACAAACACACCCAGACACACACCAACACACAAACACACCAAGACACACAAACACACCCAGACACACATTGACACACAACCACACCCAGACACACACCGACACGCAAACACACCCAGACACACACCGACACACAAATACACACAGACATATACTGACATACAGACACAACCACACCCAGACACACACCGACACACAAATACACACAGACACACACTGACATACAGACACAACCACACCCAGACACACACCAACACACAAACACACCTAGACACAAACCGACATACAAACATGAACACACGCAGTCACACACACCAACATGCAAACACACCCAGACATGCATCGACACGCAAACACACCCAGACACGCGCCGACACACAAACACCCCCAGACACACACCGACATACAAGCACAAACACACCCAGACACACACCGACATACAAACACAAACACACCCAGACACGCACCGACACACAAACACACAAAGATACGCTCCGACACACAACCACACCCAGACACACACTGACATACAAGCACAAACACACCCAGACACACACCGACACGCAAACACACTCAGACACACACTGACACACAAATACAACCAGACACACACCGACACGCAAACACACTCTGACACACACTGACATACAAACGCCCCCATCCATGCACCAACATGCAAACACGCCCAGACACACACCTACACATAAACACACACCGACATACAAACACACCCAGACACACACCGACACACAAACACACCCAGAAACACAAACACACCCAGACACACACCAACACACAAACACACCCAGACACACAAACACACCCAGACACACATCGACACACAACCACACCCAGACACACACCGACACGCAAAAACACCCAGACACACACCGACACACAAATACACACAGACATATACTGACATACAGACACAACCACACCCAGACACACACCGACACACAAATACACACAGACACACACTGACATACAGACACAACCACACCCAGACACACACCAACACACAAACACACCCAGACACACACTGACATACAAACACACCTAGACACAAACCAACATACAAACATGAGCACACGCAGTCACACACACCAACATGCAAACACACCCAGACACGCATCAACACGCAAACACACCCAGACACGCGCCGACACACAAACACCCTCAGACACACACCGACATACAAGCACAAACACACCCAGACACACACTGACATACAAACACAAACACACCCAGACACGCACCGACACACAAACACACAAAGATACGCTCCGACACACAACCACACCCAGACACACACTGACATACAAGCACAAACACACCCAGACACACACCGACACGCAAACACACTCAGACACACACTGACACACAAATACAACCAGACACACACCGAGACGCAAACACACTCTGTCGCACACCGACATACAAACATCCCCATCGATGCACCTACATGCAAACACACCCAGACACACACCTACACACAAACACACACCGACATACAAACACACCCAGACACACACCGACACACAGACACACCCAGACACACAAACACACCCAGACACACACCAACACACAAACACACCCAGACACACAAACACACCCAGACACACATCGACACACAACCACACCCAGACACACACCGACACGCAAACACACACAGACACACAAACACACCCAGACACACACCGACACACAAATACACACAGACACATACTGACATACAGACACAACCACACCCAGACACACACCAACACACAAACACACCCAGACACACACCGACACACAAATACACACAGACACACACCGACATACAAACATAAACACACACAGACACACACACCAACATGCAAACACACCCAGACACGCATCGACACGCAAACACACCCAGACACAGTATGACATACATGCACAAACACACCCAGACACACACCGACATACAAACATAAACATACCCAGACACACACTGACACACAAACACACCCAGACACGCACCAACAGGAAAACACACCCAGACATACAAACACATCCAGACACACACCGACATACAAACACAAACACACCCAGACACACACCGACACGCAAACACACCCGGACACCCAGCAACACATGCACACCCATACGCCCAGCAACACATGCACAGACACCCAGCAACACATGCTCACCCAGACACCCAGCAACATATTCACCCGGACACCCAGCAACACATGCACACACAGACACCCAGCAACACATGCACACACAGACACACAGCAACACATGCACACACAGACACACAGCAACACATGCAGCGACACACACACACACCAAGACACACACCGACATACAAACACAAACACACCCAGACACACACCGACGTACAAACACAAGCACACGCAGACACGCACCGACACACAAACACACCCAGACACACAACGACACACAAACATACCCAGACACACACCGACATACAAGCACAAACACACCCAGCCACACACCGACACGCAAACACACCCAGACACACACCTACACACAAACACACCCAGACACACACCGACATACAAACACAACCAGACACACTCCGACACACAAACACACCCAGACACACATCAACACACAAACACACCCGGACACACACCGACATACAAACACACGCAGACACACTGACAAACACTGACACACAAACACAAACACACCCAGACACACACCGACATACAAACACACCCAGACACACACTGACACACAAACACACCCAGACACGCACCGACACGCTAACACACCCAGACACACACCAACATGCAAACACACCCAGACATGCACCGACACACAAGCACACCCAGACACACACCGACATACAAACACAAACACACCCAGACACACACCGTCACGCACATACACCCAGACACACACCGACACACAAACACAGCCAGACGCACACTGACACACAATCAGACCCAGACACACACCGACACGCAAACACACCCAGACACACACCGATACGCAAACACACCCAGACACACACCGACATACAAACACACCCAGACACACACCGACATACAAGCACAAACACACCCAGACACACACCGACACGCAAACACATTCAGACACACAAATACAACCACACACACCGACACGCAAACACACTCAGACACACACCGACATACAAACACTCCCAGTCATGCACCAACAGGCAAACACACCTAGACACACACCTACACACAAACACACCCAGACACACACCAACACACAAACACACCCAAACACTGACACACAAACACACCCAGACAAACACCAACACAAAAATACACACAGACACACACTGACGAACAGACACAACCACAACCAGACCCACACCAACACACAAACACACCCAGACACACTGACAAACACTGACACACAAACACAAAAAGACACAGACACACGCCAGCACACAAACACACCCAGACACTCACCGATAAAGAAATACACACAGACACACACTGACATACAGACACAACCACACTCAGACAAACACGCCGACACGCAAACACACCCAGACACACACCAACACACAAACACACCCAGACACACGAATACAACCAGACACACACCGACACGCAAACACACTCAGACACACACCGACATACAAACACTCCCAGCCATGCACCAACAGGCAAACACACCCAGACACACACCTACACTCAAACACACCCAGACAAACACCGACACACAAATACACACAGACACACACTGACGTACATACACAACCACAACCAGACACACTGACAAACACTGACACACAAACACAAAAACACACAGACACACACCAACACACAAACACACCCAGACACTCACCGACACACAAATACACACAGACACACACTGACATACAGACACAACCACACTCAGACACAAACGCCAACATGCAAACACACCCAGACACACACCAACACACAAACACACCCAGACACGCACAAACAGGAAAACACACCCAGACACAATCCTACACACAAACACACCCAGACACACACCGACACACAAACACACCCAGACACACACCGACACACAAACACACCCAGACAAACACCAACACACAAATACACACAGACACACACTGACGTACAGACACAACCACAACCAGACACACACCAACAAACAAACACACCCAGACACACTGACAAACACTGACACACAACCACAAAAACACACAGACACACACCAACACACAAACACACCCAGACACTCACCGACACACAAATACACACAGACACACACTGACATACAGACACAACCACACTCAGACACACACGCCGACACGCAAACACACCCAGACACACACCAACACACAAACACACCCAGAAACACGAATACAACCAGACACACACCGACACGCAAACACACTCGGACACACACCGACATACAAACACTCCCAGCCATGCACCAACAGGCAAACACACCCAGACACACGCCTACACACAAACACACCCAGACACACACTGACATACAAAAACACCCAGACACACACCGACACACAAACACACCCAGACACTCACCGACACACAAATACACACAGACACAGACTGACATACAGCACAACCACACTCAG
Organism: Chiloscyllium punctatum; assembly: GCF_047496795.1. Taxonomy (NCBI): domain Eukaryota; kingdom Metazoa; phylum Chordata; class Chondrichthyes; order Orectolobiformes; family Hemiscylliidae; genus Chiloscyllium; species Chiloscyllium punctatum. Next base: position 58,229,348 of record NC_092775.1, read on the forward strand.
ACACACACGCCGACACGCAAACACACCCAGACACACACCAACACACAAACACACCCAGACACACTGACAAACACTGACACACAAACACAAAAACACACAGACACACGCCAACACACAAACACACCCAGACACTCACCGACACACAAATACACACAGACACACACTGACATACAGACACAACCACACTCAGATACATACGCCGACACACAAACACACCCAGACACACACCGACACACAAACACTCCCAGACACGCACGAACAGGAAAACCCACCCAGACACACAAACACATCTAGACACACACCGACATACAAACACAAACACACCCAGACACACACCGACACGCAAACACACCCGGACACCCAGCAACACATGCACACACAGACACCCAGCAACACATGTACATACAGACACCCAGCAACACATACACACCCAGACACCCAGCAACACATGCACACCCAGACACCCAGCAACACATGTACATACAGACACCCAGCAACACATGCAGCGACACGCACACACACCCAGGCACCCAACAACACATGCACACCCAGACACCCAGCAACACACACACAGACACACAGCAACACATGCACACACCCAGACACCTAGCAACACGTGCACATACAGACACCCAGCAACACATACACACCCAGATACCCAGTAACACATGCACACACACACACACCCAGCAACATATGCACTCACCCAGACACACAGCAACACATGCACACACAGACACCCAGCAACACATGCACACCCAGGCATCCAGCAACACATGCACACACAGACACACAGCAACACATGCAGCAACACGCACAGACACCCAGACACACACCGACATACAACCACACACACCGACACACAAACACACCCAGACACACACCGACATACAAGCACAAACACACCCAGACACACACCGACATACAAACACACTCAGACACACACCGACACACAAATACAGCCAGACACACACCAACATATAGACACAACCACACCCAGACACACACCGACACACAAACATGGCCAGACACACACCGACACACAAACACACGCAGACACACACCGACACACAAATACACCCAGACACACAATGACATATAGACACAACACCCAGACACACACCAAAACACAAACACACCCAGACACACACCGACACGCAAACACACCCAGACACACACCAACATGCAAATACACCCAGACACACCAACACACACAGACACACTCCGACACGCAAACACACCTAAACACACACCAACATGCAAACACACCCAGACATGCATCGACACGCAAACACACCCAGACACAATCCGACATACATGCACAAACACACCCAGACACACACCGACATACAAACATAAACATACCCAAATAGACACTGACACGCAAACACACCCAGACACACACCAACATGCAAACACACTCAGACATACACCAACACGCAAACACACCCAGACATGCACCGACACACAAGCGCACACAGACACACACCGACACACAAACACACCCAGACACACACCGACACGCACACACACCCAGACACACACCGACACACAAACACACCCAGACAAACACCAACACACAAATACACACAGACACACACTGACGTACAGACACAACCACAACCAGACACACACCAACACACAAACACACCCAGACACACTGACAAACACTGACACACAACCACAAAAACACACAGACACACACCAACACACAAACACACCCAGACACTCACCGACACACAAATACACACAGACACACACTGACATACAGACACAACCACACTCAGACACACACGCCGACACGCAAACACACCCAGACACACACCAACACACAAACACACCCAGACACACGAATACAACCAGACACACACCGACACGCAAACACACTCAGACACACACCGACATACAAACACTCCCAGCCATGCACCAACAGGCAAACACACCCAGACACACGCCTACACACAAACACACCCAGACACACACTGACATACAAAAACACCCAGACACACACCGACACACAAACACACCCAGACACTCACCGACACACAAATACACACAGACACAGACTGACATACAGCACAACCACACTCAGACACACACGCCGACACGCAAACACACCCAGACACACACCAACACACAAACACACCCAGACACACTGACAAACACTGACACACAAACACAAAAACACACAGACACACGCCAACACACAAACACACCCAGACACTCACCGACACACAAATACACACAGACACACACTGACATACAGACACAACCACACTCAGATACATACGCCGACACACAAACACACCCAGACACACACCGACACACAAACACTCCCAGACACGCACGAACAGGAAAACCCACCCAGACACACAAACACATCTAGACACACACCGACATACAAACACAAACACACCCAGACACACACCGACACGCAAACACACCCGGACACCCAGCAACACATGCACACACAGACACCCAGCAACACATGTACATACAGACACCCAGCAACACATACACACCCAGACACCCAGCAACACATGCACACCCAGACACCCAGCAACACATGTACATACAGACACCCAGCAACACATGCAGCGACACGCACACACACCCAGGCACCCAACAACACATGCACACCCAGACACCCAGCAACACACACACAGACACACAGCAACACATGCACACACCCAGACACCTAGCAACACGTGCACATACAGACACCCAGCAACACATACACACCCAGATACCCAGTAACACATGCACACACACACACACCCAGCAACATATGCACTCACCCAGACACACAGCAACACATGCACACACAGACACCCAGCAACACATGCACACCCAGGCATCCAGCAACACATGCACACACAGACACACAGCAACACATGCAGCAACACGCACAGACACCCAGACACACACCGACATACAACCACACACACCGACACACAAACACACCCAGACACACACCGACATACAAGCACAAACACACCCAGACACACACCGACATACAAACACACTCAGACACACACCGACACACAAATACAGCCAGACACACACCAACATATAGACACAACCACACCCAGACACACACCGACACACAAACATGGCCAGACACACACCGACACACAAACACACGCAGACACACACCGACACACAAATACACCCAGACACACAATGACATATAGACACAACACCCAGACACACACCAAAACACAAACACACCCAGACACACACCGACACGCAAACACACCCAGACACACACCAACATGCAAACACACCCAGACACACCAACGCACACAGACACACTACGACACGCAAACACACCTAAACACACACCAACATGCAAACACACCCAGACATGCATCGACACGCAAACACACCCAGACACAATCCGACATACATGCACAAACACACCCAGACACACACCGACATACAAACATAAACATACCCAAATACACACTGACACGCAAACACACCCAGACACACACCAACATGCAAACACACCCAGACATACACCAACACGCAAACACACCCAGACATGCACCGACACACAAGCACACACAGACACACACCGACACACAAACACAAACACACCCAGACACACACCGACACGCACACACACCCAGACACACACCGTCACACAAACACAGCCAGACGCACACTGACCCATAATCAGACCCAGACACACACCGACACGCAAACATACCCAGACACACACCGACATACAAGCACAAACACACCCAGGCACACACCGACACGCAAACACACTCAGACACACAAATACAAGAAGACACACACCGACACGCAAACACACTCAGACACACACCAGCATACAAACACTCCCAGCCATGCACCAACAGGCAAACACACCCAGACACACACCTACACACAAACACACCCAGACACACACCGACACACAAACACACCCAAACACCGACACGCAAACACACCCAGACAAATACCGACACACAAATACACACAGACACACACTGACGTACATACACAACCACAACCAGACACACACCAACACACAAACACACCCAGACACACTGACAAACACTGACACACAACCACAAAAACACACAGAAACACACCAACACACAAACACACCCAGACACTCACCGACACACAAATACACACAGACACACACTGACATACAGACACAACCACACTCAGACACACACGCCAACACGCAAACACACCCAGACACACACCAACACACAAACACACCCAGACACACGAATACAACCAGACACACACTGACACGCAAACACACTCAGACACACACCGACATACAAACACTCCCAGCCATGCACCAACAGGCAAACACACCCAGACACACGCCTACACACAAACACACCCAGACACACACTGACACACAAACACACCCAGACACTCACCGACACACAAATACACACAGACACAGACTGACATACAGCACAACCACACTCAGACACACACGCCGACACGCAAACACACCCAGACACACACCAACACACAAACACACCCAGACACACTGACAAACACTGACACACAAACACAAAAACACACAGACACACGCCAACACACAAACACACCCAGACACTCACCGACACACAAATACACACAGACACACACTGACATACAGACACAACCACACTCAGATACATACGCCGACACACAAACACACCCAGACACACAAACACTCCCAGACACGCACAAACAGGAAAACCCACCCAGACACACAAACACATCTAGACACACACCGACATACAAACACAAACACACCCAGACACACACCGACACGCAAACACACCCGGACACCCAGCAACACATGCACACACAGACACCCAGCAACACATGTACATACAGACACCCAGCAACACATACACACCCAGACACCCAGCAACACATGCACACCCAGACACCCAGCAACACATGTACATACAGACACCCAGCAACACATGCAGCGACACGCACACACACCCAGGCACCCAACAACACATGCACACCCAGACACCCAGCAACACACACACAGACACACAGCAACACATGCACACACCCAGACACCTAGCAACACGTGCACATACAGACACCCAGCAACACATACACACCCAGATACCCAGTAACACATGCACACACACACACCCAGCAACATATGCACTCACCCAGACACACAGCAACACATGCACACACAGACACCCAGCAACACATGCACACCCAGGCATCCAGCAACACATGCACACACAGACACACAGCAACACATGCAGCAACACGCACAGACACCCAGACACACACCGACATACAACCACACCCAGACACACACCGACACACAAACACACCCAGACACACACCGACATACAAGCACAAACACACCCAGACACACACCGACATACAAACACACTCAGACACACACCGACACACAAATACAGCCAGACACACACCAACATATAGACACAACCACACCCAGACACACACCGACACACAAACATGGCCAGACACACACCGACACACAAACACACGCAGACACACACCGACACACAAATACACCCAGACACACAATGACATATAGACACAACACCCAGACACACACCAAAACACAAACACACCCAGACACACACCGACACGCAAACACACCCAGACACACACCAACATGCAAACACACCCAGACACACCAACACACACAGACACACTCCGACACGCAAACACACCTAAACACACACCAACATGCAAACACACCCAGACATGCATCGACACGCAAACACACCCAGACACAATCCGACATACATGCACAAACACACCCAGACACACACCGACATACAAACATAAACATACCCAAATACACACTGACACGCAAACACACCCAGACACACACCAACATGCAAACACACCCAGACATACACCAACACGCAAACACACCCAGACATGCACCGACACACAAGCACACACAGACACACACCGACACACAAACACAAACACACCCAGACACACACCGACACGCACACACACCCAGACACACACCGTCACACAAACACAGCCAGACGCACACTGACCCATAATCAGACCCAGACACACACCGACACGCAAACATACCCAGACACACACCGACATACAAGCACAAACACACCCAGACACACACCGACACGCAAACACACTCAGACACACAAATACAAGAAGACACACACCGACACGCAAACACACTCAGACACACACCGGCATACAAACACTACCAGCCATGCACCAACAGGCAAACACACCCAGACACACACCTACACACAAACACACCCAGACACTCACCGACACACAAATACACACAGACACACACTGACATACAGACACAACCACACTCAGATACATACGCCGACACACAAACACACCCAGACACACACCGACACACAAACACTCCCAGACACGCACGAACAGGAAAACCCACCCAGACACACAAACACATCTAGACACACACCGACATACAAACACAAACACACCCAGACACACACCGACACGCAAACACACCCGGACACCCAGCAACACATGCACACACAGACACCCAGCAACACATGTACATACAGACACCCAGCAACACATACACACCCAGACACCCAGCAACACATGCACACCCAGACACCCAGCAACACACGTACATACAGACACCCAGCAACACATGCAGCGACACGCACACACACCCAGGCACCCAACAACACATGCACACCCAGACACCCAGCAACACACACACAGGCACACAGCAACACATGCACACACCCAGACACCTAGCAACACGTGCACATACAGACACCCAGCAACACATACACACCCAGATACCCAGTAACACATGCACACACACACACACCCAGCAACATATGCACTCACCCAGACACACAGCAACACATGCACACACAGACACGCAGCAACACATGCACACCCAGGCATCCAGCAACACATGCACACACAGACACACAGCAACACATGCAGCAACACGCACAGACACCCAGACACACACCGACATACAACCACACCCAGACACACACCGACACACAAACACACCCAGACACACACCGACATACAAGCACAAACACACCCAGACACACACCGACATACAAACACACTCAGACACACACCGACACACAAATACAGCCAGACACACACCAACATATAGACACAACCACACCCAGACACACACCGACACACAAACATGGCCAGACACACACCGACACACAAACACACGCAGACACACACCGACACACAAATACACCCAGACACACAATGACATATAGACACAACACCCAGACACACACCAAAACACAAACACACCCAGACACACACCGACACGCAAACACACCCAGACACACACCAACATGCAAACACACCCAGACACACCAACACACACAGACACACTCCGACACGCAAACACACCTAAACACACACCAACATGCAAACACACCCAGACATGCATCGACATGCAAACACACCCAGACACAATCCGACATACATGCACAAACACACCCAGACACACACCGACATACAAACATAAACATACCCAAATACACACTGACACGCAAACACACCCAGACACACACCAACATGCAAACACACCCAGACATACACCAACACGCAAACACACCCAGACATGCACCGACACACAAGCGCACACAGACACACACCGACACACAAACACAAACACACCCAGACACACACCAACACGCACACACACCCAGACACACACCGTCACACAAACACAGCCAGACGCACACTGACCCATAATCAGACCCAGACACACACCGACACGCAAACATACCCAGACACACACCAACATACAGACACAACCACACTCAGACACACACGCCGACACGCAAACACACCCAGACACACACCAACACACAAACACACCCAGACACACGAATACAACCAGACACACACCGACACGCAAACACACTCAGACACACACCGACATACAAACACTCCCAGCCATGCACCAACAGGCAAACACACCCAGACACACGCCTACACACAAACACACCCAGACACACACTGACATACAAAAACACCCAGACACACACCGACACACAAACACACCCAGACACTCACCGACACACAAATACACACAGACACAGACTGACATACAGCACAACCACACTCAGACACACACGCCGACACGCAAACACACCCAGACACACACCAACACACAAACACACCCAGACACACTGACAAACACTGACACACAAACACAAAAACACACAGACACACGCCAACACACAAACACACCCAGACACTCACCGACACACAAATACACACAGACACACACTGACATACAGACACAACCACACTCAGATACATACGCCGACACACAAACACACCCAGACACACACCGACACACAAACACTCCCAGACACGCACGAACAGGAAAACCCACCCAGACACACAAACACATCTAGACACACACCGACATACAAACACAAACACACCCAGACACACACCGACACGCAAACACACCCGGACACCCAGCAACACATGCACACACAGACACCCAGCAACACATGTACATACAGACACCCAGCAACACATACACACCCAGACACCCAGCAACACATGCACACCCAGACACCCAGCAACACATGTACATACAGACACCCAGCAACACATGCAGCGACACGCACACACACCCAGGCACCCAACAACACATGCACACCCAGACACCCAGCAACACACACACAGACACACAGCAACACATGCACACACCCAGACACCTAGCAACACGTGCACATACAGACACCCAGCAACACATACACACCCAGATACCCAGTAACACATGCACACACACACACACCCAGCAACATATGCACTCACCCAGACACACAGCAACACATGCACACACAGACACCCAGCAACACATGCACACCCAGGCATCCAGCAACACATGCACACACAGACACACAGCAACACATGCAGCAACACGCACAGACACCCAGACACACACCGACATACAACCACACACACCGACACACAAACACACCCAGACACACACCGACATACAAGCACAAACACACCCAGACACACACCGACATACAAACACACTCAGACACACACCGACACACAAATACAGCCAGACACACACCAACATATAGACACAACCACACCCAGACACACACCGACACACAAACATGGCCAGACACACACCGACACACAAACACACGCAGACACACACCGACACACAAATACACCCAGACACACAATGACATATAGACACAACACCCAGACACACACCAAAACACAAACACACCCAGACACACACCGACACGCAAACACACCCAGACACACACCAACATGCAAATACACCCAGACACACCAACACACACAGACACACTCCGACACGCAAACACACCTAAACACACACCAACATGCAAACACACCCAGACATGCATCGACACGCAAACACACCCAGACACAATCCGACATACATGCACAAACACACCCAGACACACACCGACATACAAACATAAACATACCCAAATACACACTGACACGCAAACACACCCAGACACACACCAACATGCAAACACACCCAGACATACACCAACACGCAAACACACCCAGACATGCACCGACACACAAGCGCACACAGACACACACCGACACACAAACACACCCAGACACACACCGACACGCACACACACCCAGACACACACCGACACACAAACACACCCAGACAAACACCAACACACAAATACACACAGACACACACTGACGTACAGACACAACCACAACCAGACACACACCAACACACAAACACACCCAGACACACTGACAAACACTGACACACAACCACAAAAACACACAGACACACACCAACACACAAACACACCCAGACACTCACCGACACACAAATACACACAGACACACACTGACATACAGACACAACCACACTCAGACACACACGCCGACACGCAAACACACCCAGACACACACCAACACACAAACACACCCAGACACACGAATACAACCAGACACACACCGACACGCAAACACACTCAGACACACACCGACATACAAACACTCACAGCCATGCACCAACAGGCAAACACACCCAGACACACGCCTACACACAAACACACCCAGACACACACTGACATACAAAAACACCCAGACACACACCGACACACAAACACACCCAGACACTCACCGACACACAAATACACACAGACACAGACTGACATACAGCACAACCACACTCAGACACACACGCCGACACGCAAACACACCCAGACACACACCAACACACAAACACACCCAGACACACTGACAAACACTGACACACAAACACAAAAACACACAGACACACGCCAACACACAAACACACCCAGACACTCACCGACACACAAATACACACAGACACACACTGACATACAGACACAACCACACTCAGATACATACGCCGACACACAAACACACCCAGACACACACCGACACACAAACACTCCCAGACACGCACGAACAGGAAAACCCACCCAGACACACAAACACATCTAGACACACACCGACATACAAACACAAACACACCCAGACACACACCGACACGCAAACACACCCGGACACCCAGCAACACATGCACACACAGACACCCAGCAACACATGTACATACAGACACCCAGCAACACATACACACCCAGACACCCAGCAACACATGCACACCCAGACACCCAGCAACACATGTACATACAGACACCCAGCAACACATGCAGCGACACGCACACACACCCAGGCACCCAACAACACATGCACACCCAGACACCCAGCAACACACACACAGACACACAGCAACACATGCACACACCCAGACACCTAGCAACACGTGCACATACAGACACCCAGCAACACATACACACCCAGATACCCAGTAACACATGCACACACACACACACCCAGCAACATATGCACTCACCCAGACACACAGCAACACATGCACACACAGACACCCAGCAACACATGCACACCCAGGCATCCAGCAACACATGCACACACAGACACACAGCAACACATGCAGCAACACGCACAGACACCCAGACACACACCGACATACAACCACACACACCGACACACAAACACACCCAGACACACACCGACATACAAGCACAAACACACCCAGACACACACCGACATACAAACACACTCAGACACACACCGACACACAAATACAGCCAGACACACACCAACATATAGACACAACCACACCCAGACACACACCGACACACAAACATGGCCAGACACACACCGACACACAAACACACGCAGACACACACCGACACACAAATACACCCAGACACACAATGACATATAGACACAACACCCAGACACACACCAAAACACAAACACACCCAGACACACACCGACACGCAAACACACCCAGACACACACCAACATGCAAACACACCCAGACACACCAACACACACAGACACACTCCAACACGCAAACACACCTAAACACACACCAACATGCAAACACACCCAGACATGCATCGACACGCAAACACACCCAGACACAATCCGACATACATGCACAAACACACCCAGACACACACCGACATACAAACATAAACATACCCAAATACACACTGACACGCAAACACACCCAGACACACACCAACATGCAAACACACCCAGACATACACCAACACGCAAACACACCCAGACATGCACCGACACACAAGCACACACAGACACACACCGACACACAAACACAAACACACCCAGACACACACCGACACGCACACACACCCAGACACACACCGTCACACAAACACAGCCAGACGCACACTGACCCATAATCAGACCCAGACACACACCGACACGCAAACATACCCAGACACACACCGACATACAAGCACAAACACACCCAGGCACACACCGACACGCAAACACACTCAGACACACAAATACAAGAAGACACACACCGACACGCAAACACACTCAGACACACACCGGCATACAAACACTACCAGCCATGCACCAACAGGCAAACACACCCAGACACACACCTACACACAAACACACCCAGACACTCACCGACACACAAATACACACAGACACACACTGACATACAGACACAACCAGACACACACCGACACGCACACACACCCAGACACACACCGACACACAAACACACCCAGACAAACACCAACACACAAATACACACAGACACACACTGACGTACAGACACAACCACAACCAGACACACACCAACACACAAACACACCCAGACACACTGACAAACACTGACACACAACCACAAAAACACACAGACACACACCAACACACAAACACACCCAGACACTCACCGACACACAAATACACACAGACACACACTGACATACAGACACAACCACACTCAGACACACACGCCGACACGCAAACACACCCAGACACACACCAACACACAAACACACCCAGACACACGAATACAACCAGACACACACCGACACGCAAACACACTCAGACACACACCGACATACAAACACTCACAGCCATGCACCAACAGGCAAACACACCCAGACACACGCCTACACACAAACACACCCAGACACACACTGACATACAAAAACACCCAGACACACACCGACACACAAACACACCCAGACACTCACCGACACACAAATACACACAGACACAGACTGACATACAGCACAACCACACTCAGACACACACGCCGACACGCAAACACACCCAGACACACACCAACACACAAACACACCCAGACACACTGACAAACACTGACACACAAACACAAAAACACACAGACACACGCCAACACACAAACACACCCAGACACTCACCGACACACAAATACACACAGACACACACTGACATACAGACACAACCACACTCAGATACATACGCCGACACACAAACACACCCAGACACACACCGACACACAAACACTCCCAGACACGCACGAACAGGAAAACCCACCCAGACACACAAACACATCTAGACACACACCGACATACAAACACAAACACACCCAGACACACACCGACACGCAAACACACCCGGACACCCAGCAACACATGCACACACAGACACCCAGCAACACATGTACATACAGACACCCAGCAACACATACACACCCAGACACCCAGCAACACATGCACACCCAGACACCCAGCAACACATGTACATACAGACACCCAGCAACACATGCAGCGACACGCACACACACCCAGGCACCCAACAACACATGCACACCCAGACACCCAGCAACACACACACAGACACACAGCAACACATGCACACACCCAGACACCTAGCAACACGTGCACATACAGACACCCAGCAACACATACACACCCAGATACCCAGTAACACATGCACACACACACACACCCAGCAACATATGCACTCACCCAGACACACAGCAACACATGCACACACAGACACCCAGCAACACATGCACACCCAGGCATCCAGCAACACATGCACACACAGACACACAGCAACACATGCAGCAACACGCACAGACACCCAGACACACACCGACATACAACCACACACACCGACACACAAACACACCCAGACACACACCGACATACAAGCACAAACACACCCAGACACACACCGACATACAAACACACTCAGACACACACCGACACACAAATACAGCCAGACACACACCAACATATAGACACAACCACACCCAGACACACACCGACACACAAACATGGCCAGACACACACCGACACACAAACACACGCAGACACACACCGACACACAAATACACCCAGACACACAATGACATATAGACACAACACCCAGACACACACCAAAACACAAACACACCCAGACACACACCGACACGCAAACACACCCAGACACACACCAACATGCAAACACACCCAGACACACCAACACACACAGACACACTCCAACACGCAAACACACCTAAACACACACCAACATGCAAACACACCCAGACATGCATCGACACGCAAACACACCCAGACACAATCCGACATACATGCACAAACACACCCAGACACACACCGACATACAAACATAAACATACCCAAATACACACTGACACGCAAACACACCCAGACACACACCAACATGCAAACACACCCAGACATACACCAACACGCAAACACACCCAGACATGCACCGACACACAAGCACACACAGACACACACCGACACACAAACACAAACACACCCAGACACACACCGACACGCACACACACCCAGACACACACCGTCACACAAACACAGCCAGACGCACACTGACCCATAATCAGACCCAGACACACACCGACACGCAAACATACCCAGACACACACCGACATACAAGCACAAACACACCCAGGCACACACCGACACGCAAACACACTCAGACACACAAATACAAGAAGACACACACCGACACGCAAACACACTCAGACACACACCAGCATACAAACACTCCCAGCCATGCACCAACAGGCAAACACACCCAGACACACACCTACACACAAACACACCCAGACACACACCGACACACAAACACACCCAAACACCGACACGCAAACACACCCAGACAAATACCGACACACAAATACACACAGATACACACTGACGTACATACACAACCACAACCAGACACACACCAACACACAAACACACCCAGACACACTGACAAACACTGACACACAAACACAAAAACACACAGAAACACACCAACACACAAACACACCCAGACACTCACCGACACACAAATACACACAGACACACACTGACATACAGACACAACCACACTCAGACACACACGCCAACACGCAAACACACCCAGACACACACCAACACACAAACACACCCAGACACACGAATACAACCAGACACACACTGACACGCAAACACACTCAGACACACACCGACATACAAACACTCCCAGCCATGCACCAACAGGCAAACACACCCAGACACACGCCTACACACAAACACACCCAGACACACACTGACACACAAACACACCCAGACACTCACCGACACACAAATACACACAGACACAGACTGACATACAGCACAACCACACTCAGACACACACGCCGACACGCAAACACACCCAGACACACACCAACACACAAACACACCCAGACACACTGACAAACACTGACACACAAACACAAAAACACACAGACACACGCCAACACACAAACACACCCAGACACTCACCGACACACAAATACACACAGACACACACTGACATACAGACACAACCACACTCAGATACATACGCCGACACACAAACACACCCAGACACACAAACACTCCCAGACACGCACAAACAGGAAAACCCACCCAGACACACAAACACATCTAGACACACACCGACATACAAACACAAACACACCCAGACACACACCGACACGCAAACACACCCGGACACCCAGCAACACATGCACACACAGACACCCAGCAACACATGTACATACAGACACCCAGCAACACATACACACCCAGACACCCAGCAACACATGCACACCCAGACACCCAGCAACACATGTACATACAGACACCCAGCAACACATGCAGCGACACGCACACACACCCAGGCACCCAACAACACATGCACACCCAGACACCCAGCAACACACACACAGACACACAGCAACACATGCACACACCCAGACACCTAGCAACACGTGCACATACAGACACCCAGCAACACATACACACCCAGATACCCAGTAACACATGCACACACACACACCCAGCAACATATGCACTCACCCAGACACACAGCAACACATGCACACACAGACACCCAGCAACACATGCACACCCAGGCATCCAGCAACACATGCACACACAGACACACAGCAACACATGCAGCAACACGCACAGACACCCAGACACACACCGACATACAACCACACCCAGACACACACCGACACACAAACACACCCAGACACACACCGACATACAAGCACAAACACACCCAGACACACACCGACATACAAACACACTCAGACACACACCGACACACAAATACAGCCAGACACACACCAACATATAGACACAACCACACCCAGACACACACCGACACACAAACATGGCCAGACACACACCGACACACAAACACACGCAGACACACACCGACACACAAATACACCCAGACACACAATGACATATAGACACAACACCCAGACACACACCAAAACACAAACACACCCAGACACACACCGACACGCAAACACACCCAGACACACACCAACATGCAAACACACCCAGACACACCAACACACACAGACACACTCCGACACGCAAACACACCTAAACACACACCAACATGCAAACACACCCAGACATGCATCGACACGCAAACACACCCAGACACAATCCGACATACATGCACAAACACACCCAGACACACACCGACATACAAACATAAACATACCCAAATACACACTGACACGCAAACACACCCAGACACACACCAACATGCAAACACACCCAGACATACACCAACACGCAAACACACCCAGACATGCACCGACACACAAGCACACACAGACACACACCGACACACAAACACAAACACACCCAGACACACACCGACACGCACACACACCCAGACACACACCGTCACACAAACACAGCCAGACGCACACTGACCCATAATCAGACCCAGACACACACCGACACGCAAACATACCCAGACACACACCGACATACAAGCACAAACACACCCAGACACACACCGACACGCAAACACACTCAGACACACAAATACAAGAAGACACACACCGACACGCAAACACACTCAGACACACACCGGCATACAAACACTACCAGCCATGCACCAACAGGCAAACACACCCAGACACACACCTACACACAAACACACCCAGACACTCACCGACACACAAATACACACAGACACACACTGACATACAGACACAACCACACTCAGATACATACGCCGACACACAAACACACCCAGACACACACCGACACACAAACACTCCCAGACACGCACGAACAGGAAAACCCACCCAGACACACAAACACATCTAGACACACACCGACATACAAACACAAACACACCCAGACACACACCGACACGCAAACACACCCGGACACCCAGCAACACATGCACACACAGACACCCAGCAACACATGTACATACAGACACCCAGCAACACATACACACCCAGACACCCAGCAACACATGCACACCCAGACACCCAGCAACACATGTACATACAGACACCCAGCAACACATGCAGCGACACGCACACACACCCAGGCACCCAACAACACATGCACACCCAGACACCCAGCAACACACACACAGGCACACAGCAACACATGCACACACCCAGACACCTAGCAACACGTGCACATACAGACACCCAGCAACACATACACACCCAGATACCCAGTAACACATGCACACACACACACACCCAGCAACATATGCACTCACCCAGACACACAGCAACACATGCACACACAGACACCCAGCAACACATGCACACCCAGGCATCCAGCAACACATGCACACACAGACACACAGCAACACATGCAGCAACACGCACAGACACCCAGACACACACCGACATACAACCACACCCAGACACACACCGACACACAAACACACCCAGACACACACCGACATACAAGCACAAACACACCCAGACACACACCGACATACAAACACACTCAGACACACACCGACACACAAATACAGCCAGACACACACCAACATATAGACACAACCACACCCAGACACACACCGACACACAAACATGGCCAGACACACACCGACACACAAACACACGCAGACACACACCGACACACAAATACACCCAGACACACAATGACATATAGACACAACACCCAGACACACACCAAAACACAAACACACCCAGACACACACCGACACGCAAACACACCCAGACACACACCAACATGCAAACACACCCAGACACACCAACACACACAGACACACTCCGACACGCAAACACACCTAAACACACACCAACATGCAAACACACCCAGACATGCATCGACACGCAAACACACCCAGACACAATCCGACATACATGCACAAACACACCCAGACACACACCGACATACAAACATAAACATACCCAAATACACACTGACACGCAAACACACCCAGACACACACCAACATGCAAACACACCCAGACATACACCAACACGCAAACACACCCAGACATGCACCGACACACAAGCGCACACAGACACACACCGACACACAAACACAAACACACCCAGACACACACCAACACGCACACACACCCAGACACACACCGTCACACAAACACAGCCAGACGCACACTGACCCATAATTCTACCCAGACACACACCGACACGCACATACCCAGACACACACCGACATACAAGCACAAACACACCCAGACACACACCGACACGCAAACACACTCAGACACACAAATACAAGAAGACACACACCGACACGCAAACACACTCAGACACACACCGGCATACAAACACTCCCAGCCATGCACCAACAGGCAAACACACCCAGACACACACCTACACACAAACACACCCAGACACACACCGACACACAAACACACCCAAACACCGACACGCAAACACACCCAGACAAATACCGACACACAAATACACACAGACACACACTGACGTACATACACAACCACAACCAGACACACACGAACACACAAACACACCCAGACACACTGACAAACACTGACACACAAACACAAAAACACACAGACACACACCAACACACAAACACACCCAGACACTCACCGACACACAAATACAGACAGACACACACTGACATACAGACACAACCACACTCAGCCACAAACGCCAACATGCAAACACACCCAGACACACACCAACACACAAACACACCCAGACACGCACAAACAGGAAAACACACCCAGACACACACCTACACGCAAACACACCCAGACACACACCGACACACAAACACACCCAAACACTGACACACAAACACACCGAGACAAACACCAACACAAAAATACACACAGACACACACTGACGTACAGACACAACCACAACCAGACACACACCAACACACAAACACACCCAGACACACTGACAAACACTGACACACAAACACAAAAACACACAGACACACACCAACACACAAACACACCCAGACACTCACCGACACACAAATACACACAGACACACACTGACATACAGACACAACCACACTCAGACACACACGCCGACACGCAAACACACCCAGACACACACCAACACACAAACACACCCAGACACACGAATACAACCAGACACACACCGACACGCAAACACACTCAGACACACACCGACATACAAACACTCACAGCCATGCACCAACAGGCAAACACACCCAGACACACGTACACACACAAACACACCCAGACACACACTGACATACAAAAACACCCAGACACACACCGACACACAAACACACCCAAACACCGACATGCAAACACACCCAGACAAACACCGACACACAAATACACACAGACACGCATTGACGTACAGACACAACCACAACCAGACACACACCAACACACAAACAATCCCAGACACACGAATACAACCAGACACACACCGACACGCAAACACACTCAGACACACACCGACATACAAACACTCCCAGCCATGCACCAACAGGCAAACACACCCAGACACACACCTACACACAAACACACCCAGACAAACACCGACACACAAATACACACAGACACACACTGACGTACATACACAACCACAACCAGACACACTGACAAACACTGACACACAAACACAAAAACACACAGACACACACCAACACACAAACACACCCAGACACTCACCGACACACAAATACACACAGACACACACTGACATACAGACACAACCACACTCAGACACAAACGCCAACATGCAAACACACCCAGACACACACCAACACACAAACACACCCAGACACGCACAAACAGGAAAACACACCCAGACACAATCCTACACACAAACACACCCAGACACACACCGACACACAAACACACCCAGACACACACCGACACACAAACACACCCAGACAAACACCAACACACAAATACACACAGACACACACTGACGTACAGACACAACCACAACCAGACACACACCAACACACAAACACACCCAGACACACTGACAAACACTGACACACAAACACAAAAACACACAGAAACACACCAACACACAAACACACCCAGACACTCACCGACACACAAATACACACAAACACACACTGACATACAGACACAACCACACTCAGACACACACGCCAACACGCAAACACACCCAGACACACACCAACACACAAACACACCCAGACACACGAATACAACCAGACACACACCGACACGCAAACACACTCAGACACACACCGACATACAAACACTCCCAGCCATGCACCAACAGGCAAACACACCCAGACACACGCCTACACACAAACACATCCAGACACTCACCGACACACAAATACACACAGACACAGACTGACATACAGCACAACCACACTCAGACACACACGCCGACACGCAAACACACCCAGACACACACCAACACACAAACACACCCAGACACACTGACAAACACTGACACACAAACACAAAAACACACAGACACACGCCAACACACAAACACACCCAGACACTCACCGACACACAAATACACACAGACACACACTGACATACAGACACAACCACACTCAGATACATACGCCGACACACAAACACACCCAGACACACAAACACTCCCAGACACGCACAAACAGGAAAACCCACCCAGACACACAAACACATCTAGACACACACCGACATACAAACACAAACACACCCAGACACACACCGACACGCAAACACACCCGGACACCCAGCAACACATGCACACACAGACACCCAGCAACACATGTACATACAGACACCCAGCAACACATACACACCCAGACACCCAGCAACACATGCACACCCAGACACCCAGCAACACATGTACATACAGACACCCAGCAACACATGCAGCGACACGCACACACACCCAGGCACCCAACAACACATGCACACCCAGACACCCAGCAACACACACACAGACACACAGCAACACATGCACACACCCAGACACCTAGCAACACGTGCACATACAGACACCCAGCAACACATACACACCCAGATACCCAGTAACACATGCACACACACACACCCAGCAACATATGCACTCACCCAGACACACAGCAACACATGCACACACAGACACCCAGCAACACATGCACACCCAGGCATCCAGCAACACATGCACACACAGACACACAGCAACACATGCAGCAACACGCACAGACACCCAGACACACACCGACATACAACCACACCCAGACACACACCGACACACAAACACACCCAGACACACACCGACATACAAGCACAAACACACCCAGACACACACCGACATACAAACACACTCAGACACACACCGACACACAAATACAGCCAGACACACACCAACATATAGACACAACCACACCCAGACACACACCGACACACAAACATGGCCAGACACACACCGACACACAAACACACGCAGACACACACCGACACACAAATACACCCAGACACACAATGACATATAGACACAACACCCAGACACACACCAAAACACAAACACACCCAGACACACACCGACACGCAAACACACCCAGACACACACCAACATGCAAACACACCCAGACACACCAACACACACAGACACACTCCGACACGCAAACACACCTAAACACACACCAACATGCAAACACACCCAGACATGCATCGACACGCAAACACACCCAGACACAATCCGACATACATGCACAAACACACCCAGACACACACCGACATACAAACATAAACATACCCAAATACACACTGACACGCAAACACACCCAGACACACACCAACATGCAAACACACCCAGACATACACCAACACGCAAACACACCCAGACATGCACCGACACAGAAGCACACACAGACACACACCGACACACAAACACAAACACACCCAGACACACACCGACACGCACACACACCCAGACACACACCGTCACACAAACACAGCCAGACGCACACTGACCCATAATCAGACCCAGACACACACCGACACGCAAACATACCCAGACACACACCGACATACAAGCACAAACACACCCAGACACACACCGACACGCAAACACACTCAGACACACAAATACAAGAAGACACACACCGACACGCAAACACACTCAGACACACACCGGCATACAAACACTACCAGCCATGCACCAACAGGCAAACACACCCAGACACACACCTACACACAAACACACCCAGACACTCACCGACACACAAATACACACAGACACACACTGACATACAGATACAACCACACTCAGATACATACGCCGACACACAAACACACCCAGACACACACCGACACACAAACACTCCCAGACACGCACGAACAGGAAAACCCACCCAGACACACAAACACATCTAGACACACACCGACATACAAACACAAACACACCCAGACACACACCGACACGCAAACACACCCGGACACCCAGCAACACATGCACACACAGACACCCAGCAACACATGTACATACAGACACCCAGCAACACATACACACCCAGACACCCAGCAACACATGCACACCCAGACACCCAGCAACACATGTACATACAGACACCCAGCAACACATGCAGCGACACGCACACACACCCAGGCACCCAACAACACATGCACACCCAGACACCCAGCAACACACACACAGACACACAGCAACACATGCACACACCCAGACACCTAGCAACATGTGCACATACAGACACCCAGCAACACATACACACCCAGATACCCAGTAACACATGCACACACACACACACCCAGCAACATATGCACTCACCCAGACACACAGCAACACATGCACACACAGACACCCAGCAACACATGCACACCCAGGCATCCAGCAACACATGCACACACAGACACACAGCAACACATGCAGCAACACGCACAGACACCCAGACACATACCGACATACAACCACACACACCGACACACAAACACACCCAGACACACACCGACATACAAGCACAAACACACCCAGACACACACCGACATACAAACACACTCAGACACACACCGACACACAAATACAGCCAGACACACACCAACATATAGACACAACCACACCCAGACACACACCGACACACAAACATGGCCAGACACACACCGACACACAAACACACGCAGACACACACCGACACACAAATACACCCAGACACACAATGACATATAGACACAACACCCAGACACACACCAAAACACAAACACACCCAGACACACACCGACACGCAAACACACCCAGACACACACCAACATGCAAACACACCCAGACACACCAACACACACAGACACACTCCGACACGCAAACACACCTAAACACACACCAACATGCAAACACACCCAGACATGCATCGACACGCAAACACACCCAGACACAATCCGACATACATGCACAAACACACCCAGACACACACCGACATACAAACATAAACATACCCAAATACACACTGACACGCAAACACACCCAGACACACACCAACATGCAAACACACCCAGACATACACCAACACGCAAACACACCCAGACATGCACCGACACACAAGCACACACAGACACACACCGACACACAAACACAAACACACCCAGACACACACCGACACGCACACACACCCAGACACACACCGTCACACAAACACAGCCAGACGCACACTGACCCATAATCAGACCCAGACACACACCGACACGCAAACATACCCAGACACACACCGACATACAAGCACAAACACACCCAGACACACACCGACACGCAAACACACTCAGACACACAAATACAAGAAGACACACACCGACACGCAAACACACTCAGACACACACCGGCATACAAACACTCCCAGCCATGCACCAACAGGCAAACACACCCAGACACACACCTACACACAAACACACCCAGACACACACCGACACACAAACACACCCAAACACCGACACGCAAACACACCCAGACAAATACCGACACACAAATACACACAGACACACACTGACATACATACACAACCACAACCAGACACACACCAACACACAAACACACCCAGACACACTGACAAACACTGACACACAAACACAAAAACACACAGACACACACCAACACACAAACACACCCAGACACTCACCGACACACAAATACAGACAGACACACACTGACATACAGACACAACCACACTCAGACACAAACGCCAACATGCAAACACACCCAGACACACACCAACACACAAACACACCCAGACACGCACAAACAGGAAAACACACCCAGACACACACCTACACGCAAACACACCCAGACACTCACCGACACACAAACACACCCAAACACTGACACACAAACACACCGAGACAAACACCAACACAAAAATACACACAGACACACACTGACGTACAGACACAACCACAACCAGACACACACCAACACACAAACACACCCAGACACACTGACAAACACTGACACACAAACACAAAAACACACAGACACACACCAACACACAAACACACCCAGACACTCACCGACACACAAATACACACAGACACACACTGACATACAGACACAACCACACTCAGACACACACGCCGACACGCAAACACACCCAGACACACACCAACACACAAACACACCCAGACACACGAATACAACCAGACACACACCGACACGCAAACACACTCAGACACACACCGACATACAAACACTCACAGCCATGCACCAACAGGCAAACACACCCAGACACACGCCTACACACAAACACACCCAGACTCACACTGACATACAAAAACACCCAGACACACACCGACACACAAACACACCCAAACACCGACATGCAAACACACCCAGACAAACACCGACACACAAATACACACAGACACGCATTGACGTACAGACACAACCACAACCAGACACACACCAACACACAAACACACCCAGACACACTGACAAACACTGACACACAAACACAAAAACACACAGACACACGCCAACACACAAACACACCCAGACACTCACCGACACACAAATACACACAGACACACACTGACATACAGACACAACCACACTCAGATACATACGCCGACACAGAAACACACCCAGACACATACCGACACACAAACACTCCCAGACACGCACGAACAGGAAAACACGCCCAGACACACAAACACATCTGGACACACACCGACATACAAACACAAACACACCCAGTCACACACCGACACGCAAACACACCCGGACAACCAGCAACACATGCACACACAGACACCCAGCAACACATGTACAGACACCCAGCAACACATACACACCCAGACACCCAGCAACACATGCACACCCAGACACCCAGCAACACATGTACATACAGACACCCAGCAACACATGCAGCGACACGCACACACACCCAGGCACCCAGCAACACATGCACACCCAGACACCCAGCAACACACACACAGACACACAGCAACACATGCACACACCCAGACACCTAGCAACACGTGCACATACAGACACCCAGCAACACATACACACCCAGATACCCAGTAACACATGCACACACACACACACCCAGCAACATATGCACTCACCCAGACACACAGCAACACATGCACACACAGACACCCAGCAACACATGCACACCCAGGCATCCAGCAACACATGCACACACAGACACACAGCAACACATGCAGCAACACGCACAGACACCCAGACACACACCGACATACAACCACACCCAGACACACACCGACACACAAACACACCCAGACACACACCGACATACAAACACACTCAGACACACACCGACACACAAATACAGCCAGACACACACCAACATATAGACACAACCACACCCAGACACACACCGACACACAAACATGGCCAGACACACACCGACACACAAACACACCCAGACACACACCGACACGCAAACACACCCAGACACACAATGACATATAGACACAAAAACACCCAGACACACACTGACACACAAACACACCCAGACACGCACCAACATGCAAACTCACCCAGACACACAAACATACACAGACACACTCCGACACGCAAACACACCTTAACACAGACCAACACGCAAACACACCCAGACAAACACCGACACACAAACACACAGCCACACTGACATACAGACACAACCACACCCAGACACACACCAACACACAAACACACCCAGACACACACCGACATACAAACACACCCAGACGCACTGACAAACACTGACACACAAACACAAACACACCCAGACACACAAACACACCCAGACACACACCGACACACAAACACACCCAGACACGCACCTGCATGCAAACTCACCCAGACACACTCCGACACGCAAACACACCTTGACACACACCAATACGCAAACACACCCAGACAAACACCGACATAAAAACACACACAGACACACTGACAAACACTGACACACAAACACAAACTCACCCAGACACACACCGACACGCAAACACACCCAGACACACACGGACATAAACACACACTCAGACACAATGACAAACACTGACACACAAACACAAACACACCCAGACACACACCGACACACAAACACACCCAGACACACACCGACACACAAACACACCTAGACACGCACCAACATGCAAACTCACAGAAGTCACACAGACACACTCTGACACGCAAACACACCTTGACACACACCAACACGCAAACACACCCAGACACACTGACATACAGACACAACCACACCCAGACACACACCAACACACAAACACACCCAGACACACACCGACACGCAAACACACCCAGACACGCACCAACACGCAAACACAGCCAGACAAACAAACACACACAGACACACTCCGACACGCAAACACACCCAGACACGCACCGACACGAAAACAACCCCAGACACACACCAACATGCAAATACACCCAGACACGCATCGACACGCAAACACACCCAGACACAGTCCGACATACATGCACAAACACACCCAGACACACACCGACATACGAACATAAACATACCCAAACACACACTGACGTGCAAACACAACCAGACACACACCAACATGCAAACACACCCAGACATACACCAACACGCAAACACACCCAGACACACACCAACATGCAAACACCCAGAAAAACACCAACACGCAAACACACCCAGACATGCACCGACACGCAAACACACCCAGACACACACCAACATGCAAACACACCCAGACATGCACCGACACACAAGCACACCCAGACACACACCGACATACAAACACAAACACACCTTGACACACACCAACACGCAAACACACCCAGACAAACACTGACACACAAACACACCCAGACACACTGACATACAAACACAACCACACCCAGACACACACCAATACACAAACACACCCAGACACACACCGACACGCAAACACACCCAGACACGCACCAACATGCAAACACAGCCAGACAAACAAACACACACAGACACACTCCGACACGCAAACACACCCAGACACGCACCGACACGAAAACAACCCCAGACACACACCAACATGCAAATACACCCAGACACGCATCGACACGCAAACACACCCAGACACAGTCCGACATACATGCACAAACACACCCAGACACACACCGACATACGAACATAAACATACCCAAACACACACTGACGCGCAAACACAACCAGACACACACCAACATGCAAACACACCCAGACATACACCAACACGCAAACACACCCAGACACACTGACAAACACTGACACACAAACACAAAAACACACAGACACACACCAACACACAAACACACCCAGACACTCACCGACACACAAATACACACAGACACACACTGACATACAGACACAACCACACTCAGACACACATGCCGACACACAAACACACCCAGACACACACCAACACACAAACACACCCAGACACACACCGACACGCAAACACACCCAGACACGCACAAACAGGAAAACACACCCAGACACACAAACACATCCAGACACACACCGACATACAAACACAAACACACCCAGACACACATCGACACGCAAACAGACCCAGACACCCAGCAACACATGCACACCCAGGCACCCAGCAACACATGTACATACAGACACCCAGCAACACACGCAGCGACACACACACATACCCAGACACCCAGCAACACATGCACACACAGACACCCAGCAACACATGCACACATACACACCCAGCAACATATGCACACCCGTACACCCAGCAACACACACACAGACACCCAGCAACACATGCACACCCAGACACACAGCAACACATGCAGCAACATGCACAAACACCCAGACACACACCGACATACAGGCACAAACACACCCAGACAAACACCGACATACAAACACACTCAGACACACACCGACACACAAATACAGCCAGACACACACCAACGTATAGACACAACCACACCCAGACACACACCGACACACAAACACACCCAGACACACACCGACATACAAGCACAAACACACCAGACACACACCGACATACAAACACACTCAGACACACACCGACACACAAACACTCCCAGACACACACCAACATATAGACACAACCACACCCAGACACACACCGACACACAAACACACCCAGACACATACCGACACACAAACACACCCAGACACACACCAACACACAAATACACCCAGACACACACTGACATATAGACACAACCACACCCAGACACACACCGACACACAAACACACCCAGACACACACCGACACGCAAACACACCCAGACACACACCAACACGCACACACACCCAGACACGCACCAACATGCAAACACACCCAGACACACAAACACACACAGACACACTCCGACACGCAAACACATCCAGACACACACAACACGCAAACACACCCAGACAAACGCCGAAACACAAACACACCTAGACACACACCGACATAAAAACATAAACACACGCAGACACACACACCAACACGCGAACACACCCAGACACACACCAACATGCAAACACACCCAGACACGCATCGACACGCAAACACACCCAGACACACTCCGACATACATGCACAAACACACACCGACATACAAACATAAACATACCCAGACACACACCAACATGTAAACACACTCAGAAACACACCAACACGCAAACACACCCAGTCACGCACCAACACGCAAACACACCCAGACACACACCAACACGCAAACACACCCAGACACGCACCAACACGCAAACACACCCAGACACACACCGACACGCAAACACACCCAGACACACACCGGCATACAAGCACAAACACACCCAGTCAAACGTCGACACACAAACACACCCACACATACACCGACACGCAAACACACCCAGACACACACCGATATACAAACACAATCACACCCAGACACAGACCGACATACAAACACACCCAGACACACACCGACATACAAACACACCCAGACACACACCGACACGCAAACACACCCAGACACACACTGACACACAATCACACCCAGATACACACCAACACGCAAACACACCCAGACACACACCGACATACAAACACACTTAGACACACAGCGACATGCAAACGCACCCAGATACACACCGACATACAAACACAATCACGCCCAGACACACATCGACACGCAAACGCACGCAGACACACAAACACACCCAGACACACACCAACAGGAAAACACATCCAGACACACACCGACATACAAACACAAACACACCCAGACACACAAACACACCCACACGCAAACACACCCACACACCGACACACAAATACACACAGACACATACTGACATACGGACACAACCACACCCAGACACACACCAACACACAAGCACACCCAGACACACATCGAGACACAAATACACACAGACACATACTGACATACAGACACAACCACACCCAGACACACACCAACATACAAACACACCCAGACACACACCGACACCCAAATACACACAGACACACACTGACGTTTAGACACAACCACACCCAGACACACACCGACACCCAAATACACACAGACACACACTGACATTTAGACACAACTACACCCAGACACACACCGACACGCAAACACACCCAGACACACACCGACACACAAACACACCCAGACACGCACCAACATGCAAACTCACCCAGACACGCAAACACACCCAGACAAACATCGACACACAAACACACCCAGACACACTGACATACAGACACAACCACACCCAGACACACACCAACACACAAACACACCCAGACACACACCAACATGCAAACACACCCAGACACACATCGACACGCAAACACACCCAGACACAGTCCAACATACATGCACAAACACACTCAGACACACACCGACATACAAATATAAATATACCCAGACACACACTGACACACAAACACACCCAGACACACACCGACACACAAATACACCCAGACACACACTGACATATGGACACAACCACACCCAGACACACACCAAAACACAAACACACCCAGACACACACCGACACGCAAACACACCCAGACACGCACCAACATGCAAACACACCCAGACACACAAACACACATAGACACACTCCGACACACAAACACACCCAGACAAACGCCGAAACACAAACACACCTAGACACACACCGACATAAAAACATAAACACACGCAGACACACACACCAACACGCAAACACACCCAGACACACACCAACATGCAAACACACCCAGACACGCATCGACACGCAAACACACCCAGACACACTCCGACATACATGCACAAACACACACTGACATACAAACATAAACATACCCAGACACACACCGACACGCAAACACACCCAAACACACACCAACGTGTAAACACACCCGGAAACATACCAACACGCAAACACACCCAGTCACGCACTGACACACAAACACACCCAGACACACACCAACACGCTAACACACCCAGACACGCACCGACACGCAAACACACCCAGACACACACCGACACGCAAACACACCCAGACACACATCGGCAAACAAGCACAAACACACCCAGTCAAACGTCGACACACAAACACACCCACACATACACTGACACGCAAACACATCCAGACACACACCGATATACAAACACAATCACACCCAGACACACACCAACATACAAACACACCCAGACACACACCGACACGCAAACACACCCAGACACACATCGGCAAACAAGCACAAACACACCCAGTCAAACGTCGACACACAAACACACCCACACATACACTGACACGCAAACGCACCCAGATACACACCGACATACAAACACAATCACGCCCAGACACACACCGACACGCAAACGCACCCAGACACACAAACACACCCAGACACACACAAACAGGAAAACAAACCTGGACATACAACACATCCAGACACACACCGACATACAAACACAAATACACCCAGACACACACCGACACACAAACGAACCCAGACACACACCGACACGCAAACGCACCCAGATACACACCGACATACAAACACAATCACGCCCAGACACACACCGACACGCAAACGCACCCAGACACACAAACACACCCAGACACACACAAACAGGAAAACAAACCTGGACATACAACACATCCAGACACACACCGACATACAAACACAAATACACCCAGACACACACCGACACACAAACGAACCCAGACACACACCGACACGCAAACACACCCAGACACACACCAACGTGTAAACACACCCAGAAACACACCAACGTGTAAACACACCCAGAAACACACCAACACGCAAACACCCACAGTCACGCACCGACGCGCAAACACACCCAGACACACACCGACACGCAAACACACCCAGACACACACCGGCAAACAAGCACAAACACACCCAGTCAAACATCGACACACAAACACAAACACACATACACCGACACGCAAACCCAGACATACACCGATATACAAACACAATCACACCCAGACACACACCGACATACAAATACACCCAGACACACACCGACATACAAACACACCCAGACACACACCGACACGCAAACACACCCAGACACACACTGACACACAATCACACCCAGATACACACCGACACGCAAACACACCCAGACACACACTGACACACAATCACACCCAGATACACACCGACACGCAAACACACTTAGACACACAGCGACATGCAAACGCACCTAGACACACACCGACATACAAACACAATCATGCCCAGACACACACCGACACGCAAACGCACCCAGACACACAAACACACCCAGACACGCACCAACAGGAAAACACACCCGGACATAAAACACATCCAGACACACACCGATATACAAACACAAACACACCCTGACACACACCGACACACAAACACACCCAGACACACACCAACACGCAAACACACCCAGACACACACCGACACGCAAACACACCCAGACACACACCGGCAAACAAGCACAAACACACCCAGTCAAACATCGACACACAAACACACCCACACATACACCGACACGCAAACACACCAAGACACACACCGATATACAAACACAATCACACCCAGACACACACCGACACACAAACACACACATACACACACACACCGACATAAAAACACATCCAAACATACACACCGACACACAAATACACACAGACACACAAATACACACAGACACACACCAACACACAACCACACCCAGACACACATCGATACACAACCACACCCAGACACACACCGACACACAAACACACTCAGACACACACACCGACACACAAATACAATCAGACACACACTGGCATACATACACAACCACACCCAGACACACACCAACACACCAAGATGCACACTGACACACAAACCCACCCAGACACACACTGACACTCAAACCCACCCAAACACACACCGACACGCAAACACACCCAGACACACACCGACATACAAGCACAAACACATTCAGACACACAAATACACCTAGACACATACCGACACACAAGCACACTCAAACACGCATCGACATACAAACACATACAGATACGCACTGACACGCAAACACACTCAAACACACACTGACACGCAAACACACTCAGACACACACCGACACGCAAATACACCCAGACACAAAATGACACACAAACACACCCTGACACACACCGACACACAAGCATACCCAGACACACACCGACACACAAACACACACAGACACACACCGACATGCAAACACACCCAGACACACACGACACACAAACACACCCAGACACGCACCGACACGCAAACACACCCAGACACATACCGACATAGAAGCACAAACACACCCAGACAAACGCCGACACACAAACACACCCAGACACACACCGACATGCAAACACACCCAGACACACACCGACACACAAACTCACCCAGACACGCACCAACATGCAAACACACTCAGACACACTCCGACATACAAGCACAAACACACCCAGACAAACACCGACACACAAATACACCCAGACACACAAACACACCCAGACACACAAACACACCCAGACACACACCGACATACAAACATAAACACACCCAGACACACTCCGACACGCAAACACACCCAGACACACTCCGACACGCAAACACACCTAGACACACACCAACACGCAAACACACCCAGACACACTCCGACACGCAAACACACCTAGACACACACCGACACGCAAACACACTCAGACACACTCCGACATACAAGCACAAACACACCCAGACAAACGCCGACACGCAAACACACCTAGACACACACCAACACGCAA
Source organism: Chiloscyllium punctatum (assembly GCF_047496795.1). Lineage (NCBI taxonomy): Eukaryota > Metazoa > Chordata > Chondrichthyes > Orectolobiformes > Hemiscylliidae > Chiloscyllium > Chiloscyllium punctatum. The sequence goes on from NC_092775.1 coordinate 58,263,237, forward strand.
ACACACTCAGACACACTCCGACACGCAAACACACCTAGACACACACCGACACGCAAACACACTCAGACACACTCCGACACGCAAATACACCCAGACACAAAATGACACACAAACACACCCTGACACACACCGACACACAAGCATACCCAGACACACACCGACACACAAACACACACAGACACACACCGACATGCAAACACACCCAGACACACTCCGACACGCAAACACACCTAGACACACACCAACACGCAAACACACCCAGACACACTCCGACACGCAAACACACCTAGACACACACCGACACGCAAACACACTCAGACACACTCCGACATACAAGCACAAACACACCCAGACAAACGCCGACACGCAAACACACCTAGACACACACCAACACGCAAACACACTCAGACACACTCCGACACGCAAACACACCTAGACACACACCGACACGCAAACACACTCAGACACACTCCGACATACAAGCACAAACACACCCAGACAATCGCCGACACGCAAACACACCTAGACACACACCGACAGGCAAACACACCCAGACACACACCGACATACAAACATAACCACACCCAGACACACTCCAACACGCAAACACACCCAGACACGCACCGACACGCAAACACACCCAGACACACACCAACACGCAAACACACCCAGACACACACCGACATGCAAACACACCCAGACACGCATCGACACGCAAACACACCCAGACACACACCGACATGCAAACACACCCAGACACGCATCGACACGCAAACACACCCAGACACACACCAAAACGCAAACACACCCAGACATACTCCGACACGCAAACACACCCAGACACGCACCGACACGCAAACACACCCAGACACACACCGACACGCAAACACACCCAGACATACATTGACATACAAACACAAACACACCCAGACACACACCTGATTTCGGGCTTATGCCCGAAACGTCGATTCTCCTGCTCCTTGGATGCTGCCTGACCTGCTGCGCTTTTCCAGCAACACATTTTCAGCTCAGACACACACACCGACATACAAACACACCCAGACACACAACGACACGCAAACACACCCAGACATACATCGACACACAAATACACACAGACACGTACCAACATGCAAACACACCCAGACACACACTGACATACAAACACAAACACACCCAGACACACACCGATACGCAAACACACCCAGACACACACGAAATCGCAAACACACCCAGTCATGCACCAACACGCAAACACACCCAGACACACACTGACACACAAACACACCCAGACACGCAAACACACCCAGACGTGCACTGACATACAAACACACCCAGACACACACCAACACGCAAACACACCCAGACACACACCAACACGCAAACACACCCAGACACACACCAACACGCAAACACACCCAGACATGCACCGACACGCAAACACATCCAGACACGCACTGACACTCAAACCCACCCAGACACACACCGACACGCAAACACACTCAGACACGTACCGACACACAAACACACCCAGACACACACCGACAAACACACCCAGACACGCACCGACACGCAAACACACCCAGACACACACCAACATGCAAACACACCCAGACGTGCACTGACATATAAACACACCCAGACACACACCAACACACGAACCCACCCAGACACACTCTGACACTCAAACCCGCCCAGACACACACCGACACGCAAACACACTCAGACATACACCGACATATAAACACTGACACACATTGACACACAAACACACCCAGACACACACCGACATATAAACACTGACACACATCAACACGCAAACACACACAGACACACACCAACATATAAACACTGACACACATCGACACGCCAACACACACAGACACACACTGACATATAAACACTGACACACATCGACACGCAAATACACACAGACACACACCGACATATAAACACTGACACACAAACACAAACACACCCAGATACACACCAACACGCAACCACACCCAGACACGCACCAACACGCAAACACACCCAGACAAACACCAACATACAAACACAAACACACCCTGACACACACCAACATATAAACACAGACACACACCAACACACAAACACACCCAGAAACACACTGACACACAAACACACCCAGACACACATCAATACACAAACACACTCAGACACACACCGACACACGAACACACCAAGAAACACACCGAAACACAAACACACACTGACACACAAACACACACAAAGTGGGAGTGGGATCATATTGGATCCTGAGTGATTTGAGATGAACTGTCATTGCAATGTTGTTCAAGGATACTCCACAGACAGACCCAGGGCATGTAACACACAGGCTGAATCTCAGGGATATTCACGAGCTTTCCTCGTGTTCACTGACTTTGAGTCTACTCACAGTATCAAAAGGCTTTCTTTTGCCTAACTGCACTTTGCCCCCTCAGCCAGGGATACCCAGCACAGGGTACTGCTGTGTGGTTTTGTTATTTAGCATAGAAACGAAGCCAAGCAGTCCCCCGTCGAAGTCAGTGAGCCAGTGTTCAGGGAAGGAGTCCCAGTTCAGTAGGTCCAGCAACAGCCTCTGATATTGGTCCATAAGACCATAAGACCATAAGACATAGGAGTGGAAGTAAGGCCATTCGGCCCATCGAGTCCACTCCGCCATTCAATCATGGCTGATGGGCATTTCAACTCCACTTACCCGCATTCTCCCTGTAGCCCTTAATTCCTCGTGACAACAAGAATCTATCAATCTCGGCCTTGAAGACATTTAGCGTCCCAGCCTCCACCGCACTCTGCGGCAATGGATTCCACAGGCCCACCACTCTCTGGCTGAAGAAATGTCTCCGCATTTCTGTTCTGAATTGACCCCCTCTAATTCTAAGGCTGTGTCCACGGGTCCTCGTCTCCTCACCTAACAGAAACAATTTCCTAGCATCCACCCTTTCCAAGCCATGTATTATCTTGTACGTCTCTATTAAGTCTCCCCTTAATCTTCTAAACTCCAATGAATACAATCCCAGGATCCTCAGCCATTCCTCATATGTTAGACCTACCATTCCAGGGATCATCCTTGTGAATCTCCGCTGGACACGTTCCAGTGCCAGTATATCCTTCCTGAGGCACAGTCAGTCAGTTGTCTGGATGGTCAGAGTCAGGATTCTCTCCTTTGTAGGGACTGAGGAGCTGAATGTCAGGCAGCCCACCACCTGCTAGGCTCTCCCTGCCCTACTTGTTCCAGGAATAAGAGAAAGGGAGTGGTTGAGTGAGAGGAAAGTGGGTGATACTGCTATTTGTGCAGGTGAGGGAGGGGGCATCAGTGGTGAGGTGATGGAGTGAGTGAATAGGCAGAGCAGAGGGCATTCATGGTTTGAAGGGAGGGATCCCACGGTGGGAAAGCATGGGGGGAAAATATTTGGTAGTGATGGGTAGTGTTGTAGAACAGAGACACCTAGGGGTTCAGATACATAATCCTTTGGAGTTTGCATCACAGGTAGACAGGGTGGTTAAGGAGGCATTTAGCACACTTGCCTTCATTGCACAGACCTTTGAGTGTAGGAGTTGGGACATCATGTTGAAGTTGTACAGGCCGCTGGCGAGTGCTTCTTCAGGAATACTGTGTCTAGTTCTGGTTCCCCAGTTATAGGAAGGGTATTATTAAACTGGTGGGGTTTCAGAAGAGATTTATCAGGGTGTTACCATGAATGGAGGGTTTGAGTTATAAAGAAAGGCTAGATAGGCTGGGACTTTTTTCACTGGAGCCTAGGAGGTTAAGGGGTGACCTTATCGAGGTTTATAAAATCTTGAGGGGTATAGATAAGGTGAATGGCAGATGTATTTTCCCTGTGGTGGGGGATTCCAAAACTAGGGGGCATATTTTTAAGGTGAGAGGAGAACAATTTAAAAAAGACATGAGGGGCAATTTTTTTACAGGTTTTTTTTTACACATTTGCACAATTGAAGAACTAAACGCAACATGAAGAAACAATTTTAGACCCAGGAAATTGTTTTGATGCCAAAGGCACTGCCCTAAAGCATGATGGAAGCTGATTCCACAGCAACTTCCAAAAGGGATAAATAGTCGAAGGGAAGACAATACAAGTAGGTAAGGAAAGAGCAAGGCAGTCAGATTAACTAGGCAGTTCTTTGATAAGAACTACCATCAGTACAATGGGCTCAATGACCTCCCCTTGTACTGTTTAGATTAGAGCCGTGCTGGAAAAGTACAGCTAGTCAGGCAGCTTCCGAGGAGCAAGAAAATCAACGTTTCGGGCAAAAGCCCTTCATCAGGACTGGAGAAGAGCTTTTGCCCAAAACGTCGATTTTCCTGCTCCTCGGATGCTGCCTGACTAGCTGTACTTTTCCAGCACCACTCTAATCTAAATTCTGATTCCCAGCATCTGCTGTCCTCACCGTCCCCTTCTACTGTACCATAATGTGACTCTATAATGTAGCATTGTCATAAGATAATGTCCACATGGTCAGAAGGCATGAGTTTCAGTGTAAAAAAGACTGTTTCATGTGGTATGTCCCACTGTAGAGGTGCTCACAAAGAACATCTTTAACAGGAAAGGATGTTGGATGGAGTGGCCACACATCACACACGTATACACTCTCTTGCTTGTCAAGAGAGGATCATAACAATTTCCTGTGTCTAAAAATGTGTCTTCAGGTTGCATTTAGTTCTTTAATGGAAGACCATGGAATATGTGGGTGATATGTAGGCAATGGGAGACATGGACAATGAAATCCATTGTCAGTGATGCCTTCAGCTGACTGAGGGGAAGGGCCGTTAACTTCTCAAGTCCATTTTGTTTCTCTCTCCACAGATGCAGCCAGACTTACTGAGTTTCCCCAGCAACTTCTGTTTTTGTTTCAGATCTTAGCACTTACAGTTCTCTGTCTTCTTTATTTGAGATGACCTGTGTTTGATGGCCAGGGTTTCAACCTGATAGCTCAAATAAGATGCTTTATATAAATTGTACCCGGTGTTTAATATGCACTTCACAGACTGAACCCAGTGTGATCTGCAAACTCCTGTGTGTGTATCCCCTTGTGGTATAGGGACTGTACCCCTTTGTGTTACAACATATTGCACGGACTGAGCCCTGTATGTTGCTCAATCCCAACCCTATGATCTGTGCCATGTGGGTTACATCCAGTGTAACCCTCTGTTATATAAACACTGCCGTGTGTTATATAAGCACCACTCTGTTTTACGTAAACTGTACCTGTTTTATGTAAACTGTACTCTGTGTTTTATATAAACGCAGCCCCCCTGTTTGTTACATAAACTCTGCGCAGCGTGTTATTTACCGTGTCTCTTGTCGGGCGGAATAATCCTTATACAGCAGGATTAATGAGGCCACCTCCCGCTCTAGAAGCCTCTAGGGTGACCTTATTGGGCCCAGCAGCGAGTTAACAGGCGCAAGAGAAACTTCTGCAACATTTTCTCAATACAACACGTCTCTGAGGAAGTGTCAGTACAGGGAGTGTCTGAGCGGTTCTGCAGTTTTGGCAGCAGAGTCAGACATTACCTCATTGGCAGAGGCAGACAGGCGAGAGAGAGAGAGCTGTGTGTGTGTGTGTGTTTGGATGTGCTGGGCTGCTGCAGCGTGTGCTCTGGGCTCTGCTGGAGAGTGACACAGTCCTGGCTAGTCCCTGCAAGTGTAAAGCCGGGTATTGAGGCTCCTCTTCGTGCGGACAAATTTGCAGAGGCGCCCTCCCAATGAGGCAGCCGGTGGCAATGTGCCCATCTCGGGGGGTGGGGGGTAAGAGAACGGCTGTCACTGGGATAGACGGAAGGCCAGGTGGAATACCTGCGCAACAAAGATTGTGGACAGAACAAAAAACAACAAATATCCTGTCTTCTTAATCAGATGTGGCGTGACTAGACGATATGACAGCTTGCCCGGCCCCAGACTGTCTGGGTCATGAATTCATCTGCTATGGGCAATGCACAATGTGTCAGAGCAGCACTTCCTAGCGCAATGGCCCTACCTCTAATCCAGGAGCACCAGGGTTAAAACTCCCACCTGCTCCACGGGGTTCAGCATTCAGAGAAACCCTACAGTGTGGAAGTGGGTCTTTCAGATCAATGAGTCCATACAGACTCTCTGAAGACCATCCCACCTAGTCCCATCACGTCCCCATTGCTAACCCCACCGAGCCTGCACATCCCTGGGCACTACAGGCAAGTGAAGCACCACACAACCTTGGACCACCCCATGCAGGCGTGAGGAGAATGGGGTAAACTCCATGCAGATAGTGGCTCGAGGGCAGAGTCGAACCCAGGTCCCTGGCGCTATGAGGTAGCAGTGCTAACCACTGAGCCAGAGTGCTGCCCTCAGGAGAGCACTGAGTACAAATAGAGAAATGGGAGAAAGGCAGGAGCATGATTCAATGGTAGAACTGGTGCTGACACGATGGGCTGAACTGCCTCCTTCAGCACCATAACAATTCTGTGAATGGCATCTCGGAACAAATTAATTAGCAAAAATTTGTAATGTCATTAAACAAATGATTTGGCCATCTCACTGTCTGTCTTCAATACCCATTACCCCATTATCTCATCTTTAATAAGCCGTTTCCACTTACAAGTGCTATGTCTCTTCCAAATTAAAACTTTGCAAATACGCGCACTTGGCAAAGTAACAACTGAGCTTTGTCTGTTTTTGAAACAATATCTATCAATCAAGTCGAACAATGAACTGATTTATGAAGTATGCCTGACCTTTGGACAGGGTTTGGTTTATAGTCAACTTTGAGACTGTCTGGTTTCGGTTCAGGACTCACAGATGATCTCAGATAGAATTGACTGTTCTGCCAGCCCATCCTGAGGGAGGGGGGGTGCGGGTGGGGGGGTGGAAATGAAGGCTGTGTGGACAAGTGGGATTTAAACACTCTCATTTCTCTGATTCTCTTTGATCACCCCCTGGAGGTAACTAGGAGAAAGTGAGGACTGCAGATGCTGGAGATCGGAGCTGAAAATGTGTTGCTGGAAAAGCACAGCAGGTCAGGCAGCATCCAAAGAACAGGAGAATCGATGTTTCGGGCATGAGCCCTTCTTCAGGAATGAGGAAAGTGTGCCAAGCAGGCTAAGATAAAAGGTAGGGAGGAGGGACTTGGGGGAGGGGTGTTGGAAATGTGATAGGTGGAAGGAGGTTAAGGTGAGGGTGATAGGCCGGAGTGGGGGTGAGGACAGAGAGGTCAGGAAGAAGATTACAGGTTAGGAAGGCGGTGCTGAGTTCGAGGGATTTGACTGAGACAAGGTGGGGGGAGGGGAAATGAGGAAACTGGAGAAATCCGAGTTCATCCCTTGTGGTTGGAGGGGTCCTAGGCGGAAGATGAGGCGCTCTTCCTCCAACCGTCGTATTGCCATGGTCTGGCGATGGAGGAGTCCAAGGACCTGCATGTCCTTGGTGGAGTGGAAGGGGGAGTTGAATTGTTGAGCTACAGTGTGGTTGGGTTGGTTGGTCCGGGTGTCCCAGAGGTGTTCTCTGAAACGTTCTGCAAGTAGGCGCCCTGTCTCCCCAATATAGAGGAGGCCACATCGGATGCAGTGGATGCAGCAAATGATGTGTGTGCAGGCGCAATTCCTTCGTCTCCGCCTCATCTGCTCCCAGGAGGACCAATTCCAATACCAAGCAACCCAGATGGCCTCCTTCTTCAAAGACCGCAATTTCCCCCCAGACGTGATCGACGATGCTCTCCACCGCATCTCCTCCACTTCCCGCTCCTCCGCCCTTGAGCCCCACCCCTCCTATCGCCACCAGGACAGAACCCCACTGGTCCCCACCTACCACCCCACCAACCTCCATGTGTAGCGTATCATCCGTCGTCATTTCTGCCACCTCCAAACGGACCCCACCACCAGGGATATATTTCCCTCCCGTCCCCTATCAGCGTTCCGAAAAGACCACTCTCTCCGTGACTCCCTCATCAGATCCACACCCCCCACCAACCCAACCTCGACACCCAGCACCTTCCCCTGCAACCACAAGAAATGCAAAACTTGCACCCACACCTCCCTCCTCACTTCCCTCCAAGGCCCCAAGGGATCCTTCCATATCCGTCACAAATTCACCTGCACCTCCACACACATCACTTACTGCACCCAATGTGACCTCCTCTATATTGGGATAGAGGAGGCCACATTCTGGCCTTCCCACCTGGAAGTTAATTGAGGATCTTAAGTCCTTTGGGATGTAGGATGACTTGCTTCCACTCTGCTTCCGTGGCTCAGAGATAGTTGATGATGAGCAGACTCTGCCACATTCTGGGCAAACTCATGAAAAGCCTCATTCGGGGAGTCATTTGGGGGTCGATGCATTGCCTCCAATGCCTCAACTTCACCTTTTCGCCCTCAGAATACTCCACCCTCTGCTTTCTTTGGTTTGCATTGTACAGACATTTGTGACTGAACAGCTTTTGTTCGACTCTTAACAGTCAAATTTGTTAGAATTAAACACAAACGTGATCTTAATCTTGATTAATCTTTATGCTTCATTAAGAGCTCAGCAGGTATATCATGCAGTGCCGTCCTTTACTTCAGCAGAAAATTAGCTAATCTCTCTTTCAAGTTGAAACTTGAACATTCCTGCAGCATTGACTCTCTCAGTTATTTCTGCTGCTCCATTGAATGCTGCAGAAAAGGTGCAGTGGGGTCTGGATGTTTGACACCATTACGGTTTGTGGAATTCTAGAACAAAGCAGCTCAAAACTGAGGGCCATTATCTGAGACAAGCTCCTCTGGTAAAACATGACAGGCAAAAATAGATTGCATTGACTCATATTCTTTACTGCAATCCACTTGGAGTGACTGCCAAGAAATTGTCAGTTTTCTTTGTGCAAAAGTCTACATGCATTCTTTGAGATGGCCCAGTCACCCATTCCCTTGGTCACAAACGAACTTTTAATAGCTTATTCTTCTTGTTTTGACAAGGGAAACATTTGCTAAGCAGTGATCATGGATCACTATCTAGACCAGGCCAATAAACAGATCTTCTGGCTCTGGACTTCATGGATCACTATAGGAGCACAGTGTACACAAGTATACAAGCACCATGCAATTCAGTCCCTCAAGCCTGCTGCACCATTTAATAAAATCATGGCTGATCTGAGGTTAATCCCAAATCTGCCTTCTTCTGGATAACCTCTTAACCCTTTGGTTAACAATTATTTATCTACATCCACCAGGGATTCTGCCTTCACCACCTTCTCGGAGAAAGAGTTCCAAATACGCACAATCCTCCCATAAAAAGGAGATTCACCTCATCTCTGATTAAAGTGGGTGACCCCTGATCTTTAAATACATTCTAGCTTCTCCCATCCTCTCCTCTACTCTGTCCAGACCCCTCTGGGTCTGAAATGTTTCAATCAAGCTGCCTCTTATCTTTCTAAACTTCTGTGTTTAGCCTGACCAATCCTTCCTCATAAAACAACCATCCCATTCCCAGTATTAGTATAGCAAACCTTGTCCAAACCGCTTCCAGTGCACTCACATCTTAACAAGGTGAGGTTGGTTTTCTTTCTCACCTTTATTGCTGACGGGTTTCCTAGGAAACCTAGCAACACGCAGCCACGGGAGAAAACCAGCCTGTGAAATGAGGGACAGCTCCTGTTCATGGAGGTGACATTTCTTAGAGGTGGCCATCTCCAGGAGGTGGCCATCCAGGAGGTAAAATTTCCAGCTTATTTGCGCATTTCAAGGACAGAGCCTACCGCTGCCCCCTCCTGTATATTTTGAGAATTGTAACACACCATCCTGACTACATGAACAATGCGGTGTTACTTTGTCTATATCCATTGTAGCTTGGATTGTTTTTAAGACTAGATTTTGCACCACACAATAGCTTCAAGTGGAGGTATTGAATTGAATTGAATTTATTATCACATGTACCAAGGCACAGCTTTGTTTTGCGAGCAATACAGGCAGATCACATAGTTAAATAGCATAGATAAGTAAATAATAGGTAAATAGCAAAAACCAAAACACAGGTACAGGCGAATGCTAAGAGTTTGAGTCCAGTCAGTATTCTAACAACAGTAGGATGGAAACTGTTATGAAACCGGCTGGTGTGGGTGTTCAAGCCTCTGTACCTTCTCCCCGATGGTAGAGGTTGTAGAAAAGCATTGCCAGGGTGGGATGGATCTTTGAGAATGCTGGCGGCCTTTCCCTGACAGTGGGCCTGGTAGATGGATTCTATAGATGGGGGGTTGGCCTTTGTGATTGTCCAGGCTGAGTTCACCACTCTCTGTAACCGTCTCTGATCTTGAATGGTACAGTTGCCATACCAGGTATTGTGAATTAATGTTGCATATGAACAGGAGACTAAACCATCCTCAATACATTAGCTTCCAGCAACTTCACACGCGGATTTTGAAAACTTGGTAATTAATCTACTCACCATCCACAACCTGGTTGATTGTATGTTGTAGTCCTTGTCGGTGAGTGGTGTGGACTTGTGAGGCCTGTTTCCAAACTGTAGGGAATCTACGGAAAACTCAAGAAACATTAAAGATCCATGCAAAATCTCACTGTTCTGTCTGTCAGAGGTACAACTTTAGACATCTGGGTGGGTATATTAAAAGGAAGGATTTAGAGGGATATAGGCCAAAGGCTGGCAAATGGGACTAGATTAGTTTAGGATATCTGGTTGGCATGGACGAGTTGGACTGAAGGGTCTGTTTCCATGCTGTACATCTCTATGACTCTATAACTACACCGTGGGCGGCACGGTGGCACAGTGGGCGGCACGGTGGCACAGTGGTTAGCACTGCTGCCTCACAGCGCCTGAGACCCGGGTTCAATTCCCGCCTCAGGCGACTGACTGTGTGGAGTTTGCACGTTCTCCCCGTGTCTGCGTGGGTTTCCTCCGGGTGCTCCGGTTTCCTCCCACACTCCAAAGATGTGCAGGTCAGGTGAATTGGCCATGCTAAATTGCCCGTAGTGTTAGGTAAGGGGTAGATGTAGATGTACATGTAGGGGTATGGGTGGGTTACGCTTCGGCGGGGCGGTGTGGACTTGTTGGGCCGAAGGGCCTGTTTCCACACTGTAAGTAATCTAATCTACATTTGGGTTTACTATGATCCATTTTCACAAGAACACCATTACTCTCAAGTTTCGTTGCTTCCCCTTCAGCCTGGGTTTTGAGAGCATAAGGAACTGGCCAAGCCTTTCATTTTGAGTGCATTTGACACAGTGTGGTTTGGCGATGGGCACTCTCCGTCACACTTGCACATTGCAGTTACCCGGTTTGGTCAGTGAACCGATGCAGTGACTAGGCTGGTCCCTCTGCCCTGCACAAGCTGCTACAATGGAGACACAGGGGAGTGTTGGGTGAGTGTGGAGGACCAGCACACACTCCAAGGTCCAGGACGACGTGCTGAGGGACGCACGAAAGCTCAGGGAAGCTGCCGCCAAGGTGCAGTGAAGAAAGACCATTGTCTGAGGTCTTTCAGCCCAAGTTAAAGTCCGTTCAGTTTTCAAAACTCTCAAATGTATATAAATATAACTGTGTACAAGTAAGAAAGGTTTGTTTGTTGGATAGAGTCAAACTCTAATGTTTGTTTGTTTCTTCATACGCTACTGCACAGAACCAACCTGCTTCAGTGACTATATATGTATGTAATGATAGTTTTGTGAATAAAGTACATTTTTGAAATAAAAGGAAGATGTGGGGGACCAGGTTCAGAATTATTTCACCCACTATGGAGTAGACTGTCTCCTGCCAAAGAGACTATCTCCTACACGCAGTGTGATATATGTCACTGCATTTACTCTTATTCTTGTCTCTATGCAATAAATCAATCTGCGGTTATAACAATGCACATGATGATGCACTATCGATTTAACAACACCCTTGTATAAAGCTCCCTGTCTTTTGAGTGATTGCTGGTGGTATAGGAACTTTCCAGTCTGAGGTCCTCGTCACAGTCTGAATTCACAGATTTTAAGCAGCACTGGGGCCAGCTTGAGAACCGAACTTGCTGAAGGAGAGAATGCAAATTATTCCAAGGTTTGGTTCCTTGCCAAAATTTTGCATTTCACATTCAACTTAACCTTAACTTTAGCTTGTAGTTTCTCTCACGGTGTGAGTGACGAACCAACTGCTTGCTCGTGGCACTGTTGCAGATGATCAGGTAACCACTGCACCAAAAATGATGCACCTTGTCATCTGGGCCTCACTTGCTGGAGTCAACACGGGAAGATTTTGGCAGAGTAAGCATCACCCAGGGCAACCAATGGCCACTAAAGAGCTTCCTCCCATGACCACTCGCATGTTACCTGCAGCACCGGGTGGCTACCGTCACAGGGCAAGTTGAGAAGATTTCGCTCTGCTAGGCTGCTGTCCAGAAAGGGAGGGTTGGACAACCTGTTTCCGGGTCCCTCAGAGCTCCCGCGAGGTACCCATCCTCTCAAACCATCCAACCCCTCAATCCTCTCCCAACCTCTTGTTCCCATCGCCGAGCCCCAGTCTCACCTGTCAGCACTGGGAAATCCCCGTGGTCAGACCATAAATTACATGGATACATTTCGATCAGACTGGCCCAGTGCAGCCATTCTCAGTGTCCAATGTCTCATTGCAAGTCAATTCACAAAGTGATACCAGCAGCCAGAAGAGCTGACAAAAGCCACAACTGGTTCAGCATCATTCAAACCAAAGTATCAGACAGACAGCTAAACCAGCCTGAAGCTCTAATGCACCTCATTCCACATTTTATGCATTGGACAAGGTACAGAGTCTCTCAATACATTCATAGGATTTATTTTGGCCTTTTTTTGCATACTTATTCTAAGTTCACAGTGCTGAGGGAGTCCTGCACTGTCAGAGTGTGAGTGCTGAGGGAGTGCCACACTGTCGGAGGGTCAGTACTGAGGGAATGCCATACTGTCGGAGGGTCACTGCTGAGGGAGTGCTGCACTGTCGGAGGGTCAGTGCCGAAGGAGTGCTGCACTGTCGGAAGGTCAGTGCTGAGGGAGTGCTGCACTGTCGGAGGGTCAGTACTGAGGGAATGCCGTACTGTCGGAGGGTCACTGCTGAGGGAGTGCTGCACTGTCGGAGGGTCAGTGCCGAGGGAGTGCTGCACTGTCGGAAGGTCAGTGCTGAGGGAGTGCTGCACTGTCGGAGTGTAAGTGCGAAGGGAGTGCTGCACTGTCAGAGGGTCAGTGCTGAGGGAGTGCTGCACTGTCAGAGGGTTGGTGCTGAGGAAGTGCCACACTGTCACAGGGTCAGTGCTGAGGGAGTGCTGCACTGTTGGACGGTCAGTACTGCGGGAGTGCCGCACTGTCGGAGGGTCAGTACTGAAGGAGTGCTGCACTGTCAGACGATCAGTACTGAGGGAGTGCTGTTCTGTCGCAGGGTTAGTACTGAGGAAGTGCTGTACTGTCGGAGGGTCAATACTGAGGAGGTGCTGCACTGTTGGAGGGTCAGTACTGAGAGAGTGCCGCACTGTTGGAGGGTCAGTACTGAGGGAGTGCTGCACTGTCAGAGGGTCAGCACTGAGGGAGTGCTGCACTGTCGGATGGTCAGGACTGAGGGAGTCTGCACTGTCAGAGGGTCAGTACTGAGGAAGTGCTGTACTGTCGGAGGGTCAGTACTGAGAGAGTGCCGCACTGTTGGAGGGTCAGTACTGAGGGAGTGCTGCACTATCGGACGGTCAGTACTGAGGGAGTGCACACTGTCGGAGGGTTAGTACTGAGGGAGTGCCGCACTGTCGGAGGTTCAGTACTGAGAGAGTGCCGCACTGTCAGAGGGTCAGTACTGAGGGAGTGCTGCACTGTCGGATGGTCAGTACTGAGGGAGTGCTGTACTGTCGGAGAGTCAATACTGAGGAGGTGCTGCACTGTTGGAGGGTCAGTACTGAGAGAGTGCCGCACTGTTGGAGGGTCAGTACTGAGGGAGTGCTGCACGGTCAGAGGGTCAGTATTGAGGGAGTGCTGCACTGTCGGATGGTCAGTACTGAGGGAGTCTGCACTGTCAGAGGGTCAGTACTGAGGAAGTGCTGTACTGTCGGAGGGTCAATACTGAGGAGGTGCTGCACTGTTGAAGGATCAGTACTGAGGGAGTGCCGCACTGTCAGAGAGTCAGTACTGAGGGAGTGCTGCACTGTCGGAGGTTCAGTACTGAGGGAGTGCTGCACTGTCAGAGGGTCAATACTGAGGAGGTGCTGCACTGTCGGAGGGTTAATACTGAGAGAGTGCCGCACTGTCAGAGGGTCAGTGCTGATGGAGTGCTGCACTGTCGGAGGGTCAGTACTGAGTGAGTGCTGCACTGTCAGAGGGTCAGTACTGAGGGAGTACCGTACTGTCACAGGGTCAGTGCTGAGGGAGTACCGTACTGTCACAGGGTCAGTGCTGAGGGAGTACCGTACTGTCGGATGGTTAGTACTGAGGGAGTGCCAACTGTTGGAGGGTCAGTGCTGAGGGAGTGCCGCACTGTCAGAGGGTCAGTACTGAGGAAGTGCTGTACTGTCGGAGGGTCAATACTGAGGAGGTGCTGCACTGTTGGAGGGTCAGTTCTGAGTGAGTGCTGCACTGTTGGAGGGTCAGTACTGAAGGAGTGCCGCACTGTCAGAGGGTCAGTACTGAGGGAGTGCCACACTGTTGGAGGGTCAGTACTGAGGGAGTGCTGCACTGTCGGAGAGTCAATACTGAGGGAGTGCTGCACTGTCAGATGGTCAGTACTGAGGGAGTGCTGCACTGTCAGAGGGTCAGTACTGAGGGAGTGCTGCACTGTTGGAGGGTCAGTACTGAGGGAGTGCTGCACTATCGGATGGTCAGTACTGAGGGAGTTCTGCACTGTTGAAGGATCAGTACTGAGTGAGTGCTACACTGTCAGAGGGTCAGTACTGAGGGAGTACCGTACTGTCACAGGGTCAGTACTGAGGGAGCGCTGCACTGTCGGATGGTCAGTACTGAGTGAGTATTGCACTGTCAGAGGGTCAGTACTGAGAGAGTGCTGCACTATCGGACGGTCGGTACTGAGGGAGTGCTGCACTGTCAGAGGGTCAGTACTGAGGGAGTGCTGCACTGTTGAAGGATCAGTACTGAGGGAGTGCCGCACTGTCAGAGAGTCAGTACTGAGGGAGTGCCGCACACTCAGAGGGTCAATACTTAGGGGATGCTGCACTGTCGGAGGGTTAGTACTGAGGGAGTGCCGCACTGTCGGAGGGTCAGTGCTGAGGGAGTGCCGCACTGTCGGAGGGTCAGTACTGAGTGAGTGCTGCACTGTCAGAGGGTCAGTGCTGATGGAGTGCTGCACTGTCGGAGGGTCAGTACTGAGGGAGTGCTGCACTGTCAGAGGGTCAGTACTGAGGGAGTGCTGCACTGTTGGAGGGTCAGTACTGAGGGAGTGCTGCACTATCGGACGGTCAGTACTGAGGGAGTGCTGCACTGTTGAAGGATCAGTACTGAGTGAGTGCTACACTGTCAGAGGGTCAGTACTGAGGGAGTACCGTACTGTCACAGGGTCAGTACTGAGGGAGCGCTGCACTGTCGGATGGTCAGTACTGAGTGAGTATTGCACTGTCAGAGGGTCAGTACTGAGAGAGTGCTGCACTATCGGACGGTCGGTACTGAGGGAGTGCTGCACTGTCAGAGGGTCAGTACTGAGGGAGTGCTGCACTGTTGAAGGATCAGTACTGAGGGAGTGCCGCACTGTCAGAGAGTCAGTACTGAGGGAGTGCCGCACTGTCGGAGGGTCAGTACTGAGTGAGTGCTGCACTGTCAGAGGGTCAGTGCTGATGGAGTGCTGCACTGTCGGAGGGTCAGTACTGAGGAAGTGCTGTACTGTCAGACGGTCAGTACTGAGGGAGTGCTGCACTGTTGAAGGATCAGTACTGAGGGAGTGCCGCACTGTCAGAGAGTCAGTACTGAGTGAGTGCCGCTGTGTCGGAGGTTCAGTGCTGAGGGAGTGCTGCACTGTCAGAGGGTCAGTACTGAGTGAGTGCCGCACTGTCAGAGGGTCAGTACTGAGGGTGTGCTGCACTGTCGGATGGTCAGCACTGAGAGAGTGCTGCATGGTCAGAGGGTCAGTGCTGATGGAGTGCTGCACTGTCGGAGGGTCAGTACTGAGGGAGCGCTGCACTGTCGGAGGGTCAGTACTGAGGGAGTGCCGCACTGTCGGAGGGTCAGTACTGAGGGAGCGCTGCACTGTCGGAGGGTCAGTACTGAGGGAGCACCGTACTGTCACAGGGTCAGTGCTGAGGGTGTGCCGCATTGTCAGAGGGTCAGTACTGATGGAGCGCTGCACTGTCAGAGGGTCAGTACTGAGGGAGTGCCGCACTGTCAGAGGATCAGTACTGAGTGAGTGATGCACTGTCAGAGGGTCAATACTGAGGAGGTGCTGCACTGTTGGAGGGTCAGTACTGAGTGTGTGCTGCACTATCGGACGGTCAGTACTGAGGGAGTGCTGTACTGTTGGAGGATCAGTACTGAGGGAGTGCCGCACTGTCAGAGAGTCAGTACTGAGGGAGTGCACAGTGTCGGAGGGTTTGTACTGAGGGAGTGCCGCACTGTCGGATGGTCAGTACTGAGGGAGTGCCGCACTGTCAGAGGGTAAGTACTGAGGGTGTGCTGCTCTGTCGGAGGGTCAGTGCTGAGGGAGTGCCGCACTGTCAGAGGGTCAGTGCTGAGGGAGTGCTGCACTGTCAGAGGGTCAGTGCTGAGGGAGTGCTGCACTGTCAGAGGGTCAATACTGAGCTGAATGGCCTGCTTCCACACTGTAGGGATTCTATTCTAATGGTCAGGATGAGAGTGAACAATGTATTTCATGTAGATGAAGGCAGCATGGCTATTGAAGATGTGATTAGACAGGTTGGTAGCTGCAGAAATATGGAAAATCAAAGACAATTGGTCATTTGAAATAATACCGAAAACAGATTATCTGATCATCTCTTTGTTGAAGCTTGCTGTGTTTCCTGTGTTATAACAGTGACCACACTTCGAAAATAACTTCATTGACAGGTATCCTTTTGCATAATAGTTTGACCTCAGTGACCCTGGGCACAGAGGCAAACAATTAGCTAAATTTTACATTCCTTACCATTGCTCATCCTCTTCTGAGGTGCTTATCTATAATTCCACCTCTTCACGGGGTCAAATTAGTTGCCTGATACACACTGTCTCAATTTGTTTCTTGTCAATTCACTCCTTCCTTTGCCTGAAGGCACATATTCATCGAGTACAGTCACGGTTACAAGGAACTCCCATGAGTGACCCAGCCCTCAACCTTGCACTTTGATGTTTCAGACATGAATTGCCTTAGTCAGAGATTCACAAACTCAACTCCCACTCCAGGAATTTGGGCACATAGTCCTGAACAACATCCCAGGGCAGTGCTGAGGGGGTGTTGGATTGCTGGACATGCTGTGTTTGGGGGCCGCATTCAACCGATCCCAAAGTGAGTCAAATTAAGTTTGGGATTGGTCCTCTTGGAAGACAAGAAACAGCCAACAGTCTGTCTGGAATGTGCAGATTGATACTGCTAGCTGTAATGTACTGTAATTCAAGGTCGTTGCAATGTGTAATTTGATCTAATCACTGTCAGACAGGCTAGCGGTTCAACACTCCTGCTTTCAGAATAGCTAACAAGCACATGCCTGGGTACAGCAGTGCTCAGTACCAAATTCGAAGAATGCACAGCATTCACAATCCAAGTTCAGAAAGGAAAGGTTGAGGGATGGACAAATTTCAGTGTACAAGAGTGAGGTGATTTGGAGCAGGGCACATCAGTGAGCAGAATGGTAATGGGACTCAGAGAAGGCACAGGAGAAAGCTTGTTTTTCACTTCATTGGAAGAGTGTAAAAGGGCAAAGGTTGGGGCAAAAACAGCTAAGGAATTTTAATGGGGGTGATATGGAGCACAACGTCAGACTTGCACACCCAGTGGAGGTGCCTGAGAAAGCAAATCCCTATCAGAATACACCATACTGAGCTGGAGCCCATCCAGATTCATTGGCCCCACATAAACCAGAATAAACCTCATCTGGCAAAACTGATGGAAAATTAAGTTACAAATCACCCAACACCAGGTTATAGTCCAACAGGTTTATTTGGAAGCACTAGCTTTCAAAGCGCTGCTCCTTCATCAAGTGGTTGTGGAGGATAAGATTGGAAGACACAGAATTTATAGTAAAAGTTTACAGTGTGATGCAACTGAAATTTTCTGTTGAAAAAGACCTAGATTGTTTATTAAGTTACTCGTCTTTTAGAATGGGCATGTTGGTTTCATGATTTGGAGATGTACACAGACACTCCTACACACAGGCACACACACAGATACTCACACACACTCCTACAGACACACCCACTCCTAAACTCACACATGCATCCTCTCACAGACTTAGCTCCCTATACACTCACACACATCTCTACACTCTGTCTCACAGGCACTCAACCCCCCACCCCAGACACACACACACACACACACGCATACACACACATATACGTTTGTGGGGTGAATTTGCACTTGCAAAGTTACATTGTACTTTGCTCAAAAACTGCATGAATCCATGTAAGACTCTGTTAACTCACTTTTTAGATTAGAATCAGTCTAAACATTATGGCACAGGCAGAGAACACAGAGGGCTAACACCTTCAACATCTCAACACCTTATCTGAGCTGACACCAATTGTTACAGTTAACCTGAGAATGTAACTTTTTAAAAAAAGGTTTTGTGATTTACATATGAAAGAAGTGAAACTATCATAGTGATTCTAACAGATAAGAGACTTAACAAACAATGTATAATTTCAGTTACATCACACTGTAAACTTTTGCTATAAATTCTGTCTTACAATGGTGTCCTCCACAACCACCTGATGAAGGAGCGATGCTCCGAAAGCTAGTGTTTCCAATTAAACCTGTTGGACTATAACCTGGTGGTGTGTGATTTGTAACCATGTTGCTTTCAGTTCTTTCATATGTAAATCCCATGTGCAACTTTTTAAAGTGAATTTTAACAATAGGTGCCGTGCTGGCCAGATAATGCATTGAAGGTGTGAGTAGCCCTGTGTGAGGCTGTCTGTGCCCCAACGTTCAGACTGATTCTAATCTAAAAAAAGGGACTAACAGGATCATACATGGATGCATGCAGTTTTTGAGCAAAATTAAATGCAATTCTGCAAGACTTCACACCTATGGTTTAAAAAGCCGAGCTATTTTATAAATATAATTTAAAATAAGTTCTGGGATTTACATATCAAAGAACAGAAACCAGCATTATAAAAGATGAAAGTTTTAATCTAAAATTGTTTACTCTATCACATCTCTATGACATTGGACTCCTTTGGTGATAAATGCTGTGATCTTAACCTCTACAACCACCTGATGAAGGAGTGGCGCTCTGAAAGCTAGTGCTTCCAAATAAACCTATTGTGATTTGTAACTGTGTTATTGTCCATCAAAGTTAAAAATCACACAACACCAGGTTATAGTCTAACAGGTTTAATTGGAAGCACTAGCTTTCGGAGCGTTTCTCCTTCATTAGGGCTTCGTCAGTGGCGATCCGAAAGCTAGTGCTTCCAATTAAACCTGTTGGACCATAACTTAGTGTTGTGTGATTTTTAACTTTGTACACCCCAGTCTGACACCAGCTTCTCCACATCATTCATTGTCCATCATAGTCCAACTGCTATGTCAGGCTCACAAACCCTCCGTATAATTTCACAGAGTTTTACATGGATTCATGCAACAAAATAAAATGTCATTCTGCAAAAACAAATTCACTCCATAAGCTTATATGTGTGTGCGTGTCGGAGCAACAGATTGAGTGTCCACGTGACTGTGCATAATAACACAGACGAAGTTCACAGGAGCAAATGCTTCCATCAGAAGGTGATTTAATTAACAAGCCTCTCCATCTCTGCCTTACTGTCACTGAGTTATCAAGGTAAAAACAATGACTACAGATGGTGGAAACCAAATTCTGGATTAGTGGTGCTGGAAGAGCACAGCAGTTCAGGCAGCATCCGACGAGCAGCGAAATTGACGTTTCGAGCAAAAGCCCTTCATCAGAAAATTAGCCACACACATATCAGGTTGAAGAGGGCCCATACCTCAATTAGCAATATCTTTGTCTATGAAAGATATTACACTGAGTCCCAACCTTCATTGCCCTGAATAAACCTCACCAAGGTCCTTCATGTAATTTTCAATATGCTACGCAATGTTCTTTTTTCCCTTTCCTGCCAAGGGACACTGAAGGGACACAATTAGGGTGGCATGTTGACTCAGTAGTTAACACTACTACCTCACAGAAATGGGGACCTGGGTTCAATGCCACCCTCGGGCAACCTACACATTCTCCCTTTGTCTATGGGGGTTTCCAGTGGTTTCCTCCCACAGTCCTAAGAGGCGCTGCTAAGGTGGATTAGCTATGCTAAATTGCCCATAGTGTCCAGGGATGGGTGGGAAATGTAGCGTTACAGGGATTCGGTAGGTTTGAGTGGAAGGGCTTTTGCCCGAAACGTCGATTTCG
Source organism: Chiloscyllium punctatum (assembly GCF_047496795.1). Lineage (NCBI taxonomy): Eukaryota > Metazoa > Chordata > Chondrichthyes > Orectolobiformes > Hemiscylliidae > Chiloscyllium > Chiloscyllium punctatum. The sequence continues at coordinate 58,283,742 of NC_092775.1, forward strand.
CTTCTCGTTGGATGCTGCCTGAACTGCTGTGCTCTTCCAGCACCACTAATCCAGTCATGAGTTATAGAGCCATACAGGACGGAAACAGACCCTTCGGTCCGGCCAGTCCATTCTGACAGTAATCCCAACCAAACTAGTCCCACCTGCCTCCGCTTGGCCCATATCCCTCCAAACATTTCTTATTCATGTACTTATCCAAATCTCTTTTAAACATCATACCTCTACCTGCATCCACCACTTCTCTGGAAGTTTATTGCATCAATCTGCCATCTTTTACAAATTCAGGTTCCAGACTTCCCAATCGCCTGATCCAGTGAGACGGGAAGCTATGCTCTGCTCTTCCCATCTCTGGGAATTTCAGCCAGATGCCAGTCATAAGAGTCAGAGGGGTCTATAGCACAGAAAAAAGACCCTTCAGCCTATTGGATCTGTGCTGGTCAAACATAGCCATCTAATATTCTAATCCCATTTCAATCATGCCAGAGGCAGGCTGTTGAGGGAGGACACATGCTGGGGTTTCCATGGGCACCAGCTCCTTTGGATGCCTCCCTAAAACTGTCGCATCAGCACCATGTACCAACGAAACATCCACAGTTGGACAGATCACACTGAGAAAGCCTGATCAAGAGGATTCAGCTTTACTCTGGAATTCTGGAAGCAAGAGCCAGCTGCAGGAAGAGGTGACCGTGAATTGTCGGCAAAAACCCAGACGGTTCAGTAATGTCCTCTCAGGAAGGAAATCTGCAGTCATTACCTGGTTCGGCCTACATGTGACTCCAGACCTACAGCAATATGACTCTTTTGCGCTCTCTGCAATGGCCCTAGCAAGCCAATCAGATGGAGCGCAACTAGGGATTGGTAACTGGTGGGGTCAGTGACGCCCATATCCTGTGAAAGAGTAAATTAGAAAGAAAATTAGCCACACACATATCAGGTTGAAGAGGGCCCATACCTCAATTAGCAGTATCTTTGTCTATGAAAGATATTTTACTGAGTCCCAACCTTCATTGCCCTGAATAAACCTCACCAAGGTCCTTCATGTAATTTTCAATATGCTACGCAATGTTCTTTTTTCCCTTTCCTGCCAAGGGACACTGAAGGGACACAATTAGGGTGGCATGTTGACTCAGTAGTTAACACTACTACCTCACAGAAATGGGGACCTGGGTTCAATGCCACCCTCGGGCAACCTACACATTCTCCCTTTGTCTATGGGGGTTTCCAGTGGTTTCTTCCCACAGTCCAAAGAGGCGCTGCTAAGGTGGATTAGCTATGCTAAATTGCCCATAGTGTCCAGGGATGGGTGGGAAATGTAGCGTTACAGGGATTCGGTAGGTTTGAGTGGAATGCTCTTTGGAGGATAACGATGGGCCGAATGGCCTGCTTCCATACTGAAGGGATTCTAACATTTGGCCAGCGGATCCTAGAACCTAAAACTGAGCCATGCCTGGTTCAATCTAGTAGTAACCAGCGCTTTGTACTCCTGAACGCTTCAGGGTGTTTTAACTCATTGCGTGACCTTCAGACATGAGTGTGTTGCTTGGGTAATGAATCAGTGTCATGCACAGTAACTGCCGATAGGATTTGGCAGCAGTTCGGCATCCTAATGATATATTGAGGGAGTGACAAAGTATGTGTAATGAAGTGAAACTTGACAATACAGCCATGTTATTTTGCACTGGGACCTATAATTAACCACAGTAATTTAGATGCGTTTTGCCTAGAGGAAACATTTACTTCAAATATGTAAAAACCATTGCAACATGAGAAAGGGACATGAAAGACAATTGGCTTTGCCTAGGTCGGGTGGACAATGCTGGGGCGGAAGGGGGAGGGGTATAGTTTGGGTGGGGGTCACTAGTGTGGCTGTCAACCACCAGGAAAGCACAAATTGAGCGGACTTTACCCTTGGCTTTGTCATCCTTCAGTCTGCAGCCTGTCTTGTTCCACGCAGAAGGAAGAAATGATTTAATCTTATGCTTGGGTGGTGCGTTGGCAGGTGTTCCTTTTGGACGAGTCTGGCCTGTTTTCACAGCTGCCAGGGAAACAAGTAAACAGTCAGAGTCACTGCCAGACATATGGAAAGATGGTCAGGGTTCCACGCACCTCAAATACAAGAGGGTGGGTGCAATGAAACGATCGCTCCCAAGCAGCTCCTGTATGGACACGAACATATCTCTGTGATATATGTTTATGGCTTGGGAATACAGGACGTCATTTCAAAGTTTGCTCGATGACATGAAACCTAGCTTTAAGGAGGAGAGTATTGGACCTAAGGATCAAATGGTAGCACGGCAGCGACACATTAACAGAGGGAAGTGGGGTGTGATTCAAAATGGAGGGCAAATCTAAGCTGAATGGTTCAGTTTCAAAAGGGGTGTCTCAGAGAGGTGACAGCAAGTTGCAAAGGCTATTAATTGTAGGACTCTTGGTTTTATAGTTACTGGAATGGAGTACAAAAGCAAGGACATTGTGTTAGACCTCTAGCTTGACATAAGACATAAGACATAAGACATAGGAGTGGAAGTAAGGCCATTCAGCCCATCGAGTCCACTCCGCCATTCAATCATGGCTGCTGGGCACTTCAACTCCACTTACCCGCATTCTCCCCGTAGCCCTTCATTCCCTGAGACAACAAGAATCTATCAATCTCTGCCTTGAAGACATTTAGCGTCCCGGCCTCCACTGCACTCTGCGGCAATGAATTCCACAGGCCCACCACTCTCTGGCTGAAGAAATGTCTCCACATTTCTGTTCTGAATTTACCCCCTCTAATTCTAAGGCTGTGTCCATGGGTCCTAGTCTCCTCACCTAACGGAAACAATTTCCTAGCGTCCACCCTTTCCAAGCCATGTATTATCTTTTACGTCTCTATTAAGTCTCCCCTTAATCTTCTAAACTCCAATGAATACAATCCCAAGATCCTCAGCCGTTCCTCATATGTTAGACCTACCATTCCAGGGATCATCCATGTGAATCTTGAATATTGTATCCCACTCTTGGGCAGCCACACTGGGGAAGTGGTTCACAAGGCATTGGTGAGGCTGCAGAAGAGATATTTACTCAAAAAATACCGTGGATGACAGACTTCAGATACCATGGGGAAACTAGAGAAGCTGTGGCTCTCCTTACAGCAGAGGAGGTTAAAGGGAGATTTAGCTGAGATTCTCATAATTATGAAGGGATTTCAAAGCAGAGCTGCCTCACAGTACCAGGGTCCCAGGTTCGATTCCAGCCTTGGGTGACTGTCTGTGTGGAGTTTGCACATTCTCCCCGTGTCTGTGTGGGTTTCCTCCGGGTGCTCCGGTTTCCTCCCACAGTCCAAAGATGAGCAGGTTAGGGTGAATTGGCCATAGTGTTAGGTGCATTAGTCAGAGGGAAATGGGTCTGGGTGGGTTACTCTTTGAAGGGTCGGTGTGGATTGGTTGGGCCGAAGGGCCTGTTTCTGCACTGTAGAGAATCTAATCTAATCTAATCTAAAATGAAGAGAAACTGTTTGCAATGGTGGAAGGGATGGTGACCAGAGACTATTGAATTATAGCATTCGGCATAAAGACTAGAGATGGCATGCAGTGAAATGTTGCAGGTCAGGGAGCTGGTTGTTATGATCTCAAAGATGGTGGAAATGCATTCAATTCAAAAGGGAACTGGAGAAATACTTGAGGCAGAATCATTCGCAGGGCTATAAGGAAACAGCAGGTGAACAGGACTAACTGGATCGCTATCAAAGAGCTTCCATAGATACAATGGCCAGAACGATCCTTCCCCAACCGCATCATTCTACAATTGTGTCATTCTCTGCAGATCTCACAATAAATAATCGAAAAGCCAGAGCCTTAAGCAACAGCTGGTGCCAAAAAGCTGAAATTGATACACTTGTGTCAGACAGAATCATATAGTGCAGAAGGCGGTGCAGTTCAGATCCTAACCACTCACAGCATCAAAAGGTTTTTCAAGGATAATAGAACACTGTTGCCCACACGGATCAAAATTTCCATCTCACTTTGTCTGACAGCCAATGCTCCTGTACTTTTTTTCAAGTACTCGGGAAATTTCTTTAAGTGTACTGTCGTGGCACTTAAAGGGGGTACCATGTGCTTAGTCACCTCTGGATTGTCACATGCTCTGCAGTTTAGACAGAACAATAATGTTTCAAGATCTATAGCATACACTCATTTTATATACACATATCATACACTCAGATGATATACTCACATTATATATTCATATGGATTAGTGGTGCTGGAAGAGCACAGCAGTTCAGGCAGCATCCAAGGAGCAGTAAAATCGTCGTTTCGGGCAAAAGCCCTTCATCAGGAATACAGGTAGAGAGCCTGAAGGGTGGAGAGATAAATGAGAGGAGGGAGGGGGTGGGGTGAAAGTAGCATAGAGTACAATAGGTGAGTGGGGGTGGGGATGAAGGTGATAGGTCAGGGAGGAGGGTGGAGTAGATAGGTGGAAAAGGAGATAGGCAGGTAGGACAAGTCATGGGACAGTGCTGAGCTGGAAGTTTGGAACTAGGGTGAGGTGGGGGAAGGGGAAATGAGGAAACTGTTGAAGTCCACATTGATGCCCTGGGGTTGAAGTGCTCCGAGGCGGAAGAGCATCTGCAGTCATTGTTTTACCTTATATATTCATATACATAGCCATATTATATACCCAAATTATACATTCAGATTACACACCCACATTACGTACTCAATTTCATTGCCATATTATACATCAATATCCTGATTCCATACACCTACATCACACACCCATTAAACATTCATAACATATGGAAACATTCAGAAACTCACAAAGTCTCAATGCGCTTCTCAACAAAGTACTTTCCTGAAGTAGCCACTATTGAAAAAAATCAGTGAACAATTTGTGCAGAGCAAGAGCCCTGCAAAAAGCTGACTGATGGCTGGATATCTCAAGACTGAGAATTAATTGTTAGGCTGGAAATCAGGGAAGCTGCCCCCTGCCCCCCACCCCCACACCCCAAAGAACTGCGGATGCTGGAGATCTGAAAAACATGAGAACACAAATCGCTGGAGAACCTCAGGCAATCTGGCAGAACTATAGGAGGGTCACTGGGCTTGAAACATTAACTTTGTTTTCTCTCCACAGATCCCATGTGACTTGCTGAGTTTCTCCAGCAATTTCTAATTTTTGTGCAGCATGAGATCTTTTATGTTCACCTGACAAGGGAGATTTGATTTTCCATCGCCTTATACTTTCTGTGAAGGAAGGCAAAGGGAGAACTTCAAATACAAGTCCTGAATATCCATCCTGTTATATTTTAAGATACTAGCGGTGCTGGTATGAGATCAGAAGTAGCTGTGTCCACCTGAGTCAGTGGAGATGCCTTGGGTAGATTCACTGCCTTTAGTCCTTCTTCTTGGGTATCAGCCCAATTGACTGATACCCAAGTGGGTAAAGATGTCCACACAAAGTCTTTAGCAGAAGTTAAGCTGACTCTTAGTGTTCAGAAAAGGTTTATTACATGGTATTAAATAACAAGCTACATTGCATCTGAGTAACAAGAGTCCCTTGCAAGACCTCAAGTTAAACCTGTTAGTTACATATACTTAACTCTCAACTAGAATCAAACTAGAACACCAGTTATCTCCTTCCAGAACAGTATTCCCCATCCCCATGGGAAGAATTTACCTTGTGATGTCAGTTAACCCTTTCAGGTCCGCATGGCTTTATACAGCACAACCCATTAGAATTCCCTCTCAAAGGTCAGTGAATTTATTTGAAGAGGAGTGAGGCTCCATACTATTCCCGAGCATGAAGTGAACTGACAACTCCTGCAGTACACAGACACTGGCATTTCTGGCTTCGAGTGGATTCCAGGCAACAGTACTCTGGGAGTCCCTCAAGTGGCATCAATATTCTGATGTTAGTGTTCAGACACAATAGTTGCTGAATCCAATTTAGGATTAATATGGCTCCCTGGTCTCACTTCCTGTTTCTCAGGAGGAGGTGGTTTAAGAACTGTCCAGAGATTTGAGCACAGTACTAAAGGGGTGGGGGGGGAGCAGCTAGTGCCATCAGCCGTCAAAACTGGGCACCTTCAAAACACATTGTGGTCACATGTGGAGTGATGTCATCACAATTGGGGATTCCATTGTGTTGGAGAGATCACAGGGGAAGATCAGATGCCATTACTAAATCAAACCTGGTTTTTGTGTCCTTGTGGTATTGATGCTGCTGTAGGCAGACGGGAATGACTAACGGTCTCTGGCTATTGGTAGTAAATGAACAAAGGGTAAAAATAATAGATGTCCAAAAACTAATGTCTGTCCTCCATTAATTGAGGGAGTGCTGAACATTCCTAAGCGCAGGCCCTGTCTCCCTAGACATATGGACTTTAAAAATCCCACAGCCTTAGAAGCAGATTAGATTAAATTCCCTACAGTATGGAAACAGGCCCTCAGGCCCAAAAGGTCCACACCCACCCTCTGAAGTGTAGCCCACCCAGAGCCATTCCCCTACATTTACCCCTGACTAATGCACCTAACACTATGGGCAACTTAGCACAGCCTCTCCACCTGTCCTGCACATCTTTGGACTGTGGGAGGAAACCAGAGCACCCAGAGGAAACTCACACAGACTCGGGGAGAATGTACAAACTCCACACAGACAGTCACCTGAGGCAGGACTCGAAGCAGCTCCCTAGCACTGTGAGGCAGTAGTGCTAACCACTAAAGCCACTGTGCCACCCAGATCTATTCTCATCAGCGCCCTGGCCAAAGTCCCTCCTTCGTTGACTCCATCCCTACTTCCCACTGCCTTGGGAAGGCAGCCAGCATCATCAAAGACACCTCCCGCCCTGGTCATAATCCCTTGTCAGGCAGAAAATACAAAAGCTTAAACACACAGATTCATGAACACACAAACCCAACAGATTCAAGAACAGCTTCTTCCCTGTTGCTATTAGACTTTGAAATGGACTCCTCAAATTGTAAAGTTAATGTTGATCTTATTCTTTGAACACCATCTCTGCAGCTGCAACATTGCATTCCCCGCTCTGTTCTATTACCCTAATTCACTTTGTAAGGTAAGTTCTGCCTGTATTGCATAGAAAAGCAAAATGTTTCATGGCATCCAGGTACATGATGTAACAATAATAAATCAAATCAAATCAAACAAACCTAAAATGGAGAACTTAGTTATCATCCTAACCTAGTTAATGGGATGATGCTGCCCACAGTTCCAAACAGCTGCTTCATTTATAAGTCATTGACCGGCAGTGACGCACTTTCAGATGTATGAGGTTATGAAAGGGCTCCATATAAATGCAAGTCTTTCTTTTTGTATATCTCATCGTTCCTATTCCTGCACTGTCGGTGTATTTGTGTAGATTAATCAGGCTGGCTGGGAACAGACAATGCTCTGTGTCTCCAGTCTAAGTGGGCCTGACCTCTCTATGTTTTGGAGTTGAGTGCTGGACAGATTTGGACAAAGGCCAACTGCAGGTCACTTAAATCCCAGAAAAAGAAAACAAGTTACGCTAAAGCACTGCATTATAGCCCAGGGCCCTGTCCCTGTCACCACTCAAAGAGTTAGCGAGTTCAAAGTGAACTCAATGACACAGATCAGTCTTGTTTGAACAGGTCATGCTCTGTACTCAGTTCAACAAGGCCATTTCAATGCACTAAATATTTCTGTTCCAAATTCAGAAATTTCCAATTGAGCCTTCGATCAGCTTTTAGACAAAATGGCAGCTTATTCAGATGAGAGCGAAATACTGCAGACTCTGGAAATCTGAAATGAGTAGAGAAAATGCCAGAGATACTCAGGAGGCCTGGCAGCATCTTCAAGAGAGAAACAGAGTTGGGGCAGCTCCGAAGAAGTCATATCAGACTTGAAATATTAACTCTGTTTCTGTCTGCACAGACACTGCTAGACCTGCTGAGATTTCCCAGCACTCTCTGTTTTCATTGTGCCTTGCTAACATGAACTCGAGTCCTCACAAAGTCAGTCACAAAACCTGGAAATGTAGTGCATGATAAAGAGGGTAATAACAGACTTCGGGAGGACATACACACACTATTGGGTGTGCTAGACCTGCTGGGATTTCCCAGCACTCTCTGTTTTCATAGTGTCTTGTTAACCTGAACTCAAGTCCTTACAAAGTCAGTCACAAAACCTGGAAATTTAGTGCATGATAAAGAGGGTAATAACAGACTTCGGGAGGATGTACACACACTATTGGGTCATGCAAACACATGGCAGATGAAATTTAATGCAAAGGTAAAAGCATAAAGTGATAGACTTCAGTAGGGGAGGCAATGACACCGTGGTATTGTTATCAGTCTATTAATCCAGAAATCCTGGTAATGACCCGGGGGCCTGCATACGAATCCCACCACAGCAGGTGGTGAAATTTCAATTGAATTAAAAATCTGGAATGAAGAGTCTAACGTTAACCATGAAACTTGCCGATTATCAAGAAAAACCCATCTAGTCAGGGAAGGAAATCTGCCATCCTTACCTGGTCTGGCCTAGATGTGACTCCCTAGCCACAGCAATGTGGTTGACTCTTAACTGCCCTCTGGGTAATTGGGGATGAGTTGTAAATACAGTGACGCCCACGTCCTGTGAATGGATTTTGAAAAAGGATGAATTAGATGAGGCAATAGAAATGAACAAAATGGTCACATTTGTGTGTGTGTGTGAGTACATACATTATTAAGATGTCATGTTAAATTGAGAAGACTGTTGAAAAAAAGAGATGCTATCATTTGCTTTATAAGTAGATGCATGAATTACAGAAAGAGGGAAGTTGTTTTATATAAAACGTTCATTTGGTGCCAACTTCAGTATTGTGTCAAATTCTGGTCTTCACTCTTTAGGGAGAATGTTGAGGCCAAGTGAAGATTTGCCAGAATTCATCAGCAATTAGACACGTTAATGGGAAACAAAGACATTTGATAAAGATGTTCAACATTAGGAGGGGATTTGATTGGCAAAATGAGGGAAAATGGTTTCCAATGGCAGCAGGGTGGATAAGCAAAGTAATTGGCAAAATATCAATTTGAAAGAAATATTTGGGAAATTCTTCTTAGGCAATGAACTGTCCTGCTCTAGAATGAACTGCTTAAAAAGGTGATGGAAGCAGATGGAATAGTAATTTTCCGAGGGGAATAGATATATATTTGCGAAAGATATTTTGTAGGGCAATAAGGGAAATGTTATTGCTGGTGTTGCTGCATGTTTAAATGTGCATGCTTGAGCTGAAATACAGGGCAACTGTTTGGATGCCTGGAGCCTGATGTGCAATGGCATGGTGTACTGCAGTGCCCGGGTGCCTTACTGTTTGTGATATTCATAAATGATATCAATGAGAATGTGTGGGTGATGCTAAGCAAGTTTGCGGTTGGCACAAAGATTGGCTGGGTAGTTGACAGTGAGGAGGTAGGTATTAGATTACAAGGAGATATAAACAGATTGGTCAGGTAGGCACATCAATGGCAGATGGAATTTAACCCTGCTAAATGTGAGGGAAGGCATTTTGGAAGAAATTACAAGACAAGGGAGTACTTAATGAATGGGAGGAGGCTCAGAGGAACAGAGGGATCTTGGGATTCTTATCCACAGCTCCCTAAGGAGGCAGGAGAGGTTAATAGGGTGCTTCAGAAGGCATACGGGACACTTGCCTTTATCACTCAAAAGCTAGATTATCAGACCAGGGCGGTTATGTTGGAGCTTTACAGGACTTTGCTCAGGCCATAGCTGGAGGACTATGTGCAGTTCTGGGTCACCACACTATCGGAAGGATGTGATTGCACAGGAGTGGGGTGCAGAGGAGATTCACCAGACGTTCCCTGGGATGGAACAGTTTAGTTCTGAAGAGAGGCTGGATAAGCTCAGATTGTTTTCTTTGGAGCAGGGAAGGTTGGGGGGGGGGCGGGGGGGTACTTGATTGAGATGTATAAGATTATGAGGGGCTTGGACAAGGTGGATAGAAAGCTTAGTCAAAGGGTGAATAACAAAGGGAGCACAATTTGTACATGGAAGGCTTTAGGGGTTTAGAGGCGATTTGAGGAACAAAGCATTCACATCGAAGTTGGGGTCTACAATGCACTGCCTGGGGGAGTAGATGAGTCTGGAAACCTCACAACCTTTAAGAAGTGGTTGGATGAGCACTTGCAAGATCATACCATTCAGGACTATGGCCAAGTTATAGAAAAGGGGGACTAGTGAAATTGTGTATGTTTTGGCAATATAGACTCAATGGGTCGAAGAGCTTCTTCTGTATTGTATGATTCGATGCTTGTAAGGTTAAGGTTAAGGCACATATATTTTTCAGGTTGGTCAGGGCTGTTTGCTGGAGGAGAGAGGTCTATTGAGAATTAGCTGATGTGGAAGGCAGAGCAGCTCTTGCTAATTTCTTTGCATGTTCACTATATAAGCTTTGGTGCAGGAGGATTCATTGGATTACTCTTCCAAAGGACTGGCATAGCACAATGGGCTGAGCAGCCTCCTCTCAGTGCTGTATAATTCACTGGTCCCATATTTGGTGGAAAGCGCAGACGTGGTTCAATGGGTAGATTCTTGAGTGAGCTCGCAGTCCACATTAGACACAAGGAGATTTTGTTAACAGCATTCCCAATGCTTAATCAGAATGGTCCACTGTTCTTACATTTTTCCATTTGCCCATGTGATGGCAATGAACATTTAAATTGCTGGTGGTATGAGAGACGTAGATGATCATACGGTGAAGGGGAGTCTGTTCGTTGGTTAAACCCACTGTCAGCTGACTATACAGCAGATATGATTGGCTAGAAACCATCCTCCAGGACAAAGAGGGAGGTTCTTCATCATGGCCACAATATTACTGTGTGACTCCATTGCATCAACATAAGACTCATCAAGAGCACAAAGGGGGGATTTGTTGTTGGTCCATTTGCTGAGCTGTTAGGTTTGTTGGAGGACTTTTCACCCTCTTTCTAGGTGATATCATCAGTGGTGTGAAGCGCTGCTGTAATGTTCTGCTTTGAGTTGCTATGGTTCAGTTTGAGCTGTTTCCAGTTGATGCCAGTTCCGGTTTTCCATTGCAGTGGTTTGTATAGCGGGTCCAGGTCAATATGTCTGTTGATGGAGTCCATGGATGAGTACCATGCTTCCAGCTATTCCCTTGCTGTTCTTTGTTTAGCCTGTTTGGATCATTGAGTTGTCCCAGTCAAATTCATGGTTCTTGTTGTCTGTGTGTAGGGATACCAGGGAGAGCTGGTCATGTCGCTTAGTTGCTAGTTGGTGTTCATGGATGTTCATCGCTAGCTGTCTTTCTGTTTGTCCTACATGGTGCTTAGTGCAGTTGTTGCATGGGTCTTTTTCAAATTCAGGTTTCACTTGTAGGTGTTTCACATGACGTTGGTTTCACTTTGTTCATCTTTGGTATTTGTTGAGACTAGCTTAGTCAGAGAATGAAATGTGCTGGCACACCTTGCGATTAACACACATTGATGGTTACTGGGGAGTTAGAGATATGTCCTTTATCATGGAGGAAATAGTGTGTTTCTTTCGCTCACTCTTTATTGAATGTTCATCTTGGTGTACCATGTGCACTTGTCACTCTGTGGGTCATAGCTGAGTCAGCCCAAGATCACTCTCAGTGGGAATAATAGAAACGTTCCATCATTAAACTCAGTCAGAGCAGGAGTGGGGACAGAGTAACAAGGGATGAGCCCCAAGGAAAGGCTGGAGACCAAACCCTGTTGACTGACAAGAAGAGAATTCAGGAAGAACCTTCTGGACATCAAACAAATATTAAAAATAGAAACTAGTAAAAGAGTAAAATGACTTTTTCTTAAGCTTGAAAACCACCATCTCAGGATGACATTAGGAGAGCTACAAATGAGATAACAGTACTGTCCAATGGTATGAAGCCAATAGAAGTGCTGGGTTTGATGTAGAGCCTGACAGTGCACTGAATGCAGGAATACCGCTGGTTCCAGTGCTCCTGGTCACTGCCAAGTCTCCTTTGTAGGAGCATTGGTTGAGGATTGCATCTGGCTTGGTTGCACAACGCTCTAATGTTGGAATACCTAGCCAGACTCATCATCTCAATAGACAATAGATGCAGGAATAGGCCATTCGGCCCTTCGAGCCAGCGTCACCATTCATCCACAATCAGTTCCTGCCTAATCCCCATAACCCTTGATTCCAATAACTGTGAGAGCTCTATCCATCTCTTTCTTGAAAGTATCCAGAGACTTGGCCCCCAAAGCCTTCTGGGGCAGAGCATTCCATACACCCACCACTCTCTGGGTGAAGAAGTTTCTCCTGAACTCTGTTCTAAATTGCCTACTCCTTATTAGATTAGATTCCCTTCAGTGTGGAAACAGGCCATTCAGCCCAACCAGTCCAACCCACCCTCCAAAGAGTAACCCACCCAGACCCATTTTTCCTATAACTAACGTACCTCACACTATGGGCAATTTAGCATGTCCAATTCACCTGACCTGCTCATCTTTGGACTGTGGGAGAAAATCGGAGCACCCGGAGGAAACCCACGCAGACACAGGGAGAACGTGCAAACTCCACACAGACAGTCGGCCCGAGGCTGGAATCGATCCTGGGACTGTGAGGCAGCAGTGCTAACCACTGAGCCACTGTGCCACTTCTAAATACAGCAGTGTTTAACACCTAATTTTAACATGCAGCACAGCAGCAGGACCATTAGGCAGCGATGAGAGTCGAACCCACACCTTTGTGGAGGCTGCCACCTGAATCCAGCTGCTTAGACCGATTGGCCATCACACCAGGTGCGAAACACATTCCCTGACCGTGTTTTAAACGGTGTCCTCTGGTTCTGGACTCACCCATTAGCAGAAACATGCTTCCTGCCTCCAGAATGTCCAATCCTTTAATAATCTTATACGTCTCAATCAGATCCCCTCTCATCCTTCTGAACTCATCTGAGTTTGCGAAAGGCCAGTTGTGTATGTTAACAGAGAGATGCTAATGCTCACGGTGCATCACCACAGCAAAGAAGGACTTGCATTTATGTAACACCTTTCAAGAACCCAGTGCCAAAAAGTGCTTTGATGTGAATTGGCTGTTGTAGTGTAGAGTTGAGAGTGTGGTGCTGGAAAAGCACATCAGGTCAGGCAGCATCCAAGGAGCAGGAGAATCAACATTTCGGGCCGGAGGCCTTCATCAGGAATGAGGCTGGGAGCCTTGGGGGTGGAGAGATAAATAGGAGGGGGGGTGGGGCTGGGAAGAAGGTAGCTGAGAGTGCAATAGGTGGATCGAGGTGGGGTTAAAGGTGATGGGTCGGAGAGAAGGGTGGAGTGGATAGGCGGGAAGGACAGGTGGGACAGATCATGAGGGTGGTGCTGAGCTGGAAGGTTGGAACTGGGGTAAGGTGGAGGGAAGGGAAATGAGGAAACCAGTGAAGCCCACATTGATGCCCTGGGGTTGAAGGGTCACGAGGTGGAAGATGAGGCGTTCCTACTTCAGGCGTCGGGCGGTGAGGGAGTGGCGATGGAGGAAGCCCAGGTCCTGCATGTCCTCGGCAGAGTGGGAGGTGGGGGTTAAAATGTTCAGCCGCAGGGCGGTGGTGTTGGTTGGTGTGGGTGTCCCGGAGATGTTGTAGTGTAGAAGTTACATGAGATGTGAACACATGGACAGTCCAAAGATCAGGAAGCAGGGATTGGGTTTGTTCCAGCATTAACAATTAAGGGGAGGATTCAATAATTAATCCTTTGGTTTTCATTAGTCGAGGAAATCTCTCTGATCCTTTCATTCCCTATTGGGCTTCTTTCCCCTAACCTCACCCTCTCCTCCAGAGAGGGTTCATTGAGAGATAAATATCGACCAGAACACGAGCGTCCTTTAGTCCTTCTCTGAAATATTGCCGTGGGATCTTTGATATCCTCTGGATAGGCCACTGTTTTAATGCACTTCAGTGTCACCATAGAACTTGTGCTTATCCCACACGAAAGTTAAGCTCAAGGCCCTCTGAGTCAGTCAGGAATGTTCTCCATTGATATGTGGCTAACACTCAGCTTGAAGTAATGTCTACGGGAAAGAAGTGGGGAGAAAATTGAAGGAAAGCAAGTCTTTATGTAACAGAGAATAACAAAAATATGAGTAACCCAGCAAGCGGCTGTGAGGAGCAGGTGACGCAAATTTTGCTGAGACTATTCCATAATAAATCTGGGATGTTTGCCACTGAATATGTGAAAGAAACCACATAAATGGTTTTATAAGTGCTGAAGAATGCTTAGCAGATGCAGTTGTCACACACCCAGCAGTTAATTGGGCTGCACACGTTCCATCTTCCACTTTGAGTTAACCTTGTAACAGCCTTGGCAAAGTTACAGTCATCAGGGCTTTGATCAACACAGCCCCCTGGCACACGTTCAATGTTTTCAGTTCATACATTTGCTTGTATGGGTGTCATAGGCATCAGCACATAATGGGGTGAGGACTGGGCATGACCCTGTGTCATTAGTCACCACAGCTTTGGAAATACCTGCCCTCTCCTTGGCTCCCACGAACATCAGTCTGCCATCATGGGTCCTCCAGGTTCAGGCGACAAGTCCACGCCTCAGCCTCTGTGTCAGGTTAGTCAACACTTCCTGGTTTCCATTTGCCTTCCCTTCTCACTAAATTGTGAGGTAACTCCACTAACATCAACCATCACCTTCAACTCCCCTCACCCTCTCCAATAGGGCGGCACGGTGGCACAGTGGTTAGCACTGCTACCTCACAGCGCCAGAGACCCGGGTTCAATTCCCGCCTCAGGTGACTGACTGTGTGGAGTTTGCACATTCTCCCCGTGTCTGCGTGGGTTTCCTCCGGGTGCTCAGGTTTTCTCCCACAGTCTAAAGATGTGCAGGTGCAGGTGAATTGGCCATGCTAAATTGCCTGTAGTGTTAGGTAAGGGGTAAATGTAGGGGTATGGGTGAGCCGCACTTCAGCGGGTCGGTGTGGACTTGTTGGGCTGAAGGGCCTGTTTCCACACTGTAAGTAAATCTAACCTTGTTGTGGGCACTCACTCCTTGCCCTCACTGAGCGGGTGCACTTAGGATATTACATGACATTAGGAAAGAAAGTAGAGACTTGCAGTTGTGTAGCACCTCACCCATCCCTTTGAAAAAGTCTTGCATCACTTACCAGCGTTAATTACTAAATGCTCATATGTGAGCATTTGAGGTGGTTAGTGTATGTGAAAAACATAGCACAAAAGCAACTTTTTGATGAGTTATACTCATTCTAGTCATGATTCTTGAGGAAGAACCATTGGCCAGATTAAAACATAAGCCCCAGGAAAAGAGTCAAGCTAGGTCTGGCTGCAATCTCCAAATATAACACAGCAGCTCTTAACATTGGCACCGTGCAACAGCAGTGCAGCATGGGAAGATTTGACACGGTCTTCCAGATCTAGCCTTGCACTCCCTCATGGATACTACTTCAGGCTGAACTTTATGACATTTTGTAATCTCTAATGCCACAACCAACTTGAGCTTCAGAAAGTGAAAAACAAATCTGGCAACTTTCAGCAGGGCAGGTACTGAGAGGAGCAGATAAGTTCAAGCCTTGAGTGTAAACCCTTGGTCAAAATGCAGCGTAATCTGCATATGTCCTGGTTTACACCAAGCCAGTAATACTTGCCCTGTTCTCACTCAAACAGAGTAAGGTTGAAAAGGTGATGGGTTGAAATTCCTGCTGTGCCAAAAGCTGTATTGTGCAGTGTCTGGTATGGTCATACTCTCCCCAGTTGTAGCTTCATGACCAACACTAAAGACCAAAGTATGACATCTCAGCTGACCCTCCATCATGGTATTGACGGAGTGCTCCACTGTCAAAGGGCCTGCCTTTCAGACAAGGTACTAAGCCAAGGCCACATGTGGATATAAAAGGTCACGTGGCACTATCTCCCCAGTGTCCCTGAGAATATTAATCCCTGAACCGATATTATTAAAACAAACTTGTAGGAACTTGCTTTGTGCAAATTAACTGTGGTGTTTCCAACATTAGAAAAGTGTTTGCATTTCAAAAGAACTTCAGTGGCTGTAAACTCCTTTGGAATTGTGACAGGTGCTACAGAAATTCAATTATTTATGTCTAGTGTAAAGAATCTATCAGTTTCTTATTTTTGCTTATTTTTGACTGGACTGAAATAGCAAAAGGTCTCTTTATTTGTGGAAGGGATTATTGCACTAAAAGCAAATTACTAGTACTTATTGAAAGATCTGCTTATTCTGTCGTTTGCTCAACTCATGAGGGAACATTTATTTACAGGCCATTGTTTGTTAAGAGGGGAGTGAAATTTTGATTTGACTGGCAATAAGTAACCAACCGGTCTGTGGAGAGATGACCAGTCATTCCTGGCAAAAGCCTTCTGCCTGACAACAACTAGCTGATTGGCTCCCAGCTAATTGGACAGCTTGTGGGCATAAGCGATATAGGTCAGAAGCATCCGGAAGAGGATTTGATGTCCTTTCCTCAGCAGGAAAAAAAAACACCTCAAGCCTGAAGAAAGCCAGTTTATTTTCATTCACCAGTTGCAGTAAGCTGTGGCTATTAACCAATAAGTAAGAGACCGTACAATTTGAGAACCAGTCACTCTGTGTCTCCTGCAAAGAAATGAAAGCACCTGGAGAAAAGGGCGATTGATGGAGTGCTGGCCCTGACAAGCAAACCCTACGAACATGGACCATTGAACTGCCTTTCCAATCTTTCCCTCCTCCCTGGCATAGAAAGGATGTTGTTAAACTCGAAAGGGTTCAGAAAAGATTTACAATGTTTGGAGGGTTTGAGCTGTAGGGAGCGGCTGAATAGACTGGGGCTATTTTTCCTGGAGGAAAAGGTTGTCCGGGATAGCAAAGAGGACATCATACCTTCCTTACAACTGGGTACCCTTGGCAGCTTTGAAAATGTGTTGCTGGAAAAGCACAGCAGGTCAGGCAGCATCCAAGGAGCAGGAGAATCGACGTTTCGGGCATGAGCCCTTTTTCAGGACCCTTGGCAGCTTTACCTTATATTGCTGGGAGACAGGGCCTCAGTGTAACCGCTCGGATAAAAGAGCATACCTCACTTAGTGCTGTACTTAAATTCCAGCCTTGACTGTGTGCTTGACATCAAGGCAGGGCTTTGAAGCCACAACGTTGTGACTCAGAATGAAGAGACTGACCAAGTGAGCCACAACCCACACCCTGGACATACCCTGACAGTGTGAGTGATTCACAGGGCACACACAGAGAACAACAAAATCAGCAAGTCAGGCAGCATCTGTGCAGACACCCAAGAACATTGCACACATCTGAATCATAGACCATAAACCATAGTAGCAGAACTAGGCCAGTCAGTCTATCAAGTCTGCTCCACCATTCAATCGAGATTAGATTAGATTCCTTACAGGATGGAAACAGGCCCTTCAGCCCAAGAAATCCGCACCCACCCTCCAAAAAGTAACCCACCCAGACCCATTCGTCTCCGCTATATTTTCCCCTGACTAATGCACCTATCACCATGGGCAATTTAGCATGGTCCATTCACCTAACCTGCACATCTTTGGATTGTGAGAGAAAACCCATACAGACACAGGGAGAATGTGCAAACTCCACACAGAGAGTCACCCAAGGCTGGATTCAAACCTGGGCCCCTGGTGCTGTGAGGCAGCAGTGCTAACCACTGAGCCACCATGCCACCCAAATCATAGCTGATAGAGTTCTCAATCCTATTCTCCAGCCTTCTCCCCGTAACCCTTAATCCCTTTACTAAGCAAGAACCCATCTCTGTTTTAAATGCACTCAATGACTTGGCCTCCCACAGCCCTCTGTGGCAATGAGTTCCACAGATTAGCCACCTTCTCATTGAAGAAATTCCTCCTTATCTCAGTCAGTCATAAAGATGTACAGCATGGAAACAGACCCTTCGATCCAGCCCGTTCATGCCGATCAGGTATCCCAACCCAATTTAGTCGAACTTGTCAGCACCCAGCCCATATCCCTCCAAACCCTTCCTATTCATATACCCATCCAGGTGCCTTCTAAATGTTGCAATTGTACCAGCCTCCATCACTTCCTCTGGCAGCTCATTCCATACACGTACCACCCTCTGCGTGAAAAAGTTGCCCCTTGGGTCCCTTTTATATCTTTCTCCTCTCACCCTAAACCTATGGCCTCTAGTTCTGGACTCCCCGACCCCAGGGAAAAGACTTTGTCTATTTACCCTATCCATGCCCCTCATAATTTTGTAAACCTCTATAAGGTCACCCCTCAGCCTCCGACGCTCCAGGGAAAACCTATAGCTCAATTCCTCCAACCCTGGCAACATCCTTGTAAATCTTTTCTGAACCCTTTCAAGTTTCACAACATCTTTCCGATAGGAAGGAGACCAGAATTGCATGCAATATTCCAACAGTGGCCTGTACAGCTGCAACATGACCTCCCAACTCCTGTACTCAATACTCTGACCAATAAAAAAAACATACCAAACGCCTTCTTCACTATCCTATCTACCTGCGACTCCACTTTCAAGGAGCTATGAACCTGCACTCCAAGGTCTCTTTGTTCAGCAACACTCCCTAGGACCTTACCATTAAGTGTATAAGTCCTACTAAGATTTGCTTTCCCAAAATGCAGCACCTCACATTTATCTGAATTAAACTCCACCTGCCACTTCTCAGCCCTTTGGCCCATCTGATCAAGGTACTGTTGTAATCTGAGGTAATCTTCTTCGCTGTCCACTACACCTCCAATTTTGGTGTCATCTTCAAACTTACTAACTGTACCTCTTATGCTCACATCCAAATCATTTATACAAATGACAAAAAATAGAGGACCCACCACCGATCCTTGTGGCACTCCACTGGTCACAGGCCTCCAGTCTGAAAAACAACCCTCTTCCACCACCCTCTGTTTTCTACCTTTGAGATCTGTATCCAAATGGCTAGTTCTCCCTGTATTCCATGAGCTCTAACCTTGCTAACCAGTCTCCCATGGGGAACCTTGTCGAATGCCTTACTGAAGTCCATATAGATCATGTCTACTGCTCTGCTGTCATGAATCTTCTTCATTACTTCTTCAAAAAACTCAATCAAGTTTGTGAGACATGATTTCCCTCTCTTTTTAAACAGTTGTGCTGCCTTAAGCCATTTTCTGTGCTCTGAGACTCTCCCTGACTCCAATGATTCCTGAAAGATCACCACCAATGCCTTCACAATTATCTTAGTTATCTGCTTTAAAACTCCAGGGTGTATTCCGTCCGCTCCTGGTGACTTAGCCACCTTCAGACTTTTGAGCTTCCCCAACACCTTCTCCTGAGTGATGGGCCCTACACTCCCTTCTGCCCCATGACTCTCTTGAAATTCTGGTATGTTGCTGGTGTCTTCCACTGTGAAAATCGATGCAAAGTTTCTATTCAGTTCCTGCACCATTTCTTCGATCCCCATTACTACTTCTCCAGCCTAATTTTCTAGTGGTCCAGTGTCTATTCTTGCCTTTCTCTTACGTTTCAGATATGTACAAAAAACCTCTTGCAATCTTTTATATAACTAGTTAGTTTAACCTCATATTTCACCTTCTGCCCCTTATTGGTTTTTCAGTTATCCTCTGGCGGTTTTTAAAAGCTTCCAAATTCTGTGGCTTTCCACTAAACTTCAGCACATTAATCACTTTCTCATTTGTTTTTATGCCGTCCCTGACTTCCCTTGTCAGCCATGGTTGCCTCATCCTCCCCACATTACTGATGAAGAGCTTATGATCGAAACATCGACTCTCCTGCTCCTCAGATGCTGCCTAACAGGCTGTGCTTTTCCAGCACCACATCTTTTGATTCATCCTTCCCTTAGTATGTTCCTTTTTCCTTGGCATGGTTGTGCGTCCCGAATTATCCCCAGAAACACCGGCCATTGCTGTTGCACCATCTTCCCTTCCAATCAACTCTGGCCAGCTCCTCCCTCATGCCTTTGTAGTTACCTTTACATCTAATTCCAGCTTCGTCCTCTCGTACTGAAGGGTATAGTCACTGCTCCCCACCCCCCCACCGCCTCCCCAGGGATTCCTTCACCTTCAGTTCTTTAATAAAGTCTGCCTCATTACACATCACTAAATCCAAACAGTGTGCAAGCAGCCCATTTGACCCATCGAGTCCACACCAACCCTCTGAAGAGCATCCCATTCAGACCCACCCCTCTACCCTACCCCCTGCATTTCCTGACCCTTTGTATTCCTGGATACTTTGGGCAATTTAGCGTGGCCATCTTGTGGGAGGAAACCGGAGCACCTGGAGGAAACCCATGCAGACACAAGGAGAATGTGCAAACTCCATACAGACAGTCTCCTGAAGCTGGAATTGAACCTGGGTCCCTGACGCTATGAGGCAGCAGTGCTAACCACTGAGCCATCACACAGCCCTACTCACCTCCAAAAAAATCTTGTTGATATTCCATGAATTCCTTTTTTTGGGATCAGCTACCGACTTGATTTTCTCAATCCATCTGCACTTTGGTCAAAACCTCAATATCTCTTGTCATCCAGGGTTCCCTATTCCTTTCAACCTTGTCTTTCACTTTCAGTGAACCACAATGGGGTCCATCAGCTCCCACATCATGCAGGTACAGCACATCACTTGGCCCAGCACCATGATTTTATGACTTAAGTTCTTAATTTGATGTTTAAAAATGTTGTACTAGTCTCTTAGACTGTAAATATTTCCCCTGCTTACCTTCAATCTGGAAGTAACCCATAATCGATGGTCAAATTAGCAGTTTACACCAACCAATGAACTTACGATCTACCTGTGATATGGCTCTTTTGTGCTGGTCCTGAAGAAGGGTTACATCCGAAACGTTGACTTCTCCACCTGCTGATGCTGCCTGACTTGCTGTCTTCTCCCAGCCTCCTTCCATGGATTCCAGCATCTGCAGCTTTTTTTGTCTCAGACCCCTGATTCCAGGCTTCAATTCAGCCTGTTAAAATAAAACTTACAAACTATGAGCCAAAAGAAAGCAAGCAAAATGTACCTCTTCCCCTCTGCACCGAATTTACAGTCCATCAAGCCCATGCTGGCTCACTGCGGAGCAATGCAGTCAATCCCATTTGTCCTGCCCTTTCATCAGGGCCTCCCAGGTTTCATTGCCTCATGTGCCCATCCAATTTCATTAACCACTCTGTTACCATCAGCCAAGTTTATGCCATGTTATTGTTCCAAAATTCCAGGACCTCATATTTCTTCTTTCCAAAAAAAAAGTTTTCACAAACGCAGAAGAATAAATTACATATTTCACAATATCAAGAAGAAGTTAAATCATCATGTGTTGCTCTATGGTATGGGTTCGAGAACAGACAGGACTGTACCTTTAAGATACTTTCCTGACATCATGGCATCTGATATAAAGGCATGGGCCTCACCTTCAGTCACTGTCTCAGTGTAACGGGGTTAGTGTATTAAGACAGTTAGCTCTGGATTGTAATATATACTAAAGGAAGGCAATGGCATTGTCATATTGATGACATACTACTGAGAATCAGGTAGAACATAGAACATAGAACATAGAACAATACAGCACAGAACAGGCCCTTCGGCCCATGATGTTGTGCCGAACTTCTAACCTAGATTAAGCACCCATCCATGTACCTATCCAAATGCCGCTTAAAGGTCGCCAATGAATCTGACTCTACCACTCCCACGGGCAGCGCATTCCATGCCCCCACCACTCTCTGGGTAAAGAACCCACCCCTGACATCTCCCCTATACCTTCCACCCTTCACCTTAAATTTATGTCCCCTTGTAACACTCTGTTGTACCCGGGGAAAAAGTTTCTGACTGTCTACTCTATCTATTCCTCTGATCATCTTATAAACCTCTATCAAGTCACCCCTCATCCTTCGCCGTTCCAACGAGAAAAGGCCGAGAACTCTCAACCTATCCTCGTACGACCTACTCTCCATTCCAGGCAACATCCTGGTAAATCTTCTCTGCACCCTCTCCAACGCTTCCACATCTTTCCTAAAGTGAGGCGACCAGAACTGCACACAGTACTCCAAATGTGGCCTAACCAAAGTCCTGTACAGCTGCAACATCACCTCACGACTCTTGAATTCAATCCCTCTGCTAATGAACGATAATACTCCATAGGCCTTCTTACAACTCTATCCACCTGAGTGGCAACCTTCAAAGATCTATGTACATAGACCCCAAGATCCCTCTGTTCCTCCACCTGACCAAGAACCCTACCATTAACCCTGTATTCCGCGTTCTTATTTGTTCTTCCAAAATGGACAACCTCACACTTGGCAGGGTTGAACTGATAGCACAAGGGCAAAGTTGAATTTAATTTAAAACTCTGCACTTAAACATCTGGTGATGTCCGTGAAACCATTGTCATAAAAGCTCATCTGGTTCACTCGTGTCCTTTAGGGAAGGAAATCCTTACCTAGCCTTGCCTACATGTGACTCCAGACCAATCGCAATGTGGTGAACTCTGAAATGAAAAGCGTGGCACTGGAAAGGCACAGCAGGTCAGGCAGCATCTGACGAGTAGGAGAATCGATGCTTCGGGCATAAGCCATTGATGAAGGATTTATCCAGCGCCACACTTTTCGGCTCTGATCTCGAACATTTCCAGTCTTCACTTTCTCTTGGACTCTGAAATGGTCAAGGAGGCCAGCCTGTTTTATCAATCACTGAAAACCTCTAAAGGAATGAAACTGGATGGACCCACCTAGCATCGACTTAGGGCCTGGAAAAGACAATGGCAGAGACAACCTTGTTGACCCTGCAATGTCTTCCTTACTGACATCTGGGGGCTAGTACCAAAATTGGGAGAGCTGTCTCACAGGCTAGTGAGAAAACAGTCTGAGATAGTTATATTCAGGGAATCATACCATACAGTCTATGTCCCAGACACCGCCATCACCATCCCTGTATATGTCCTGTCATAGGTCAGGTCCTAAAAGACTAGCTGCTAGACTGGGTCTGTGGCAGGTGGTGAGGGAACCAACAGGAGGAAAAAACTTACTTGACTTTATCCTTACTAATCTGTCAGCTGCAGATGCATCTGTCCATGACGGTATCGGTAAGAGTTACCACCGCGCAGTTCTTGTAGAGATGAAGTTCCACCTTCACATTGAGAGTCCCCCCCCATTGTGTTGTGCGGCACTATCACCGTGTTAAATGAGATAGTGTTCCAACAGATCCGGCAACTCAAGACATGGCATCTTTGAGGCACGGTGGGACATTAGCAGCAGCAGAACTGTATACAACCACAATCTGTAATCTCATGGCCCAGTCACATTAAAGTTCAATGGGGCTAGCACATTGACTGTCACTGGCCAAAGACACCCACACAATCCCTTGGGGTCACTCCAGCAGCTGGTGCAGTTCAGTCACTGTGTCCCAGCATGTCGGAGGCCTTCCTGCCGAAGTTAAGTGGGGTCTGCTCAGATATCGGACCCTCCCAGTGCATCAAGTGCATGTAAATAGAATTTTGTATGTGTAAGAGATGTCTTTGGCTTGTTTAGATAGAGTGAAACTCCAATGTTTGTTTATTTTCTTGGTTAAACTACTGTACAGAATGAACTGCATTTATGGCCATGTGTACATACAAAGATATTTTTTTGAGTAAAGTACATTTTTGAAATAAAAAATATCCTCAGTCCATGCCAACTCTGGACCTCACCTATACAGAGGGAATGGCATCAAAGCTGAAAGATTCTGAATCTCCCTCATACCCCAAGGGTCCCTACAGCTGTTGACCTCTCCACATGGTGGAGGCTATTCAACTCCTCTGGCAGCTCACTGCTGGTCCAGGGCTTACTGGAGCATCTATTCCTCCCCCATCTCTCTCTGCCACAGTCAGCCCTGCTAGCTCTCACAGGGAACCTGGGTCCTTAGTAATGAGAACAGTCAACAGTCACATCCCTTACAAATGACAATTTAACCTACTCCTCCACAGAGTGAGACGTGGAATATTCATGCAGGGATGGCCATGAAATGACTCCTCTGGACTGTTTGACACATGAATGCTCCACAAGTCACTGGCAAAAAGACAGTAGGGGAGTCAAAATGCTTTATGCATATAAAACCCCTCTCCTCTCAGCAACCCCTCCACCCCCTCACCTGTGAAAGGCATCATTTCATTTCAGAATTATATTTACAGTTCAAGTGGAGTGGTACTCAGTTCCCGGCCCCTGTGCATCCTATGAGATCTTGCTGTGTACCTTGTGAGCCTCTTTTGAGGTCACCTGGGATTACACCTGTTTCCCAGAGCTCTCCCTCTGCTGTTTATAAGGACCAATGTCCTGGTGGACATTGCCTGTAACAAAACCTTGCAGCCCACACACCCATACACAGTGATTGTAAATGATGTGAAGCTGTAACCTGCAGGTGTATAATTGATGCAATTGCCTCTTTAAGGGCAGAAGTAGAACTTACCTTAATGGCCATTGAACTGATATTGACTCTGGCCACTCTGAGCATGGTCCTAAACAGTTTCTACTCGCAGCTCATTTACAGCAATTGGTAGATTAGTAACCCTGTCTACCTGGCTTTCCCTGGACAGGCCGCCTGCATTGACGTGTCCCCACCTACGATTCAAACTGAGAATCTTCCTTACACCCCCAACCACCTCTCACCATTCCTTCACATGGGATCCCCGTCCTTCTCATGTGCACTGCTGGACTTCACTGTCCTTGACTCCTCCATCTCCCAGGCAACTGGCAACAATCCCCAGCATTGATTCCCTCCACCTCCCTCTAGTTACGGTGCCCCCAATACTCACCCATCGATGCTCATTCCAATCACCTCCCCAGGACTGGCCATGACTCACCCATTGAACTGTCCTGAGATAGAACCATCAACTCTGACTCCCCCAGGCAGGTGACTTACCATGCCCAGGCCCTGGGCTGTGAGCAGACACTGTCTTTGAATGACTGCATCAGAACCCCCTGACTGACAGCATCACCTCCCACCCCTTACCTTGACTTCTCTGAGGACTACGCTCCTTCGACGTTTGGACACGGCTGTTTGGTCAATGCATATGCAGCGTGTTTACTGCGCACGCTGCAGGTACGTGTCTTAGTTAGGAGTTAGTGAAGAACAGTGCTATATAGTAACATATCCACCCCATAGTCTGATTGCTACTGATCAACATGACACACTGCCTGGCTTTGTGTCTGTGCTAAGCAGCAAGCAGGAGAGAGGTGCCGTGAGTGGCCAGGTAGGCACGAGGTGAGTGAGTGCTAAGGGGGTATGCAAGCAACCCTGAGATGTAGCCCTGTCAAACCATGAGCTGGATGCCTCTCACTGCACATAAACACACACACACCCTCTCACAGGTATATACTCTGCCACACTCACGTACATACTCTATCAAGCACGCACACAAGTAAACACACACACACACACACACACACACACGCATGCGCGCACGCGCACACACACGCACACACACACACACACACACACACACACACACATCCATAAGTCGGGTGACGTGAATTTGCATTTGCAGATTTGCATTTGCAGATACAAGCTATTTTGTTCAAAAAAAACTCAATCTGTAGGCAGTCAGTCTATGTGACATTTTATAAATTCCTAATTTGGAAATAAAACCAGTTTGTCTCAAGGCTGGGATACTGACAGACTCTAACCTCACATTTTAATGCATTGTCTGAGCCGAGATGTCACCCTTTTTTTATGCTGATAAAACCTCAGGACTGTGACTTGAAAGCAGTTCTGGGATGTGCATGTTAGTCAATCAAAGCCTGCATCATCCATTCTACGTGTTTAAAGACTTAACACCAATCTAGCTTCGTTCAATACATCGCATCAGTTGTATGACACTTTGATCTTTTACTATAAATTTTGTGTCCTATGATCCTGCCCCACTAGTTACTTGACGAAGGAGCAGCCCTCCAAAGGCTCGTACTTCCAAATTAACCCGTTGGACTATAACCCGGTGTTGTCTGATTTTTATCTTTGTCCACCTCCACATCATATTCTTCGAGCAATGAGAGCTGCCAGTGCACTCCAGATCACATCACTGGAGTGCAGTTGCATACTGTAAGTGGATCAGAGATGTGCCGTGATAGTCCACTAAGTTGGCATATATCATCAGATGCCAACATCTGACAACATCACATGCATGTGGCTGGTACCCATACAGCAGGCTGGGAGATGTTGGTGGCTGATGTCCAATATGGAACTCAAGGGAAGCAAGCAGCGAAATGGAGTTGCTAGGTACCCACCTAGAATTTAATATCGGAATTTTCAGTGTTTAATTTCTATTCGACAGCTGGTAGAACAGGGTCCCTGCAGAGTAAAGAGGCGAGATTTGGTAGTTCTAGTTTGATTAATAAACAATAATCCCCATTATTCGGCATTACACCACTCACTAGTGAGAATCTCATCTTGATGTCCAGGCCCATGTTGGAATACACAATCTATTCCTCCCGATATTGAGAAAGGCCACATTTGACTTTTTATACTACGCTCCCAAATTGTGGTCCACGTCGTTCAGGGTATGGGAAGATTTCACCCAAAGTGTTAGTACTAGAACATAGAAAAATACAGCGCAGTACAGGCCCTTTGGCCCTCGATGTTGCGCCGATCCAAGCCCACCTAACCTACACTAGCCCACTATCCTCCATATGCCTATCCAATGCCTGTTTAAATGCCCATAAAGAGGGAGAGTCCACCACTGCTACTGGCAGGGCATTCCATGAACTCACGACTCGCTGAGTAAAGAATCTACCCCTAACATCTGTCCTATACCTACCACCCCTTAATTTAAAGCTTGTCCCCTTGTAGTAGCTGACTCCATACGTGGAAAAAGGTTCTCATGGTCAACGCTATCTAAACCCCTAATCATCTTGTACACCTCTATCAAGTCACCCCTAAACCTTCTTTTCTCCAATGAAAACAGCCCCAAGTGCCTCAGCCTTTCCTCATACGATCTTCCTACCATACCAGGCAACATCCAGGTAAACCTCCTCTGCACCAGTTCCAGTGACTCCACATCCTTCCTACAGTATGGCGACCAAAACTGCACACAATATTCCAGATGCGGCCGCACCAGAGTCTTATACAACTGCAACATGACCTCAGGACTCCGGAACTCAATCCCTCTACCAATAAAAGCCAGTACGCATATGCCTTCTTCACCGCACTATTTACCTGGGTGGCAACTTTCAGAGATCTGTGTACATGGACACCAAGATCCCTCTGCTCATCCACACTACCAAGTATCCGACCATTAGCCCTGTACCCCATCTTTTTGTTACTCTTACCAAAGTGAATCACTTCACACTTACCTACATTGAACTCCATTTGCCACCTTTCTGCCCAGCTCTGCAGCTTATCTATATCCCGCTGTAACCTGCCACATCCTTCCTCACTGTCAACAACTCCACTGACTTTCGTATCATCCGCAAACTTGCTCACCCAACCTTTTAGCCCCTCCTCCAGGTCATTTATAAAAATGACAAACAGCAATGGTCCCAAAACAGATCCTTGCGGAACACCGCTAATAACTGCACTCCAAGATGAACCTTTACCATCAACTACTACCCTCTGTCTTCTTCCAGCCAGACAATTCCTAATCCAAACCTCCAACTCATCCTCAATGCCATACCTCCATATTTTTTGCAGTAGCCTACCATGGGGAACTTTATCAAACGCCTTACTAAATCCATATACACCACATCTACCACTTTACCCTCGTCCACCTCCTTAGTCACCTCCTCAAAGAATTCAATAAGGTTTGTGAGGCACGACCTGCCCTTCACAAAACCATGCTGACTATCCTTGATCACATTATTCCTATCCAGATGTTCATAAATCCTATCCCTTACAATTCTCTCCAAGACTTTGCCCACAACAGAAGTGAGACTCACCGGCCTATAGTTACTAGGGTTATCCCTACTCCCCTTCTTTAACAAGGGAACCACATTTGCTATCCTCCAGTCTTCTGGCACTATTCCTGTAGACAACAAGGACAAGGCCAATGGCTTTGTAATCTCCACCCTTGCTTCCCAGAGAATCCTAAGATAAATGCCATCAGGCCCAGGGGACTTATCTATTTTCACCCTTTCCAGAATTTCCAACACCTCTTCCCTACATACCTCAAAGCCGTCCATTCTAATTAATTGTGACCCAGTATTCACATTGGCAACAATATCCTGTTCCTGAGTGAATACTGACGAAAAGTATTCATTCAGTGTCTCCCCAATCTCTTCAGCCTCCACACGCAATTTCCCACTACTATCCTTGACTGGACCTATTCCTGCCCTGGTCATTCTTTTATTCCTGACATACCTGTAGAAAGCCTTTGGGTTTTCCCTAATCCTACCAACCAAGGACTTTTCATGTCCCCTCCTTGCTGTTCTTAGCTCTCTCTTTAGATCCTTTTTGGCTACCTTATAACTCTCAATCGCCCCAATTGAACCTTCACGCCTCATCTTTACATAGGCCACCCTCTTCCCTTTAACAAGGGATTCCAATTCCTTATTAAACCACGGCTCCCTCACACGACCCTTTACTCCCTGCCTGACAGGTACATACTTATCAATCCTTGAACAAGCTCCACATATCGATTGCACCCTTCCCTTGAAGCCTACTTTTCTAAGCCACGCATCCTAAGTCATGCCTCACCGCATCATAATTTCCCTGCCCCCAGCTATAACTCTTGCCCTGCAGTGCACACTTATCCCTCTCCATCACTAGAGTAAAAGTCACCGAATTGTGGTCACTGTCCCCAAAGTGCTCACCTACCTCCAATTCTAACACCTGGCCTGGCTCGTTACCCAGAACCAAATCCAGTATGGCCTCACCTCTTGTTGGCCTGTCTACATATTGTGTCAGGAAACCCTCCTGCACACATTGGACAAACACCGAGCCATCTAACGAACTCGAGCTATAGCTTTCCCAGTCAATATCAGAAAAGTTAAAGTCCCCCATAACAACCACCCTATTACTTTCACTCTTCTCCTGAATCATCCTCACAATCCTTTCTTCTACGTCTCTAGGACTATTAGGAGGCCTGTAGAAAACTCCTAACAGGGTGACCTCACCTTTCCTATTTCTAACCTCAGCCCAAACTACCTCAGATGGCGAGTCTTCATCCATCGTCCTTTCCACTGCTGTAATACTATCTTTGACAAGCAATGCTACACCTCCCCCTCTTTTACCCCCACCTCTGACCCTACTAAAACATTTAAACCCTGGAACCTGCAACAGCCAATCCTGTCCCTGTTCTACCCATGTCTCCGTAATATCCACAACATCGAAATCCCAGGTACCAACCCACGCTGCAAGTTCACCTACCTTATTTCGTATACTTCTCGCATTGAAGTATACACACTTCAAGCCACCTTCCTGTTTACAGGCACCCTCCTTCGAGATTGATGCCATGTTCCTAACCTCCCTACACTCCAGGTCCTGCACCCTAAAGCTACAGTCTAGGTTCCCATGCTCCTGTAGAGTTAGTTTAAACCCCCCCAAAGTAAAGCCACAAGAAACAGCCCCTGTTTCTTGAGGCTGGGGAACCATTAAAAACAAGGATCTCTGGACCTTAAAAAATCAAAACAAAACTCAGTGATATGAATTATGTACTGAGTAATCCGGCCAGGATATAAAATCAGTGACATTGTCATATTTAAACAATACAATGACAAGAAGGATAGAATGGTGAAAGCAGTAGGGGATGAACTAAATATGTTAGAATGATTCAAAAATGATTCAGAAATTGAAATTTCTAAAGTTGACCTTCTAGTACCTCCATTTGGATAGTAGGGAGGACTTCAAACGTTAGATGAAGTATCGTGCCATAGAAACATAGGAGCAGGAGTTGGCCAATAATCCTCTCTAGCCTACTCCACCATTCAATATGATCATGGCTAATCATTGAGCTCAATATGCTAATCCTGACCTCCCCCATATCCCTTGATCCCTTTAGCCAGAAGAGCCCTATCTCCATCCTTCTTGAAATGTTTTGGCCTGAACCACTTTCTGTGGAGGTGAATCCAACAGGCTCTCCACTTACTGGGTGAAGACATTTCTCCTCTTCTCAGTCCCAAAAGGTTATCCCCTTATTCTTAAACTATGACCCCCGGGATCTGAACTACCCCACCATCAGGAATATTCTTCCTGCATCTAACCTGCCTCGTCCTGTTAGAATTATGAGAGATCCTCCCCTCATACTTCTAAACTCAATCTCACTTCATATGACAGTCCTGCCATCCCAGGAATCAATTTGGTAACCCTTCACTACACTCCCTGTATAGCAAGAACATCCTTCCTCAGATAAAGGGACCAAAACTGCACACAATACTCCAGGTATAATCTCCCTCGTATTTGAATCCTCTTGCTATGAAGGTCAACGTGCAGTTTGCCTTCTTTACTGCCTGCTTACTTTCAGCAACTTGTGCATCCTTACATCCTTAACACGGGAGATGTTAGAACAAAGAACAAAGGACAGGGAATATTACAATGCAGGAACGGGCCCTTCAGCCCTCCACTGATCCATATCCCCGATCTAAATCTGCCATCTATTTTCTAAGGATCTATATCCCTTTGCTCCCTGCCCATTCATGTATCTGTCTTTACATCTTAAATGATGCTATCATTCCCACCTCTACCACCTCCTCTGGCAGTGCATTCCAGGCCCCCACCACCCTCTGCGTGAAGAACTTTCCCCTGTATATCTCCCCCAAACTTTTCCACTCTCACTTGGAACTCGTGACCCCTAATAATTGAGTCCTCCACTCTGGGAAAAAGTTTCTTGCTATCCACCCTGTCCACACCTCTCATGATTTTGTAGACCTCAGTCAGGTCCCCCCTCAACCGCCTTCTTTCCAATGAAAATAATCCTAATCTACTCAACCTTTCCTCATAGCTAGCACCCTCCATACCAGGCAACATCCTGGTGTACCTCCTCTGCACCCTCTCCAAAGCACCCATATCCTTTTGGTAATGTGGCAACCAGAACTGTATGCAGCATTCCAAATGTGGCCGAACCAAAGTCTTGTACAACTGTAACATGACTGGCCAATTCTTGAACTTAATACCCCGTCCAATGAAGGAAAGCATGCTGTATGCCTTCTTGCCCACTCTACTGACCAGCGTTGCCACCTTCAGGGAACAATGGACCTGAACATCCTGATCACTCTGTACATCAGTTTTCCTCAGGACTTTTCCATTTACTGTATACTTCGTTCTGGAATTGCATCTTCCAAAATGCATCACTTCGCAAAGGCCTGGATGAAACTCCCTCTGCCATTTCTCTGCCCACCTCTCCAATCTATCTATATTCTGCTGTATTCTCTGACAGTTCCTTTCACTATCTGCTATTCCACCAATCTTAGTGTCATCTGCAAACTTGCTAATGGGGCAACGTCACCTTCCTCCAAATCATTTATTTTTATCACAAGCAACAGTGTCCCAGCACGGATGCCTGTGGAACTCCACTGGTCACAGGTCTCCATTTTGAGAAGCTCCCTCCCACTACTACTCTCTGTCTCCTGTCACCCAACCTGTCCTCTATCCATCGAGCTGGAACACCCTGGAACCTATGTAATTTCACCTTTTTCATCAGCCTACATGGGGAGCCTTATCAAACACTTGACTAAAGTCCACGTATATGACATCTACATCCCTTCCCTCATCAATCAACTTCGTCATCTCTTCAAAGAATTCTATTAGGTTTGTAAGACATGACCTTCCCTTCACAAAACCATGCTGCCTATCACTGATAAGCCCATTTTCAAATGGGTATATACCCTATCCCTTAGTATCTTCTCCAGTAGCTTCCCTACCACTGACATCAGGCCCACCGGTCTGTAATTACCTGGATTATCTCTGCTACCCTTCTTAAACAAGGGGACAACTTTAGCAATTCTCCAGTCCTCTAGGAACTCCCCAGTGTTCAAGGATGCTGCAAAGATATCTGCCTTAATGCCTTTCAGAATACGCAACACTTCCTCCATCTTTATGGTGACTTGATCCAGAGTAATCAAACATCTATCGCTAACCTCAACATCCAGCATGTCCCTCTCCTCTGTGAATACCAATGCAAAGTACTCATTAAGAATCTCACCCATTTTCTCTGACTCCACGCATAAGTTTCCTCCTTTGTCCTTGAGTGGGTCAACCCTTTCCCTAGTTATCCACTTGATCCTGATTATGAATAAAAGGCTTTGGGATTTTCCTTAATCCTGCTTGCGAAGAATATCTCATGACCTCTTTAGCCCTCTTAATGCCTCATTTCGGATTGGTCCTACATTCCTGATATTCTTCCAAAGCTTCATCTGACTTCAGTTGCTTAAACCTTACGTACGCATCCACTTTCCTCTTAGCTAGTCTCACAATTTCACCTGCCATCCATGATTCCCTAATCTTGCCATTTCTATCCCTCACCTTCACAGGAACTTATCTCTTCTGAGTTCTAATCAACCTCTCTTTAAAAGCCGCCCACATATCGAATGTGGACTTCCCTTCAAACAGCTGCTCCCAATCTGCATTCCCTGGCTCCTGTCGAATATTGGTACAGTTGGCCTTCCACCAATTTAGAACTCTTCCTTTAGGATAACTCTCATCTTTGTCCCTGAGCATCCTAAAACTTATGGAATTGTGATCACTGTTCCCCAAAGTAATTCCCCACTGAAACTTCAACCACCTGGCAGGGCTCATTTCCTAACACCAGGTCCAGGATGGCCCCTTCATGAGTTGGACTATTTACATACTGCTCTAGAAAACCCTCCTGGATGCTCCTTACTATTTCTGCTCCATCCAATCCTCTTACACTAAGTGAATCCCAGTCAATGTTGGGAAAATTAAAATCTCCCATCACCACCACCCTACATCTTTCCACAATCTGTTTACATATTTGTACCTCTATCTCACGCTCGCTGTTGGGAGGCCTGTAGTACAGCCCCAACATTGTTACCGCACCCTTCCTATGTCTGAGTTCTGCCCATAATGCCTCACTGCTCGAGTCCTCCATAGTACCCTCCTTCAGCACAGCTGCGATATCTTCTTTGAGCAATAATGCAACTCCTCCACCCTTTTACCCTCCCTCTCTATCCTGCCCGAAGCATCGATATCCTGGGATATTTAATTGCCAATCCTACCCTTCCCTCAACCAAGTCTCAGTAATAGCAATAACATCCTACTCCCAGGTACTGATCCAAGTTAGCCCAAGTGAAGGGAGAGATCAAGCTTATAATAGACAATAGCTGAACCAAATGAAGTAGCTGGAGGTCACTTATGGTGAGGTTGTCAAAACCAGATGGATTACAGTGATTCATTATTGTTTATCATAATGTCAACACAGCAACAAAGGTAGATTCATATTTAATTCCACAACTGGGGGATTGTAACAGGAGGACTGGACAAGCAAAGTTCATTACAAAATAAATGATATCTAGAAGGGATGTTGGCAAGTCCCATCGACTGGTGCACCTGAAGAAATATCCCCTTTTTGTAACTCCTGATAGGCTGCACTCATGTAAGAGGTATTCCTGATGAGGGCTTTTGCCCAAAACGTTGATTTCGAAGCTACTTGGATGCTGCCTGAACTGCTGTGCTCTTCCAGCACCACTAATCCAGAATGCACTCGTGTAAAGCTTTATTGTTCAGATTGAAACTTGCAATGTTTCAATTAGGTCATTGAAGATTTACGTTGTTTGATCTGTCGTATTGTGTCGTATGTTTGCATGATCAGACAGACCTGCGAGGAATACTCACAACATTTGGTTGAATTGCTTGGTTGGTTGCAAAAAGCCAATTTGGTCATGCGCTTGGCTAAAAGTCAACTGACCAAAGCAAAAGCTATCAAGTCCGAGTGGCACCGAGAGAAGCAAGTTTAAGGGCTGTTGTGGAGTTTGCCATCCCTAAAACAAGAAATTTCATGGTAAATAGCGTGAGTGGATTCCACCAGATGTTTGCTCTGAAGTTCAACACTGTAATGCCTTTTTTGACAAATTTGTTCAAGAAAAGCATGACATTTGAAAGGATAGAGTGATTCAGAGTGCCTTTGACAGCTTGAAAGTTGCACTGAGGTCTGGACCACTTTTGAAAAATCCAAGTTGCACTAAGCTATTTAAATTGGCTGTTGAAGCCAGCAATGTCAGTGTTGGTGCCGTTTCAGACAAGATACAGATCAAGCAACCAGTGAGTTATTTTAAAACATATTGAATGTGTGTCAACTGTGGTAAAAGACACTTTTGTTTTGGTATTGGCTCTGCAACATCTTAAAATCTACATATCTAACAATTCTACAGAAACTGCATTTGTACAGAACATAATGCTCTAATGTTTCAGTGAAATTTGATAAGAATTTGAAACTGTTGTGTTGGAATTCAATCCTAAAATGATAGAATTGAGAAAGCGTTCACAAGCGGGAAGTGACAATATCATAACAGATGCTTTATCGGATGCAAGTATGGTGGAACTGAATGTTGCAATCAAAAGGACTTTGTAGAAAATGATGGTTATAAATCCTTATATCTTTAATGTAAATATGTTGTTGCTGTCCAAATAGGAAAAGGAGTAGGCCATTCACCCCCATGCATCTCCTGCATTATTCAATGAGATTTTAGCTGATCTGTGGCCTAACTCCATATATCTTGGTCTTTGGTTCATCTTGTTTAATACGTTTCCTTCACTGAAATCCATCAATCTCATATTTTGAATTAGCAACTGATTGAGCATCACTGCTGTTTGTGGAAGAGCCTTCCAACCACCCTTTGAGTGTAGAAGTGCTTCCCAACATCCCTCCTGAAACACCTGGCCCTAATTCTCAGACTCCCTTGTTTTAGAATCCCCAACCAGTGGAAATAACATATCTTCATCTACCCTGATTTTCCTGTTAATATCTTGAAGGCTTCAATCAGATCACCCCTTAACCTTCCAAACTCTACACTTAATTGAAGCTCTATTTCTTGGGGCGGCACGGTGGCTCAGTGGTTAGCACTGCTGCCTCACAGCACCAGGGTCCCAGACTTGGGCAACTGTCTGGGTTGAGTTTGCACACTCTCCCAGCGTCTGCGTGGGTTTCCTCTGGGTGCTTCAGTTTCCTCCCACAGCCCAATGATGTGCAGGTCAGGTGAATTGGCCATGCTAAATTGCCCATAGTGTTAGCTGCATTAGTCAGAAGGAGTTGGGTCTGTGTGGGTTGTGGACTTGTGTGGGCCAAAGGGCCTGTTTCCACACTGGTAGGGAATCTAATCTACAGTATAAGCACTCTTCATAATATAACATCTGAAGTCCAGGTATCAATCTTGCAAACCTATGTTCCCTCCAAAGCCAATCTATCCTTTCTGAGATGTGGTGCTCAGATCCTCTCCTTGTACTCCAAGTGGGGTCTAATCAGGGTTTTGTATAACTGCAGCGTAACTTCTTCATCCTTGTATGTGAAAATGAGGACTGCAGATGCTGGAGATTAGAGTCGAGAGTGTGGTGGTGCTGGAAAAGCACAACCAGTCAGGCAGCATCCGAGGAGCAGGAGAGTCGACGTTTCGGGCAAAGACCCTTCGTCTTATCCAGCCCTCTTAGATATAAAGGCAAGTATTTCATTTGCTTACCTGACTATTTTCTGTACTTGTTTGAGGCATTTTAAAGATCTATGTGCCAGAACCCTAAGTCTCTTTGGACATCTATTTACCATTCCATCTAGAACGTTCCCTGATCTATCCTTCTTGGTCCAAAATGGATAATCTCACACTTGCTTACATTGAACTCCATCTGCCACAGTTTTGCCCATTCATTTGGTCCTTTAGTATCCCTTTATAATTTTATGTTATTGTCTACATTTTCTCCAATTGAAAGAAAAGATTAAACTTATGATCTATCAAGTTGGGTCACACTCTGCCATCTGACTTGTACCGTAATACTATACAGTGACATCCAATTTGCAACCAGCCAACCCTCACTTTTGGTAATGATAATGACTAAATGATCTGTTTATTTTAAAGATAAAGAGCTGTTAGGAAAGAAACAGTCGAAGTATTATAGAATGGTTCAATTATTCTCTGTTGGATTATATGAGTTTGAGTGATGCTCACTATGTTTGATTGGACTCAGAGGAAATAGATAGTGCAAAAGTTGATCGACGTCAGGCTGGGATAAACATGATGCTGACATTTTGTGATTGTAGGGATGTAAATAAGCCTGTTGTACATTTGGAAACTAATGTAATCTTTGCTTTCTTCTGAAATATATAAAATATACACCAGATGGGAGAGACAGACAGCCAACAACAACACAAAAGCAACCAAGTTCTCTTACTAATTTGGCCAGATTTTGCTGTCAAAATAATGCTGTGTTTAATTGCTCATGCTGTTCTAAGTTTGCAAATTGTCCGGTTAAGTTGTGAAACCAATTTCACATCTGCTGATCAAGCTAAATTTCCATTCTAACGCTCTTTCTCTCTCACTTGTTTTTAAAATCCAACTTGCACTTAGTCTCTCTATTTTTATTTCTGTGGTGGATTTGATGGAGGATTATTAGTTCCATTGTCTTGATGTAACTTGTTCTTCTATGTTTGATCCCCATTGCAGCTGAGTTAGACTCAGGACTTGAATTCTTGGCCTGCCCCTGAGAGTTGGAGGCAATGTGACATCCCAAAGTGGGTGGGTCAGGACAACAAGTAGATTGGCACGTTGAGGTTTCTAGATTGTGAAGCAGCAGCGGCTATTGTAAATTTTTACCAAGTTGTATCAGCTGAACAGTTGTATTCCTGTTCTCTTGAGCTCTCTCAGAAGCCACAACAACTTTGAAACCTTGAATGAAGACATAGGGATAAAGATCTGGGAAGCACTGCAATATAACAGACTGCTCCTGTCAAAGAGTGCCAAAAAGTAACTCAGAATGCAGCATCAGCAGTCAACAGCTCAATAACCAGTCTACAGGGAAAAAGCCATATACCGTATATTATTTTTGCCTCTAACTTACCTTCTCAACAGGGACGCACAGTGGCTCAGTGGTTAGCACTGCTGCCTCACAGCACCAGGGACCCAGGTTCAATTCCAGCCTTGGAATTGACTGCCTGTGTAGAGTTTGCACATTCTCCCTGTGTCTGCATGGGTTTCCTCCGGGAGCTCCAGTTTCCTCCCACAGTCCAAAAATGTGCAGGCCAGGTGAATTGGCCATGCTAAATTGCCCATAGTGTTAGGTACATTAGTCAGAGGGGAATGGGTCTGAGCGGGTTACTCTTCGGAGGGTGGGTGTGGACTTGTTGGGCCAAAGGGTCTGTTTCTACACTATAGGGAAACTAATGTAATCTAATTTCACATGCTCATGTGCTGGTTATGAGAAGAGGGGCAGTGAATGCAGGAGTGAGGGTTTTGCAACTAAATGCACGCAGTATACAAAACAAGGTAAATGAACTTGTAACACAAATCAAAATTGGGGTCTTCGATATTGTAGGTATCACAAAGGTGTGACTACGAGGAGATTAGGGCTGGGAACTAAATATCCAAAAAAATGCATCCTATCAGGGTGAAAACATTGGTAGATGGGCAGAGTTGCCTTGGTTAGATTAGATTAGATTACATTACAGTGTGGAAACAGGCCCTTTGGCCCAACAAGTCCACATCCACCCGCCGAAGCGCAACCCACCCATTCCCCTACATTTACCCCTTACCTAACACTACGGGCAATTTAGCATGGCCAATTCACCTAACCTGCACATCTTTGGACTGTGGGAGGAAATCAGAGCACCCGGAGAAAACCCACGCAGACAAGGGGAGAACGTGCAAACTCCACACAGTCAGTCGTCTGAGGCGGGAATTGAACCCGGGTCTCTGGCGCTGTGAGGCAGCAGTGCTAACTACTGTGCCACCGTGCCGTACCGTGGTAGTAAGACATGAAATAAAATAAAATAAAATCATTAGCAAATCAATAAAATCAAAGGCATAGAATCTTTG
Organism: Chiloscyllium punctatum; assembly: GCF_047496795.1. Lineage (NCBI taxonomy): Eukaryota > Metazoa > Chordata > Chondrichthyes > Orectolobiformes > Hemiscylliidae > Chiloscyllium > Chiloscyllium punctatum. The sequence goes on from NC_092775.1 coordinate 58,321,625, forward strand.
CGGGTAGATTTGAGGAACTGCAAAGGAAAAAAGACCCTATTGGGAGTTGTGCACAGGCCTCCTAGTAGCAGACAGGATGTGGGGAAGAAAATAAATCAGGAAATAAAAAAGGCATGTAAGAAAGACACTGTTACAATAATTACTGAGGACTAGGAAGACTATGTTGGTAGCAGGTCCCAAGAAAAGGAATTTGTGAAATGTCTACAAGATGGTTTTGGAGCAATTTGTTGTAGAACCCATTAAGGAACAGGCAATTCTGGATTTGATGATGTATAATGAGGCAGATTTGATTAAGGAACTTAAGGAGAAGGAACTCCTGGAAAGCAGTCACTATAATGTGATATTGTTCAGCCTACAGTTTGAGGGGAAGACACTGGAATCTGATGTAATGGTATTACAGTTGAATAAAGGGAACTACAAAGACATGAGGGAGGTGCTGGCCAGTGTTGATTGCAAGGGGATCCTAGCAGAGGAGATGATGCAGCAGTAATGGTAGGAGTTACTGGGGGGTAATTCAGGAGACACCGAAGAAATTCATCCCAAGGAATAAGGAGCATACTAAGTGGAGGATGAGGCAACCGTGACTTACAAGGGAAGTCCAAGACAACATCAAAACAGAATTAAGTGCATACAATGTGGTGAAGATTAGTGGGAAGCCAGAGGATTAAGAAGCCTTTAAAAACCAGCAGAGGATAACAAAAAAACAGTAAGGAGGGAGAAGATGAAATATGAGGGTACACCAGTTAGTAATATCAAAGAAGATCACAAGAGTTTTATTTGATATATAAAATGTGTAAGAGGCAAGAGTGGGTATTAGACAGTTGGAATACGAGGCCGGAGAAGCGGTAGTGGGGAACAAAGAATAGCAGAGGAAATGAATACATACTTTGCATCAGTCTTCTCAATGGAAGATGCAAGCAACATACCAGAATTTCAAGAGAGTCAGGAGACAGAGGTGAGTGAAGGACAAGGTGCTGGGGAAACTGAAAGATCTGAAAGTGGATAAATCACTTGGACTGGATGGACTACACCCCAGAGTCCTGTAGGAAATAGCTGAGGAAATTGTAGAGGCATTGGTGGTGATCTTTCAGGAATCGCTGAAGTCAGGGAGGGTCCCAGAGGACTGGAAAATGGCTTAATGCAGCATGCCTGTTTAAGGAGAGAGGGAGGCAGAAAACAGAAAACTATAGGCCAATTAGCCTGACCTCAGTCATAGTAGGATTTCAGAATCCATTATTAAGGACTTGAAGTTCATGGTAAAATAGGGCTGAGTCAAGGGAAGGTCAACCCTGACAAATCTATTAGAATTCTTTGAGGAGGTAATGAGCAGGTTAGACAAAGGAGATAGTAGATGTCATCTATTTCAATTTCCAGAAGGCCTTTGACAAGGTGCCACACAGGGGTTTGCTAAAAAGGATAAGAACTCATGGTGTTAGAGGCAAAGTACTGGAATGGATAAGGATTGGCTGACTGGCAGAAGGCAGAGTATAGGGATAAAGGAACCTTTTTCAAGAAGGCAGCCAGTGATTAGTGGAGTTCCACAGGGGTCCATGTTGGGACCACTACTATTTACGTTATACATGAAAGATCTGGACAGTGGGACTAAGAGCATTGTTGCTATGTTTGCAGATGACAAAGATAGGTGGAGGGACAGGTAGTATTGAAGTAGCAGGGAGGCTACTTGGACAGGCTAGGATAGTGACAAAGAAGTGGCAGATGGAATACAATGTGGGAAGGTGTGAGGTTATGCACTCTGGTAGGAACAATACAGGAATAGCCTCTTTTTTAAATGGGCAAAGGTTTTGGAAACCTGAAGCGCAAAGATATTTGGAATCCTACTTCAGGATTCTCTTAAAATTGAGATAAAGGTTTAGTCGGTGATTAGTAAAGTGAATGCAATGCTATCATTCATCTCACAAGAACTATAATACAAGAGCAGGAATGTACTGCTGAGGTTGTCTAAGTATCTGGTCAGATTGCATTTGGAATATTGTGAGCAGTTTTCGGCCCTGTATCCAAGGAGAGATGTGCAGCCCTTGGAGGAAATTTACAGTAATGATCCTGGGGATGAAGGGCTTGTCATACGTGGAGCAATTAAAGGACTCTGGGTCTGTACTCGATGGAGTTTAGAAAGGTTGGGGGGGATCTGATTGAAACTTATAGAATACTGAGAGAGGACATCATGGGTTTTTTTTTCCACTAGTAGGAGACACTAGCAGCCAAGAGCAGAGAAACCTATCAGCCATGATGGAATGGCAGAGTGGACTCAAGGGCCAAATGGCCTAATTCTGCTCCTAACTCTTTTGGTCTTATGGGAGTTAAAAATTCAAAAGTCTATAAGGATTTTAAAAAGGGCAATGGAACAACTGGTTAATTACACAACTGGAGTATTAGTAATGGAAGATATAGACAAAGGCAAGTTATCAGAGAGACAGCATAGTTAGAGTCGAGGAGCAAGAGATGGCTTAAACTGTAATTTTTAAATTAAAAAGACTGTAACAGTAACTATGGGTGTCCTGACAGCAATGAAAATAGCAAAACGTAAAACTTCAGAGATTACAGAGGCTTGTAGCAACATGAAGGCTGTTTTAACAGAAGACTTTAATTTTCATGCAGATTGAAAAACCAAAGTACCAAAAAGAAAGTGAATTTGTTCAATACAATACAATTCAATGCAGCACAGGAGCAGGCCCTCCTGCCCACCAAGGCTGCACCTAATTTTAATTCTTATTTAGACTTTCCTTGAATGTATAGGAGAAGTTTTCTGGAACGACCAGTTATTTCTAGAACAAACAAAGTGAGATTCAGTAATAGGTAATGAGCTGTGTTAATAATGTTACAGAAATGACATTCTATTTACTCTTTTCATTGATGTAAATGATTATGATATGATTCAAAGTTAGGATTAAATAGGAGAAATGTAGCAGTTACAAAAGGAGAAAGTTCAAAATGCAAAATGGGTGAATGCATCAGATTTTGGCATTAAGCTGTTAAAAACGTGAAGCTTGATTCCGATCCAATGTCAACTCTTCTTCTCCAGGTTTGACCAGGACGGAGCAAGGGAAGGCAATCTATCCTTTGCCAACACTATCCCCTCCCCATACACACATCCTGTCGGTTGGAAAAAGAACCCTGTCCATGATTGGGAATCTCACTAGCGTGGCATTTGACTCCACACCTCTTTCCCTGGATGGGGATTGATTCTATCTGCTCCTGTATCCCACTCTGGAGCCCACCCTGAGCCAGATTGAAACACACCAGGGACAGGAGGCGCAAGCTGTAGAATTGAACTCCATAGCCTCGGGTGATTCTCACTCTCTCCAAAATCTGCTCTGCTAATATCCAGACCAAGAAATCCTATAGTTTGTCACACCTCACTGGGGTAGCACACTGGAAATCAAGCACTGCTATTCCCAAAGTCATCACAAACTTAAATATTTTAAGATGTCTTCAATATTCCCCACATTTTTATTCCCAGGTTGACAGAAAGCATGGATCAGGTTTCTTGTACTTAACAAGAATATATAATTAAATAGATTCTAGCTATTGATGAACAGTTACAAATCATCAGTGTAGGGCTCTACAGTTAAACACTAACTCCCTTATAAACCACACTTAAATGCCAAAAATCTGACACATACGCCCATTTTACATGTTAGAGTTCTCCCCTTGGTAACTATTCTATTTCTCCTATGTAAACCTAACATGTGATCATAATATGGTCACAGTCACACCAATGAAAAAATAAATTAAACTCCCTTACTGTAATATAATTAATATAGCTCATTACTTATCACAGACAGACACAAATGGGAAATAAAGTATGGTGTTGTAACCTCCAGAGACAACGGTACATACATAGACAAAAATACAATGAAGACACTTAGAGCTTTATAAAACACAATTCATGTATTAAGTACTTAAATGAATGACACATACTTTTAATTACTAGAGACACCTTAATCACTGTCTTTCACTACTCTGATTTCTCTAACTAAACCTAAACATTATTTGCTGGGAGAGTTGTCAGCTGGCAAGTCTGAAACTCTGCTCGACATCTTCACCACATCTCCTGAGTTAGGGTATCTTCCTGCAAATTGAATCTTCAAAGTGCTGCTGAACAAAGGGATTTCATCAGGCTCTTTATACACAAGTCTCTCTGCCAAGTGTATGCTGTATTTGGAATTATCCATGCACGAGACCAATCCTGAATGTTTTGGCCAAATGCACGCCTTATTTGGTAGAGAAGCAGTTACTGACTTCTTGCAGCCTTAGCTCTCAGTGTGACTCAGTGTAATTCCATTCACATCACAGCCCATTGTAAAGGCTCTTATCAGTTCCTGCTATCTTTGGCCTTATCCAACAATGGGTCTTATCTATGGAGGAACAGGGAGAGCAGCTGAATGGTCCCTGTTCACAGGATCTGCTGAGATGATTTGTGCACTGATCTGAAAACTGCCTCTCAGTTCTCCTTCTCCAGATGCTGCCATCATTTTGCAGTAGGCACAGGGTGGCTGCTTCACATTTATAAAAAGGCCTCTGACCGATTCATCAAATGTCATAGCTTAAAGCAACTACTGAAGAAAAAACAAGTAGCTATTATTTCAGAGAATGAATTGAACTTCTGAGCTTGTCTAGATCTGTTGGCTTCTCCTTATCACGTTCGCAAGTCCAAGCTACCTGAGAACCAATCACAGTCATTGGTAGGCAGAGAATACTTATCATCAATAACCGTTAACTAGTCCACAGACCAATCAACTCTTGTTACCAGCTGAGACTCCATTTGTATACACCCTTTGACTCCAGCTCATCTGCAAACTATACTTTGACTACTGTTCAAACAAGTAACTATATAAATTATACTTACAATGGCTGTCAGGGAACTTGCTTTTAGAAACTGCAGCAATTCTTCAACAATCCTCTATTTTAAAAGTAGTTCTTTTCCCATTTCAGTCCACAATTAAAAGTACAAAAATATAAAAGGGCAGCCTTTGCAATTTTAGTAAGTCTACATTTAATGAGGTAGACAAAGACCGACAAACTGGTCAAATTATTGTTGGGCATATTTACTGATAAGGTCATTTAAAAATAACTTAGCTTAATGCAGCATTTGTGATGCATTCTGTGGTCTTCTAGATGTTAATCCATGTAAAATATACCACATGCAATTATGTTCTGTTCAGTTAGATACCTTGAAGTTTATTTACAACACTTTTAGAAGGTTCCAATATAACAGAGTTACATGCATATTCTAGGCTCTGTGCTTACTGATGTTACTGTACATACACACATAACTGATTCAATCGCAGAGAGAGAGAGAGACTAACTGAAGGCAAGGCAGGTCTCTTTAGACCAGAATGTTACATGTCGCAGTGCCAAGTAACTGTCTTAAAGATACAAACCTGGCTGGTCAGGAATCTAGGTCATAATGTTATTATCAATATACCCTTGGGAGACAACAGTTCTGTTTACAAAATAAAGCAACTCACTTTTTGTTCATGAGACCATTGCTTATAGGCTAGCATTTATTTCCTATCCCTAATTGGAGTTATAAGTCATCCGCATTGATGCTGACCTGGAGACACATTTGATTTGAACTATTATTGTCACATAGAGCCATAGAGCTGTACAGAATGGAAACAGACCCTTCGGTCCAACTTATCCATCCTGACCAAATATCCTACATAAATCTAGTCCCATTTGCCAGCGTTTGGCCCATGTCCCTCGAAACCCTTCCTATTCATATACCCATCCCGATGCCTTTTAAGCACTTCCTCTGGCAGCTCATTCCATACATGCACCACCCGTTGTATGAAAAAGTTGCCCCTTTGGTTCCTTTTAAAACTTTCCCCCCTTAACATAAACTGATTCCTTCTTATTTTGGAATCTCCCACTCCAGGGAAAAGACCTTGACTATTCACCCTATCCATGCCCCTCATGATTTTATAAACCTCCACAAGGTCATGTACCTAAGCGCAGTGAAACATTTTGTTTTGTGTGCAGTACAGACAGATCATACCATATAATGATCATCGGGTGATATGACAGAACGAGGAATACAAAGCTTTGGCTGCAAAGGAGGTGCAACAAAGCAAGATCAACGTTAGATTTGAAATTAGAGAGATCTGTTCAGAAGGCTAATAGCAGCAGGGAAGAAGCTGTTCTTGAACATGTTGATAGGTGTGTTTAAGCTTTTTGTATCTCCTGCCTGACACACGTAGAACAGACCAGGTGAGCATAGCAAATTTCTTTCCCCAAAGGATATTAGTGAACTAGATGGGTTTTTACAACACTTAACAGTGGTTTACATGATCATCATTAGACTAATTCTTTCATTCCAGATTTTATCATTGAATTGAAGTTATTGAAATTCGATTGTGATTATTTGAATGTTAGCCTGAGGATCCTGATTTTTAGATTGGTGGTATTACCATTAGATCCTTTGGACAGTCAACTAAAAAGAGAGATAACACTAATGAAAGGAAGGATATATAGCAAGCTAAACGATAGCATGGATCGAGATGATTGGAATTGATATCAGGAATAATAAAGGAAGACACAGTGCAACAATAAGATCTGAAAAGAGAAAACAAAAAGAAATTTGTGATGGATATCGAGATGACCGTAAAACATTTGATACTCAGAATTAAAACAGTTATGAAAAGTATTGTGAGTCGGTGAAAAACAGAAGGAGATAAAATTACAAATGGAAACAACAAAATGTTACTCTCAGTCCTCATGTTACAAGAAGAGTGGAATAGACCTGACAAGTCAATGAATGAAGGATTGAATCTTGCTAAAGTTAATGTAAACAAGAACACAGTATTATTGCTAAAACGTCATGTTGCCTGAATTTTTTGTTTTGTATTCTCAACGCAAGTGGAAGGATTCCAAATTTCAAATTTATATTCCAGGAGAAAAGAGGTGCTGATTGGTTGACAAATCAGTTCTAACTGGCTGAGGTGTTGCCACAGGGAAAGCAACAGGGAACTCAATGCTCCTGGTACCTCTGGGTAATTTAGCAAACATATTCCTTTAGTTTGCAGAGAATGGGTCACCTTGCATATGAACTTAAAATGTATTGAAACAAATAACAGGGCTAAAGAATGACAAAACCCCTGGGCCTGGTAGTTTCCACCCCAGGGATTTCTATTTTCTTTAGCCATCATCTTCCAAAGTTTTCTCAACTCAGAAAGTGTTCCTTCTGGTTGGCAATATGCAAATTCAACTCCATTATTTAAAAACGTGAGAGAGGGAAATCAAGAAATTATAGAGCTGTTAGTCCAGCAGCTGTTGTGGGAAAGTGATTGGAATCTATAATTACAGTCAGAGTGAATGAGAACTTGGAGAAATTTGAGCTGATTAGGGAGAACCGACATGAGTTTGTCAAGGGTAGGTCGTGTCTAATGAACCTAATTGAATTTTTTGACGAAGTAATTAAAGTATTAAACAGGGCATTACATATGTGTGTCATTTATATGGACTTCCTTGATGTGATTTTACAAAAGGTAATGTTAGCTGAAATTAAAGCTCATCAAATTGATGGAAAATATTCTTCTGGTCAGGTGAGTGAGTGGTTAGGCCATAGAAGCAGGAAGTAGGGACAATACATATGTCCTCAAATTGGAAACAATTGACTCAACTATTCTCTATATCTATGAATGACATAGAAAGCACAATGGTGAGCCAGCTAGCTAAGCTTGCCAATGGTGCACAGTAGGTAATCCAGATGGGAGCAGAAAATGACTACAGAACATTGATGGACCAAGTGATTGGACAAAACTATGGGAAAGGTTTGGGGTGAGAGGGGAAAGATATAAAAGAGACCTAAGGGGCAACTTTTTCACAGAAAGGATGGTACATGTATGGAATGAGCTGCCAGAGGATGTGGTGGAGGCTGGTACAATTACAACATTTAAAAGGCATTTGGATGGGTATATGAATAGGAAGAGTTTAGAGGGATAGGGGCCGGGTGCTGGCCGGTGGGACTAGATTGGGTTGGGATATCTGGTCGGCATGGACAGATTGGACCGAAGAGTCTGTTTCTATGCTGTACATCTCTATGACTCTATAACTGTGAGATCATCCACTTTGGACTGAAAAAAACAACCAATCAGGATTTTTTTTTAAGTGGCATGCCATTTAAAATAGGAGAATTGATCACTACAATGTGAGAGAGTGGTGGTTATCAGATAGTTGTCAGACTGTAGTAGAGTTCCTGAGGGGTCAGTATTAGGAATGTTGCTCTCCAGATATGTTATAATCGAAACCTGGTGTGAGGCCTTAATTTCAGAATTTGAAAATGATACAAAACGTGAAGAGGAGGATGTTGAACCACAAAAGGACAAATGAGCAGACAGGTCATAGATGAAAATCAATACAAGGAAGTGTGAAGTGACCCATTTTGGTGGAAAGAAATCAGAAAGTCAATAGAAAGTCACGTGCCTGAATTTTAAAGGGGGTGCAGGGCAGAGGAACCTGGGTGTGTATGTGCATAGGTCATTGAATGTGGCAAGAGAAATTGAGGGTATGGTTAACAAAATTTACAGCATCCTCGGTTTTCGAAGCATTGAGTTCAAAAACAAGGAAGTTATTTTAGATTAGATTACTTAGTGTGGAAACAGGCCCTTCAGCCCAACAAGTCCACACCGACCTGCAACCCAGCCAGACCCATTCCCCTACATTTACCCCCTCATCTAACACTACGGGCAATTTAACATGGTCTTGTTTTACTGGTGCAAAACTTTAACTATAGGTCAGGATATAGAACAGGGGATTTTGTTCACGCTATTTTGAAACTTCTTCTGGGACTCTACCAAGTTGACCAATAGAAACTAAGAAATATTGGCCAAGAAGGATGTGACCTTTGACAGATTGCTTGATACACTTTCCAACACAATTTACGAACATTTAGCACTCTATATTACATTATATTGTATGTAATTTTTGCAGAGACTCTACCCTGTTAACTCAATACGGATCTTGAGTAGACCTGGCCTGTGTACCTTACTCCCAACAGTGATCAAAGTACTTGTCCGGGAGATAATTTCTAAAGTGTTTTTCTAACCATTCAGGGTCATTCTATGAACATTCTGGATCTACCTCAAGTTTCTCAGAAAAGGCAATCAAGCTGAGACCTGGAAAAGACAAAATGAAAAGATTTGATGGAACCATTCAAACTCATGTGGGGTTTGGATACAGAAGATAGGGAGAAACTGCTTCCATGGGCAGAAGGGTCATGAACCAATAGCTCAGTTTGGAGAGCATTAGACTGAAGATCTAAAGGTCCCTGGTTCAATCCTGGGCTTCAGCAAAAGCAACCTTGCTTGAGTGCTCCCTCCTTCATTGGGGTGGCACAGTGGCTCAGTGGTTAGCACTGCTGCCTCGCAGTGCTAGGCACCTGAGTTCGATCCCAGCCTCGGGCGACTGTGTGGAGTTTGCACATTCTCCCCATGTCTGCGTGGGTTTCCTCTGGGTGCTCCGGTTTCCTCCCACAGTCCAAAGATGTGCAGGTCAAGTGAATTGGTCATGCTAAATTGCCTCTAGTGTTAGGTGCATTAGTAGGGGAATGGGTCTGGGTGGGTAACTCTTCAGAGGGTCAGTATGGGGAATGGAATCTAATCAATGGAGATTAACAAAGAACAGAAGGTGTCACAAGGAAAACACTTTTTTTACACTCAGTGAGGGTTAGGATGTGCCTGAGAGTGTGGTGGAGGCAGATTCAATTGTGCTTTTTTAAAAGGAAGTGGGATTATTATCTGAAGAGAACAAATTGCAAGACTACAGATGGAAGGACAGGAGGTATGGAGCTAGCTGGTTGCTCTGGCAGAACCTGTACTGACATGAAGTAACAAATGACCGCCTCTGTGCTCTGCTCATTCTATGCTTCTATGGCTAATCTGGATGACCAGATGGCACAAGGCCAAAAGCAAATTAACAAAAAATGCCACTTTGCTTATGATTATAAGCAAATATAATTATAATTAATATAATTATAACAATTATGGAGCAATTATAATCAAGATATAAATCAAAATGAACATAACAGATGCTATCAGAATAGTATTTCCCATGTAGATGGCCTGGTCAATCCAGTGGTCACCAAATATATGAACAACCTGTGCGTGGTGCCACTCCAGAGATTCCCAGAAGATGGCATAGCCATGAGGGAGGCAGTGAAGCCAGGACAAGAACCCCCTATATGTGGCAACAAGCTTGGACCTGGATGAGTACCTTTCTTGGATCAGATTGATCGTTTTTTTAGATTAGATTACTTACAGCGTGGAAACAGGCCTTTCAGCCCAACAAGTCCACACCGACCTGCCGAAGCATAACCCACCCAGACCCATTCTCCTACATTTACCCCTTCATCTAACACTACGGGCAATTTAGCATGGCCAATTCACCTGGCCTGCACATTTTTGGATTGTGGGAGGAAACCGGAGCACCCGGAGGAAACCCACGCAGACACGGGGAGAATGTGCAAACTCCACACAGAGAGTCGCCTGAGGCGGGAATTGAACCCGGATCTCTGGCGCTGTGAGGCAGCAGTGCTAACCACTGTGCCACCGTGCCGCCCACTATCTTATCTCAACCTGAACATGAATTTTAGTCCAGACCTGTTCTGGGCCCTGACACTGATGTAAAGCGAGATGTTGGATCCAACCCTAACATTGAGGTAGAATTTCCATCCTGCACGATCTCTGCCCAAATTAGGGATGGTATCAAATTGAAAGAAAAGACTTACAATGTTGGCAAGGCAAATGGCAGGCCGTGTTGCAGAAAACAGTATCCAAAAGATTGAACAGACAACATGAGATTAACTCCTCCCATGAAGATATCAAGAAGGAGCTAAACAATGCTGGGAGGAATTACCCAGTATGTTTGTCTCTCTAAGTTGTGACCCAGAATGTTTCAGTCACAGTAATGTATACTCTCTCTTCAGGATAGCCCAAAATCTTACAAAGGTCTTTCATGTAACACCACTGTAATGTAACTAGCTATTATATATTATGTGATAGACACGAAATAACTGTACAGAGACCAGTATCCCATCACCCTTTAGTTACATGTGCACGGTATACTAGCTGTGGCCAGCCAGCTCAGAGTCAATCCCCTAAACTGGGGCGATTCTGAATCCCCTGGTTAATTTTTTTGTATTTTATTAACCAATACAAATTACAAACAATTAACATTAACAACGGTATACAAGAAACAGCAATTTACAGAGGAAAGGGGCAGCAAAGCCAGACCGCAAACCCCACCCTACAACCAATTCACAGGGAAATTAGGACGAACCTCAAACCCCACCTTACATCAAAAAGGAAACAGTAAATGAAATCACATCTAGACAAGCAGAGTTAATCTCTTACCAACAAACAGAGTCCTTTCTGGTACACAGTATCCATTACCATAAACAGTTCTCTTCGTAATGCAGAGTCCATTCCCAGGAACAGTCCACTGCAGAATGTAGAAGACATTGGCAGAGATAGAGCCCACAACCAAAGGCAGAGAATCCCCTGGTTTTATATATATATATTGTTTATTTTTATTAAACAATACACAGTTTACAAAACAGTGAACATTAACAGCTGTATCCAGGGAAACAGCAATTTTTCAAGGGAGTGAAGCGGCAACGTCAGGCCCTAAACCCTAACGTTCAACCAGTTTTCAGGGAAATGAGGACAAACCTCAAATCTCACTTTCTATCATCACAAAACAATAACAAATACATATAAACTAGTCCAATTACATAAAGAACAGTGCATAAAATACAGAACCCCCCCCAACAACCCACCCATCCCTTCCACATTCCCCTGGTTAGATTTTTTTTTCTTTTTTGTTGTGATGCCCTGTTTATATTTCGTTTTCTCAACTGAGGAGATTCTAATCTCCTGGTTATACTTTTTTTGAAGTCACCCTTTATTTATTTGGGTGCAGTACACTGGCTGTGGCTAGCCAGCTTGGAGTCAGTCCCCTGAACTGAGGAGATTCTAAATCTCCTGGTTATTTTTTTGAATTCTGAATCTCCTGGTCTTTTTTTTAGAAGCAGGCCCAGGCTTCAGCAGCAGCGGCGGCGGTGTTGGTGGTGGTGTTGGTGGTGGTGGCGGTGTTGGTGGTGTTGGTGGTGGTGGTGGCGGTGTTGGTGGTGGTGGCGGTGTTGGTGGCGGTGTTGGTGGTGTTGGTGGTGGTGGTGGCGGTGTTGGTGGTGGTGGTGGTGGTGGCGGTGTTGGTGGTGTTGGTGGTGGTGGTGGCGGTGTTGGTGGTGGTGGCGGTGTTGGTGGTGGTGGCGGTGGTGGTGGTGGTGGTGGTGGTGGCGGTGGTGGTGGTGGTGGTGGTGGCGGTGTTGGTGTTGGTGGTGGTGGTGGTGGTGGTGGCGGTGTTGGTGGTGGCGGTGTTGGTGGTGTTGGTGGTGGTGGTGGCGGTGTTGGTGGTGGTGGTGGTGGTGGCGGTGGTGGTGGTGGTGGCGGTGTTGGTGGTGGTGGTGGTGGTGGCGGTGTTGGTGGTGGTGGTGGCGGTGTTGGTGGTGGTGGTGGTGGTGGTGGCGGTGTTGGTGGTGGTGGTGGCAGTGTTGGTGGTGGTGGTGGTGGTGGTGGCGGTGGTGGTGGTGGTGGTGGTGGCGGTGTTGGTGTTGGTGGTGGTGGTGGTGGCGGTGTTGGTGGTGGTGGTGGCGGTGTTGGTGGTGGCGGTGTTGGTGGTGTTGGTGGTGGTGGTGGCGGTGTTGGTGGTGGTGGTGGTGGCGGTGGTGGTGGTGGTGGTGGTGGCGGTGTTGGTGGTGGTGGTGGTGGTGGCGGTGTTGGTGGTGTTGGTGGTGGTGGTGGCGGTGTTGGTGGTGGTGGTGGTGGCGGTGTTGGTGGTGGTGGTGGTGGCGGTGTTGGTGGTGTTGGTGGTGGTGGTGGTGGTGGTGGCGGTGGTGGTGGTGGTGGTGGTGGTGGCGGCGGTGTTGGTGGCGGTGGTGGTGGTGGTGGTGGTGGCGATGTTGGTGTTGGTGGTGGTGGCGGTGTTGGTGTTGGTGGTGGTGGTGATGGTGGTGGTGGTGGTGGCGGTGTTGGTGGTGTTGGTGGTGGTGGTGGCGGTGTTGGTGGTGGCGGTGTTGGTGGTGTTGGTGGTGGTGGTGGCGGTGTTGGTGGTGGTGGTGGTGGTGGTGGCTGCCTGTGCAGCTGAACACAGCTCAAAATAAAGAAAACAAAAACACGAACAAACAATAAAGAAAGCCAAACAAAAAAAAACAAGTATCTTCCTAAATAAGGAGGGGGGGGGGGGTAAAAAGGGAAAGAAACTCTCCTCCTCAGTACAGCAGGAACACATTGATTGTAGCACCAACCAGCACAGAGTCAGCTCCTGAAACTGAGGAGACTCTGAATCTCATGGTAATTTTTTTTAAATTTTATTGAACAATATACAGTTTACAGGAAAAACAGTTAACATTAACAGCTGTATACAGAGAAACAGTAATTTTACAAGGGAGAGAAGCAACAAAGACAGGCCCCAAACCGTACCGTTCAACCAGTTTTCAGGGAAATGAGGACAAACCTCAAATCCCACTTTCAGTCACAAAACAGTGACAATGACAGTACAATCACAGAAAACAGTGCATAAAGTACAGACACCCCTACCTCAAGCAACCCAGCAAGCCACCCATCCCTCCCACCTTCCGGCCACTCTAAAGGCAACCCGCCCCTTCCGGCTCTCGGTCCACCCTTCCAGTTAATCTCCTGGTTATATTGGTCAACCAGGTCTTCTTGAGTGGACCAGGTTAACAACCCCAGTCAAGGATCTCACAGTCAATGAGATCCACATGGTTCCAATCACTACATAAACATATTCTATTTATAAAGATTCAGCTTATCTTCTGCTGAGGATTCATGTTGACATCCTTCCCCATTTGGTAACCATTATCAGGAACATCAATAAGAAAGATTCGTAGTTAGTGAAGCACATAAGATACTTCATGTGGTTCTAGTGGAAATGGTCACAAACGATACCATGCCTATATCTGAATATATATCACATAGCAAAAGACAGACATTATACATATCATACATGGCTCAAATATACATTATATTCAAAAGAAATCCTCAATTCTACAAAGACTACAACCACCTGAGAAGAAGAAAGAATACATTCCCATCAGAACATATCCTTAAACATTCAGTAGCTTAAAAGTACAAAGAGTTTATCAGCTTCTTGGAATGCAGCAACTTGCCATTAAAAAAAAACACTAATTTCAAAACTAAGCTTGTCTTTCAAAGCTCAAAATATCTAGTGTTGGAGAAATAAATTGAAAAAGCTTTTGACGGCCAAGTATAATACAACCAAAGGAAAAATCTTAATGATAATCTGTGACGCAGCAGTTATTATCGGGCACCCCAAGTAATTTAAGTCCCTTGGAGGAAAGGTGAATATTCTTACATTTAAGGAAAAATTCTAGGCTGAGAAGCTAAAAGGAAGTTTAAATCAATACATTTAGGAAATGAACATTGTTGAAATAATTTTAAATTGCCTGGAACATCTGAAAAAAAATTTAACACTCATGAAATAATTGTAAAAATGGCAATATAACTCTAAAGGCATCTGAAGTTTATAATAAGTCAGTCTTTCGAGAAAAAATATACTTTGTTATGAAATCAAAAAGGGCTTAAAGACAGGTAAAGGTACAATGCTAAGTTTGTCACAGACAAAAAGCAGATAAAGAGCAAACCATCCGTGTTGTTAAAAGAGATGCCATACCGCTAAGGAAAGGGTGAAACAACGTGAATTTACACAATTCCTCCATCTTGGGAGGAAATAAAGATATAACATTGCTTCATTTTAAAGTATTTTAACAATCTTTAAATGCTTGGAAATACTTTTTGCAACACAAATACACAATTCTGAAAAGTACTTAAAATTTTCAACATTAATGAATGGAAATTGGGGAAATATTTCCGGAAAAGGAAAATAAAGAGATTGAAGTCAATATAGTTCATTAAACACCAAAGCTTCTTACTGTGTCCATTTCTGGTCACCCTGTTATAGGAAGGATATTATTAAGCTGGAGAGGGATCAGAAGAGATTTACCAGAATGTTGCTGGGTATAGAAGGTTTAGTTGTAAGGAGAGGCTGGATAGGCTAGGACATTTTTCACTGGGATGTAGGAAGTTGAGGGGAGACTTTATAGAGGTTTACAAAATCATGAGGGGGTATAGGCAAGGGGAGTGGCGGGTGTCTTTTCCTGAGGGTGGGGGATTTCAAGTCCGGGGGGGGCACATTTTTAAACTGAGAGGAGAAAGGCTTTAAAAAAGACGTGATGGGAATTTTTTTACACAGGGAATGAGTCACATGTGGAAACTTCCAGGGGAAGTGATGGATGCAGGTACAGTTACAATGTTTAAAAGATATTTGGATAAGTACACGAATAAGAAATGTTTGGAGGGATACGAGCCAAGCGCAAGCAGGCAGTTCTGATTTAGTTTGGGATTATGGTCGACATGGACTGATTGGACCTAAGGGTCTACTTCCATGCTGTATAACTCTATGTGATAATGCCTTATTAGCAATTCATCTTCATTATCTAGTAATAAATTAATTACAATATTCAAAAATCTCTCTGAAGAGGAAAACATTGAATGCAATTGAAGTGATTGCATAATTTAAAACATTGAATAGAAAATCCTTAGTAAAACCACAGGCTAAATTGAAGGGTAAGTCCACATTATTGTTACTGAAACTTTCTGGTATACAAAGAGAGATGAGCACATAGGTTAAGCATTCCCAGGATCAATCCTTAATATCCTGATGGGTTGAACCTATGCTTGGATTTCAGTAAAGGGTTTCAAGTACTAAAAACCTTAATCAATGACTGTATTTTTTTCCTCTTCTCCTTCTACACCTTGATTATCTTGTGTTTGTGAAAAAAATTAGTGTTTATTCAACTCCTCTGCCAATTCCCAGTTCCCCATTACTGTTTCTCTGACCTTGTTCTCTGAGGACTTATATTCACTTTGGCTTCTCTCTTCCTTTTTGTATATTTAAATAAGCTGTTACTGCCTCTTTTTATGTTGCTGGCTAGTTTACTCTCAAAGTTTCTCTTCACTTTTTTTTGGTCATCTTTTGCTGGTTTGAAAATTTTCCCAATCATCTGGTTTACCACTAATATTTGCCACGTATTATGTATTTCTTGTTCCAATTTTATGCTATGCTATCCTCAAGTTCTCTGTTTAACCATGGTTGGCTTATTCCTTTCCTAGAACCCTCCTTTCTCCCCAGGATACACAGAGGAACCTTGATTATCTGGCATTCGATTATCCGAATATTGAATTATCTGGCAAGATCGCAAGGTTAAACTATGTTATCTGGCATTTGATTGTGGGAAAATGTGAAATTCATTTGGAAGGGAAAACAATAGAAAAGATTATTACTTAAACGGAGAAAAACTGCAGAAACAAAGGAACTTGGGGGCAATTTATTCAAGAAATACAGAAAGCTAGCACACAGGTGCAGCAGGTAATCAGGAAGGCTAACGGAATGTTGACAACAGGAACAGAAGTTACCAGAAAAGCCCAGCAGGTCTGGCAACCTATGTGAAGAGAAATCAAAGTTAATGTTTCGGGTCCGGCAACGCTTCCTCAGAACTGATGGTAGCTCGGAAAATGTTGGCTTTTTATTCAGAAGATCGGGTGTGGAGAGGGGTAAGGATAGAGAGAGATAGGTATGGATAGAGTCCAAAGAGAGAACAGTTGGCCAGACAAAGGAATCGATAATTATCTGGCTAAGAGGGTGAATAGCTGTTAATGGGTACAGTTAGTGGTTAACAATGGCTAGTGTGTAATAGTAGACTAGGTGATAAAAACGTCTGGTGTGTGGGGAAGGGGGCTAGGACATGGGAGAGTTCAGGCCCTAAAATTATTGAACTTAACATCGAGTCTGGGAGGCTACAGGGTCCCCAAGTAGAAAACGAGGTGCTGTTCTGCCAGCTCACTCTGAGCTTCATTGGAGCACTGCAGCAAGCCTGAGGCAGAGACGTTGGCCAGGGAACAGGGTGGGGTGTGGAAGTGGCAGGCAGCTGGAAGCTCAGGGTTTTTTGAGCAGACAGAATGTAGATGTTCTGTGAAGTGGTCACTCAGTCTACACTTCATTTCCCCAATGTAGAGGACACCACATTGTGAGCAGCGGATGTACTAAACTAGATTGTGTGAAATCCAGGTAAAGTGTTGCTTCACATGAAAGATATCATAGAATCATAGAATCCCTACAGTGTGGAAACAAGCCCTTTGGCCCAACAAGCTCACACCAATCCCATGAAGAGTAACTCACCCAGACCCATTTCCCTACCCTATTACTCTACAGTTACCCCTAACTAATGCACCTAACCTACACATCCCTGAACACTATGGGCAATTTAGCATGGCCAATCCACTTTACTTGCACATCCTTGGACTATGGGAGGAGACTGGAGCACCCAGAAGAAACCCACGCAGACACTGGGAGAATGTGCAAACTCCACACACAGTCACCCAAGGCTGGAATCAAGCCCAGGTGCCTTGCGCTGTGAGGCAGCAGTGCTAACCACTGAGCCACTCTACTGACCTTGTTTAGGCACTTGGATATTGAGGAGGGAGGAGGTAAATGAGTGGTGTTACACCTTCGGCGATTGCAGGGGAAGGTGCCATGGGGCTATTGGTGGGTGTTGGAAGTGAAGGAAGAATGGACCAAGGTGTCCCAGAGGGAATAGTCTCTCTGGAAAACAGACAAGGGAGTGGAAGGGAATATGTGTCTGGTAGTGGCATCCTGACGGAAATAACGGCTAATGATCCTTTGGATGTGAGGTGCTAGTGGGATGGCAGATAATGACAAAGACAATCCTATCGCTGTTGTGGGAGGGAAGAGGGGAGGCGAGGGTGGAAGTGTGAGAGATGGCTCGGATTCAGATGAGGGCCCTGTCAATAATAGTGTTAGGGAATCCTCAGTTGAGGAAGAAGATGGACCTTTCAGAGGTTCCCTTGACGAAGTTGACCTCAACAGAACATATGCAACAGAGATGGACGAACTGGGAGAATTGAGTGCCTTGTTATCACACAGTCTGCCATTACACACTACCTATAGTTAGCCACTAACAGTCTCCATTATCAGCTAGACCATTATGCACTCCTTTGTCTGTCCAACTGTTCTTGTCTCTCTTTAGGCTCTATCCCCACCTAGCATTTACTCCTTACCCCCTCCCCCCCACCCTAACTTCTGCATCTAAGTGTGTCCAGGAAACTTTTCTAACGCAGTATGTAGATTGTCCAACCAGAGGGGAGGCCATATTGGATTTGGTACTCGGTAACGAACCGGGACAAGTGGTGGGCTTGTTGGTGGGTGAACATTTTGGTGATGGCGACCACAATTCTGTTACTTTCACCTTGGTTATGGAGAGAGATAGGTGCGCACAACAAGGTAGATTTTACAATTGGGGGAAGGGAAATTACGATGCTGTAAGACAGGATTTGAGGAGCATACGTTGGGAGCATAGGCTGTTAGGGAAGGATGTGGTGGAAATGTGGGACTTTTTCAAGGAGCAGATACGACGTGTCCTTGATATGTATGTACCGATCAGGCAGGAAAGAAATGGTCGTGTGAGGGAGCCTTGGTTGACGAGGGAGGTTGAATGTCTAGTAAAGAGGAAGAAGGAGGCTTACATCAGGTTGAGGAAACAAGGTTCAGACAGAGCAGTGGAGGGATACAGGATAGCCAGAAGGGACCTGAAGAAAGGGATGAGGAGAGCTAAGAGAGGGCATGAAAAATCCCTGGCGGATAGGATCAAGGATAACCCCAAGGCATTCTATGCGTATGTGAGAAACCTGAGAATGACGAGAACGAGGGTAGGTCCGATCAAGGACAGTGGTGGGAGACTGTGTATTGAGTCGGAAGAGATAGGAGAGGTCTTGAACAAGTACTTCTCTTCAGTATTTACGAACGAGAGGGACCGTATTGTTGAAGAGGAGAGTGTGAAACGGACTGATAAGCTAGAAGAGATACCTGTTAGGAAGGAAGATGTGTTGGACATTTTGAACAACTTGAGGATAGACAAGTCCCCCGGGCCTGACGGGATATATCCTAGGATTATGTGGGAAGCAAGAGAGGAAATTGCAGTACCGTTGGCAATGATCTTCTCGTCTTCACTGGCAACTGGGGTGGTACCAGGGGACTGGAGAGTAGCGAATGTTGTGCCCCTGTTCAAAAAAGGGAATAGGGATAACCCCGGGAATTACAGGCCAGTTAGTCTTACTTCTGTGGCAGGCAAAGTAATGGAAAGGGTACTGAGGGATAGGATTTACGAGTATCTGGAAAGACACTGCTTGATTAGGGACAGCCAGCACGGATTTGTGAAGGGTAGGTCTTGCCTTACAAGTCTTATTGAATTCTTCGAGGAGGTGACCAAGCATGTGGATGAGGGTAGAGCAGTGGATGTAGTGTACATGGATTTTAGTAAGGCATTTGATAAGGTTCCCCATGGTAGGCTTATGCGGAAAGTCAGGAGGCATGGGATAGAGGGAAATTTGGCCAATTGGATAGAAAACTGGCTAACCGGTAGAAGTCAGAGAGTGGTGGTAGATGGTAAATATTCAGCATGGAGTCCAGTTACAAGTGGAGTTCCGCAGGGATCAGTTCTGGGTCCTCTGCTGTTTGTAATTTTTATTAATGACTTAGAGGAGGGAGTCGAAGGGTGGGTCAGTAAATTTGCAGATGATACAAAGATAGGTGGAGTTGTGGACAGTGAGGAGGGCTGTTGTCGGCTGCAGAGGGACTTAGATAGGATGCAGAGCTGGGCTGAGGAGTGGCAGATGGAGTTCAACCCTGCCAAGTGTGAGGTTGTCCATTTTGGAAGAACAAATAAGAATGCGGAATACAGGGTTAATGGTAGGGTTCTTGGTCAGGTGGAGGAACAGAGGGATCTTGGGGTCTATGTACATAGATCTTTGAAGGTTGCCACTCAGGTGGATAGAGTTTGTAAGAAGGCCTATGGAGTATTATCGTTCATTAGCAGAGGGATTGAATTCAAGAGTCGTGAGGTGATGTTGCAGCTGTACAGGACTTTGGTTAGGCCACATTTGGAGTACTGTGTGCAGTTCTGGTCGCCTCACTTTAGGAAAGATGTGGAAGCTTTGGAGAGGGTGCAGAGAAGATTTACCAGGATGTTGCCTGGAATGGAGAGTAGGTCGTACGAGGATAGGTTGAGAGTTCTCGGCCTTTTCTCGTTGGAACGGCGAAGGATGAGGGGTGACTTGATAGAGGTTTATAAGATGATCAGCGGAATAGATAGAGTAGACAGTCAGAAACTTTTTCCCCGGGTACAACAGAGTGTTACAAGGGGACATAAATTTAAGGTGAAGGGTGGAAGGTATAGGGGAGATGTCAGGGGTGGGTTCTTTACCCAGAGAGTGGTGGGGGCATGGAATGCGCTGCCCGAGGGAGTGGTAGAGTCAGATTCATTGGCGACCTTTAAGCGGCATTTGGATAGGTACATGGATGGGTGCTTAATCTAGGATAGAAGTTCGGCACAACATCGTGGGCCGAAGGGCCTGTTCTGTGCTGTATTGTTCTAAACTGACATTTTCCCAGCTACCATCAGTTCTGAGGAAGGGTCACCAGACCTGTAACATTGACTTTGAGTTCTGTTCACAGATGTTGGCAGATCTGCTGAGCTTTTCCAGCAATCTTTGTTTTTGTTTTTGATTTACAGCATCCACAGTTATTTTGGTTTTTAATGGAATGTTGGCCCTGTTTCAAGGGGATTGGGTTATAGGAGCAGGGAAGTCTGGGTTCAGTTGCAAGCAAAATTATAAGATCAAAAGCAAAGAAGAAGGATTCATGTTGGTGTTCAATGATCTATAACAGTACAAGGTGCTGATGAGACCACATCTAGAGTACTGCGAGCAATTTGGTTCCCTTATTTAAGGAAAGATGTTATTTCACTAGACATAGTTAGGAGAAGATTCAGTAGGATGAGCCCCAGTAGGGAAGGATTGTCTAATGAGTAAATGCTAAACAGATTGGGACTCTATTCATTGGAATTTAAATGAACAAGAGGTGATTCCATTGAAGCATATCAATTAGAATAGAATTATAGAATCCCTACTGTGTGGGAACAGGCCATTTGACCCTACAAGTCCACACTGACCCTCTGAAGAGTAACCCACCCAGACTCATTCCTCTACTACTCTATGTTTGCACCTAACCTACACATCTCTGAACTCTAGGGGTGATTTTAGCATGGCCAATTCACCTAACCTGGATTTTGGATCTTTGGACTGTGGGAGGAAACCGATGCAGAGGAAACTCATGCAGACACGGGGAGAATGTGTAAACTCCACATAGACAGTCGCTTGAGGCTGGAATCAAACCTGGGTCCCTGGCGCTGACAGGCAGCAGTGCTAACCACTGTGCCCACCCACCATGCTGCTCTTAAGGGTCTTAAGGCTGAGAGGATGTTCCCCTCATGGGAGAGTCTAGGACCAGAGCACACAGCTTCACAAGAAAGGAGTGCCAAATTTAGACTGAGCTGAGGAGGAATTTTCTTCTCTAGTTTAGGTTGTGAGTCTTTGGAACTCCTTGCCACAGAGAACTGTGGGGTGAGGTGATGGCCTAGTGGTATTATCCCTGGGACTGTTAATCCACAGACCCACCTAATGTTCTGGGGACCCGGGTTTGAATCCTGCCACAGCAGATGTTGGAATTGAATTCAGTTCAAACAGAATCTGGAATTAAGAAACTAATGATGACCAAGAAACCATTGTTGATTGTCAGAAAAACCCATCTGGTTCAGTAATGTCCTTTAGAGAAGAAAAGTGCCATCCTGACCTGGTCTGGCCTCCATGTGACTCTAGACCCACAGAAATGTGGTTGACTCTTAAATACTCTCTGGGCAATTAGGAATGGGTAGTAAATGCTGCTTAGTCAGCAACACCCTCATTCTGTGAATGAATAATAAATCTACAGAAGTAATAGTGCCTGGGACGTTAATGGGACTAAAGACCCCTGGGCATGATGGGATGCACCCTAGGAAGCACTGGTACTCATCTTCCAAGAATCCTTAGAATCTGGAAAAGTCCTAGAGATTGAAAACTGTCAATGTAACACTTTTATCAGGGAAAACAACAAACAGGTAAATATCGGCCAGCTAGCTCAACATCTGTGAAAATGTTAAAGTGTATTATAAAGGATGTAATAGTAGAGCATTTGGAAATGCTAATATGATCGAGTAGGGTCAGGACAGAGAGGGAGAATAAGGGAGAATCGTTCTCAGGCTGGCAACCTGTAACTAGTGGGGTGCCAAAGGGATTATTGCAGGGGCCACGATCTTTTACAATAAAGACGGGTGTGGAAAATAAAGGTACAATAACCAAGTTTATGAATAATAAAAAAAAGTGAGAAGGCAAGCGTTGAGGACGACACACAGAGCCTGTAAAGAGATATAGGCAGGTTTAGTGAGTGAGCAAAAGACCTGGCAGATGGAATATAATGTAGGACAATATGAGGTTATGCACTTTGGCAGAGAGAATAGAGGAGCTCCATATTATTTATATGGAGAAACACTGCAGAAAGCTGCATATAATAGGGAAGACAAATGGCCTAGAATAAAGAGGTGCCAATTTGAGTCTGAAATAAGGAGGAATTTCTTTTCTCAGAGGGTCGTCAGTCTTTGGAATTCCTTGTCCCAGGCTAGTGGGGTGGGGTGGCAGAATCCTTGCGTTTATCTAAGGCTCGATAGATAGATTTTTGATCAATCAAGAGTCATGGGGAAAAAGAATGAAAGTAGATGTGAGGAATGTTGGATCAGCCGTGATTCTATTGAATAGTGGACCAGTCTTGAGGGGTCGAATGTTCCTATTTCTTATTGTCTCATGTTCCTCAATGATCATTGCTGCCAATCTCCATTCTCAGTCCATTTCAGCCAACTCTGTCCTCATTGTAATTACTCTTTTTGAAGTTTAGCACAGTTGGTTCCAACCCAAGTTTCTCCCTCTGGTACTGAATGCAAACATCTACCATATTATGGCTGAAAATGTGTTGCTGGAAAAGCGCAGCAGGTCAGGCAGCATCCAAGGAACAGGAGAATCGACGTTTCGGGCATCAGCCCTTCTTCAGGAATCCCTTCTTCAGGCTGATGCCCGAAACGTCGATTCTCCTGCTCCTTGGATGCTGCCTGACCTGCTGCACTTTTCCAGCAACACATTTTCAGCTCTGATCTTCAGCATCTGCAGTCCTCACTTTCTCCTCCATCTACCATATTACGGTCATGGTTTCCAAGGGGGTTCTTTACCTCTGACACAATTTCTTAAAACTGCCTCATTACACACTACTGCATCCAAAATAGTCTTACCCCTTGTTAGATCACAACGTATTATTCTAAGAAACAATCCCAAATATGCTCTAAGGTTATCTTTGCCAATCTAAGTTTCCAATTCCAAATGAAGATTCAAGTCACCCATCCTTTCAAGAATGGAAGGACAGAGCAGCAAAACTACAGGCCAGTTAGCCTAACATCTGTCATTCAGGAATGCTTACTTGAGAAAGGATGTTCTGGCACAGGGAGGACTGCAGAGGAGGTTCGCTGGATTAATTCCAGAGTTGAGACAGTTGGTTTACGAGGAGAGATTGACGAGACTGGGGCTATGCTCATTGGAATTTAGAAGGATGAGGGGGAATCTTAAAAAACATATAAAGCTATGAAGGGAATAGATAAGATAGAAGCAGGGAAGTTCTTTCTACAGGTGGATAAAACTAGAACTCGGGGGCATAGCCTCAAAATAAGGGGGAGCAGATTTCGGACTGAGTAGAGAGGAAACTCCTTCCCCCAAAGGATTGTGAATCTGTGGACTTTCCTGTCCAGTGAAGCATCCCCGTTGAATGTTTTTAACGCAAAGATAGATCAGATTTTGAACAGTAAAGGAATTAAGGGTTCTGGTGAGTAGGCAGGCAAGTGGACCCGAGTGCATGAAAAGCTCAGCCATGATCTCATTGAAGCAAATCCTAGCAGAAGGATGTTGAGAAACTTGAAAGGGTTCAGAAAAGATTTACAAGGAGTTTTCAAGGTTGGAGGGTTTGAGCTATAGGGAGAGGTTGAATAGGCTGGGACTGTTTTCCCTGGAGCATTGGAGGCTGAGGGGTGACCTTATAGAGGTTTACAAAATCATGAGGGGTATGGATAGGATAAATAGACAAAGCCTCTTCCCTGGGGTCAGGGAGCCCAGAACTAGAGGGCAGAGGTTTAAAGTGAGGGGGAAAAATATAAAAGAGAACTAAGGGGCAACTTTTTCACACAGAGGGTGGTACATGCATGGAATGAGCTGCCAGAGGAAGTGGTGGAGGCTGGTACAGTTAGAACATTTAAAAGGTATCTGGATGGGTTTATGAATAGGAAGGGTTTGGAGGGATACGGGCCAGGTGCTGGCAGGTGGGACTAGATTGGGTTGGGATGAGTTGGATCGAAGAGTCTGCTTCTGTGCTGTACATCTCTATGACTCTATGACTCTACGGATGTCAAAGCAGTCTTGATGGCCGGATAGCCTATATCTTCTCCTGTTTCTTCTGCTACAGTTCATTCTTACCAGAGCAGTATCAAGACATTTAGAAAATCATAATACAATGAAGCAGAGCCAACACGGTTTTGCGAAAGGGAAATTATGTTTGACAAATTTGACAAGTTGTTTGTATCAAGGAGTGTAAATAAACAGGAAACAGTAGGTGCAATGTCTCTGAATTTCCAAAAGGCATTTGATAAGATGCTACATTAAAAAAAGTTACTTCATCAGATAAGAGCGCATGGTGTTGGGGTCATATGTTAAGACCATAAGGAATAGGAGCAGAAGTAGGCCATTCGGCCCATCGAGTCTGCTTTGCCATTCAATGAGATCATGGCTGATCTGATCATTCACAACTCCACCTTCCTGCCCTTCCCTATAACCCTTGATTCCTTTACTGATTAAAAATAGGTCTACCTCAACCATGAATATTTATGACCTTGCCTCAAAAACCCTGTGGGGTAAAGAATTCCACAGATTTGGTGTGGATACAGGATTGTCAAACTAATGAGAAATGGAGATTCGAGATGAATGGGTCTTTTCACTCTGACAAACTGTAACTAGTGGGACACCACAGAGATCTATGCTGGAGGTCCAACTATTTACCAGATTAATGACGCAGATGAAGGGAATGAAGGCACTGTTGCCAATTTTGCTAATGAGACTCATGTGATTTAAGCACACAGTCTGAGGAAAGGTTAAACTAAACCAACATCCTTTATTCCCCCGGCATTTGATCTTGACAAACATTAATGGAAAAGCTTATTAAACTAAACAAAATGAAAGAATTGCAGATGCTGTAAGTCAGAAGCAAAAACAGAAATTCCTGAAGAAACTCAGCAGGTCTCAGAAGGATTCTTAAGAAAGGTCACTGGACCCAAAACATTAACTCTGCCTTCTCTCCACAGATGCTGCCAGATCTGCTGAGTCTTGTCGGCAATTTCTGCTTTTGTAACAGAAAAGGTTAACTCCCAGAAGCCAATGAATATTCATGAC
The DNA here is from genome assembly GCF_047496795.1 of Chiloscyllium punctatum. NCBI lineage: Eukaryota > Metazoa > Chordata > Chondrichthyes > Orectolobiformes > Hemiscylliidae > Chiloscyllium > Chiloscyllium punctatum. The sequence continues at coordinate 58,347,166 of NC_092775.1, forward strand.
TGACACCCCAGATTCACCAGGATTTCATTGAGAGTTTCACTCCTGATCTCTGATTAACCAGGAGACAGAGTTCGATTGGTGGAGTTCCTACTACACACTTCTTGTGGCCACGTCATCTCAGCTCAAACAAAATCTTCCTGAGCTTGTGGCTTCTTGGACTCAGATGTACTGCCGAGTACAGTCTGCCTCAGTCTCCAGCAGTTGTACACCTCCCTGAGGTCTCCTTTCCAGTTTCCACATCACCACCAACCAATTTGAGCTGAGCTGTTCAGCTCATGCATCACCAGCTCCTCTCCCCAACCCCCTCTCAATTCTTGGCATCTGGTCCCACCTGTTCTTCAGCGTACTCTCTAGGTGACAGAGGCTGTCTCTATGCCTACCACTTTGTATCTCTCCACTTCTGCTGGCGGGGTCACAGGTTCCGGCCGATATGCCCTGCGTCCGAGCCCACTGCTGAAGTTAGAAGTCAGGACACTGAGGTTGAGCACCTCACCTGCCACGCACTGGTAGGAAGGTACGTCGTGAGGAGGTTACAAAGGGTCCGCAAAGGAATCCAGTTAGGTTCTGTAGTTGGGCAAAAAAAGTGGCAGATGGAGTACAAGAAGATGGGGAGTAGTCCACCTTAGCATGAAGAACAGAAAAACAGAATGTTATTTAAATAGGGACAGACTACAGAATGCGGCAGTACAGAGGGATCTGGGTGTCCTTGTATATGAAATACAAAACATGAACATGCAGGTCCAGCATGTAATTAGAAGGTCATAGAGAATCATAGACTCATAGAGCTGTATGGCAGGGAAACATCTCCAACTCGTCCATGCCAACCAGATATCCTAAATGAATCTAGTTCCATTTGGCCCAAGTCCCTCTAAACCCTAATATTCATGTACCTATCCTAATGCCTTTGAAATATTGTAATTATACCAGTCTTCACCACTTCCTCCAGCACCTAGTTCCATACACACACCACCTTCAATGTGCAAAAGTTGCCCCGAATGTCCCTTTCAAATCTTTCCCCCACACCCTGAACCTTAAATCCTCTACTTTAGGACTCCTCTACTCTGGGGAAAAGACTTTGATTATTTACCCTATCCATGTCACTCATGGTTTTATTAACCTCTATAGAGTCACCCCTCAGCCTCCAACACTCCAGGGAAAACAGCCCCAGCCTATTCAGCCCCTCCCTATCGCTCAAACCCTCCAACTCTGGCATCAGCCTTGTAAATCTTTTCTGAACCCTTTCAAGTCTCACAGCATCCTTCCTATTGGAGGGAGAATAGAATTGCATGCAATATTCCAAAAGTGGCCTAACCAATATCCTGTACAGCCACAACATGACCTCACAACTCCTATATTCAATGCTCTGACCAATAAAGGAAAGCATACCAAACTCCTTCTTCACTATCCTATCTACCTGTGACTCCACTTTCAAGGAGCTAGGAACCTGCACTCCAAAGTCTCTTTGTTCAGCAACACTCCCTATGACCTTACCATTAAGTGTATAAGTCCTGCTCTGATTTGCCTTTCCAAAATGCAGTACCTCACATTTATCTAAATTAAACTCCATCTGCCACTCCTCAGTCCATTGGCCCATCTGATCAAGATCCTGTCGTACTGTGAGGTAACCTTCTTCGCTGTCCACTATACCTCCAATTTTTGTGTCATCTGTAAAATTTATTAACTATACCTCTTAAATTCACATCCAAATTGTTTATATAAATGACTAAAAGTAGTGAACCCAGCACCGATCCTTGTGGCACTCCACTGCTCACAAGCCTCCAGTCTGAAAAACCCTCCACCACCACCCTCTGTCTTCTACCTTTGAGTCAGTTCTGTATCTAAATGGCTAGTTCTCCCTGTATTCCATGAGATCTAACCTTGCTAACCAGTCTCCCATGGGGAACCTTGTCAAATGCTTTACTGAAATCCATAGATCTTTAGATGGAAATGTGCTTAAGAAGGTCAGCAGAATGTTTGTTCATTGCAAGGCAGTTGGATGACAAAAGTAGAGACGTTTTGTTGCACCTTTAGAAGGTGTTTGTGAGACTGCACCTAAAGCACTACATGCAGTTTTGGTTTCCTCACTGAAGAAAAGGAATGATTGCAGTGGAAGCAGAATAGAGCACATTCACCAGTCTGATTCCTAGGTATGCGAATTACAATTAGCAGGTTGGTCCTATATTCACTGGAGTTTAGAAGAAATGAGAGATGATATTACTGAAATATCTCAAGGGACACGTCAGGGCAGATACTTCAAGAATGGTTCCTCTCATAGGGAAATCTACGATGAGCATGTGGCTTAAAAATAAGAGGTCTTCCACTTAAGATGGAAATGTGAAATTTATTTTCTGTCAGAGGGTTGTTAGTATTTGGAATTGTTTTTCCACTGAGCCCAGTGAGGCAGGGACTGTATTCAAGGCTGTGTGAGATAGATTTTTATAGAAAGGCATTCTAGGAGCATGGGGGTAGGAAAGAATGTGGAGTTAAGACCACATTAGAATCAGCCATAAGTTTATGGAACCCCTCCATGAAAGGGGTAAAATTTCTGACTTCTGCTCCCATTTCTAATGTTCTTACCTTCGTATTTTTGGCTGAAAAACCATGCACCCATTACCAGATTAACAGTGGGCACTGATATTTACCCTAACTTGGACCTAAATCCTGACCCAGACTTCTGTTCGGTCAGTGGAAAATCCGTCGTGATAATGATCCCATTCCCTATCTGACCCAAATCTTTGTCTGTCATCAAAAACCCGGACCCAAGCCTTGGCCTGTTCATCTGAACCTCAAAATTAACCAAGACACCGTCTTGAACTTTGACCCCCAACTGTTAACACAGCTTATATTTAGATCTGGTCCTAAAACCAGCCCTGACCAAGATACTCATATTAGCACTGACCCATTGTGCTCCAAACCATGACACTGGTCCCTATGTGAGCTGTGTAATCTAATTCTGTCCTCAATCTAAACCCTAATCCAGGTTCTGTTCCCCATCCAACCACCAACCCTGACGATGACCCTGACTTTAACCTCACCTCTAACCCCTGACTCTTTGCCTATGTCCAGAGTCTGACCTCTGAAAATAAGCCCCGCCTTTTCTCTTGAAACCCCACAACAGTAATTCCAGGCTTGTGGAGAACAACTGCAAAGGTGATAACAGCTTTGATTGGATTATCCCTACACTCCTGTTAAAGTTCACTCAGTTCAAAAGCTTGGGCAGCCAATTCACCACTGTCTATCCTCTGCCTTCAAATGTTAAAAACATCCACTTGTAGTATTATCTACCCGTATAGGATGGGTTAGAATTGTTGATGATGTTCAACAGCTGCATTAGTCCTGGACCCACATTCTAGTACATGCCAAAGATGGCACAGTCGACTTGCCTTTTTGTACTTGCAGCTCATTACACTGTATGACCAAGGGCTTTGTTCCGAAACATTGGACTCCCCCTCAGACCGGGATCGCAAATGGTGCCAGGAATGAACCTAAGCCTCCAGACCAGCCATCGATCAAGGAGCCCCCCGATGGGCAGAAGGGCGTGAGACTTTTCATCTTTTTATTTATTTAATAAATATTCACATTTAAGTAAGTCTATGTTGTCAAGTCTTCTCTTAGCTGCATTTAACCGAATCTGAAGAACCATTTGGATACACTTTGTTATCCAAGAGACCAACCTGATGGAACATAGTCCCAGAGATGTCTTCTTTGTGGCACTTACCTCCAACTGCCCTTCCCCCACACTTGTACCAATGAATGATGGGACTAGTTTAGTTTGGGATTATATTCAGCATGGACTGTTTGGGCCGTAGGGTCTGTTTCCGTGCTGGATTGACTCTATGACTGACCTTGTGATACCTTGATCATTGAGAAGTTAACTTTACCTACTACTCAGTCAAGCATATCTTAAGGGACTGTCCTTTATTTTCAACATTTGTTCTGTGTCCTTTAAGGGGTTCCTTTGTCCTTCATTTCAAGGACAGCCTATGGGTAGCTGAGCCTCTTTGACTGATAACATGCCCCAGTGTAGCTTTTGGCCACCATTGAGTGTAGGGCCTTGTTAGTTTTCTCAGGAGTGAACAAATGCCCCAATGACTTTTCCTCCTGGGTCACTTGCTCCAATTAATCTCTAGATACTCCACAGTAGCCCCGTGGAAATGGCAACGCCAAATCCACATCTTCAACATAAAAAAAAGCAGTGAAGGAGCTAAAGGAAAGTTAAAAATTGCAAGATGAGACACTCTTGCAGACTGGAGCGATTGCTGGAGGATGACAATGTGGTCAGATATATCGGAAGAAAACACACATTGGAAAGAAACCTATTTGATTCAAGGATTTGCTGGAATGTATGCAATTTAAATGTATACCATCAAGGAGTTAGGATTAAGCTGATTTGGATTTAAGTGGATTTGCGTAAAGTTGAAAATTGTTCTGACACTTCCCCAAAGGATCAATTTGTAATCGTACAGACCAGAAAGTGGAAGAAGGAACATTTGTTTTTCTGTGAAGCTTTTCACGACCTGAGGACATTCTAAACCACTTCACATCCAATGAGATGCATTTGAAATGTCGTCACTGTTGTAACTTAAGGAAAGATCCTGGTTTCGGTCCCAGTCCACATTGAATCGATTCTGCATGGTGGCAGTTGCAATTTGTATCAGTTGCACGTGCTGCCAAACTAATCACTACCAGCTAATGGCTGTAATACAGTACTGCTCTCAACCCACCTTTCTACTCAACCTGCTCAGAAAGGTTATTATATGTGTCTGGAACAGGTGGGGCTTGAACCTGGGCCTCCTGGTTCAGAGGTAGGGACAGTATTCCTGCATCACAAGAGACCCTAACTCTCCTTTCTAATATGGGTCAAAGATCTTGTTTGCTTAACAATGGTAGAGGATGAGCCATTAGTGAGTCTTTCTGAGAAAGGGCATTGACTCTTGGACATAACAGCAGGAGATAACGATGACCCATCTGCCTCTATCAAGGTCTCCAATTCGATTCCTCTTTTTATCATCCAAGACCGCATGACATCATCAGTTGGGTGGACCTTAATGCAAATCTCAGACATTAACCCTTTCCGAACCAGTACATTATACAACAGTGTCAGTGCTAACAAAAGGATGAGAAGGAAATATTGCCAACAGCTCAGTGTCAATCATTAAATATCCACCATTCTGGAAGTCTTGCTTGTGTTTATAGGGTAAAGGTAACAAATTGACTTAGCTGCGGCAATGCCCACAGTTACAAATAGCCTGTGATCTTCATCATATAAATTCAAGCCTACTGACTGCGTATTTGCAAAACAAGACAGGAAAGAGATAGAATGCTTGGTGGCTTGGTGTAAAGATAACAGTCTCTCCCACAGCATCGGCAAAACTAAAGAGCTGGTCATCAGGAAGCAAGGAGGAAGGCACACCCCTATCCACATCAATGGAGCTGAAGTGGAGATGGTAGAGACCATCAGGTTCCTAGGAGTGTCCATCACCAACAATTTGCCCTGGACCATCCACGTTGATGTGACGTCAAGAAGGTACAACTTCACCTCTTCTTCCTAAAGAGGCTAAGGAAATTCATGCATGTCCATAAGGACTCTCACTAAGTTTTATACGTGCATCATAGAAAGCATTCTATCCAGATGTAACACGGCCTGATAAAGCAACTGCTCTACCCAAGACCGTAAGAAATTATAGAAACTTATGATCACAGCCCAATCCATCTCGGAAGCCAACCTTCCAACCATTGAGGAGAAGGTGAGGACTGCAGATGCTGGAGATCAGAGCTGAAAATGTGTTGCTGGAATTCCTGAAGAAGGGTTCATGCCCGAAATGTAGATTCTCTTGCTCCTTGGAATCTGCCTGACCTGCTGTGCTTTTCCAGCAACACATTTTCAGCTTCCAACCATTGACTCCATCTACACTTCTCACTGCCTCAGAAAGGCAGCCAACATCAGCAAAGACACATCCCACCCCGGTTATAATCTCTTCCATCCTCTTCCATCAGGCAGACGATACAGAAGCTTAAACACATATACCAACAGGTTCAAGAACAGTTTCTTCCCCGCGATTATAAGACTACTGAACGGACCCCTCAAATTTTCAATTTAATGTTGACCTCGCTCCTTGTGCCCCTTCTGTGCAGCTGTAACATTGCATTGTTCGCTCTGTTTTATCACCCTAATGTACTTTATATGGTATGATCTGTCTATACTGTATGCAAAACAAAATATTTCACTGTACTTAGGTACACGTGACAATAAATCAAATCAATTCAAATCAAATTAAATCAAGACTGCCACTCTGATACCTCTGCTAACACTAGTGAGCAGTGATGGAAAAGTGTGTGAGGCGGTGGGGAGAAAGGAGGGCAGTGGTGGGAGGAGTGTTATCGTTGCAGCCCTTCAGTACAATTGACTTGAGGTCTCCAGGAATGAGAAATTAATGTGCGAATAACCTGCGTGACAATTCTAGAGGTATATAAAAACTACAGGCAAGTAAAAGAAAGACTTGCAATTATATCGTACTTATCATGAACACCAGATGTCTCAAAACATTTCGCAGTCAGTGAAGTGCTTTTTGAAGTGTAGCCCCTGTAATCTTTGAAATAATGCAGATTGTTTTTTTGGAATAATTGTAATCATTGGCGTTAAGAATATTGAACAGAATGGAAAAAGTCTGCTTGACTGACAGGTGACAATCACCATATTGGGCAATGAAGAGTTTTCCAATTGGCATGGACAAGTGTCGCTATATGAAGGTGGCTGGAACAGGTACCCAATTGCACTGGAGGAGAGCAGAGTACAGCCGTGGGCAGCCCCTACATGTGGCACTACAGCAGCTCCAAATTTTACCTCACAATGTAACTCCCATGGATTGCACATCACGGCGAAGTTCTGGAGGCTGCAGATGGCTCCACAAATGTAGCTCAGCATGAGTCAGAAGAGTAGGAGTGAGGAGAGAAAAACAACACTAAGTCTGACAGGGTAACAAATGTTTCTCAAATGATTCACAGGCAGCGAAGGAGAGAGACCAGAATATGGTACAATAAATCAGGAATTAAAAGCAGGAAGGGAAATTGACAATCAGAAATGAAAAATAGTCTGTATTTTTTAATCGGTCCTTGCCACATCCTCAAGACTCCACAAAGTGCTTCCCTGTCGATGAGTTCACCTTGACGCAGAGAGGCTCTTGATGTGTAAGCAGCTACTTCGCATAGTACGATCCCACAATCAGCAAATAACGTCAGCGTGTTTCGGGTGATTTTAATTTAGAACGAGGAATGTTGGCCAGCTCACTAGTAAAACTCCTGCTTCTCCTTGAAGAGGAAGCCATGTTGTGATTTTGTTTTTGTTCGAGCCAATTATTTAGTTTTTGGGGGGGGTTTCTGTTTATCAGTACTCCCAATAGACAATGCCTTCAATACCCATCACTGCGACGATGCATTAGCCAAGATTAGACTTGCTTTTCTAACTCAATGGTGAGGACCTTGTCCACTGAAGCACAATTACACCAGAGCATTGATGGCAAGAAAACTATAACTTAACAAGAATCATCTTCAGATGGAGCAGAAAAGAATTAAAGATAATATCTTGATGCCTCCAGAAATGAAAGATCCTTTGAACAACACATGAAAAAATTCTGAGGGGGATTCATTTTTTAAAAAAAAATATTTCTTTGATCAGTTTCTATTCTTGGTTCATAAAAATATTGGACAGAAGGGAAAAAGGCTGTTTGGCAACCTGGCGAAAAAAAGCCACCAAGTGTGTAATGAAGAGCTTTCCAATTGGCTTGGCAGAAACAGCGCATGGATGTGTCAGGGGATTACTGACAAGAGTGTGGGAAGTGGAGGCCATTAGCGGCTGGAGGTGACATCTCTGGCAGTGTGACAACTCAAGTGACAACCTTCCATTTGCAACATGCAAGTGGGGAAAGAGTTGTAGAGAAGAGTATATTGGAACTTACAAATAATTTCCTCTCATCAGTATTCAGAGTAGAAGCCACTTTAACAGCTTTAATATAGCAACGGGCTGTATGGGATTCATCAGAGACTTTTATGCCAATAGAGGTTAGTAAAAGAACTGTTAATAATAAACTTCAACAATTGAAGATTCATAAAACTCCTGCCCTTGGCGAAATACACCTGGGAATATTAAAAAGTCAAAAGGAGAATAAGGAAGAGCTGTAGTTAAAATTCTGCAGAGGATGTTCAAAAACCAGAAGACAAGAGAAGGAGAAATATAATTCAAAGTATGGAGAAAAGAAGAGGGAACAAGCCTGGATCGATTAACCTGATGTGAATAACGCAGAGGTTATCAGAGCAAAGTGTTATAGGAAGGATATTATTAAAGCTGGAGAGGTTTCAAAAAAGACCCTCCATGTTGAAGGCCCTCAAACCTTCCATTCTTGGCATCATCCTGGTAAGAGTTATAAGGAGAGGTTGGATAGGCTGGGTCTTCTTTCACAGGAGTGTAGGAAGTTGAGAGGTGACCATGTAGAGGTCTATAACATCATGTGACGCATTGATAAGGTCAATGGCAGATATGTTTTCCCTACGGTGGGGCATTTCAAGACTAGGGTGCACATTTTGAAGGTGAGAGGAGAAAGATTTTAAAAAGAGGCTATTCTTTTTTACACAAAGAGTGGTTCGTGTGTAGAATGAATTTTCAGAAGAAGTGGTGGACGCAGGTACAGTTACAATTTTAAAAGACATTTAGACAAGTACATGAATAAGAAATGTTTGAAGGGATATGGGCCAAGTGGGACTAGTTTAATTGGGAATTATGGTCAGCATGGACTGGTTGGACCGAAGGATCTGTTTCCATGCTGTATGACTCTATGACTCAATGACTGTATGAAACAGTTCAGTGCTGAGATCAATTTGGAGGCAGTAGACTAAGTGGCAGTTCATAACAGAGTTGGATGTGTCCAGGTTCATGAATTGTGTTCAATCATTGCTATTGACTTTACAAAGAGATATTATGAACTCCTCCATAATAATGAAGCAGGTCTTAATGCTTGCACAGTCAATTCGCAAGAGAAATTAGAATTAAAGGTGAAGCTGTTTCTGAGCAACAGGCTGCCTTTCAAGAAAAGATAGTTCAAACACAGTCCAGGTTTGCTCCCATAAAGGGGAAATAAATCCACAGAAGCTGGATGGCAAAATAATAAAGATGAAGAAGACTGTGCTTATGACACACATCCAGTGCTGAACCAGGCTGAATATAGAAGGTCCAGAAACAACTAAGATAAGTAAAGGGAGAATATAAAGAGAGATTGGCAATTAGAGTCATAGAGATGTACAGCATGGAAACAGACCCTTCGGTCCAACCCGTCCATGCCAACCACATATCCCAACCCAATCTAGTCCCACCTGATAGAGTCATAGAGATGAACAGCATGGAAAAATTAACAAAAGACAATCCCCAAGTCTTTTATTTCTCATCTGTCTTTAACAAGAAAGGATATTCTGCACGGATAAATTTTTAAAACAATTATGCATAGGATGTGAGCATCATTGGTTAAGCCAGCATTTATTGTCCATCCCGAATTGCCCAGAGGGCAGTTAAGTGTCGACGACATTGCTGAGGGTCTGGAGTCACATGTAGGCCCGACCAGATAAAGTTGGCATTTTCGTTCTCTAAAGGACATTAGTGAACCAGATTTTTTTTGCCAAGGGAGTGTTGCTGCACAAAGAGACCTAGGAGTGCAGGTTCATGGCTCCTTGAAACTGGAGTCGCAGGTAGATAGGATAGTGAAGAAGGTGTTTGGTATGCTTTCCTTTATTGGTCAGAGTACTGAGTACAGGAGTTGGGAGGTCATGTTGTAGCTGTACAGGACATTGGTTAGGCCACTGTTGGAATATTGCGTGCAATTCTGGTCTCCTTCCTATCAGAAAGATGTTGTGAAACTTGAAAGGGTTCAGAAAAGATTTACAAGGAGGTTGCCATGGTTGCAGTATTTGAGCTATAGGGAGAGGCTGAACAGGCTGGGGCTGGAGCGTCGGAGGCTGATGGGTGACCTATCAGAAGGGCATGGATAGGGTAATTAGGCAAAGTCTTTTCCCTGGGGTTGGGGAGTCCAGAACTAGAGGGCATAGGTTTAGGGTGAGAGGGGAAAGATATAAAAGGGATCTAAGGGGCAACCTTTTCACATAGAGGGTGGTACGTGTATGGAATGAGCTGCCAGAGGATGTGGTGGAGGCTGGTACAATTGCAACATTTAAGAGGCATTTGGATGGGTATATGAATAGGAAGGGTTTGGAAGGATATGGGCCGGGTGCTGGCAGGCGGGACTAGATTGGGTTGGGATATCTGGTCGGCATGGATGGGTTGGATCAAAGGGTCTGTTTCCATGCTGTACATCTCTATGACTCTATGACTCTAATTAACAATGGATTCATGGCCATCATTAGACACTTAATTCCAAATTTTTATTGAATTCAAATTTCCCAGAATATTGCTTGGACCTCTGGACCAACAATCCAATGATAATACTGTTACCATCACCTCTCTTCAATGATGAAAGAGGAGGTGGTTCAGACATTGGAAGAATCTAAACTTGTAAAGGAGAAGGCATTGGATAGGCTAACAGGAATAAAATTTGATAAGGCACTGGGACTGGATGAGAAAATCCAAGTATACCGTGGGGAGTGAAAGTGGAAATTATTGAGGTGCAGTTATAATTTTTTTTCAGGCATCCTCAGATTCAGGTGGTGGTGATGGTACCAGAAGGCTGGTGAATTATTAATGTTACACAAAAGACTAAGTATGAAGGGCTTTTGCCTGAAACATCGACTCTGTTGCTGCTCTGATGCTGCCTGACCTGCTGTACTTTTCCAGCACCGGGCTCTCGAGTCAAAGACCGAAGAGACAAGACAACTCTGACTGATCAAGGCATTGCCCTGGGGAATGCACCAGAGAACAATTGTTCCCATGTTGTTGTTGAATTGAAAAAGGAACGATGCCTGGAACTGGCCGAATCAACCAAAGCCCACTTCCCAGCACCCTTCCTCTTTCTGAGTGTAATTACTTCCCTTGTAGCTTGGCATTGTTTTTCCTTTGTCCTGTTGAGTTCAACTTAAAAAGCTTTGACATACCTCTTTTATCGAGCGATATGCAAATTTGGCCAGAATGTTGATTTGGACTCAACTGGAATATTGTTGCCAATTCTGGGCACCATCATTTAGGAAGGTGTGAATTAGAAAGCATGCAGACAATGTTCACCAGAATTGAGTAAGAGATGAAGAATGTCAGTTACAAAGATACATTGCCAAAGTTGCAATTGTTTTCCTTGCGGAAAAGAGGGGAGATTTGATAAAAGGTTCAAAATCATGAGCGATCTGGACAGAGCAGAGAGGGAGAAATTTTTCCCATTAGTAGAAAGATCAAAAACAATAGAGCACCAAGAGAATTTAAGGTGATTAGCAAAAGAAGCACTGGTAGTCCGAGGAAAAACATTTCCATGCAGTGAGTGGTTAGGATCTGGAATGCACTATCCATTAGTGTGATGGAGACAGATTCAATCAAGGCATTCAAGAGGAAATTGGTTTGGTGTCCGAAAAGGAAAAAGGTGCAGGGATATGGGGAGAAGGAGGAAGAATTTTTGCCCGAAACATCGATTTTCCTGTTTCTCGGATGCTGCCTGACCTGCTGTGCTTTTCCAGCACCATATTCTGGACTCCAATTTCTCCTGTCGGCCTGCTCAGATATAACAGGTCAAACAACTTCCCTGTGTGCTGCAATGATGCTGTGATTCTGTGAATTATTAATTGAATTGAATTGAATTAAATTTATTGTCACGTGTACTGAGGCACAGTGAAAAGCTTTGTCTTGTGAGCAATACAGGCAGATCACGGAGTTAATTAGCATAGATAGTAAATAAGTAAACAGCGGCAGAAAGAAAAACACAGGTCCAGGCGAATGTTAAGAGTTTGTGAGTCCATTCAGTATTCTAACAACAGGGTAGAAACTGTTTTGAAACCGGCTGGTGTGTGTGTTCAGGCTTCTGTACCTTTTCCCTGATGGTAGAGGTTATAGAAAAACATTGCCAGGGTGGAATGGATCTTCGAGAATGCTGGCGGCCTTTCCTTGACAGCAGGCCTGGTAGATGGATTCTGTAGATGGGAGATTGGCCTTTGTGATTGTCTGGGCCGAGTTCACCACTCTCTGTAACCATCTCTGATCTTGAACGGTACAGTTGCCATACCAGGTAGTGATACATCCAGACAGAATGCTCTCGATGGTGCACCTATAAAAGTTGGTAAGGGTATTCGCCGTAATGCCAAATTTCCTCAGCTGCGTGAGGAAGAAGAGACATTGTTGGGCCTTTGTGGCCAGTGCGTCCACATGAAGAGTTCAAGAAAGCTTGTTGTGAATGACCACTCCCAGGAGCTTGACACTCTCCACTCGTTCCACCTCTGTGCTGTTAATGTGTAGGGGGGGGGGGGGGTCATGAGTAACATCCCACCAAAAGTCAATAATGAGTTCCTTAGTTTTGCCAGCATTGAGAGCGAGGTTGTTCGCAGTGCACCATTTCCCCACGTCTTCCACCTCCCGTCTGTAATCTGTTTCATCGCCATCTGAGGTACAACCAACTATGGTGGTGCCATCAGCAAATTTGTAAATGGCATTAGGCTGTTTTTTTTTAATTTCAAAATATACTTTATTCATGTAAATAAATCTCTGGTACTTGTACAATTTTTCCATTTTGTTCATAGTTATATACATTGCATGTCTTAACATTACAAAGAACATTAGGCTGGTATTTGGCGACGCAGTCAGTACAGTAGTGATAAGTAAGTGATAAAATAGATGGAGAATCAGGAGACAGCAGATATGACAATAGATAGTTCATATGCAGTGACTGGTGCCATCTCAGAGGAATAGAGTGGTAACTGGGCTATTTCTAATATTTAATTATTGACTTTGTTGCTCCTGTCCAGAAAGTCATTTCTTAAGGAAGATACTGGAGCCAATCTTTACTCAGTATTATATTTATTTACTATGTGAAATATTACCAACACATACCTTCTAACTAAACCATTCACAGTCTCAATATGTGTTCAAGACTTTAATTATTGCCCATCACCCATATATAATTAAACACAATTGATATGTAATTACTCCTAGACAATGGTAGTTTTGAATACACAGTCTGTCTGAGTTCAGAACACAGTAGCTGCAATGTCAGCGCCAGTATGCAGGGAAAGTCAAAAATGAGCTTGAGTTAGTGTCAGCGTGGCTCATGATTACAATTAAAAGGAAAATTAGAGGCCAGCACAAGTGAGGAGCAATGTAACCGTTGCCCTAAATTATATCCCATTTCTAACTGAGGAGAGAAATTTTACACTTGTCTCTGTCATACTTCAGATTTTGCAATTTTCTTAAAGAGATAGTTTTACTGAAGGAGAACTATTTCATTGCAGTCACCTCCCTGACACAGGCTCCGAATTGGTGTCAGACGGTAGGGTCTGCAGAAGCTATACTGGGTATGTGCAGAGCCTTATTGATAGGTTTTCTCTCTGGGGGTAAGAAACAGCATTCATCCCTGGTTCTGGACACTGAGTCCATTCCTGGGGGTTACAGTCATTCACTGTGATCTTTAGAGAGGTACACACTCACAGTTCATGGAAAGATGGTGCTATGAAGTCGGGTGAGGACACTATGAAGTCGGGTGAGGACACTATGAAGTCGGGTGAGGACACTGTCTTTCTCAAGCTCCTCTGGACCACGCTTCAAAACATCATTTCATTGTTCACAAAAAGAGAAGTTTCTGGAAAAGCTCAGGAGGTCTGGAAGTGTCTGTCAAGAGAAACCAAAGTTACCGTTTCAGATGAGATGACTTACAGCATTCACAGATTTTTAGGTTTAAACACTTTTCACAGACATGTATTTCCCAGACTGATTTACCCACAGTGCCCAGACAGGAAGCTCCCAGACTGATTTATCACAAAACCCAGACATGGAGCTGCCAGGCCGATCTATAAACAGCGCACAAGACATGGAGCTCCCAGACTGTTTTATCCACAGTGCACAACATGGAGTTCCTAGACTGATTTATCCACAGTGCCCAGATATGGAGTTCCCAGACTGATTTATCCACAAAACCCTGACATGGAGCTCCCAGACTGATTTATCCACAGTGCCCAGACATGGAGCTCCCAGACTGATTTATCCACAGTGCCCAGACATGGAGCTCCCAGACTGATTTATCCACAGTGCCCAGACATGGAGCTCCCAGACTGATTTATCCACAGTGCCCAGACATGGAGCTCCCAGACTGATTTATCCACAGTGCCCAGACATGGAGCTCCCAGACTGATTTATCCACAATGTCCAGACATGGAGCTCCCAGACTGATTTATCCACAATGTCCAGACATGGAGCTCCCAGACTGATTTATCCACAATGTCCAGACATGGAGCTCCCAGACTGATTTATCCAGAGTGCCCAGACACGGATCTCCCAGACTGATTTACCCACAACGCTCAGACATGGTGCTCTCAGACTGATTTATCCACTAAACCTTGACATGGAGCACCCAGACTGATTTATCTACATCGCCCAGACATGGAGCTCCCAGACTGATTTATCCACAGTGCCCAGACATGGAACTCCCAGACTGATTTATCCACAGTGCCCAGACATGGAGCTCCCAGACTGATTAATCCACAACGCCCAGAAATGGATCTTCCAGCATTATTCATCAACAAAGCCCTGTAATGGAGCTCCCAGAATGATTTTTTTCGGCAGCACTCAGACATAGAGCTCCCAGACTGAATTCTCCACAACACCCGGACATGGAGTTCCCAGATTTATATTTACATAGCGCCTAGACATGAAGGTCCCAGAGTCACTTATCCACAACGTCCAGACATGGAGCTCCCAGACTAATTTATCCAATACGTCCAGACATGGAGCCCACAGACACATTCACCCACAGTGCCCAGCCATAGCGCTCCAAAACTGATTTATCAACAATGCACAGACATAGACCTCACAAACACCTTTATTCACAGAGCCCAGACATGGAACTCTGAGAATTATTTTTCACCAGCGCCCCAGACATGGAACTCCCATACTGATTAATCCACAGTGCCTAGACATAGCTTTACAAGACTGACTTATCAACAATACCCCGACATGGAGCTCCCAGGCTGATTTATCCACAGTGCGCAGACATGGAGCTCCCAGACTGATATATCCACAGTGCCCAGACATGGAGCTCCCAGACTGATTTATCCACAAAACCCTGACATGAAGCTCCCAGACTGATTTATCCGCAGCACCCAGAATGGAGTTCCCAGATCAAATTATCTACAACATGCAGACATGATGTTCCCAGATTGATTTATCCACAGCATCCAGACATGGTGCTCAGAGTCCGATCTATCCACAGCTCCCAGAAATGGATCTCCCGAATGGATTCATTCACAGTGCACAGATATAGAGCTCTCTGACTGATTTATCCACAATGCCCAGTTATGTAATTCCAAGCCTGATTTACACGGTGCCCCGACATGGCACTCCCCAATTGATTTATCCACAGCGTCCAGACATGGAGCTCCCAGACTGATTTATCCACAGCGTCCAGACATGGAGCTCCCAGACTGATTTATCCACAGTTTCCAGATATGGAGCTCCCAGACTGATTTATCCACAGCGTCCAGACATGGAGCTCCCAGACTGATTTATCCACAATGACCAGATATGGAGCTCCCAGACTGATTTATCCACAGCGTCCAGACATGGAGCTCCCAGACTGATTTATCCACAATGACCAGATATAGAGCTCCCAGACTGATTTATCCACAATGCCCAGACATAGAGCTCCCAGACTGATTTATCCACAGCACCCAGACATGGAGCTCTCAGACTGATTTATCCACAGCTCCCAGACATGGAGCTCCCAGACTGATTTATCCACAGTGCACAGACATGGAGCTCCCAGACTGATTTATCCACAGTGCCCAGACATGGAGCTCCCAGACTGATTTATACACAATGTCCAGACATGGAGCTCCCAGACTGATTTATCCACAATGCCCAGACATGAAGCTCCCAGACTGATTTATCCACAATGTCCAGACATGGAGCTCCCAGACTGATTTATCCACAACGCCCAGGCATGGAGCTCCCAGACTCATTTATCCACAATGACCAGATATGGAGCTTCCAGACTGATTTATCCACAATGACCAGACATGGAGCTCCCAGACTGATTTATCCACAGTGCACAGACATGGAGCTCCCAGACTGATTTATCCACAGTGCCCAGACATGGAGCTCCCAGACTGATTTATCCACAGTGCCCAGACATGGAGCTCCCAGACTGATTTATCCACAGTTTCCAGATATGGAGCTCCCAGACTGATTTATCCACAGCGTCCAGACATGGAGCTCCCAGGCTGATTTATCCACAATGACCAGATATGGAGCTCCCAGACTGATTTATCCACAGCGTCCAGACATGGAGCTCCCAGACTGATTTATCCACAATGACCAGATATAGAGCTCCCAGACTGATTTATCCACAATGCCCAGACATAGAGCTCCCAGACTGATTTATCCACAGCGCCCAGACATGGAGCTCTCAGACTGATTTATCCACAGCTCCCAGACATGGAGCTCCCAGACTGATTTATCCACAGTGCACAGACATGGAGCTCCCAGACTGATTTATCCACAGTGCCCAGACATGGAGCTCCCAGACTGATTTATCCACAGTGCCCAGACATGGAGCTCCCAGACTGATTTATACACAATGTCCAGACATGGAGCTCCCAGACTGATTTATCCACAGTGCCCAGACATGAAGCTCCCAGACTGATTTATCCACAATGTCCAGACATGGAGCTCCCAGACTGATTTATCCACAACGCCCAGACATGGAGCTCCCAGACTGATTTATCCACAATGACCAGATATGGAGCTTCCAGACTGATTTATCCACAATGACCAGACATGGAGCTCCCAGACTGATTTACCCACAGTGCGCAGACATGGAGCTCCCAGAATGATTTATCCACAACGCCCAGGCATGGAGCTCCCAGACTCATTTATCCACAATGTCCAGACATGAAGCTCCCAGACTCATTTATCCACAACGTCCAGACATGAAGCTCCCAGACTCATTTATCCACAACGTCCAGACATGGAGCTCACAGACACATTCATCCACAGTGCCCAGCCATAGCGCTCCAAAACTGATTTATCAACAATGCATAGACATAGACCTCACAAACATATTTATTCACAGAGCCCAGACATGCAACTCCGAGAATTATTTTTCACCAGCGCCCCAGACATGGAACTCCCATACGGATTAATCCACAGTGCCTAGACATAGCTTTACAAGACTGACTTATCAACAATACCCCGACATGGAGCTCCCAGACGGATTTATCCACCGTGCCCAGACATGGAGCTCCCAGACTGATTTATCCACCGTGCCCAGACATGGAGCTCCGAGACTGTTTTATCCACAAAACCCTGACATGGTGCTGCCAGACCAATTTATACAAAGTGCCCAGACATCGAGCTCCCACACTGATCTATCCACAGTGCCCAGACATAGAGCTCCCAGACGGATTTATACACAGTGCCCAGACATAGAGCTCCCAGACTGATTTATACACAGTGCCCAGACATAGAGCTCCCAGACGGATTTATACACAGTGCCCAGACATAGAGCTCCCAGACTGATTTATACACAGTGCCCAGACATAGAGCTCCCAGACTGATTTATACACAGTGCCCAGACATAGAGCTCCCAGACTGATTTATCCACAGCGCCCAGACATGGAGCTCCCAGACTGATTTATCCACAGTGCCCAGACATGGAGCTCCCAGACTGATTTATCCACAGCGCCCAGACATGGAGCTCCCAGACTGATTTATCCACAGCGCCCAGACATGGAGCTCCCAGACTGATTTATTCACAGTGCCCAGACATGGAGCTCCCAGACTGATTTATCCACAATGCCCAGAAATGGATCTTCCAGCATTATTCATCAACAAAGCCCTGTAATGGAGCTCCCAGAATAATTTTTTTCGGCAGCACTCAGACATAGAGCTCCCAGACTGAATTCTCCACAACACCCGGACATGGAGTTCCCAGATTGATATTTACATAGCGCCTAGACATGAACCTCCCAGGGTCACTTATCCACAATGTCCAGACATGGAGCTCACAGACTGATTTATCCACAGCGTCCAGACATGGAGCTTCCAGACTGATGTATCCACAGCATCCAGACATGGAGCTCCCAGACTGATTTACCCACAGTGCCCAGACACGGATCTCCCAGACTGATTTATCCACAGTGCCCAGACATGGAGCTTCCAGACTGATTTATCCACAGCGTCCAGACATGGAGCTCCCAGACTGATTTATCCACAGTGCCCAGACATGGAGCTCCCAGACTGATTTATCCACAACGCCCAGAAATGGATCTTCCAGCATTATTCATCAACAAAGCCCTATAATGGAGCTCCCAGAATGATTTTTTTCGGCAGCACTCAGACATAGAGCTCCCAGACTGAATTCTCCACAACACCCAGACATGGAGTTCCCAGATTGATATTTACATAGCGCCTAGACATGAAGCTCCCAGAGTCACTTATCCACAACGTCCAGACATGGAGCTCACAGACACATTCATCCACAACGTCCAGACATGGAGCTCCCAGACACATTCATCCACAGTGCCCAGCCATAGCGCTCCAAAACTGATTTATCAACAATGCCCAGACATAGACCTCACAAACACATTTATTCACAGAGCCCAGACATGGAACTCCGAGAATTATTTTTCACCAGCGCCCCAGACATGGAACTCCCATACGGATTAATCCACAGTGCCTAGACATAGCTTTACAAGACTGACTTATCAACAAAACCCCGACATGGAGCTCCCAGACGGATTTATCCACAGTGCCCAGACATGGCGTTCACAGACTGATTTATCCACAGTGCCCAGATATGGAGCTCCCAGACTGATTTATCCACAGTGCCTAGACATGGAGCTCCCAGTGTGATTTATCCACAGTGCCCAGACATGGAACTCCCAGACTGATTTATCCACAGTGCCCAGACATGGAACTCCCAGACTGATTTATCCACAGTGCCCAGACATGGCATTCACAGACTGATTTATCCACAGTGCCCAGACATGGCATTCACAGACTGATTTATCCACAGTGCCCAGACATGGCATTCACAGACTGATTTATCCACAGCGCCCAGACATGGAGTTCCCAGACTGATTTATCCACAGTGCCCAGACATGGAGCTCCCAGACTGATTTATCCACAGTGCCCAGACATGGCGTTCCCAGACTGATTTATCCACAGTGCCCAGACATGGAGCTCCCAGACTGATTTATCCACAGTGCCTAGACATGGAGCTCTCAGATTGAGTTATCCACAGTGCCCAGACATTAAGCTCCCAGACTGATGTTTTTCCACAATGCCCAGACACGTAGCTCCCAAATTGATTTATCTACATCGCCAAACATAGAGCTCCCAGACCGATCTTTCCACATCGCCCAGACATGGAGCTCCCAGACTGATTTATCCACAGCGTCCAGACATGGAGCTTCCAGACTGATTTATCCACAGCATCCAGACATAGAGCACCCAGACTGATTTATGCACAATGCCCAGACATGGAGCTCCCAGACGGATTTATCCACCGTCCCCAGACATGGAGCTCCCAGACTGATTTATCCACAACGCCCAGAAATGGATCTTCCAGCATTATTCATCAACAAAGCCCTGTAATGGAGCTCCCAGAATAATTTTTTTCGGCAGCACTCAGACATAGAGCTCCCAGACTGGATTCTCCACAACACCCGGACATGGAGTTCCCAGATTGATATTTACATAGCGCCTAGACATGAAGCTCCCAGAGTCACTTATCCACAATTTCCAGACATGGAGCTCACAGACACATTAATCCACAACACCCAGACATGGAGCTCACAGACACATTAATCCACAACACCCAGACATGGAGCTCCCAGACTCACTTATCCACAACGCCCAGACATGAAGCTCCCAGACTCATTTATCCACAACGTCCAGACATGAAGCTCCCAGACACATTCATCCACAGTGCCCAGCCATAGCGCTCCAAAACTGATTTATCAACAATGCCCAGACATAGACCTCACAAACACATTTATTCACAGAGCCCAGACATGGAACTCCGAGAATTATTTTTCACCAGCGCCCCAGACATGGAACTCCCATACGGATTAATCCACAGTGCCTAGACATAGCTTTACAAGACTGACTTATCAACAAAACCCCGACATGGAGCTCCCAGACGGATTTATCCACAGTGCCCAGACATGGAGCTCCCAGACTGATTTATCCACTGCGCCCAGACACGAATCTCCCAGACTCACTTATCCACAACGTCCAGACATGGAGCTCCCAGACTGATTCATCCACAACGTCCAGACATGGAGCTCCCTGACTCATTTATCCACAGTGCCCAGACATGGAGCTCCCAGTGTGATTTATCCACCGTGCCCAGACATGGAACTCCCATACGGATTAATCCACAGTGCCTAGACATAGCTTTACAAGACTGACTTATCAACAAAACCCCGACATGGAGCTCCCAGACGGATTTATCCACAGTGCCCAGACATGGAGCTCCCAGACTGATTTATCCACAGTGCCCAGACATGGAACTCCCAGACTCATTTATCCACAACGTCCAGACATGGAGCTCACAGACACATTCATCCACAGTGCCCAGCCAGCGCTCCAAAACTGATTTATCCACAGTGCCTAGACATGGAGCTCTCAGATTGAGTTATCCACAGTGCCCAGACATTAAGCTCCCAGACTGATGTTTTTCCACAATGCCCAGACACATAGCTCCCAAATTGATTTATCTACATCGCCAGACATAGAGCTCCCAGACCGATCTTTCCACAGCGCCCAGACATGGAGCTCCCAGACTGATTTATCCACAGTGCCGAGACATGGAGCTTCCAGACGTATTTATCCACAGCGTCCAGACATGGAGCTTCCAGACTGATTTATCCACAGCATCCAGACATAGAGCACCCAGACTGATTTATCCACAATGCCCAGACATGGAGCTCCCAGACGGATTTATCCACAGTGCCCAGACATGGAGCTCCCAGACGGATTTATCCACAGTGCCCAGACATGGAGCTCCCAGACTGATTTATCCACAACGCCCAGAAATGGATCTCCCGGCATTATTCATCAACAAAGCCCTATAATGGAGCTCCCAGAATGATTTTTTTCGGCAGCACTCAGACATAGAGCTCCCAGACTGAGTTCTCCACAACACCCGGACATGGAGTTCCCAGATTGATATTTACATAGCGCCTAGACATGAAGCTCCCAGAGTCACTTATCCACAATTTCCAGACATGGAGCTCACAGACACATTAATCCACAAAACCCAGACATGGAGCTCCCAGACTCACTTATCCACAACGCCCAGACATGGAGCTCCCAGACTCATTTATCCACAGTGCCCAGCCAGCGCTCCAAAACTGATTTATCCACAGTGCCCAGACATGGAGCTCGCAGACTGATTTATCCACAGTGCACAGACATGGAGGTCCCAGACTGATTTATCCACAATGCCCAGACATGGAGTTGCCAGACCGATTTATCCACAGTGGCCAGACATGGAGGTCCCAGACTGATTTATCCACAATGCCCAGACATGGAGCACCTATACTGATTTATCCACAGTGCCCAGACATGGAGTTCCCAGTCTGATTTATCCACAGTGCCCAGACATGGAGCACCTAGACTGATTTATCCACAGTGCCCAGACATAGAGTTCCCAGTCTGATTTATCCACAGTGCCCAGACATGGAGCTCCCAGACTGATTTATCCACAGTGCACAGACATGGAGGTCCCAGACTGATTTATCCACAGTGCCCAGACATGGAACTCCCAGACTGATTTATCCACAGTGCCCAGACATGGAGCACCTAGACTGATTTATCCACAGTGCCCAGACATGGAGTTCCCAGACTGATTTATCCACAGTGCCTAGACATGGAGCTCTCAGATTGAGTTATCCACAGTGCCCAGACATTAAGCTCCCAGACTGATGTTTTTCCACAATGCCCAGACACGTAGCTCCCAAATTGATTTATCTACATCGCCAGACATAGAGCTCCCAGACCGATCTTTCCACAGCGCCCAGACATGGAGCTCCCAGGCTGATTTATCCACAGTGCCGAGACATGGAGCTTCCAGACGTATTTATCCACAGCGTCCAGACATGGAGCTTCCAGACGTATTTATCCACAGCGTCCAGACATGGAGCTCCCAGACGGATTTATCCACAGCGCTCAGACATGGGGTCCCAGACTGATTTATCCACAGTGCCCAGACATGGAGCTCCCAGACTGATTTACGCACAACGCCCAGAAATGGATCTTCCAGCATTATTCATCAACAAAGCCCATAATGGAGCTCCCAGAATGATTTTTTTCGGCAGCACTCAGACATAGAGCTCCCAGACTGAGTTCTCCACAACACCCGGACATGGAGTTCCCAGATTGATATTTACATAGCGCCTAGACATGAAGCTCCCAGAGTCACTTATCCACAATTTCCAGACATGGAGCTCACAGACACATTAATCCACAACACCCAGACATGGAGCTCCCAGACTCATTCATCCACAACGCCCAGACATGGAGCTCCCAGACTCACTTATCCACAACACCCAGACATGGAGCTCCCAGACTCACTTATCCACAACGTCCAGACATGGAGCTCCCAGACACATTCATCCACAACGTCCAGACATGGAGCTCCCAGACTCATTTATCCACAACGTCCAGACATGGAGCTCACAGACACATTTATCCACAACGCCCAGACATGGAGCTCCCACACTCATTTATCCACAACGTCCAGACATGGAGCTCCCAGACTCACTTATCCACAACACCCAGACATGGAGCTCCCAGACTCACTTATCCACAACGTCCAGACATGGAGCTCACAGACACATTCATCCACAACGTCCAGACATGGAGCTCCCAGACTCATTTATCCACAACGTCCAGACATGGAGCTCACAGACACATTTATCCACAACGCCCAGACATGGAGCTCCCACACTCATTTATCCACAACATCCAGACATGGAGCTCACAGACACATTCATCCACAACGTCCAGACATGAAGCTCCCAGACACATTCATCCACAGTGCCCAGCCATAGCGCTCTAAAACTGATTTATCAACAATGCCCAGACATAGACCTCACAAACACATTTATTCACAGAGCCCAGACATGGAACTCCGAGAATTATTTTTCACCAGCGCCCCAGACATGGAACTCCCATACGGATTAATCCACAGTGCCTAGACATAGCTTTACAAGACTGACTTATCAACAATACCCCGACATGGAGCTCCCAGACGGATTTATCCACAGTGCCCAGACATGGAGCGCCCAGACTGATTTATCCACAGTGCGCAGACAAGTAACTCCCAGACGGATTTATCCACAGCGCACAGACATGGAGCTCCCAGACTGATTTATCTACAACGCCCAGAAATGGATCTTCCAGCATTATTCATCAACAAAGCCCTGTAATGGAGCTCCCAGAATGATTTTTTTCGGCAGCACTCAGACATAGATCTCCCAGACTGGATTCTCCACAACACCCGGACATGGAGTTCCCAGATTTATATTTACATGGTGCCTAGACATAGAGCTCCCAGAGTCACTTATCCACAACGTCCAGACATGGACCTCACAGACTGATTTATCCACAGTGCCCAGACATGGAGCTCCCAGACTGATTTATCCACAGTGCCCAGACATGGCGTTCCCAGACTGATTTATCCACAGTGCCCAGACATGGAGCTCCCAGACTGATTTATCCACAGTGCCCAGACATGGAGCTTCCAGACTGATTTATCCACAGTGCCCAGACATGGAGCTCCCAGACTGATTTATCCACAGTGCCCAGACATGGAGCTCCCAGACTGATTTATCCACAGTGCCCAGACATGGAGCTTCCAGACTGATTTATCCACAGTGCCCAGACATGGAGCTCCCAGACTGATTTATGCACAGTGCCCAGACATGGAGCTCCCAGACTGATTTATCCACAGTGCCCAGACATGGAGCTCCCAGACTGATTTAGCAACAATGCCCAGACATGGAGCTCCCAGACCGATCTATACACAGCGCCCACACATGGAGCTCCTAGACTGAATTATCCACAGTGCCTAGACATGGAGCTCCCAAACTGATTTATCCAAAAATCACAGACATGGAGTTCCCAGACCGATCTATACACAGCGCCCAGACATGGAGCTCCTAGACTGAATTATCCACAGTGCCCAGACATAGCGCTCCTAGATTGATTTGTCCACAGCGTCCAGACATGAGCTCCCAGACTGATTTACCCACAGTGCCCATGCATGGAGCACCCAGACTGATTTACCCACATCACGCAGACATGATTTATCCTCAATGCCTGGATATCGTACTCCCAGACTGATTCATCTCCATTGCCCAGAAATCACTCTCCCAGGCTGATTTATCCACAGTGCCCAGACATGGAGCTCCCCAACTGATTAATCCACAATGCCCAGACATGGAGCTCCCACATTGATATCTACATACCGCCCAGATGTGGAGCTCCCAGTCTGATTAATCCACAGTGCCCGGATATGTAACTCCAGGACTGAATTATCCACAGTGCCCAGATAGCGCACTCCCAGACTGATGTATCCACCGTCCCCAGACATGGAGCTCCCAGACTGATTTATCCACAACGCCCAGACATGGATCTCCCAGACTGATTTATCCACAGCGCCCAGACATGGAGCTCCCAGACTGATTTATCCACAGCACCCAGACATGGAGCTCCCAGACTGATTTATCCACAGTGCCCAGACATGGAGCTCCCAGACTAATTTATCCACAGCGCCCAGACATGGGGTCCCAGACTGATTTATCCACAGTGCCCAGACATGTAGCTCCCAAACTGATTTATCCACAGTGCCCAGACATGGGGGTCCCAGACGGATTTATCCACAGTGCCCAGACATGGAGCTCCCAGACTGATTTATCCACAACGCCCAGAAATGGATCTCCCGGCATTATTCATCAACAAAGCCCTGTAATGGAGCTCCCAGAATAATTTTTTTCGGCAGCACTCAGACATAGAGCTCCCAGACTGAATTCTCCACAACACCCGGACATGGAGTTCCCAGATTGATATTTACATAGCGCCTAGACATGAAGCTCCCAGAGTCACTTATCCACAACGTCCAGACATGGAGCTCACAGACACATTTATCCACAACGCCCAGACATGGAGCTCCCAGACTGATTTATCCACATCGTCCGGACATGGAGCTCCCAGACTGATTTACCCACAGTGCCCAGACATGGAGCTCCCAGACTGATTTACCCACAGTGCCCAGACATGGAGCTCCCAGACTGATTTACCCACAATGCCCAGACATGGAGCTCCCAGACTGATTTACCCACAGTGCCCAGACATGGTGCTCCCAGACTGATTTATCCACAATGCCCAGACATGGAGATCAGAGTCTGATCTATCCACAGCTCACAGAAATGGAGCGCTCAGATGGATTTATTCACAATGCCCAGATATGTAACTCTGAGCCTGATTTATCCACAGTGCATAGACATGGCACTCCCAGATTGATTGATCCGCAGTGCCCAGACATCGACCTCTCTGACTGATTTATTTACAATGGCCAGACATGGAACTCCCAGCCTGAGTAATCCACAGTGCCTGGTCATAGCTTTCCCAGACTGATTTATACAAAGTGCCCAGACGTGGAGCTCCCAGACTGATTTATCCACAACGCCCAGACATGGAACTCCCAGACTGATTTATCCACAACACCCAGAAACATAGAACATAGAACACTACAGCGCAGTACAGGCTCTTCGGCCCTTGATGTTGCGCCGCCCTGTCATACTAATCTGAAGCCCATCCCACCTACACTATTCCATGTATGTCCACTTGCCTGTCCAATGACGACTTAAATGTACTTAAACCTGGTGAATCTACTACCAATGCAGGCAAAGCATTCCATACCCCTACTACTCTCTGAGTAAAGAAACGACCTCTGAAATCTGTCTTATACTTATCTCCCCTCACTTTAAAGTTGTGTCCCCTCGTGTTTGCCACCCCAATGGTGCTCTCAGACTGATATACCCACAGTGCCCAGACATGGAGCTCCCAGACTGATATACCCACAGTGCCCAGACATGGAGCTCCCAGACTGATTTACCCACAGTGCCCAGACATGGAGCTCCCAGACTGATTTACCCACAGTGCCCAGACATGGAGCTCCCAGACTGATTTATCCACAGTGCCCAGACATGGAGCTCCCAGACTGATTTACCCACAGTGCCCAGACATGGAGCTCCCAGACTGATTTATCCACAATGCCCAGACATGGAGCTCCCAGACTGATTTATCCACATACTCCAGACAGAGCTCCCAGAATTATTCATACACAACACCCAGACATGGTGCTCCCAGATTGATTTACCCACAGCGCCCAGACATGGCACTCCCAGACTGATTTATCCACATTGCCCAGACATGGAGCTCCCAGACTGATTTATCCACAGTGCCCAGACATATATCACCCAGACTGATTTATCCACAGTGCCCAGACTTAGAGCTCCAATACTGATTTATCCAAAAACCCAGACAGGGAGCTCCCAGACTGATTTATCCTCAATGCCCAGACACAAAGCTCCCAGACTAATTTAACCACAGCACCCAGACATGGAGCTCCCAGACTGATTCATCCACAAAACCCAGACGTGGAGCTCTCATACTGACTTATCCACAAAACCCAGACATGGAGCTCTCAAACTGATTTACCCACAGCGCCCAGACATGGAGCTCCCAGACTGATTTATCCACAGTCGCCAGACATGGAACACCCAGACTGATTTATTCTTAGTGCCCAGACTTGGAGTTCTCAGACTGATTTATCCACAGTGCCCAGACATGGAGCTCCAAAACTGATTTTTCCACAGCGTCCAGACATGGAGCTCCCAGAATGATTTATCTAGAGTGCCCAGACATGGTGCTCCCAGACAAATTTAACCACAGTGCGCAGAAATGGAGCTCCGAGATTAATGTATCCACAGTGCCCAGATATAGAGTCCAAAACTGATTTATCCAGAAAACCGAGACTTGGAGCTCCCAGACTGATTTATCCAAAAAATCCAGACTTGGAGCTCCCAGACTGATTTATCCAAAAAATCCAGACATGAAGCTCCCAGACTGATTTACCCACTGCGCCAAGGCATGGAGGTTCCAAAGTGATTTATGGACAATGCCCAAACATGGAGGTCCCAAACTGATATACCCACCGTGGCCAGACATGGACCTTATAGACGGATTTATCCACAATGCCCACACATGGACCTCCCAGACTGATAAATCCCCAGTCCCCAGACATGGAGCTCCCAGATTGATTCATCCACAAAACCCAGACATGGTGCTCCCAGACTGACTTATCCACAAAACCAACACATGGAGCTCCCAGACTGATTTATCCTCAAAACCCAGACATGGAGCTCCCAGACTGATTTATCCTCAAAACCCAGACATGGTGCTCCCAAACTGATTTATCCACAAAACCCAGACATGGAGCTCCCAGATTAATTTATCCACAAAACCCAGAAATGGAGCTCCCAGACTGATTTATCCACAGTGCCCAGACATGGAGCTCCCAGACTGATTTATCCACAATGCCCAGATATGGAGCACCCAGACTGATTTACCCACAGTGCCCAGAGATGTAGCACACAGACTGATTTATCCACAGTGCCCAGACATCGAACACAGACTGATTTATCCACAGCGCCCAGACATGGCACTCCCAGACTGATTTATCCACAGCACCCAGACATGGCACTCCCAGACTGATTTATTCACAGCGCCCAGACATAGCGCTCCCAGACTGATTTAACCACAGTGCCCAGGCATGGATCTCCCTGATTTATCGATAACATGCAGACATCGACCTCCCAGACTGATATATCCACAGTGCCCATAACATGGAGCTCCCAGACTGATTTATCCACAGCACACAGACATAGAGCTTCCAGACTGATTTAACCACAGCACCCAGCCATGGAGCTCCCAGACTGATTTAACCACAGCACCCAGCCATGGAGCTCCCAGACTGATTTATTCTTAGTGCCCAGACATGACGCTCCCAGACTAATTTACCCACAGCACCCAGACATGAAGCACACAGACTGATTTACCCACAATGTCCAGACATGGTGCTCCCAGACTGATTTAACCACAGCACCCAGACATGGAGCTCCCAAACTGATATATCCACAGTGCCCAGACATGGAGCTCCCAGACATTTATCCACAGTGCCTAGACATGGAGCTCCCAGACTGATTTTTCCACAAAACCAAGACATGGAGCTCCCAGTCTGATTTTTCCACAAAACCCAGACATGGAGCTCCCAGACTGATTTATCAACAGCGCACAGACAGGGAGGTCCCAGATTGATTATTCCAAAAAACCCAGACATGGCACTCCCAGATTAGTTTAGCCACAATGCCCAAACATGGAGCTCCCAGAATGATTTAAACACAATCCCTAGACATGGAGCTCCCAGAACGATTTATCCTCAGCACCCAGACATAGGGCTCCTCGACTGATTTATACACAGTGTCCAGACATCGACCTCCCACACTGATAGAACCACAGCACCCAGACATGGAGTTCCCAGACTGATTTATCCACAAAGCCCAGACATGGTGCTCCCAAACTGATTTATCTACAAAGGCTAGACATGGTGCTCCCAGACTGATTTACCCACAAAGCCCAGACATGGTGCTCCCAGACTGATTAATCCACAAAACCCAGACATGGAGCACACAGACGGATTTATCCACAGTGCCCAGACATGGAGCTCCCAGACTGATTAATCCACAACGCCCAGAAATGGATCTTCCAGCATTATTCATCAACAAAGCCCTGTAATGGAGCTCCCAGAATGATTTTTTTCGGCAGCACTCAGACATAGATCTCCCAGACTGGATTCTCCACAACACCCGGACATGGAGTTCCCAGATTTATATTTACATGGTGCCTAGACATAGAGCTCCCAGAGTCACTTATCCACAACGTCCAGACATGGACCTCACAGACTGATTTATCCACAGTGCCCAGACATGGAGCTCCCAGACTGATTTATCCACAGTGCACAGACATGGAGGTCCCAGACTGATTTATCCACAGTGCACAGACATGGAGCTCCCAGACTGATTTATCCACAGTGCCCAGACATGGAGGTTCCAGACTGATTTATCCACAGTGCCCAGACATGGAGCTCCCAGACTGATTTATCCACAGTGCACAGACATGGAGCTCCCAGACTGATTTATCCACAGTGCCCAGACATGGAGCTCCCAGACTGATTTATCCACAGTGCCCAGACATGGAGCTCCCAGACTGATTTATCCACAGTGCCCAGACATGGAGCTCCCAGACTGATTTATCCACAGTGCCCAGACATGGAGCTTCCAGACTGATTTATCCACAAAACCCAGACATGGAGCACACAGACGGATTTATACACTTTGCCCAGACATGGTACTCCCAGACTGATTTATCCACAATGCCCAGATATGGAGCTCCCAGACTGATTTATCCACAGTGACCAGACATGGAGTACACAGATGGATTTATCCACTCTGCCCAGACATGGTACTCCTAGACTGATTTATCCACAGTGCCCAGACATGGAGCTCCCAGACTGATTTACCCACAGTGCCCAGACATGGAGCTCCCAGACTGATTTACCAACAGCACCCAGACATGGAGCTCCCAGACTAATTTACCCACAGAGCCCAGACATGGAGCTCCCAGACTGACTTAACCACAAAACCCAGACATGATGCTCCCAGACTGCCTTAGCCACAATGCCCTGACATGGAGCTCCCAGACTGATTTATCCACAAAACCCAGATGTGGCACTCCCAGACTGAATAATCCACAACGACCAGATATGGTGCTCGCAGACCCATTCATTCACAAGTTCCCAGTTAAAGTGCTCCCAGACTGATTTATCCACAATGCCCAGACATGGAGCTCCCAGACTGATTTACCCACAGCGCTCAGACATGAAGCTCCCAGACTGATTTATCCACAGTGCCCAGGAATAGAGCTCCCAGACTCATTTATCCACAAAACCCAGACATGGAGCTCCCAGACTGATTTATCCACAATACCCAGACATTATGCTCCCACACTGATTTATCCACAATGCCCAGGAATAGAGCTCCCAGACTCATTTATCTACAGTGCCCGGACATGGAGCTCCCAGACTGAATTATCCACAATGCCCAGACATGGAGCTTCCAGACTGATTTATCCACAATGAGCAGTCATGGAGCTCCCAGAATGATTTATCCAAAGCATCCAGACATTGACCTCCCAGATGGATTTCACCAGAAAACCCAGACATGGAGCCCCCAGATTGATTTATCCGAAGCGCATACATAGAGCTCCCAGACTGATTTCTCCAGAAAACCCAGATATGGAGCTCCCAGACTGATTTATCCACATTGCCCAGACATGGAGCTCCCAGACTGATTTATCCACATTGCCCAGACATGGAGCTCCCAGACTGATTTATCCACAGCGCACAGACATGGAGCTCCCAGACTGATTTTTCTACAGTGACCAGACATGGAGAACACAGATGGATTTATCCACAGTGCCCAGGCATAGAGCTCCCAGACTCATTTATCGACAGTGCCCCGACATGAAGCTCCCAGACTGATATACCCACAAAACCCAGACATGGAGCTCCCAGACTGATTTATCCACAGTGCCCAGAAATGGAGCACTCAGACTGATTATTTCCACAGTGACCAGACATTAAGCTCCCACACTGATTTATCCACAAAACCCAGACATGGAGCACCCAGACTGATTTATCCACAAAACCCAGACATGGAGCTCCCAGACTGATTTATCCGCAGCGCCCAGACATGGAGCACACAGACGGATTTACCCACAGCACCCAGACATGGAGCTCCCAGACTGATTTATCCACAATGCCCAGACAATGAGCTCCCAGACTGATTTATCCACAAAACCCAGGCATGGAGCCCCCAGATTGATTTATCCACAATGCCCTGACATGGAGCTCCCAGACTGATTTATCCACAGTGACCAGACATGGAGCTCCCAGACTGATTTATCCACAATGCCCAGACATGGAGCTCCCAGACTGATTTATCCACAATGCCCAGACATGGAGCTCCCAGACTGATTTTTCCACAATGCCCTGACATGGAGCTCCCAGACTGATTTATCCACAATGCCCAGACATGGAGCTCCCAGACTGATTTATCCACAGTGCCCAGACATGGAGCTCCCAGACTGATTTATCCACAATGCCCTGACATGGAGCTCCCAGACTGATTTATCCACAATGCCCAGACATGGAGCTCCCAGACTGATTTATCCACAATGCCCTGACATGGAGCTCCCAGACTGATTTATCCACAATGCCCAGACATGGAGCTCCCAGACTGATTTATCCACAAAACCCAGGCATGGAGCCCCCAGATTGATTTATCCACAATGCCCTGACATGGAGCTCCCAGACTGATTTATCCACAGTGACCAGACATGGAGCTCCCAGACTGATTTATCCACAATGCCCTGACATGGAGCTCCCAGACTGATTTATCCACAAAACCCAGGCATGGAGCCCCCAGATTGATTTATCCACAGCGCACAGACATGGAGCTCCCAGACTGATTTATCCAGAAAACCCAGATATGGAGCTCCCAGACTGATTTATTCACATTGCCCAGACATGGAGCTCCCAGATTGATTTATCCACATTGCCCAGGCATGGAGCTCCCAGACTGATTTATCCACAGCGCACAGACACGGAACTCCCAGACTGATTTATCCAGAAAACCCAGATATGGAGCTCCCAGACTGATTTATTCACATTGCCCAGACATGAAGCTCCCAGACTGATTTATCCACAGCGCCCAGACATGGAGTTCCCAGACTGATTTATCCACAGCGCCCAGACATGGAGCTCCCAGACTGATTTATCCACAGCGCCCAGACATGGAGTTCCCAGACTGATTTATCCACAGCGCCCAGACATAGAGCTCCCAGACTGATTTATCCACAAAACCCAGATGTGGCACTCCCAGACTGAATTATCAACAATGACCAGACATGGTGCTCGCAGACCCATTAATTCACAAGTGCACAGTTAAGGTGCTCCCAGACTGATTTATCCACAGTGCCCAGACATGGAGCTTCCAGACTGATTTATCCACAAAACCCAGACATGGAGCTCCCAGACTGATTTATCCACAATGCCCAGTCATGGAACTCCCAGACTGATTTATCCACAATGCCCAGATATGGAGCTCCCAGACTGATTTATCCACAGTGACCAGACATGGAGTACACAGATGGATTTATCCACTCTGCCCAGACATGGTACTCCGAGACTGATTTATCCACAGTGCCCAGACATGGTACTCCCAGACTGATTTATCCACAGCACACAGACATGAAGTTCCCAGACTGATTTATCCACAGCGCACAGACATGGAGCTCCCAGACTGAATTACCCATAGCACCCAGACATGAAGTTCCCAGACTGATTTACCCACAGCACCCACACATGGAGCTCCCAGACTGATTTATCCACAGTGCCCCGACATGGAGCTCCCAGACTGATTTTTCCACAAAACCCAGATATGAAGCTCCCAGACTGGTTTTTCCACAGCACCCAGACATGGAGCTCCCAGACTGGTTTTTCCACAGCACCCAGACATGGAGGTCCCAGACTGGTTTTTCCACAAAACCCAGACATGGAGCTCCCAGACTGATTTATCCACAAAACCCAGACATGGAGCTCCCAGACTGATATTTCCACACAACCCAGACATGGAGCTCCCAGACTGATTTAAGCAAAATGTCCAGATATTGAGCTCTCAGAATAATTTATCCACAAAAGCCTGACATGGAGCTCTCAAACGTATTCAGCCACAAAACCCAGAAATGGAGCTCTCAAACTGATTTATCCAAAAACCCGGATGTGGAGCTCCCAGACTGATTTATCCAAAAAACCTGGACGTGGAGCACCCAGACTGATTTAACCACAAAGCAGAGACATGTAACTCTCAGTTTGATATATCCACAGTGCCCAGAAATGGAGCTCTCAGACTGATTATTTCCACAGTGACCAGACATTAAGCTCCCACACTGATTTATCCACAAAACCCAGACATGGAGCTCCCAGACAGATTTATCCACAAAACCCAGACATGGAGCTCCCAGACAGATTTATCCACAAAGCCCAGACATAGAGCTCCCAGACTGATTTATCCACAGCGCCCAGACATGGAGCTCCCAGACAGATTTATCCACAAAGCCCAGACATAGAGCTCCCAGACTGATTTATCCACAAAACCCAGATGTGGCACTCCCAGACTGAATTATCAACAATGACCAGACATGGTGCTCGCAGACCCATTCATTCACAAGTGCCCAGTTAAGGTGCTCCCAGACTGATTTATCCACAATGCCCAGACATGGAGCTCCCAGACTGATTTATCCACAAAGCCCAGACATGGAGCTCCCAGACTGATTTATCCACAGCACCCTGACATGGTGCTCCCAGACTGATTTATCCACATTGCCCAGACATGGAGCTCCCAGACTGATTTATTCACAAAGCCCAGACATGGAGCTCCCAGACTGATTTATCCACATTGCCCAGATATGGAGCTCCCAGACTGATTTATTCACAAAGCCCAGACATGGAGCTCCCAGACTGATTTATCCACAGTGCCCAGACATGGAGCTCCAAGACTGATTTATCCACAGTGCCCAGACATGGAGCACATAGACGGATTTATCCACAGTGTCCAGAAATGTTGCTCCCAGACTGATTTATCCACAGTGCCCAAACATGGAGCACACAGACGGATTTATCCACAGTGCCCAGACATGGAGCTGCCAGACTGATTTATCCACAGTGACCAGACATGGTGCTCGCAGACCCATTAATTCACAAGTGCCCAGTTATGGTGCTCCCAGACTGATATACCCACAGTGCCCAGACACGGATCTCTCAGACTGATGTATCCACAATGCCCAGACATGGAGCTCCCAGACTGATCTATCCACAGCGACCAGACATGGAGCTCCCAGACTGATTTATCCACAGCGACCAGACATGGAGCTCCCAGACTGATTTATCCACAGCGCCCAGACATGGAGCTCCCAGACGGATTTATCCAAAGCACCCAGACATTGACTTCCCAGACTGATTTCACCAGAAAACCCAGATATGGCGCTGCCAGACTGACATATCCACAATGCCCAGACACGGACCTCCCAGATTGATTTATCCACCGCGCACAGACATGGCGCTCCCAGACTGATTTATCCACAATACCTAGACATGGCACTCCCAGACTGATTTATCCACAATGCCCAGACATGGAGCTCCCAGACTGATTTATCCCCAGCGCCCAGATATGTAACTCCGAAACTGATTTATCCGCAGTGCCCAGACATGCACGTCCGTGAATGATTTACCACAACGCCAAGACATGGAGCTTCCAATATTATTTATATACAATACCCTGACATGGAGGTCCCACAGTGATGTATTCATAAAACCCAGACATAGAGCTCCCAGACTGATTTATCCACAGCGCCCAGACCTGGAGTTCCCAGATCAAATTATCCACAAAGTGCAGACATGAAGTTCCCCGATTGATTTATCCACAGTGCCCAGACATTCAACTCCGTGACTGATTTACCACAACACCAAGACATGCAGATTCCAGCATGATATATACACAATACACAGACAGTCAGCTCCCACATCGATGTATTCACAAAACCCAGACATGGAACTCCCAGACTGATTTATTCACTGTCTCCAGACAAGGATCTCCCAGACTGATTTACCCACAATGCCCGAGCATGGACCAACCAGACTGATGTACCAGAACATGCAGAAATGGAGCTGCCAGACTGATTTATCCAAAAAACTCAGCCATGGAGCTGCCAGACTGACTTATCCACAGCGCCCAGACATGGAGCTCCCAGACTGATTTATCCACAGCGCCCAGACATGGAGTTCCCAGACTGATTTATCCACAGCGCCCAGACATGGAGTTCCCAGACAGATTTATCCACAGTGCCCAGACATGGAGTTCCCAGACTGATTTATCCACAGTGACCAGACATGGAGATCCCAGACTGAGTTATCCACAGTGCCCAGACATGGAGTTCCCAGACTGATTTATCCACAAAGCCCAGACAAGGAGCTCCCAGACTGATTTATCCACAAAACCCAGACAAGGTGCTCCCAGACTGATTTACCCACAGCGCCAAGACATGGACCTCCCAGACTGACTTATCCACATCGCCCAGACATGGAGATCCCAGACTGAGTTATCCACAGTGCCCAGACATGGAGTTCCCAGACTGATTTATCCACAAAGCCCAGACAAGGAGCTCCCAGACTGATTTATCCACAAAACCCAGACATGGTGCTCCCAGACTGATTTACCCACAGCGCCAAGACATGGACCTCCCAGACTGATTTATCCACAGTGCCCAGACATGGAGATCCCAGACTGAGTTATCCACAGTGCCCAGACATGGAGCTCCCAGACTGATTTATTCACAAAGCCCAGACATGGTGCTCCCAGACTGATTTATCCACAAAACCCAGACATGGAGCTCCCAGACTGATTTATCCACAGTGCCCAGACATGGAGCTCCAAGACTGATTTATCCACAGTGCCCAGACATGGAGCACATAGATGGATTTATCCACAGTGTCCAGAAATGTTGCTCCCAGACTGATTTATCCACAGTGCCCAAACATGGAGCACACAGACGGATTTATCCACAGTGCCCAGACATGGAGCTGCCAGACTGATTTATCCACAGTGACCAGACATGGTGCTCGCAGACCCATTAATTCACAAGTGCCCAGTTATGGTGCTCCCAGACTGATATACCCACAGTGCCCAGACATGGAGCTCCCTGACTGATCTATCCACAGCGACCAGACATGGAGCTCCCAGACTGATTTATCCACAGCGCCCAGACATGGAGCTCCCAGACGGATTTATCCAAAGCACCCAGACATTGACTTCCCAGACTGATTTCACCAGAAAACCCAGATATGGCGCTGCCAGACTGACATATCCACAATGCCCAGACACGGACCTCCCAGATTGATTTATCCACCGCGCACAGACATGGCGCTCCCAGACTGATTTATCCACAATACCTAGACATGGCACTCCCAGACTGATTTATCCACAATGCCCAGACATGGAGCTCCCAGACTGATTTATCCCCAGCGCCCAGATATGTAACTCCGAAACTGATTTATCCGCAGTGCCCAGACATGCACTTCCGTGAATGATTTACCACAACGCCAAGACATGGAGCTTCCAATATTATTTATATACAATACCCTGACATGGAGGTCCCACAGTGATGTATTCATAAAACCCAGACATAGAGCTCCCAGACTGATTTATCCACAGCGCCCAGACCTGGAGTTCCCAGATCAAATTATCCACAAAGTGCAGACATGAAGTTCCCCGATTGATTTATCCACAGTGCCCAGACATTCAACTCCGTGACTGATTTACCACAACACCAAGACATGCAGATTCCAGCATGATATATACACAATACACAGACAGTCAGCTCCCACATCGATGTATTCACAAAACCCAGACATGGAACTCCCAGACTGATTTATTCACTGTCTCCAGACAAGGATCTCCCAGACTGATTTACCCACAATGCCCGAGCATGGACCAACCAGACTGATGTACCAGAACATGCAGAAATGGAGCTGCCAGACTGATTTATCCAAAAAACTCAGCCATGGAGCTGCCAGACTGATTTATCCAAAAAACTCAGCCATGGAGCTGCCAGACTGATTTATCCACAGCGCCCAGACATGGAGCTCCCAGACTGATTTATCCACAGCGCCCAGACATGGAGCTGCCAGACTGATTTATCCACAGCGCCCAGACATGGAGCTCCCAGACTGATTTATCCACAGCGCCCAGACATGGAGTTCCCAGACTGATTTATCCACAGCGCCCAGACATGGAGTTCCCAGACAGATTTATCCACAGTGCCCAGACATGGAGTTCCCAGACTGATTTATCCACAGTGCCCAGACATGGAGATCCCAGACTGAGTTATCCACAGTGCCCAGACATGGAGTTCCCAGACTGATTTATCCACAAAGCCCAGACAAGGAGCTCCCAGACTGCTTTATCCACAGCGCCCAGACCTGGAGTTCCCAGATCAAATTATCCACAAAGTGCAGACATGAAGTTCCCCGATTGATTTATCCACAGTGCCCAGACATTCAACTCCGTGACTGATTTACCACAACACCAAGACATGCAGATTCCAGCATGATATATATACAATACACAGACAGTCAGCTCCCACATCGATGTATTCACAAAACCCAGACATGGAACTCCCAGACTGATTTATTCACTGTCTCCAGACAAGGATCTCCCAGACTGATTTACCCACAATGCCCGAGCATGGACCAACCAGACTGATGTACCAGAACATGCAGAAATGGAGCTGCCAGACTGATTTATCCAAAAAACTCAGCCATGGAGCTGCCAGACTGATTTATCCACAGCGCCCAGACATGGAGCTCCCAGACTGATTTATCCACATCGCCCAGACATGGAGATCCCAGACTGAGTTATCCACAGTGCCCAGACATGGAGCTCCCAGACTGATTTATCCACATTGCTCAGACATGGAGCTACCAGACTGATTTATCCACATTGCCCAGACATGGAGCTCCCAGACTGATTTATCCACAGTGCCCAGACATGGAGCTCCCAGACTGATTTATCCACAGTGCCCAGACATGGAGCTCCCAGACTGATTTATCCACAATGTCCAGACATGGAGCTCCCAGACTGATTTATCCAGAGTGCCCAGACATGGAGCTTCCAGACTGATTTATCCACAATGACCAGACATGGAGCTCCCAGACTGATTTATCCACATCGTCCAGACATGGAGCTCCCAGACTGATTTATCCACAATGCCCAGACATGGAGCTCCCAGACTGATTTATCCACAGCACCCAGACATGGAGCTCCCAGACTGATTTATCCACATCGTCCAGACATGGAGCTCCCAGACTGATTTATCCACAGCACCCAGACATGGAGCTCCCAGACTGATTTATCCACATCGTCCAGACATGGAGCTCCCAGACTGATTTATCCACAGTGCCCAGACATGGAGCTCCCAGACTGATTTATCCACAATGACCAGACATGGAGCTCCCAGACTGATTTATCCACAGTGCCCAGACATGGAGCTCCCAGACTGATTTATCCACAGTGCCCAGACATGGAGCTCCCAGACTGATTTATCCACAATGACCAGACATGGAGCTCCCAGACTGATTTATACACAGTGCCCAGACATGGAGCTTCCAGACTGATTTATCCACAGTGCCCAGACATGGAGCTCCCAGACTGATTTATCCACAGTGCACAGACATGGAGCTCCCAGACTGATTTATCCACAGTGCCCAGACATGGAGCTCCCAGACTGATTTATCCACAGTGCCCAGACATGGAGCTCCCAGACTGATTTATCCACAGTGCCCAGACATGGAGCTCCCAGACTGATTTATCCACATCGTCCAGACATGGAGCTCCCAGACTGATTTATCCACAGCACCCAGACATGGAGCTCCCAGACTGATTTATCCACATCGTCCAGACATGGAGCTCCCAGACTGATTTATCCACAGTGCCCAGACATGGAGCTCCCAGACTGATTTATCCACAATGACCAGACATGGAGCTCCCAGACTGATTTATCCACAGTGCCCAGACATGGAGCTCCCAGACTGATTTATCCACAGTGCCCAGACATGGAGCTCCCAGACTGATTTATCCACAATGACCAGACATGGAGCTCCCAGACTGATTTATACACAGTGCCCAGACATGGTGCTCGCAGACCCATTAATTCACAAGTGCCCAGTTATGATGCTCCCAGACTGATTCATCCACAGTAGGTAAAAACAATGACTGCAGATGCTGGATACCAGATTTTGGATTAGTGGTGCTGGAAGAGCAGTTCAGGCAGCATCCGAGGAGCAGCAAAATCGACGTTTCGGGCAAAAGCCCTTCATCAGGAATAAAGGCAGTGAGCCTGAAGCATGGAGAGATAAGCTAGAGGAGGGTGGGGGTTGGGAGAAAGTAGCATGGAGTACAATAGGTGAGTGGGGGAGGGGATGAAAGTGATAGGTCGGGGGCGGGGGAGGGTGGAGTAGATAGGTGGAAAAGAAGATAGGCAGGTAGGACAAGTC
The DNA here is from genome assembly GCF_047496795.1 of Chiloscyllium punctatum. Lineage (NCBI taxonomy): Eukaryota > Metazoa > Chordata > Chondrichthyes > Orectolobiformes > Hemiscylliidae > Chiloscyllium > Chiloscyllium punctatum. Next base: position 58,386,645 of record NC_092775.1, read on the forward strand.
ATGGTGACAGTGTTGAGCTGGAAATTTGGAACTAGGGTGAGGTGGGGGAAGGGGAAATGAGGGAACTGTTGAAGTCCACATTGATGCCCTGGGGTTGAAGTGTTCCGAGGCGGAAGATGAGGCGTTCTTCCTCCAGGCCTCTGGTGGTGAGGGAGCGGCGGTGAAGGAGGCCCAGGACCTCCATGTCCTCGGCAGAGTGGGAGGGGGAGTTGAAATGTTGGGCCACAGGGTGGTGTGGTTGATTGGTGCGAGAGTCCCGGAGATGTTCCCTAAAGTGCTCTGCTAGGAGGCGCCCAGTCTCCCCAATGTAGAGGAGACCACATCGGGAGCAACGGATACAATAAATGATATTAGTGGATGTGCAGGTAAAACTTTGATGGATGTGGAAGGCTCCTTTAGGGCCTTGGATGGAGGTGAGGGAGGAGGTGTGGGCGCAGGTTTTGCAGTTCCTGCGGTGGCAGGGGAAGGTGCCAGAATGGGAGGGTGGGTTGTAGGGGGGTGTGGACCTGACCAGGTAGTCACGGAGGGAACGGTCTTTGCGGAAGGCGGAAAGGGGTGGGGAGGGAAATATATCCCTGGTGGTGGGGTCTTTTTGGAGGTGGCGGATATGTCAGCGTATGATTTGATTTATGCAAAGGTTGGTAGGGTGGAAGGTGAGCACCAGGGGAGTTCTGTCCTTGTTACGGTTGGAGGGGTGGAGTCTGAGGGCGGAGGTGGGGGATGTGGACGAGATGCGTTGGAGGGCATCTTTAACCACGTGGGAAGGGAAATTGCAGTCTGTAAAGAAGGAGGCCATCTGGTGTGTTCTGTGGTGGAACTGGTCCTCCTGGGAGCAGATACGGCGGAGGCGGAGGAATTGGAAATACGGGATAGCATTTTTGCAAGAGATGGGGTGGGAAGAGGTGTAATCCAGGTAGCTGTGAGAGTCGGGTTTGTAAAAAAATGTCGGTCGTCATTAATGGAGATGGGGAGATCCAGGAATGGGTGGGAGATGGTCCAGGTAAATTTAAGGTCAGGGTGGAATGTGTTGGTGAAGTTGATGAATTGCTCAACCTACTCATGGGAGCATGGGGTGGCGCCAATGCAGTCATCAATGTAGCAGAGGAAGAGGTGGGGAGTGGTGCCGGTGTAATTACGGAAGATCGACTGTTCTACGTAGCCAACAAAGAGACAGGCATAGCTGGGGCCCATACGTGTGCCAATGGCTACCCCTTTGGTCTGGAGGAAGTGGGAGGATTCAAAGGAGAAATTGTTAAGGGTGAGGACCAGTTCAGCCAAATGAATGAGAGTGTCGGTGGAAGGGTACAGTTGGGGATGTCGGGAGAGGAAAAAACGGAGGGCTTGGAGGCCCTGGTCATGGCGAATGGAGGTGTAGAGGGGTTGGATATCCATGATGAAGATGAGGCGTTGGGGGCTGGGGAAACTGAAGTCTTGGAGGAGGCAGAGGGCATGAGTGGTGTCTCGAACATATGTGGGGAGTTCCTGGACTAGGGGGGATAGGACAGTGTCGAGGTAGGTAGAGATGATTTCCTTGTTACGGTTGGAGGGGTGGGGTCAGAGGGCAGAGGTGCGGGATGTGGACGAGATGCGTTGGAGGGCATCTTGCCCATACATGGAGCTCCCAGACTGATTTATCCACAGCGCCCAGACATGAAGCTCCCAGACTAATTTATTCACAGTGCCCTGACATGGAATTCCCAGATTGATTTATCCAGTAAACCCAGATATGGCGCTCCCAGACTGATTTATCCATAATGCCCAGACATGGAGCTCAGTGACTGATCTATCCACAGTGCTCAGACATGGAGCACCCAGACTGATTTATCCACGGTGCCCAAATGTGGAGCTCCCAAACTCATTTACCCGCAGTGCCCAGACATGGCGCTCCCAGACTGATTTATACACCGCGCCCAGACATGGAGCTCCTAGACTGATTTTTCCACAGCACCCAGACATAGTGTTCCCAGACTGATATATCCACGGTGCCCAGATATGGAGCTCCCAGACTATTTATTCTCAATGCCCAGACATGGAGCTCTCAGACTGATTTACCCACCGTGCCCAGGCTGTGAGCTCCCAGACTGATTCAACTTGATCGGAATACTGACCGCTGTCCAAACCCCAGACTGCAAGGACACCGATCCCAGAATTCTGCTGGTCCAACCACCAGAGAGGTCCCGGCTAACTTCATGGAATGAAATTGCTGATTTCCTTGAACGTAGAATGTAGGGAAGGCAAATAGAATTTTGTCCTTCTTTTCATAAGGTTTAAAATGTAAAATTAGTGAGGCCATACTAAAACTACACAAGGCATTATCTAGAACACTCCTCCTCCCACTCTGCCAAGGACATGGAGGTCCTGGGCCTCCTTCACCTCCGCTCCCTCACCACTAGACGCCTGGAGGAAGAACACCTCATCTTCCGCCTCGGAACACTTCAACCCCAGGGCATCAATGTGGACTTCAACAGTTTCCTCATTTCCCCTTCCCTCACCTCACCCCAGTTCCAAACTTCCAGCTCAGCACTGTCCCCATGACTTGTCCTACCTGCCTATCTTCTTTTCCACCTATCCACTCCACCCTCCCCCCTGACCTATCACCTTCATCCCCACCCCCACTCACCTATTGTACTCTATGCTCCTTTCTCCCCACCCCTACCCTCCTCTCATTTATCTCTCCACCCTTCAGGCTCTCTGCCTGTATTCCTGATGAAGGGCTTCTGCCCGAAACGTCAATTTTACTGCTCCTCGGATGCTGGCTGAACTGCTGTGCTTTTCCAGCACCACTCTAATCTAGACTCTGGTTTCCAACATCTGCAGTCATTATTTTTACCTATTATCGAGAACACAGCTGGAATGCTGCAAACAGTTTTGGACCCCTTATCTAAGGAGATATATTCTGGCATTGCAGACAGGATTGAGAAAATTCATGAGGCTGATCCTGAGAACGGATTTTATGAAAAGAAATTGAGGACAATGGGCCTCATTGGAATATCGAAGAACGAGATGTGATTATTAAAACATATAAGATTCTTAGGGACTCGACAAGGTAGATGTGGAGAGGCTGTTTTCCCTTGTGAAAAAATCTAGGACCAAGGTATAATGTCTGAATAAGGGGTCACCCATTTTAAGACAGAGATGAGGAGAAACTTCACCTCTCAGACAGTTGGAAAACTTGGAATTCAACACCACACAGAGCTGTTGAGTTTGGGTTATTAAGTATATTCAAGACTGAGACAGACAGATTTTTAATCATTATGGGAATGAAAGCTTATGGGGAAAGGTAAGAAAGTGGAGTTGACAGTTTGCAAATCAGCCATGATGAAATTGATTGGTGGAACAGACTTGAAGAGCTGACTTCTGCTCATCGATTGGTGGAACAGATTCAAAGGGCCAATTTCTGCTCATCGATTGGTGGAACAGACCCAAAGGGCCAATTTATGCTCATTGATTGGCGGAACAGACTTGAAAGCTCAACTTCTACTCCAATGTCTTATGGTCTTACGGCTGACTGTAATGATAAATCGTGACTGACTGTAGACCTCCTTTCACCAAGGACCACTTTCCCTTTGACTTTCACACATGGCCATTTGCTTGCTGCACGTGCAGCGTGTTTTGTAGTGGAAGCTGATTACGTGTGTGAAACTAATACAGTAAAGTGCTGCTCAGAGACATGTCCATTCCCCATTTTGAGCTCCATGTCGTGACAAATTGTCTGCCTCTTAATGCAAGACACAAAGGCTAATAGCATCCAAGTAAGTGCCATGTGAATATGTGGTAAGAAAGCAAGCTAACGACAATAAGACACATGGCATGAGTGTGTCTTGGTGGTCAAAGCAATCTGGCTGAAGCATGAAGGTTATCAGTATCCCTGAACTCCAAGCTGAGATGTTGAAAGGCTGAAGTGGTGAATGAATAGGACCGAGAGCAGGCCGGTGTTTTGCTGCTGACAATTGGCATGGATGAAGGAGGAGAAGTGTGAAGGGATAGTATGCTGAAGGTTAGATTAAATTAGATTAGATTAGATTAGATTACTTACAGTGTGGAAACAGGCCCTTCGGCCCAACAAGTCCACACCGCCCCACCGAAGCGCAACCCACCCATACCCCTACATCGACCCCTTACCTACACTACGGGCAATTTAGCATGGCCAATTCACCTGACCTGCACATCTTTGGACTGTGGGAGGAAACCGGAGCACCTGGAAGAAACCTACGCAGACACGGGGAGAACGTGCAAACTCCGCACAGTCAGTCGCCTGAGGCGGGAATTGAACCCGGGTCTCTGGCGCTGTGAGGCAGCAGTGCTAACCACTGTGCCACTGTTTCATGATGCCGAGGGCAGGCGGTTACTGAGCTCTGATTTACATGGCTTCATGATAGGAAGTTGGCCCTAAACTCCCCATGATTCCAGCTCTGTGTGATGGAACTGGGGTGGCTGGCACACTGACTGAAAAGGCCACCCCATGTAACCCAGCACCAACCTTCCAATGGTCTGCCTCTTCTCATTTTGCCGTGGAGCCATGTTGGACTTTCACAGTCAGGAGCCTCATTTTAACCCAATGTTAATGCCATTCTGGTCCCACATGTTCCTTTCACAAGCTCAAATGAGGGATTTTCCCCCCAGTCCTAGTGCACATGACGGGAGAATGATATTTATGACGGGTCAAAAGCCATTCGAGTGCAGCACTTGCCTTATTGCTCTGTCATCGAGATCTCATATTTCTCCTTCGGGGCATTGAGCAGCTTACAATGTTTTTTATTTTCCTCTGCAATTTTTGCTGAAACCTTCAGTTTTGCTTGGATACACTTTACTGGAGTGCAGCCAACTGAGCTTGCTGGCCAAATGACAGCTCAGTGAGGGGATGATGGGAATCCCTGTGGCTCCCCTCCTGCCTCATGGATTGAATCTGGAAGACAAGTTAATGAAGAGGCAATGCTTACAGCCAACTACATGTATTCTCTTATGTTACAGACCACCTAATTACTAACTGGATATGGTGAGAGATCTATCCTGGGCCCCTTCACCATGAGCAAGTGGTAAGCTGCTTACTTGATCCATGGTGGTTCAGTGGTTAGCACTGCCGTCCCACAGCGCCAGGGACCTGGCTTTGATTCCACCCTCAGCGACTGTCTGTATGGAGTTTATATGTTATCCCCTTGTCTGTATGAGTTTCCTCTGGCTGTTGTTCCAACTGTCAGAAGATGTGCAGGTTAGCTGGCTTGGCCATGCTAAATTACCCATAGTGCTCAGGGATGTATAGGTTAGTCATGGGGAACTCAGGATTACAGGGGAAGGGGTCTGCGTGGAGTGCCCGTCGAGGGGTTGGTGTGGACATGAATCAGGCTGAATAGGCTGCTTCTGCACTGTGAGGACTCTATGAGTCAGAATATTGTGGGTTTCCATCAGAGACTGCGGCTAAAGATCTAAGCTCTCCAGTACAGTACTGAGGGAGTGCAGCAGTGTCAGGGGTGCTCTCTATCAGTTGATATAGAGAGCAAAATCCTTCACCTCAGAGCAGATTCATGAACCCAGTTTTGGTTTTATTTGTAGCTGTTCCAGGACATTGGAAGCAATAGTGACTTATTGCATTAATGTTTTCATTAACATGTGAAATTCCAACACTTACAGAATTTATTGAGGTATTTTAGGTGTTGGAAGTGATTTCCTCAAATTCCAGGAACAGCAATTACTGTTTTATACGCTGTTGCATTGTTTTGGAACTTTGGGGAAAAAAAGTCAAAACGACAGCAGTTTTAAAAGGGAGAGGAACAGACAAAGGCAGCACATGGTCAGGCAATGCAGGAGAGAGAGAGAGAGAGAAAGAGAAAGAAATCCACACTGCTCCCTGACAGCACAGTGTTTGAATTCATGTATCGCCGGACATCGGAGTGCGTCTGGGAAAATTAACAAACAGTGAAATTCACAACAGACCTTGGAGGAACCAGTTTGGGAGAGATCACAGCACAGAAACAGATAAGTGAATAGTTTTAAGTGTGGCCTTACAATAAGTTTGCAGTAGTGACAAGAGTGGGTTCTTTCTTGATTATATGTTTTATTGAGCTAGGTCTCTTGATTAAACTTAAAAATATAAGCCCATAAGTATTAAGTTAGCCTGGAGCAGTGTTTTGTAGAGCAATAAGACAGTGCTATTTTCTGGGTCTGCAGATTGAAAGAAGCAAAAATAGCCTTTAATAGAGTGATATGCTCTTCTTGTCGGATGTGGGAGTTTAGAGAGAGTTTACAGGTTATGGGTTACTGAGGATTATACCTGCAATAAATGCCGTTGGTTGCGAATCCTATCAGACCGAATGGATCGGTTGGAGAGACAGTTAGAGGCAATGAGGAATTTGCAAGAGCAAGGGGATGTGATGGATGGCAGTTATAGGAAGGAGGAAAAGTCACAGATACAGTCACATAGATGGGCTAACTCCAGGAAAGGTAAGAGAGGTAGGCAGGTGGTGCAAGAGTTTTCTGTGGCTATCCCCATTTCAAACAAGTATGCTGTTTTGGAAAATGTAGGGGGTGATGGATTCTCAAGGGAACACAGCACTAACAGCCAAGTTTCTGGTATTGAGACTGGCTCTAATGCAATGAGGGGTACGTCGGCTTCCAAGAGATTGATTCTGTTAGAGGACTCTCTAGTCTGAGGTACAGAGAGACATTTCTGTGGTGAGCAGCGAAAAATCAGAATGGTGTGTTGCTTCCCTGGTGCCAGGATCAAAGCTGTCTCAGAGAGGGTGCAGAATGTTCTCAAGGGGGAGAGGGGCCAGCAGGAGGACATTGTACACATTGGAACCAAAGACATAGGAAGGAAAAAGGATGAGATTCTTAAGGAAGAATATAGAGAGTTAGGCAGGAATTTAAAAAGGAGGCCCTCGAGAGTAGTAATATCTGGGTTACTCCCAGTGCTACGGGCTAATGAGGGCAGGAATAGGAAGATAGAGCAGATGAATGCATGGCTGAGGAGCTGGTGTATGAGAGAAGGATTCACATTTTGGGTCATTGGAAGCTGTCTTGGGGTAGAGGTGATCTGTACAAGAAGGACGGATTGCACCTAAATTGGAAGGGGACTAATATACTGGCAGGGAGATTTGCTAGAGCTGCTTGGGAGGATTTAAACTATTAAGGTGGGAGGATGGGACCCAGAGAGATGTTGAGAAAAGAGATCCAAATCTGAGACTGGTACAGTTGAGAACAAAGGCAAGTCAGGGCAGGCAGGAACAAAGCAGAAAACAAGGTAGGAATGATAAATTAAACTACATTTATTTTAATGCAAGAGGTCTAATAGGGAAGACAGATGAACTCAGGGCATGGTCAGGAACATGGGACTGGGATATCATAGCAATTACAGAAACATGGCTCAGGGATCGACAGGACTGGCAGCTTAATGTTCCAGGATACAAATGCTACAGGAAGGACAGAAAGGGAGGCAAGAGAGGAGGGGAGTGGCATTTTTGATAAGGGATAGCTGTGCTGAGGGAGGATATACCTGGAAGTTATTTGGGTTGAACTGAGAAATAATAAATGAATGATCACCTTATTGGGATTGTATTACAGACCCCCTAATAGTCAGAGGGAAATTGAGAAACAAATTTGTAAGGAGATCTCAGTTATCTGGAGGAATAATAGGGTAGTTTTGGTCGGGGATTTTAACTTTCCAAACATAGACTGGGACTGCCATAGTGTTAAGGGTTTAGATGGAGAGGAATCTTTTAAGTCTGTACAAGAAAACTTTCTAATTCAATCTGTGGCTGTATCTACTAGAGAAGGTGCAAAACTTGACCTCCACTTGGGAAATAAGGCAGGGCAAGTGACTGAGGTGTCAGTGGGGGAGCACTTTGGGGCCAGCGACCAGAATTCTACTAGTCTTAAAATAGTGATGGAACGTTTATAGACCAGCTCTAAAGTTCTAAATTGGAGGAAGGCTAATTTTGACGGGATTAGGCAAGAATTTTCAAAAGCTGATTGGGGGCAGATGTTCACAGGTAAAGAACAGCTGGAAAATGAGAAGCCTTCAGAAATGAGATAACGAGAATCCAGAGAAAGTATATTCCTGTTAGGGTGAAAGGGAAGGCTGGTAGGTATAGGGAATGCTGGATGACTAAAGAAATTTAGGGTTTGGTTCAGAAATGTAAGGAAGTATATGTCAGGTATAGACAGGATAGATTGAGTGAATTCCTAGAAGAGTATAAAGGCAGTAGGAGTGTACTTAAGAGAGAAATCAGGAGGGGAAAAGGGGACATGAGATAGTTTTGGCAAATAGAGTTAAGGAGAATCCAAAGGGTTTTAACAAATACATTGAGGGCAAAAGGGTAACTAGGGAGAGAATAGGGCCCCTCAAAGATCAGCAAGGCAGCCTTTGTGTGGAGCCGCAGAAAATGGGGGAGATACTAAATGAGTATTTTGCATCAGTGTTTACTATGGAAAAGGATACGGAAGATATAGACTGTAGGGAAATAGATGGTGACATCTTGCAAAATGTCCATTTACAGAGGAGGAAGTGCTGGATGTCTTGAAATGTATAAAAGTGGATAAATCCCCAGGACCTGATCAGGTGTACACTAGAACTCTGTGGGAAGCTAGGGAAGTGATTGCTGAGATATTTGTATCATTGATAGTCACAGGTGAGGTGCCAGAAGACTGGAGGTTGGCTAACGTGATGCCACTGTTTAAAAAAGGGTGGTAAGGACAGGCCAGGGAACTATAGACCAGTGAGCCTGGCCTCTGTGGTGGGCAAGTTGTTGGAGGGAACCCTGAGGGACAGGATATACATGTATTTGGAAAGGCAAGGACTGATTAGGGATAGACAACATGGCTTTGTAAGTGGGAAATCATGTCTCACAAACTTGATTGAGTATTTTGAAGAAGTAACAAAGAGGATTGATGAGGGCTGAGTGGTAGATGTGACCTAAATGGACTTCAGTAAGGTGTTTGACAAGGTTCCCCATGGGAGACTGGTTAGCAAGGTTAGATCTCATGGAATACAGGGAGAACTAGCCATTTGGATACAGAACTGGCTCAAAGGTAGGAGACAGAGGGTGGTGGTGGAGGGTTGTTTTTAAGACTGGAGGCCTGTGATTAGTGGAGTGCCACAAGGATCGGTGCTGGGTCCACTACTTTTCGTCATTTACATAAATGATTAGGATGCGAGCATATGAGGTATAGTTAGTAAGTTTGCAGATGACACCAAAATTGGAGGTGCAGTGGACAGTGAAGAAGGTTACCTCAGATTTCAACAGGATCTTGATCAGATGGGCCAATGGGCTGAGGAGTGGCAGATGGAGTTTAATTTAGATAAGTGTGAGCTGCTGCATTTTGGGAAAGTAAATCTTAGCAGGACTTATACACTTAATGGTAAGGTCCTGGGGAGTGTTGCTGAACAAAGAGACCTTGGAGTGCAGGTTCATAGCTCCTTCAAAGTAGAGTCGTCGGTAGATAGGACAGTGAAGAAGGCATTTGGTATGCTTTCCTTTGTTGAGTACAGGAGTTGGGAGGTCATGTTGCAGCTGTACAGAACATTGGTTAAGCCACTTTTGGAATACTGCATGCATTTTTGGTCTCCTTCCTATTGCAAGGATGTTATGAAACTTGAAAAGGTTCAGAAAAGCTTTACAAGGATGTTGCCAGGGTTGGAGGATTTGAGCTGTAGGGACAGGTTGAATAGGCCGGGGCTGTTTTCCCTGGAGCATTGGAGGCTGAGGGGTGACCTTATAGAGGTTTATAAAATCATGAGGGGCATGGATAGGGTAGATAGACAAAGTTTTTCCCTGGGGTTGGGGAGTCCAAAACTAGAGGGCCATAGGTTTAGGTGAGAGGGGAAAGGTATAAAAGAGACCTAAGGGGTAACTTTTTCACACAGAGGGTGGTACGTGTATGAAATGGGCTGCCAGAGGAAGTGGTGGAGACTGGTACAATTGTAGCATTTAAAAGGCATCTGGATGGGTATATGAATGGGAAGAGTTTGGAGGGTTATGGGCTGGGTGCTGGCAGGTGGGACTAGATTGGGTTGGGATTTCTGGTCAGCATGGACAGGTTGGACCGAAGGGTCTGTTTCTGTGCTGTACATCTCTGTGACTCTGTGACTTTATGCAGCCAGCTCACCAGCCTGCCTCTACCCACACAGCAAGTTTACCAGCAGCAGGGCTGGCATCAGTTGACCCAGCTGCCAGTGGGCCAATGAACGTAGCATAGTATCACACAGTATTTAGTTTCTATTCCTGTCAATATAGACATTAAAATGGCAAGTTTTGCATGTAACAAAGCTGACAATACATAATTGAGGCCCTTAAGTGGACAATTAATTCCCACTCAGAGTCAAACGTGCGGCGCTGGAAAAGCACAGCTGGTCAGGCAGCACCCGAGGAGCAGGAGAGTTGATGCTTCAAGCATAATCTCCTCATCAGGAATGATGACATTTTGACTGTCCTGCTCCTTGGATGCTGCCTGACTGGCTGTGCTTTTCCAGCGCCGCACTTTTTGACTGTGATCTCCAGCATCTGCAGTCCTCACTTTCTCCCAATTAATTCCCACTCTCCTCCAGCCACCCACCATCATGTTAGCAGCAGAGAGCAAAACCAGCACCAAGAGGTCAACCTATCAGCTTTCCCTGTGCGGCTGGGTGTTGACCCACAAGTCAAGAACACAGAAGCAACAGTGGTGATTATGAATTCAGAGATTATCAGCCTGATGCAATGTTAAGACAGAAACAGAAACTTCATCTGAGCTGGCTGCCTCTCTCTCAGTGCTGCTTCAAGGATTCCGCACCAGACTATAACAGCACTGGTAGAGAAGGTGGTCAGGAGGTGCATAGGATACTAAATGGTCTTGGCAAAGTAGATATAGAGAGGAGGTTTCCTTTCATTGGGTAACCTAGAACAATAGGTCATAGTTTTAGGCTAAGGGGGTGGTAAATTTAAAACAGGATTGAGGAGGAATTACTTCTCCCAAAAGGTTGTGAAATTCACTCCCCCAGAGTGCAGTGGGAACTGGGACACTGAATACATTTAGGAAAAAAAGCAACAGATTTTAAACAATAGTGGGTTAAACAATGATAGGGAGGAAAGTGGAGTTGAGGCCTAAGATGATTGCAATAAATGCAAGAGCAGGCTCATGTTGCTGAATTGCCTAATCCTACTCCTAGTTAAGGTATATGGGTTACTTGCCTTTGTTAGTCAAGGTACTGAATACAAGAGCAAGAATGCTGTAATGGAGCTGTATAGATTGTTATTTAAGCAGCAACTGGAGCACTGTGTGTAGTTCCTATAGGAAAGATAATGGTGCATAGGAGATTCACCAAAATTACAGATGGAGCATTTCAACTCTGAAGAGAGACTAGATGGACTGGGCTGGTTGTGCTTCGAGCAGAGAAGGGTGAGTGGGATCCTGACTGAGGTTTTCAAAGTTCTGAGGGGAACAGAATCGAGAGAAAGAAACTTTCCCCCTAAGTAGGGGGCAGTGTTTTCAGGCAAGGGACAGAAGATTTAGGGGGAGAGAGTGGGGAGTGACACACTCATTGCCTGAAAGAGGCAAGAACCATCACAATGTTTATGAAGTATTTTAGATGTATTTCAATGCGATATCATGCTGATTCAATACTAATCAAGGAGACTCTAGTCAATGAGGCCATTGGCCCTTCAAGACTGCTCCACTAGTCAATAAACTTATTGTGGCTAATCTGGTTGTGGCCTTAATTCCAGTTCCTTTCTGCAACAAAGACCAGCATTCAACCTACTTTCCTAATCACTTGCTGTAGCTGCATGCTAACAATTTGATTTGTGGTTAAAAATCACACAACACCAGGTTATAGCTCAACAGGTTTATCTGAAAATACAAGTTTTCGGAGCGCTGCTCCTTCATCAGGTAGCTAGTGGGGCAGGATCATAGGACACAGAATTTATAGTAAAAGATCCAAGTGTCATGCAACCAATGTAATGTATTGAACAAACCTAGATTGCTGTTAAGTCTTTCATCATTTAGAATGGGGATACAGGTTTTGATTCATTAATATGTAAATCCCAGAACTACTTTCAAGTCACATTCCTGAGATAACTTAAGGTTTTATTTAAAAAAGGGTGACAACTCAGCTCAGACAATGCATTAAAGGTGTGGGGATGGTCATCGGATAAACATATGGATGATAATTGAATTGTGTAGGTTAGATGGGTTTCAGATTGGTTTCACAGGTCAGTGCAACACTGAGGACCGAAGAGCTGGTACTGCACTGTAACGTTCTATGTTCTATACAGTATTAGAATCTGACTGTATCCCAACCTTGAGTCAGACCGGTTCTATTTCCAAAGTAGGAATTTATAACATGCCACATGGACTGACTGCCTACAGATTGTGTGCTTTTTGAATTAAAATAAAATGTGCCTGCGAATACAAATCTGCAAATGCAAATTCACCCCATAGATTTATATGTATGTGTGCATGCATGTGAGGGGGAGAGAGAGAGAGAGAGAGAGAAAGAGAGAGAGAAAGAGAAAAAGAGTGTGCGTGTGTGTGCGCGTGCGTGTGAGTGAGAGAGAGGGAGAGAGGGAGACAGTGTATGAGTATGTGTGTGTGTGCATGTGTGCACAAGTATGATGGAGTACAGTATATGCCTGTGAGAGGGTGTGCATGTGGGGAATGTATGTGCGTGTCTGAGAGAGAGAAGGTGTGCATGAGAGAGTTTGAATGACTGTGTGAGTGTGATTGTGTGTAAGAGTGTGTGCTTACGTGTATGTGTGTGTATAGTGTAGTGGGATCAATTGTAGTGTGACATGAACCCAAGGTCCTCGTTGAGGCCATCCTCATGGGTACCAAACTTAGCCATCACCTCAGCTCGGTGACTCTATATTGTTGCATATCCTGAAGTCTGCCTTGGAGGACAGTCACCTGAAGATCTGAGACCGAATGTCCCTGATCACTGAGAGGACATCCCTGTCTGGCAATTGTTGCACGATGTCCATTCATCCTTTGTTCCAGTCTCGCTGCAACTGGAGAAGTCCATGTCCAAATACAGCAAGATCTGGACAATATCCAGGCTTGGGCTAACAAGTGGCAAGTAACATTTGTGCCACATAAATGTCAGGCAATGACCACTTCCAGCAAGAGCAAATCTAGCCATCATCCTTGACATTTCCCACCCACCCCCCTCCCCCACACCAACATCAACATCCTAGGTGTTACCATTGACCAGAAACTAACTGGACTGGTCATATAAACACAGGGCTGCAACAGCAGGTCAGAGGCTAGAAATACTGCAACGAATAACTCATCTCCTGACTCCCCAAAGTCTGTCCATCATCTACAAATCACAATTCAGATGGATGGATGCAGCTCCAACAACACTCAAGAAGTTTGACATCATCCAGGACAAAGCAGCCCTTGTTTAGCACCACATCCATAAACATGCAGTCCCTCCACCACAAGCTTTTAGCTGCAGCAGTGTGTGCCATTTATAAGCTGCACTGCAGAAATGCACGATGGCTCCTTAGTCTACTTCTTCCAAATCCACAGCCACCACTATCTAGAAGGACAAGGACAGCAGTGTTAGGGGAACACCACCCCCTGCAAGTTCCCCTCCAAGCCACACACAATTCTGACTTGGAACTATATTGCCATTTCTTCACTGTCACTGGTTCAAAATCCTGGACATCCCTGCCTAAGGGCATTGTAGGTCAACCAAGAGCAAGTAGACTGCAGCAATTCAAGAAGTCAGCTCACCACCACCTTCTCAAGGGCAACCAGGGACAGGCAATAACTGCTGAACTAGCCAGTGAAGCGCATTTCCCATGAGAGAATTAGAAAGTAACAGCCAATCCCTGTGGACTGCAGCATTCTGCAGTCTCCCTCTATTGAAATAATGTTCTGAATTTCTAGTCTTCTTGCCAAAGTGAACAACTTCATATTTTCCATGGAATACACCAGCTGCCAAATTTTATTTTCACAAGATCATTTAACTTCAAAATCCCTTTGCAAACTTACTGTGTCATTTTCACACTTGCTTTCCTACCTATCTTTGTTTCATCAACAAATTTGGCTACAATACAGTCAGGAGAAAGTGAGGACTGCAAATGCTGGAGATCAGAGCTGAAAATGTGTTGCTGGAAAAGCGCAGCAGGTCAGGCAGCATCCAAGGAGACCTCTCCGCCCCCCCACCCCCACTCCGGCCTATCACCCTCACCTTAACCTCCTTCCACCGATCGCATTTCCAATGCCCCTCCCCCAAGTCCCTCCTCCCTACCTTTGATCTTAGCCTGCTTGGACACACCTTCCTCATTCCTGAAGAAGGGCTCATGCCCGAAACGTCGATTCTCCTGCTCCTTGGATGCTGCCTGACCTGCTGCGCTTTTCCAGCAACACATTTTCAGCTACAATACAGTTAGCCAGTCCTTTCATCCCAGTCATTAATATGGATTATAAATAGTTATGGCCCCAGTATTGGCCCCTGCGGCACTTTACTGGTTAGTTTGCCTGCCTGAAAATGACATTTGAGCCTGACTCTGTTTCCTGTTAGCTAACCAGTCTTTCATCCATGTTAATGTATCATGCTCAACACTATGAGCTCTCATTTGTAGTCGTAACCTTTTATTTTGCCCTGATCAAATTCCTTGAGAAAATCCAGATATATTTTTTAAAATCCCGACACCCATTTATCTACTCTGCCTTATACATCCTCAAAGAACTCAAATAAATTTGTCCAAACCAATCTGTCGGATTACATTATGATTTTCGAAATGTCTCTCCACTAATTCCTTAATAATGGATTCTGGCATTTTCCCAATGACAGCTGTTAGGCTAATTGGACTATAGTTTCCTGATTTCTGCTTCCCTGCTTTCTAGAATAGTGGTGTTATGTTTCCAATTTTCCAATCCACGGGGGACCTTCCCAGAATTTTGGAAGATTACAACCAATGGAAACAATAGGCGCCATCTTATATGTCCCTGCATGACATAGCAAGAAATGAAGAGAATGATATGAGAAGCTGAGTGAGGTCATTTTCAACATTGGAAGGAAAAAGTTGTATTTTCCAGCAGAGTTCCAGCCTTTGAGACAACGATCTCACTCGGGAATGGAGTGATGCTGATCAAGATTATTGTGCATTGTCAGCATCACCATTTTACTATCTATATCCATGGAATGGGTGGAAACTCACTGCTGTGCGGATGTGCTATGTCAATTTCACACTTCTCACCATGTGCCAATGGCGTGTCAACCAATGTAGTGATTCCACTTCAAGTAAATGGCCAAGTCTCAATGTCTCAGCGGAGTAGTCCTCACTGAAGGCCAGGGAGGTGCCCATCAAGTGGTGGCCTTCGCACTGTAGGTTAAGGATATCCTCTGATATCAGTCCATAGGATTGAGCATGGTTAGCCTTGTGGGTCCACTATAAACAGTCCAAGGAGTTTTGAGAACACAGTCGAGGACGTTTACAGATATCAGTCAGAGCTCTGGTCACTCATCGCTCAGGACTTAGTGACCTGAGAGAAGAGGGTGGCAGGTCTGTCTGCATACACTGAAAGTGTTGCACCTGACTCTCCATGGCAGCTGTCAACCTGTCCACAGCAATGCTGCAGGCCTGCAGCCTTTCTGTCAGGCCGCCTGGTGCCCCGATAAAGCTGCCTGCTGCTCTTGTGTCTGCTTGTGCGTTTGTGTGAAAAGATTGTGGCACTTAGCCCTGGTGAAGGTCATTGAACTGCATGGACCCAGACAGTGATCTCAGACCAGGTTGGCACGGTCTGGTGTTGTGGCTGTGTCTGACACATTTCCATAGCTTCTTCACATTTCAGAGCTGAGCTGACTGAAACTGAAGGTTGGCAGGGTTCCAAATCAATCTGACCTGTTTCTGGAAGTTCCTGATTGCTTTAAAAGCGTTGTTCTGCTTCGTGGCTGGAATCAGTCACACATTATTTGCAATTCAAAGGAAACAGCTGCATGATCTATTCGCAATCATCTTTGTGTTAAATTTCCTTTTTATATGTAACAGTGTCCTGAATGCGAGCCCAGGATTTACTTTTCATTGTGTGCTCCCTATCTGCCTTTGGGCGATCTTCTCGTTAGCCGTCCTCAAGCAACTACTTTGGACATATCCTGCCTTCCACCCTTAGACTTGGAGCAGTGGTATTAATGATGAGCAGGTTCTTACTGGTTTTTAATGGTCTGTCCTCATCCATATTACTTCTTTTAAAGAATGTCCGTGCATTTATATAGAAACTTTCATGTTTCCAGGGGCTTCACAATGAAGTACAGTTGTAAGCCAGGAAATTGCTGCAGTCAATCTGTCTGTGGTAAAGATCCCGGAAACAATGATCAGGTATTTAATTTTATGAGTATTGCTGGAAAAAGACGCATTTTGCTTTGCAATCATTAGGATAGTTTTTTTTCATTCACACACAGGATGTGAGCATCTCTAGCTAAGCCAGCATTTAGTGCACATCCCTAATTGCCCAGAGGGCAGTTAAGAATCAACCATGTTGCTGTGGGTCTGGAATCATATGAAGGCCACACCAGATAAGGATGGCAGCTTCCTTCCCTGAAAAACATGAGTGAACAAGATGGGTTTCCCCTGACAATTGACAATGGTTTCATGGTCATTATGAGATCCTTAATTCCAGATTCTTTATTGAATGCAAACTCCACATCTGCCATGGCAGGATTTGAACTTGGGTTCTCAGAACATTAGCTGAATTGCTGGATTAATTTTCTAGTGATAACATCACTAGTCCATTGCCTCCCCAATTTGCAAGAATCCCAATTCAAGGGGATAAGCAGCATTCATATTGTATGAAAGAAGGTGTGGACTTGTTGGGCCAAATGGCCTGTTTCCACTCTGTAGGGTTTCGACGTAAAGGGTGCTGAGTTTTCACCAAATGAATGCTGATTGGTCAAAGCATTGCCTCAGAAAATGAACCAGCGAATGTCTGTGTTCTGTTTTGTGGATTTGAAACAGGCACAGTACACTTACATGTTCTTTTTGTTTCTGTTTATCTGTTTTTACTAAAAACATTAATCAAGGAGTAAGTGTTGCAAGGGCTGTCCCATACCTCCTTGAATAGTGCCACAGGTTCTTTCACTTCCCAGGACTGCATCTCATCTGAAAGATGGCAGCTCTGGCAGAGCAATAATGTCCCAGTACTGCACTGGCAGCAGCCTAGAACAAAGGCTCAAGTCCCTCAACAATTATCTGACTCAGGGGTGAGAGTGCTACCAAATGAGCAATAATTGATAACCAAGCAGAAGAATAGAAAGTGCATTATTTCAAAATCTGGCAAATGTACATGAAGGGACATATGAGTGACCTGAATTTCAATCCTTGGCAGGACGGGACAATGTACTTTGTCATTAGATGTGTTTCCCCAGTCAAATTCATTAATATTTTTAGGTGGGATCTCAGACCTTTCCCGTCAAACTTAAATAAAGGCAGTTATAAATATATGAAGACAGAGTTGATACAGTGGACTGGGGTAATAGGCTAAAATGTAATAAACAGCAACAGGCAGTTAACGAGGTACTTTATTACTCTGAAGAAAAATGCACCATCTATGACTAACTAAGGAAATCAAGGATTGTAACAAAAGCAATAGAAGGAGTATTGTCTGTTGAAGGTTATCAACAGATCAGATGATTGGGACATTTTGGAAACCAACAAAAGATGACTTTAAAAAAGACAATCAAAGTAATAACAAAATTAGAATCTGACAGCAATCAGAGTCTATGTCAATAGTCACAACTAATCCTTATTGTGGCAACTTTCACATGCTAACCAGTCTTTGGATTTTACAGTTGGACTATGAAAGGTTGGTGAAGGTCAGCTCCCTCTTTACCAGCTGGCAATTTTACTGCAGACACTCAGCACTGTCTGGGAAAACAATGGGAGCAGTCCCTAACAGCAACTACTAGCCTTCCTACGTGGAAGGTGAAGGCTGGAAACTCCCAGTGAAGGGCAGCACCACATACAGGTCCTGCCATAATTCACAATCATCTGTTGCACGCTTAACGGACTACACCAGGAACACACCAAACTGACACCAATAGGTCCTTACTTGAGAAAGGATGTACTGACACTAGAGGGGGTGCACAGGAGGTTCACTAGGTTGATTCCAGAATCAATAGGGTTGGCTTATGAAGAGAGACTGAGCAGACTGCGACTATAATCATTGGAATTGAGAAGAATGAGGTGGGATCTTGTAGAAACGAATAAAGTTATGAGGGCAATAGATAAGATCAGAGCAGGGAGGTTGTTTCCACTGGTGGGTGAAACTAGAACTAGGGGGCATAGCCTCAAAATAACAGGGAGCAGGTTTAGGACTGAGATAAGGAGGAACTTGTTCACCTAAAGTGTTGTGAATCTGTGGAATTCCCTGTCTAGTGAAACAGTTAAGGCTTCGTTGTTGAATGTTTTTAAGGCAAAGATAGATAGAGTTTTGAACAGTAAAGGAATTAAGGGTCACGGTGAGAGGGTGGGTAAGTGCAGCAGAGTCCATGAAAAGATCAGCCATGATCTTATAGAATGGTGGAGTAGGCTCAAGGGGCCAGACGGCCTACTCCTGCTCCTGGTTCTTATGTCCTGAGCTGATCTACATTTAATGCATGCTGACTGTAAGTCTATATGATGCATCATTGCATGTATTTTATGTATGTGTGTGTGTGTGTGGGTGCGGATGTGTGTTCAGCACACGGTTCACTCTGTATTTCAGTGTTTAGATATCAAATGTGTTTCAGTACATGTTTCATTACATGTTTCAGCAGGCCTGTTTCGATGTCACAGTACAAATGTCAGTAACACAAGAACATAGAATGTATTTGACCTAGTAAATTTTCTTGAGGTACTCATCAGGACTGTGACTAAGACAGAATCGAACACTGAGCCACACGAACGGATTCTGGCACAGGCAATCAAATCTTGGAAAACATTAGGATAAGGAAAGCAGGAGAGCAAGACCGAGAGAGTTAGAGATGGAATTCCAGAGTCTAGGGAATGAATTCCAGAATTTAGGGCCAGGGTATGGCCATCAATAACAGAATGATAGAGTCAGGATGCATAACCTTTCAGAACTGGAAGAGGATGAAAATTTCAAAGGGCTGTTAACATATTTTCAGCAGACTCACGATTTTTCTCTGTCCTGTTCACTGGAAGGGAACATTCCTAGCTACTGGGCACAGAGAAGTAAACAGAGTTTCAGCATCTCATTAGGTATGGCGACCCTGTGTGTGTGATGCTTCAGTATCTGCAGCTTTCCAGTAACTGTTGTGACATATTACATTTAGTGTTTTTGTTGGCGTTTCAGTACTCAAGGTATCGGTACCTGTGGAAATTACTGTGTAGAATATTAGCAGATGCACAATTAGCATTTCTTGTTTCAAAATAAAACTATATGTTAAGGCAGAACAGTTTCAGTTTCAACTTTGTTCATTTCAGTGGGTGAATAATTACCTTCTTAAGTCTACATACGTCCATCATATTCATAACAAGATTGCAATCATTGGCACACGTAATCATCTATTTCTCTTCACTGGTAAGGTGAATGTTTAACTTTTCTCCTGCACAAATCTACAATCTCCAGTATGCTCACATTCACAAAGCAAGGCTGGTGGGTGAGTGGGTGTGTGTGTGTATATATATATATATATATATATATATACACACATATATACACACATATATATGTATGTATTAAAAGGCCAGAACAGCAAGACACCAGTGGGAAAGGAAAGAAATCACAGATGTTGATTTACAGAAATTGTCAAGAGAAGTAGGTGAGTATTTTTCCTCTTCTGTCTTTAAACACTAAACTGAGAATTTTTTAAAAAATATCAATCAGTCAATATTAACAAGAGGTGTATGAATCAGAATATTAAAACAAAGCTGAAGTAGAGATATTCATTTACTGAAATGTTGAGCCTGAGAAAACAGGAGCAGAGTAGGCCATTCGGCCCTTCGGGCCTGCTCTGCCATTTAATATGATCATTGCTGACAATCCAATTCAGTTCTCTGTTCCCACTTTCTTCCTCTTAATTTTGATCTCTTTACTCCTAAGAGTTAAATCTAACTCCCTGTTGAAAACATTTCATGTTTTGGCCTCAACCGAGGCAGAGAATTTTCCAGGCTCATCATAGAGTTATATAGTCATATAGTCATAGAGTCCTACAGAACAGAGACAGGTCCTTTGGCCCAAACTGGCCCATGCTGACCAAAATGTCCATCCATGCTAACTCCATTTCCCTGCAGTTGGTCCATATCCTTCTAATCCTTTCCTATCCATGTACTTAGACTCATAGAGTAATAGAAGTATATAGCACGGAAACAGACACTTCAGTCCAACTCATCCATGCCGACAAGATATCCTAACCTAATCTAATCCCATTTGCCAGTACCCGGCCCATATCCCTGTAAACCTTTCAAATTCATATACCCATCCGGATGCCTTTTAAATGTTGTAATTGTACCAGCCTCCACCACTTCCTCTGGTAGCTCATTCCATACACACACAACCAACTGCATGAAAACGTTGCCCATTAGGTCCCTTTTAGATCTTTCCCCTCCCACCTTAAACCTATGCCCTCTAGCTCTGGACTCCTCCACACAAAGGAAAAGACCTTGTCTATTTATCCTATCCATGCCCCTCACAATTTTATAAACCTCTATAAGGTCACCCCTCAGCCTCCGACACTCTGGGTAAACAGCCCCTAACCAATATCCTGTACAGCTGTAACATGACCTCCCAACTCCTGTACTCAATACTCTGACCAATAAAGGAAAGCATACCAAACACCTTCTTCACTATCCTATCTACCTGTGACTCCACTTTCAAGAAGCTATGAACCTGCACTCCAAGGTCTCTTCGTTCAGCAACACTCCCTGGGACCTTACCATTAGGTGTATAAGTCCTGCTAAGACTTACTTTCCCAAAATGCAGCAGCTGACCTTTATCTGAATTAAACTCCACCTGCCACTTAGATGAGAATTTACAAATTGCGGCTCGGTGGGACCATGAGTCAACGGGGCCAGCAAGTTAGCAAATGAGAGAGAGAGATTTGGAAGAACTGAAAATCTCAGAGGTTCAAAGCTATGAGGGGGAGCACTGGAATAGGCAAGAATGGTAATGAAAGCATGAATGAGCTTTCATTACCACTAACTTGTTTTTCTTGAATCAATTATCCATGGCTTGAAGTCACCGTCTACCTAAGTTAGACACGATAAAAGCTTGACTGCTGTGGGATGACACTGCCACTGTTTCTCTAAGGTTGTTTTAGCTGAGGTAATTTTTACCGAGCTGTTAAAGGTACCAGGCAGGGACAGGGAAAGAGCAAGGGTCCAGGTTCTGTTAGCATGAATCCATCTTCTTTTACTGTAAAGCAAACTACTGCAATATGCTTTATTTGTATGTTCTTGAGTCTAGCTCTGTTATCTTTCCATATTGTCTACTCCGTAGACAACCTTTCATCTCCCACTAAGGATGCAAGTGTCATGACACAGACTTAGTTGCCTGGTTTTTTGCTGCTTTTGGGTGAAATGCCAATATCAGTGCAGTCGAGATAGTGTATTCCATAATCCCTGGACTTGTCTCAATCTTAACTCAAGTTCACAGCAGCCATATTACATCAGCGTTTGTCCTCCTTCAAATCATTTTAGTCCATGAAGGCTTCAGATATTAAAAGTAAAAGATGGAGGTTGAAGTATGACAATCCTTGTTTACCATTATTGTAAAGGATACTTTTAAAATGTCATAATCCTAACACGTTAAAAGTTTAAAAAAAGAAGGACTCTTTATTTGAAATGAAAGTCCAAAATGAAATTGGTCTGAATCAATGATCTGTGTCTCCCAGTTCAGCTGGCTTCCAAAACCTCATTCCTGATGAAGGGCTTTTGCCTGAAATGTCGATTTTCCTGCTCCTCAGATGCTCCCTGACTTGCTGTGCACCCACCCGGAGCATTGGATGCTGTGGACCCGAAGGAAGTGGACCTTTTCATATTGGCAGAGCTTGGTGTTGCTGGGGTGCTGTGCTGACAATGCGGAGGTACCCATACCCCCTTGCACCCTTGGGAAACCTGCTGCAGCAGCAAAGCCGGTCACTGTGACTGCCTGAGCCCCAAAATTCAGCGGTAACCCATCAAAGGGTGTGGTTTCGTGAATAGAGGATTAGTCACCTCCAACATTCCCAGTGGATGTGCGAGATCGGGGTGTGGTGGTAGTTTGTGGAAATGGGAGCCGCTCAGCAGCACCCTGAACGATGCACGCAGTAACTGTGTGACTGTCCTCACATAAATACGTATTTATGATTAGTTGGCTGGCTAATATTGCAGAGGTCCTCACAGGCTGTCTGAAATGAGCTACTTGCACAAGCATTGAGGGCTACTGCTACCTTTAAGGCCCCAGGCATGTGATTTCCAGGACGCGGTGGCAGCTGCAGGTGCCCATCAACTAACATCCACATTCTGCAGCTGCAACACTTCCTGCCACCTCTATTATGCACACTCTAACTAATTAGGTTTCAGGTTTAGAACTATCACTTAACAATATTCAGAGTTGCATTAAGTAGGTTAACTGGCTAAACTACACATTAAATGTCATCATTATATCTATCTAAAGATAAACCTTCTGTTAGTTTAGAAGACTGAGGATGGATCTCATAGAAATGTATGAAATTAGAACAGGACGAGACACGGTAAACGCAGGAGGGATGTTCCTGATGACTAGGGAATCCAGAATCAGGGATCACAGTTTAAGGATACAGGGTAGGCCATTTCAGACTGAGGTGAGGAGAAAATTCTTCAGCCAGAGCGTGGTTGAAACCGAATGAATATTTCTCCTCTGTGTTTACCATGAAGAAAGACATGAAGACTTGGGAACTTGAGGCAGTTAGTGGTGACATCTTGGGGAATGTCCGTATCACAGTAAAGGAGGTGTTGGATGTATTAGAATGTATGAAAGTGGCTAAATCTCCTGGTCCTGACCAGATATATTTAAGAACGTTGCAAGAGGCTAGAGAAAAAATTGCAGGGGCCCTGGCTGATATTTCTGCATCATCATTAGCCACGGGTGAGGTCCCAGAAGACTGGAGGGTAGCAAACATTGTGCCATTATTCAAGAAGGGCTGCAAAGAAAAGCCTGGAAACTGTAGACCAGTGAGCTTAACATCTGTGGTAGGTAAGTTATTGAGAAGGTGCTGAGGAATAAGTTATACAAGCATTTGGAAAAACATGGAGAAGTTGTCAGCACAGCTTTGTGAGTGAGAGATCATGTCTCACAAATTTGTTAGAGTTTGTTGATGAAGTGACCAGGAAGATTGACAATGGCAGGGCAGTAGATGTAGCCTATATGGGTTTCAGACAGATAAGGTTCCACATGGTAGACTGACCTGGAAGATTAGATCCCATGGAGTGAGCTAACAAACTGGTAATAAAATTGGCTTGATGGTAGGAAGCAGAGGGTAATAGGGAAGGATGCTTGTCAGACTGGAGGCCTGTGACTAGTGGAGTGTCTCAGGGGTCAGTATTGTATTAATGATTTGGATGAAAATGTAAAAGCCATGATTAGTAAGTTTGCAGGTGACACTGAAATAGGCGGTATCGTGGACAATGAGGAAGGTTATTAGCAATTGCAGCGAGACCTTGATCAGCTGGGGAAGTGGGCCGAGAAATGACAAATGGAGTTTAATATACATGAGTGTGAGGTCTTGCATTTTGGAAAGTCAAATCAAGGTAGGAGTTTCATGTGAATGGTAGGGCCTTAAGGAATGTAGTGGAGCAGAAGGATCTTGGAGTTCAGGTGCACGGTTCACTGAAAGTGGAGTCATGGGTAGACAGGGCAGTGAAGAAGGCTTTTGGCACATTGGCCTTCATCAGTCAGGGCACTGAGTATAGAAATTATGTTGCAGTTGTACAGGACATTGGTGAGGCCGCACTTGGAGTATTGTGTTCAGTTTTGGTCACCTTGCTGTAAGAAGAATGTTATTAAACTGGAAAGAGTGCATAAGAAATTTACAAAGGTGTAGCCAGGACTCAATGGTCTGAGTTATAGGGAGAGGTTGGACAAGCTAGGATTGAGGGGGGACCTCATTGAGGCGTATAAGATCATGAGAGGCATGGATAGGGTGAAGGCACTCATTCGTATTCCCAGGGTTGGGGATTCAAGGACAAGAGGGAATCAATTTAAGGTTAGAGGGGAAAGAATAAAATGGAACCCGAGGGGCAGTGGTGCACAGCAGGTGGTGCACGCATGGAATGAGCTGCCAGTGGAAGTGGTTGAGGCAGGTACATTAACAACATTCAAAAGGCATTTGCACAACATTGGTTAGATCACTTTTGGAATATTGCATGCAATTCTGGTCTCCTTCCTATCAGAAAAATGTTGTGAAACTTGAATGGGTTCAGAAAAGATTTGCAATGATGTTGCCGGGGTTGGAGCTATAGGGAGAGGCTGAACAGGCTGGGGCTGTTTTCCCTGGAGTGTCGGAGGCTGAGGGGTGACCTTATAGAGGTGTAGAAATTATGAGGGGCATGGGTAGGATAAATAGGCATCTCCTCCCTTTTCCCTGGGGAGGGGGAGTCCAGAACTAGAGGGCATAGGTTTAGGGTGAGGGGGTGAAAGATAAAAAAGAGACCTAAGGAGCAACTTGTTCACGCAGAGGGTGGTACATGTATGGAATGAGCTGCCAGAGGAAATGGTGGAGGCTGGTACAATTGCAACATTCAAGAGGCTTTTGAATGGGTATATAAATAGGAAGGGTTTGGAAGGATATGGGCCGGGTGCTGGCAGGTGGGTCTAGATTAGGTTGGGATATCTGGTCGGCATGGACGGGTTGGACCAAAAGGTCTGTTTCCATGCTGTACATCTCTATGACTCTATAACCATTCACCAAGAGCTTAAGAGACCTACAAATGGCAGTATAGCTGAGGATCCAAGTCAACCATTACTAAACTGAGCCATTAGGTTTAAAACCTAGAACCACAAAGGCTCTAAGGACTTCCAAACTGTGTGGCCCGTTTTTTCTCCCTATCGCTTTTCAACTTATTATCTGTGTTTTTATAATCTTGTCCCAGGGTTCATAGGTAATAAAGTTCCCCTGCTTTTCACTTAAGAATATCTTTAGATTAGATTTCCTACAGTATGGAAACATGCCCTTCAGCCCAACAAGCCCACACTGATCCTCTGAAGTGTAACCCACCCAGACCTATTCCCCTAACTTATATTTACCCCTGACTAATGCACCTAACACTACGGGCAATTTAGCACGGCCAATTCACCTGGTCTGCACATCTGTTGGATTGCGGGAGGAAACCGGAGCACCTAGAGGAAACTCACGCAGACACAGGGAGAATGTGCAAACTCCACACAGTCCCCCAAGGCGGGAATCAGGTCCCTGGCGCTGTGAGGCAGCAGTGCTAACCACTGAGCCACCGTGCCACCCTTGGTAATTTTGGTAATTGGCTTTATCAACTTCCAGCAGATAACATTTTAATTGAAGTGTGGGATTTGTGATAAGGTCTCAATTCGTCGTATTATTTATTAACAACTTGGATAATGGCATAGAAAGTCAAATATCCAAATTGCTGATGACACAAAGTTAGGTGACATTGTAGATGGTGTAGATAATAGCATAAAACAACAGAAGGATATTGCTTTACTAAGAGAATAGGCAAAACTTTGGCTCTGGAGATCCCAGCCAAGGGAAAGATCTCTCCTTCCTGCATCCTGTAGTGCTTAGTCACATTTCTCGAATAAGCACAGAAATTATCCACAATATCATGGCACCATCATAACCAAACCATCAGACAAACCTACCTTCCATCCATTCTAATACCATGGAAAGACAGCCAACATCATCAAAGAACTCTCCCATCCCGGTTATGATCTCATCCATCCATTAGGCAGAAGACACAAAAGATTAAACACACGTCCCAACAGATTCAAGAACAGCTTCTTCCCTGCTGTTATTAGACTTCTGAATGAACCTCTCTAATTTCAAGTTTAATGTTGATCTCACTCTTTGTGCATCTTCTCTGCAGCTATAACATTGTATTCCTCACTCTGTTCTGTTTTACTAAAGTAAATTAGATTACTTACAGTGTGGAAACAGGCCCTTCGGCCCAACAAGTCCACACCGCCCCGCCGAAGCGTACCCACCCATACCCCTACATCGACCCCTTACCTAACACTACGGGCAATTTAGCATGGCCAATTCACCTGACCTGCACATCTTTGGACTGTGGGAGGAAACCGGAGCACCCGGAGGAAACCCACGCAGACACGGGGAGAACATGCAAACTCCACACAGTCAGTCGCCTGAGGCGGGAATTGAACCCGGGTCTCCGGCGCTGTGAGGCAGCAGTGCTAACCACTGTGCCACCGTGCCGCCCACAATTTGTATAGTATAATCTGCCTGCACTGCACACAAAACAAAACTAGGTACGTGTGATCAAAAACCAGGTTCAGTCTCCTCACCCTTCCCACACTGAACAAGGTCACTGTCCCTGAAATCAATCTCAGGAGCCATGATTGCAATTTGTAAGTGTTAGGCGTATGCTTCGCTGGGTCAGAAGAACAGTATTAGGGACACACATTGCTGATGGTGGCACAATAAGAGGCTTCCCAATGAAGAGCCAGCATCTCATTCTGACGTGAGAAGAAGCTCCAATCCTTTCACTTCAGATAATTATGTCAGCACCCAGTGGGGCAATGAGCAAACTGTACAAAAGCACTGGTGAAAGTGTATTTCCTGAAAGATACATGTAATGAACTCCTGTGCCATTTCTGCACCCTCAAACTGTAATCTTCTGTCTTTCACTATCACTGTCACTGTGACTAGGTGCTGAGCTGCCATCCACAGCTGAAGTAGAGGCAGCCTGCTATATCCTGGTAACTGTGAAGACTTTGGCAGGCCTTACATAGGGGATTGAGGCCTAGGTGGGCCTGACCTGTTGAGCACAGATACCAGTACATTGTCCTCGGGTGTACCTGTTATAGGCAATGGGGCCACTGGACAAGGACAGATGGAGGGGTAGGGCACCTCTGGAGTGTCTGGAATAGCTGGTTAATATTCCTTGAAGTGCCGACTCTCCTTGAAGTGAAGAAGCAGCAGAAGTGAGTCTTGCCATAATTGCTGTGGACCCATTGTCAACAGTAATGGATTGCAGGATCAGGTGCATATCTAGCAGCCAATGTCTGTTCTTCAGGAACTAGTTAAGTCAGCTCTCTTATGTAGAGATAATCAACACCTCATTTGTCTGACCTCATATGACAGTAGACAGATCTAAGAAAGCCTCCTACATTCCTGTGGCCTATTGAGGGTCACTGTCATCACCGCCTGATGTTCCCCTGCATGTGTAGCATATATCATTTATAGCTGAGGACAGGAACATGTCTGCTCCATGGGGACCAGGGATCCCTGGTCTCCAACAACCTCCTGAGTGTCAGAGACCTTAGATGTTTTTTCCTCAGCTGGCCATGGATCTGTATTATTGATGTATCTTGAAACATCATTGGGAAAATTGCACTGATAATTGACCTCCACTGTTCCACAAGTTTTGGCAGAGATCTAAATACCTTATTAAATGACCAAGATGGCCAAGTGCCTGACAAGTTGCTATTGGGATTAAAAGTAAATCCCACCAGGTTCCATCATTAGCAGGAAAATAACTCTATTTATTGTAAAGAAACATTGAACAAATGGCAGAGGAAAAGAAATGATCCCTAATCTACTACTATGCAACTTAAACTAAACCTTTTAAAACTCCAAATTACCATGCTGATTCACAAATAAGATACAAAAAAAGAGATGGTTTGACGTAAATGTTTCTTTTTTAGAACCCCTACATTTTGTGAACAGGCCATTTGGCCCTTCAAGACTATATCAATCATCCCTATAATGTCCCCACAGCTAATCCATCTAGCCATCCCTGGACAATTGAGCATGGCCGAGCCACTTAACCAGTACATCTTTGGACAATGGGAGAAAGCCCACACAGACACAGGGAGAACATGCAAACTCCACACAGACTGTCACCCAAGGGTGGAATCAAACCTGGGTCCCTGGCACTATAAGGTAACAGTGCTAATGACTGAGCCACCATGAGTTGAACAGTGTAGATAGGGAAAACGATTTCTGTGGATCAAAAGTGTCAGCCGTGCAGCTGCCTCAAGTTATGTCTCCCAGTTCTTTTGATTTTAGCAATGATGACATATGACTATCTGTACAGCAATAGCTATTTTTGGTCTTATAGTTAGTCACACTGATCTTGTCATTTTCTTACATGAAAATTCTTTCTTTTAAGTTTTGTGTTTGAGAAGGGAGGAAGATGTTTCCTGCTCATTGGAGTTTGGCGTCATTGCTCCCACCAGTTTGCAGTAAACTGCAGCTCATTCAATCCAGGAGCTGTTACCAGGCTGTCTTCCCCCAACTCAAAGACGTAGAGGATTGAGGCCTAGGTGGTGCCACTGTTCACATCCACGTAACAGTCTTCACTGCTTCAACACAACATTCTCTTTTACAGCTTTTGAAGTGTCCAAGCTGTAAAACTCTCCCGGTATGTTACCTAAACAGCAGTGTTTGACTTCCATTTTAGTTGATAGTCAAGAAAGGAAAAATATATGATCAGATTGTAACCCTGATGCTACTGTACATCGTTGATCCACCAAGATGCTGTGTTGATGGAGGGTGCAGCTGAGATATCAAAGGACTTCATCCTGAGAGGCAGACATGATGCTTTTTAGCAATGATGACATGTGACTATCTGTACAGCAACAGGAAGGGCTTTTGCTCGAAACGTCGATTTTACTGCTCCTCGGATGCTGCCTGAACTGCTGTGCTCTTCCAGCACCACTGATCCAGAATGATGCTTTCAGGGGCAGGTTGTGGCATTTTGCGCTTCCTCCTCTCCTGGTGGCTGCCATTACCTGTAATGGTGAAGAGAAAGATCTACCTGTTGAAATGCAGTCCACAGCTTATGTGGACAAATCTGTAAGACTGCCTGCACATCAGAGAACAGCAGAATGTGGAGACTTCCTCACTGGCTTCCTGAGACATTTCCATCAGTGAATTAACAGTCATGGTTCTCCCCTGCCAGTCCTGCAGTCTGCTCCTTGAAAAGGATGAGGGTGCATATATCTGGATTTCCCAAACTCAATCCCTCCTGTT
Source organism: Chiloscyllium punctatum (assembly GCF_047496795.1). Classification (NCBI taxonomy): domain Eukaryota; kingdom Metazoa; phylum Chordata; class Chondrichthyes; order Orectolobiformes; family Hemiscylliidae; genus Chiloscyllium; species Chiloscyllium punctatum. The sequence goes on from NC_092775.1 coordinate 58,415,767, forward strand.
GTAAGCAATCTTGTCCTGTTAAGGAAGAGATTGATTGATTTTAAAGGCAATGGGTGTATGAATTTTCATAATCATTGTCAGCTCCTGAGGAAGTGAGGACTGTGGAATCTGGAGAGTCAAAAGGTGTGGGTGCTGGAAAAGCACAGCAGGTCAGGCAGCATCCGAGGAGCAAGAGAATTGAAGTTTCGGGCATAAGCCTTTCATCAGTTCCTGAGCCCAACCCAATAAGTAATTCAGACATACACACCATTTAGAAACTATTGGAACATTAACTGGATAAGCATAGAATACATTCAGTATTCATCGTCTTTATGGTGTCAGGGCTTGCAGGAAATCAGTTAATGCAGCATCTCTCTGCACTGGCACAACTTCTAGAGTCAGAGAGGTACAGCATGGAAACAGACGCTTTGGTCCAACTCGTCCTTGCTGACCCGATATCCTAAATTAATCTAGTCCCATTTGCCTGCATTTGGCCCATATCCCTCCAAACCCTTCCTGTTCGCCCAAATGCCTTTTAAATATTGTAATTTTACACACCTTTACCACTTCCTCTGGCAGCTCATTCCATACATGCACCACCTTCTGTGTGAAAATGTTACCCGTTAGGTCTCTTTTAAATCTTCCCCCTTTCATCTTCAACCTGCAGGTGGCATGGTGTCTCAGTGGTTAGCACTGCTTACCTCACAGCACCAGGGTTCCAGGTTCAATTCCAGCCTTGGGTGACTGTCTGTGTGGAGTTTGCACATTCTCCCTGTGTCTGTGTGCGGTCCAAAGATGTGGAGGCCAGGTGAATTGGCTATACTAAACTGCCCATAGTGTTAGATGCATCATTCAGAGGGAAATGGTTCTGGGTGGGTTACTCTTCAGAGGGTCGGTGAGGACTGGTTGGGCCGAAGGGCCTGTTTCTACACTGTAGGGAATCTAATCTATGCCCTCTTGTTTTGGAGTCACCCTGTCCATACCCCTCAGGATTTTACGAATCTCCGTGAGTTCACCCCTCAGCCTCAGAGAAAAAAGCCCTAGCCTATTCAGCCTCGCCCTATAGCTCAAACCCTCTAGTCCTTGCAAATCCTTTCTGAACCTTTTTCAAGTTTAATAATATCTTTCCTATAGCGGGGAGACCAGAACTGAACACAATTCCAAACGTAGTCTCACCAATGACTTGTACAGCCACAATATGATGTCCCAACTCCTGTACTATAGAGGTATGGGGTCATTACGATATGGTCCAACTCATCCAGGCTGACCAATCTGATCTAGTCCCACTTGCTAGCATTTGGCCCATAATCCTCTACACTATTCATATTCATATACCTATCCAGATGCCTTTTGAATGTTGTAATTGTACTTGACTAAGCAATGGCCCTGGGAGTGTCAGTTTGCAGTGAGTTAATGGTGCCATTTCCATAGTGATGCTCAGGAGTTCATTTATGCTCTTCTCACACTGGATCTGGGTTCACAGTCCTTGACCTGTGATGCACCATCAACTCAGGTGACCCAGCCCTGTTCGGAGGGTTTATTGCTGCTACTCCTAGGGAAGAGAACCTCCCTTCTTCCCTGTACAGTGTGGAATGAAACCACAAGTGGGTTGTTTTGGATACAAGGAGAGGGCAGTTTCTATTTGGGTGTGAGACATCTTCAGGGACGAAAAAGCACAGGCTTGCAGTGAGAGAAGGGCTGCCAAGGGATACCTCCAACATCATCTTCAACCCCAGATGAGACAGAGGAAGGGGTAGAGGAGGCAAGAACTTCCTGTCCATCACCTCATTAGATTCACTATTCAATTCACAAAACAATTTGCATATGCTGCTGGAAACTGAGTGATAGTGCAAGATAACCCGACATAGCCCCGAGCAGAAGTGATAACGATCACTAACACACCCAACTTCAGTCCAAAATGAAAGCTTGCACCTTCCGTTAACCTTCTTCAGTGGATCAAATGCTGCAACAAAAACACGTATTGCTGGAGAATCTCAGCAGGTTCTGGCAGTAGATCAAGAAGACAGTTCACCAACATCTGCTCAAGGGGCAACAAATGCTGACCCAGCCAGCGATCCCACAAAATGAATGAAGAAAAGCTTCTGTGGACAGAAGACAGAGTTAACATTTTGAGTCCAGTGACTCTCCCTCAGAACGGATGTATTAAATGTTGGTCAGGCCACAACAAGAGGATTGTGTGTAGTTCTGGGGTCCAAATTTGAGGAGGGGTGTGATTGCACTGGAGAAGGTGCAGAAGGAGATTTACCAGGATGTTGTCTGAGCTGGAGAGTTCCAGTTATGAAGAGAGATCGGACAGAGCGTGACTGTTTTCTTAGAGCACAGGAGATTGAGAAGGGACATGATTGAGATGTAGGGGCATAGTTCGAGTAGACAGGCTAAAGCAAAAACAGAAATTGCTGAAAAAGCTCAGCAGGTCTGGCAGCATCTGTGCAGAGAAATCAGAGTTAACGTTTCTAGTCTGGTGACCCTTCGTCAGAACTGCTGGAGAAATTCTGAGGAAGGGTCACCAGACCCAAAACATTAGCTCTGATTTCTCTTCACAGATGCTGCCAGACCTGCTGAGTTTTTCCAGCAATTTCTGTTTTCGTTTCTGATACACAGCATCTTTCAGTTTTATTTAGACAGGAAGCAACCTTTCCCCTTGATGGCGAGATCAATGATGGGGGCAGTGGGGAGGGGGAGGGACAGGGCAGTCATAGATTTAAGGTATAGGGCAGAACATTGAGAGGAGATATGAGGAAAACGTTTTTTTCACCCAGAGAATGGTTGGAATATGGAACTCACTGCCTGTGAGGGTGGGAGGGGCAAAACTCTTCTTCACATTTAAAAAGCGTTTTGATCTGCAGTTGTGATGCTAAGGCATATGTGACCATAGGCCAAATCCTGGAAAATGGGATTAGACTAGATAGACTGTTGTTTTTGTCTGGGTGCAGACTCGATCGGCCACGATTCTATGTTGTCTAGAGCTCAGAGCATTTGCCCTGAAGCTTGTGTGTCCTGCCTGGTGCTCGGGTTAAAGACACCTCCTCAGGGTTGGAGAGAAATTTGTGTGAAAAGGATATGATCCCATTGTCACTGTCTGCGTGGGTACCAACAACACAACTAGGATAAAGAAATCATTAAATAACTCAAGGATACCAGGATGGTCATTGAACACTCAAATGGTGAGAACACTGACAGCCTCAATAATTGTTGTGCAAGAGAGAGGACAAAGGACATCACAAAACATTCTGACATAATTGACTTTCTTTTGTAGATCAATTCATCACAGTTAGCTTATGCAGCCATTTTGTTTAATTGTGATAAGTCTGGTTGGGGGCAGCCATTCAGAGGAGTACCATCTGAACACAAAGGGAGCAATATTTTGAAACAGAAACTGCTCATAACTGAGACAGAGGAAGTTAGTCAAGATTAGAGTGGTGCTGGCAAAGCACAGCTGGTCAGGCAGCATCTGAGGAGCAGGAAAATCGATGTTTCGGTCAAAAGCCCTTCATCAGGAATTCCTGATGAAGGCTTTTGCCCAAAACATCGATCTGATGAAGGGCTTTTGACCGAAACATCAACTTTCCTGTTCCTCAGATGCTACCTGACCTGCTGTGCTTTGCCAGCACCACTCTGATCTTGACTCTAATCTCCAGCAGCTGCAGTACCCACCTCTGCCTGATAGAGGAAGGTATCCAAAACAAAACTAACTAAAGGACTACTGCACTCAACCAGGAGATCAAGTCACAACCTGCAGTGCTTTAGAGTGAAACAATCCAAGGGCCTGTTCTGCCTGTTAGTTTATCCACAGGAACAACCTCCAACTATTCAGCTATAGAAGTCATTGCAACCACTGAGTCCAACTTCAAGTTTCCACCTGTTCAGTTCAGAAAGAGAATCTTCAAAACAAGCCATGACTTGCAACAATATTAGAGATCGATTTTAAATTAATCTTCATATGTAACTTTTATCCTTACTTTAAATCATTGCATGTGTATTTATTTAGCTGGATAACGTTACCACTTTTACTTAAATGACTTTTAGCAATAGCTTCTGATAAACTAACGTGTATCTTGTTTAAAGCATAAAGCTGTGCTGCTGATTATTTTTAAATGGAAAGGAAATAAAAGGGGAACTAGGTACTGTGGTGCTTGTGACTTTCTATTGGCAGGATCAATCAAATTATCAAAAGCGATCTAGAAATGTTTTTGTGACAGTTTCCTAGAGCAATAAGTGATGGAACCAACTAAAGATAAGGTTATGTTAAACCTAGTATTGTGTAGTAAGACTGGACTAACTAATAAAAGTTCCATGAGCAAATTATGATCATGATGCATTGAATGAACATTACTTTTGAAAATAACATCAGTTGACGTCTAGGCCATGATCAGTGAACCTTTCAAAACTCCTTACAAAGTTGGGCGTTGCCTTTTACGCCAACTACATAATTTGAACAACTCCTCTGTACACGGCTTGTCATAACCTTGAAATGGAAAGAAAAATGAGACACCAGCAAATTAAATCAATGGAACATGTTTCATTGAATATGACTTCCACAAAGCAAAGACAGTCACATCAAACTGTACTAAAAATGATCAAATTCATTGTCTAGAACATTTGACACACAGAGTTCACCAAACTACATCATTGTAAGGATTCCACTCCACATCAGATTTGGTGCTTTCAGTATCAGAACCTTCACCACCACCTTCAACAATCACTGTCTTCACCATTGATTCTCAGAAGCAACAGTTGTGAACACAGCCCAGCCCATCACGGAATCTAACCTTCCATCCACTGACTCCAGCTACAGCTCCCCCTGCTTCGGAAAGGCAGCTAACATGATCAAAGACTGCTCTCACCCTGGTTATAATCTCTTTCAACCACTTCCATTGGGCAGAAGATGCAAAACTTTAAGCACACGGGCTAACAGATTCAAGAACAGCTTCTTCCGTGCTGTTATTAGATTTCTGAACTGACCTCTCAAATTTTAAATTTAATGTTGATCTTGCTCTCTGTACACATCTGTGGCTGTAACATTGTATTCTTTGCACTGTTCTATTATCCTAATGCACTTTGTATGGTATAGAACTGCCTGTACTGCATGAAAAACAAAACTTTCCACTGTACCTAGGTACATGTGACAATAAAAAAATGAAATCAAATCAAATTAAATCACTTACAAAATGCACTGCCAAAATTCACCAGGATCCCTTAGAAGCACCTTTCTAATCCAACAGATATTTCCACTTGGAAGGACAACAGCAGCAGATAAGTGAGAACATCACCATCCTGACTTGGAAATATATTGCCCTGTCAAAATCCTGGAACTCCCTCCATTGTGGTTTGCATTTACACCAAGCCGACTGCTGCGGTTCAAGAAGGCAGCTTACCATCACCGTCTCAAGGGATTCAATGATGGGCAGTAAATACTGATCCAGCTAGCAACACTCGTGCCCCATGAAATAATTTTGTTTTAAAGGCCAGGGTACCATCTTGATAGAATCAGCCTGAGTTTGTAAAAGGCAACTCGCGTCCTGAACGCAGAGACAGAGAATGAAGTTTATACAACAAATCAGGCTTTAAAGAAGTAAAATGTTATGGGATACTTCACAGGAATATAATCATATGGAAGCTCACACCAAGCCATAGAAAGATGTTAGGGAAGATGACTAAAAGCTTAGAGTCATAGAGACATACAGCACAGAAACAGACCCTTCGGTCCAACTTGTCCATGCTGACCAGATATCTCAACCCAATCATCCCATCTGACAGCACCCAGCCCATATCCCTCCAAACCCTTCCTATTCATATACCCATCCAAATGCCTCTTAAATGTTGCAATTGTACCAGCCTCCACCACATCCTCTGGCAGCTCATTCCATACACGTACCACCCTCTGCATGAAAAAGTTGCCCCTTAGGTCACTTTTAGATCTTTCCCCTCTCACCCTAAACCTATGCCCTCTAGTTCTGGACTCCCCAACCCCAGGGAAAAGACTTTGTCTATTTATCCTATCCATGCCCCTCATAATTTTGTAAACCTCTATAAGGTCACTCCTCAGCCTCCGACGCTCCAGGGAAAACAGCCCCAGCCTGTTCAGCCTCTCCCTATAGCTCAAATCCTCCAACCCTGGCAACATCCTTGTAAATTTTTTCTGAACCCTTTCAAGTTTCACAACATCTTTCCGATAGGAAGGAGACCAGAATTGCATGCAATATTTCAACAGTGGCCTAACCAATGTCCTGTACAGCTGCAACATGACCTCCCAACTCCTGTACTCAATACTCTGACCAATAAAGGAATGCATACCAAATGCCTTCTTCACTATCCTATCCACCTGCGACTCCACTTTCAAGGAGCTATGAACCTACGCTCCAAGGTCTCTTTGTTCAGCAACACTCCCTAGGACCTTACCATTAAGTGTATAAATCCTGCTAAGATTTGCTTTCCCAAAATGCAGCACCTTGCATTTATCTGAATTAAACTCCATCTGCCACTTCTCAGCCCATTGGCCCATCTGGTCCAGATCCCGTTGTAATCTGAGGTAACCCTCTTCTCTGTCCACTATACCTCCAATTTTGGTGTCATCTGCAAACTTACTAACTGCACCTCTTATGCTCGCATCCAAATCATTTATGTAAATGACAAAAAGTAGAGGGCCCAGCACCGATCCTTGTGGCACTCCACTGGTCACAGGCCTCCAGTCTGAAAAATAACCTTCCACCACCATCCTCTGTCTTCAACCGTCAAGCCAGTTCTGATCCAAATGGCTGGTTCTCCCTGTATTCCATGAGATCTAACCTTGCTAATCAGTCTCCCATAGGGAAGTTTGAGCTTGGTCAAAGAGGTAGTACTTAAAGAGTGTCCTCAAGAGATGGCAAGCTGGAGTAGACTAGGGAAGAAAATGAAGAGGTTAGGGCCGAGGCAGCTGAAGACACATTTGCAGTTGGTGCAGTGAGTGGAGTGAGGTATGCACATGAGGCTAAAGTAACAGAAATGCAGAATATCTGAAAACTGCTACTACTACACCCACCCAAGGCCCAGGAGTGCAGATGGGGGGAGACCTCAAGAGAGAAGCAGCAAGTGGAAGTTCACTGGTTGGGGGTTCACAAAGGAGTATCTGCTGAAACAAAAACAGAGAATATGCTGAAGAAACTCAGCCACGTCTGGCAGCATTTGTGGAGAGAGAAACAGAGTTAACACTCTGAACGTAGTATAACTCTTCGGGAAGGAATTGGAAATTTTTTATATACTTGTACACATAAGTGGAGAAAGGAGCAATGGGGCAAATGGTGCAAAAGACAAAAGGATTGTTCATCACTGTGAGCAGGAAAAAGAGATGTCAAGTTAAAGTGTGAAAGTATCCTCTGTGTTCTGAAAAGGGGTCACTGGAGCCGAAACCTTAACTCTGATTTTTCTCCATTGATGCTGCCAGACCTGCTGAGTTTCTGTTCTGTTTTTCTATGTTTGTTTCAGATTTCCAGCATCCACGTGGTTTTGCTTTTATTTGAAGGGTCACCCCCTGTGTTGCTCTTGACAGAGCCCTCTTCCCACTGTGGCACAGTGGTTAGCACTGCTGCCTCACAGTGCCAGGGACCTGGGTCCAATTTTACCCTTGGATGGAGTGTGGAGTTTGCATATTCTCTTTGTATCTGTTTGGTTTTCTCCTACAGTCCAAAGATGAGCAGAATAGGTGGATTAGCCGTGGGAAATGTGGGGTGACAGGGGTTGGTTTGGGTGAAATGCTGTTTCGAGGCTCCATGTGGATTTGATAGACCACAAGGCCTGCTATGATGCTATGATGCTTGGTCCATCAATTAGCCTCTGAGTATCTTTAATTCAATAAATTGAGGTACTGCATTTTGGAAAGGCAAATCAGAGCATATACACTTAATGTTAGTGTCCTGGGGAGTGCTGCTGAACAAAGAGATCTTGGAGTGCAAATTCATAGCTCCTTGAAAGTGGAGTCGCAGGTAGATAGGATAGTGAAGAAGGCGTTTGGTATACTTTCCTTAATTGGTCATTCTAAAAGATGGAGGAGAAAGTGAGGACTGCAGATGCTGGAGATCAGAGCTGAAAATGTGTTGCTGGAAAAGCGCAGCAGGTCAGGCAGCATCCAAGGAGCAGGAGAATCGACGTTTCGGGCATAAGCCTGAAGAAGGGCTTATGCCCGAAATGTCGATTCTCCTGTCCCTTGGATGCTGCCTGATCTGCTGCGCTTTTCCAGCAACACATTTTCATGCTAAAAGATGAGAGACTTAATAAACAATCCAGACCTTTTTCAATATATAATTTCAGTTACATTTGCTATAAATTCTGTGTCTTACGATCTGATACTCCACAACCACCTGATAAAGGAGCAGCGCTCCGAAAGCTAGTGCTTCCAAATAAACCTATTGGACTATAACCTGGTGTTGTGTAATTTTTAACTCCAACAAGGTGGGCAGCAGGAAATTGACATTGTCCCCATACACTGCCCAGTTACATGCCTCGTGCCACCAAACTCAGCAGAGGAAAGGGCAAAAATTCTGTTCTAGTTTTTTCAGTTTATTCTGTCATGTGCTTTCAACCTCATATTTATGTATCACTAAGTCTACCTGTTTCCCCCTCTGTAACATCACCATCAACATCACCTGTTTCAGCTCACCTGCCATTGAAATCCTTATTCACGCCTTTTCTACCTCCAGACTGGCTTGTTCAATGCATTCCCACATTCTACCCTCGACCTCTGTTGCCTTTATGTTAAGATTAGATTAGATTAGATTACTTGCAGTGTGGAAACAGGCCCTTCGGCCCAACAAGTCCACACCAACCTGCCGAAGTGCAACCCACCCATACCCCTACATCTACCCCTTACCTAACACTACGGGCAATTTAATATGGCCAATTCACCTAACCTGCACATCTTTGGACTGTCGGAGGAAACCGGAGCACCCGGAGGAAACCCACGCAGACACGGGGAGAATGTGCAAACTCCACACAGAGAGTCGCCTGAGGCAGGAATTGAACCCGGGTCTCTGGCGCTGTGAGGCAGCAGTGTTAACCACTGTGCCACCGTACCGCCCAAATGTTAATCCACAGACAGTCCCATTCACCCATCATGCTCCTGTGTTCACTAGCCTTGGTTGCTGGTCAAAAAACACCTTGGTTTAAAAATTCTCATCCTTGATTTCAAATCCCGCAATGGCCTTGCTCTCTCTATTTCTTTAATTTCCTTCAGCTCTACAATTTTAGTTCAGAAATACCTGCCTTTCTCTAACTCTGGAGTCTCCCTAAATTTGATTGATACACCATGTCTTCAGCTGTCAAGGAACAGAGCTCCGGAACTCCCCTCACAAACCTCTCCACCCCTCTACCTCAGTTTCTCCCTTTCAAACATCGCTTAAAACCCAACTCCCTTGACCAAGCAAAAAAACAGAAATTGCTAGAGTAACTCAGCATGCCTGGCAGCATCTGTGAAGAGAAAGCAGTGGATGTTTCAAGCCCAGTGATCCTGCTTCAGAACGCCAAGCTTTTTATAAGCTGTTCCAATGCTTTTCTTATTAGAATTAGAATCAGAATCAGAATCCCTGCAGTGTGGAAACAGACCCTTCAGCCCAGCAAATCCACAATGACCCTCCAAAGAGTAGCCCACCCAGACCCATTCCCCCAGTGCAAGATAGCAGACGTTGACACATCCCTCCCAGATTGTCTCAACGCCTTCTATGTTTTGAACAGAATTTCGGCGGAGAGGTAGCACCTAGTCCGACAAGTCCTGACAAACCTATCCCCACAGTCACTGCATCAGAGGTCAGATCAGTTTTCCTTCGTGTGAATCCAAGGAAAGTGATGGGACCAGACAGAGTACCAGGCCATGCACGCAGAGCCTGTGCAGATCAACTGGCAGAGGTTTTCTTGGATATGTTCAACCTCTCCCTGCAGCAGGCCACTGTCCCTGACTGTTTCAAGAGGGTCAACATCATCTCTGTGCCTAACAAGGCTCATGCAGCATGTCTCAATGACTGCCGCCCAGTGGCCCTAACTTCGGTGGTTATGAAGTGCTTTGAAAGGCTGGTCATGGCATTTATCAACTCCAGGAGAAAGTGAGGACTGCAAATGCTGTAGATCAGAGCTGATAATGTGTTGCTGGAAAAGCACAGCAGGTCAGGCAGCATCCAAGGAGCAGGAGAATCGACGTTTCAGGCATGAGCCCTTCTTCAGGAATTCTGAAGAAGGGTTCATGCCCGAAATGTCGACTCTCCTGCTCCTTGGATGCTGCCTAACCTGCTGTGCTTTTCCAGCAACACATTAATCAACTCCAGCCTCCCACTACTCTTGACCCACTCCAATTTGCCTATCGGACCAACAGATCTACGTCAGATGCTATATCACTTGCCCTTCTCTCCTCCCTAGAACATCTTGACACCAAGAATAGCTACATAAGAACCCTACTCATTGACTACAGTTCAGCCTTCAACACTATTATCCCCTCGATACTGGTTACCAAACTTAGTGATCTCAGACCAGGCCCCACTCTCTGCGACTGGATCCTCGGTTTCCTGACCCACAGGCCTCAATCAGTGAAAATTGGGGACAATATTTCATTCTCACTAACACTCAACACTGGAGGCTCTAGGGGGGCGTACTCAGTCCCCTACTGTACTCAGTCCCCTACTGTACTCAATGTATAGCCATGACTGCGTCGCCAAATACCAGACTAATGCCATTTATAAGTTCACTGATGACACCACAATAGTCAGTCGAATCTCAGATGGCGATGAAACACACTACAGACAGGAGATGGAAGACCTGGAAAAATGGTGCACTGAGAATAACCTAATTCTCAATGCTAGCAAAATCAAGGAACTCATTATTGACTTTCGGCGGGATGTTACTCATGTCCCCCTACACGTTAACAGCACAGAGGTGGAATGAGTGGAGAGGGTCAAGCTCCTGGGAGTGATCATCCACAACAAGCTTTCTTGGACTCTTCATGTGGATGCACTGGTTACAAAGGCCCAACAATGTCTCTTCTTCCTCAGGCAGCTGAAGAAATTCGGCATTACGGCGAATATCCTTGCCAACTTTTATAGGTGCGCCATCGAGAGTATTCTGTCTGGATGTATCATTGCCTGGTATGGCAACTGTACCATTCAAGATCAGAGATGGTTACAGAGAGTGGTGAACTCGGCCCAGACATACACAAAGACCAACCTCCCATCTATAGATTCCATCTACCAGGCCCGCTGTCAAGGAAAGGCCGCCAGCATTCTCAAAGATCCATCCCACCCTGACAATGATTTTCTACAACCTCTACTATTGGGGAAAAAGTACAGAAGCCTGAACACAGTCACTAACTGGTTTTGCAACAGTTTCTACCCTACTGTTGTTAGAATACTGAATGAACTCACAAACTCTTAACATTCACCTGTACCTGTGTTTTTGTTTTTTGCCACTGTTTACCTATTTTTAATTATCTATGCTACTTAACAATGTGACCTGCCTGTATTGCTCGCAAGATAAAGCTTTTCACTGTGCCTCGGTACATGTGACAATAAATTCAATTCAATTCAATTCAATTCAATTCAATCACTCTACATTTCCTCCTGGCTAATGCACCTAATTTGCACATCCCTGAATGCTACGGGCAACTTAGCATGGCCAATCCAGCTAACCTGCACATCTTTGGATCGTGGGAGGAAACCGGAGCACCCAGAAGAAACCCACGTAGATACAGAGTGTCAGTCATCCTGGCACCATGAGGCAGCAATGCTACCCACTGAGCCATCGTGCCACCCTTTGACTCAGCATCATCTAATGTGTTCTAAGACCTTTTGTGAAGCACTTCAGGATGCTTTATTTTGTTAAAGACATTGTCTTTAATTGTTGTTGTCTGGAAGTCGGTGTGAATGGTTCTATAATTATTCAGTCCTGCCATTTGACTCTGAACTCAGATTCTGATCCTTGTATTGTATTCTCTGAATGAAGAATGCACAATCAGAACCACATGAATATTCCACTTGAAATGAAGTGTGAGGCTCAGTGCAAATTGCCCAGCTATTCTGGATGGCATCTATCCCTCAGAGCACTGTGATCAGACAGGTTTGTATATCTGAAAGAACTAAACAAAATGCTAGAAATGCCCAGCATATCTGGCAGCATCGCCAAAAAGAGAGTTTCAGCTGAGTGCTTTTCACACAGAGCAGGTAAAATCAGAAATGTAATCAGCTTTAAGCAAGTCCAGAGGCAGGGAGGGTGGGGCAGAATAAAAAGGAATTTGAATTTGCAACTCCTTTAGTTGTAGTTTTGGGTATCTCTCAAATTTAAATTGTATCAGGAATGAGGTGTCAAATGTCCAAGATTGCTGTCTTCAGTTGTTCAGATATTTACTGCGACTGCAGCCTTTTCAATTGTTACATGGCATTAACATGCACATTTCTTCAATTGATGTTCCCTCAATTAACCAGTTACATACCAATAACATCCCAGCTACACTGGTCAATTAGATAAATGTAGATTAAACTGCAAGAGAAAAGACTGTTCAGTTTAACAGTCTTTGTTGGCACTACTTCTCTAAACAAGCAACGTCACCAGACCATAGCAACACGACGGTTGGAGGAAGAGCGCCTCATCTTCCGCCTAGGTACCCTCCAACCACAAGGGATGAACGCAGATTTCTCCAGTTTCCTCATTTCCCCTCCCCCCACCTTGTCTCAGTCAAATCCCTCGAACTCAGCACCGCCTTCCTAACCTGCAATCTTCTTCCTGACCTCTCCGCCCCCACCCCACTCCGGCCCTCACCTTGACTTCCTTCCACCTATCGCTTTTCCAACACCCCTCCCCCAAGTCCCTCCTTCCTACCTTTTATCTTAGCCTGCTGGACACACTTTCCTCATTCCTGAAGAAGGGCTTATGCCCGAAATGTCGATTCTCCTGTTCCTTTGATGCTGCCTGACCTGCTGCGCTTTTCCAGCAACACATTTTCAGCACAGATCTAATACCATATTCCCTTTGTGTTCCTGTGGGGAATGAGAAAGAGATTAGTGGTCCTGGGAGAGGTAGGAGGCTCAGTGGAGGTAGGGGTGATTAAAGGGAAATTGGAGATCAGTTATTCATGTTGGTGCTGAGGTGTTTTTGTGAGATTTTTCCCAAACATTGAGCCAATTGCACAATCTCTCAATTTTGTTCAGTGCCACCACTTTAATAATTAGGGCGCAGGATCAGATCAGTCACGACTGGAGTTCCCAGTTCAGAGCTTTTAACTTCACATGGAACCTGGATCCAAATGAAAATTGGAAAGGGACAACTGAACAGGGGACACAAAATCCTGAGACGATATCGTGAGGTCAAGGTAATCAGAGCACTTTGCGAAGAGAAGGCACATTTACACTGCAGGAGAGGCTACAAATCACTGTGAAAGTGTTTTAGGCCTTTCAAAGACTGAGAAAGACCAGAAAATGACAGAACACACCTTTCTGATGATGAATAGGAAGCCTTTATCCAAAAGGTTGGTGTACAAGAGTCATAGAGATGTACAAGGAGAAAGTGAGGACTGCAGATGCTGGAGATCAGAGCTGAAAATGTGTTGCTGGAAAAGCGCAGCAGGTCAGGCAGCATCCAAGGAGCAGGAGAATCGACGTTTCTTCCTGAAGAAGGGCTGATGCCCGAAACGTCGATTCTCCTGCTCCTTGGATGCTGCCTGACCTGCTGCATTTTTCCAGCAACACATTTTCAGCTCACAGAGATGTACAGCACAGAAACAGACTCTTCAGTCCAACACGTCCATGCTGACCAGATATCCCAACCTGATCTAGTCCCAACCACCAGCACCCAGCCCATATCCCTCCAAACCCTTCCTATTCATATACCTATCCATGTGCCTTTTAAATGTTGCAATTGTACCAGCCTCCACCACTTCCTCTGGCAGCTCATTCCTTCCACGCACCCCCCTCTGTGTGAAAACGTTGCCCTAGGTCCCTTTCAAATGTTTTCCCTCTCACCCTAAACCTATGCCCTCTAGTTCTGGACTCCCCTACCCCAGGGAAAAGATTTTGTCTATTTATCCTATCCATGCCCCTCATGATTTTATGAACCTCTATAAGGTCACCCCTCAGCCTCCGATGCTCCAGGGAAAACAGCCCGAGCCTATTCAACCTCTCCCTATAGCTCAAACCCACCAACTCTGGCAACACCCTTGTAAATCTTTTCTGTGCCCTTTCAACTTTCACAACATCAGACCACAAGAAACAGGGAAAGGTGTGAGGCATTCGGTTTCCAAGCCTGCTCCATCATTCAATAGGATCATGACTCATCGAGCATTCCTCCCATCTATTTTCCTGTGCTTTCCCCATACCCTTTGATTTCTGGACTAACCGAAAATCTATCTCAGCCTTAAATGCAGTATAGGAGAAAGTGAGGACTGCAGATCCTGGATACCAGAGTTGAAAAACGTGGTGCTGGAAAAACACAGCAGGCCAGGCAGCATCCGAGGAGCAGGAGAATCGATGTTTCGGGCATAAGCCCTTCTTCAGGAATGAGGCTGGTGTGCCAAGGGCCGCCCTCTTGACCTACAATCTTCTTCCTGACCTCTCCGCCCCCACCCCCTCTCCGGCCTATCACCCTCACCCTCACCTCCTTCCACCTATCGTATTCCCAGCGGCCCTCCCCCAAATTCCCTCCGCCCTACCCTTTATCTCAGCCCACTTGGCACACCAGCTTCATTCCTGAAGAAGGGCTTATGCCCAAAACGTCCAAAACATCAATTCTCATGCTCCTCGGATGCTGCCTGGCCTGCTGTGTTTTTCCAGCACCACATTTTTCAACTTAAATACAGTATACACAAGGAGTCTGCCTCCACAGCTCTCTGTGGCAAGGAGTTCCAAAGACTCACAACCCTCTGAGGGAAGAAATGCCTCCTCATCTCAGTCTTGAATTGATGGCCCTAGACTGTCTCATGAAGGGAAACATCCTCTCAGCATTTATGCTGTCAGGCCTTGAAAGTATCCTAAATGTTTCAATGAGATCACCTTTCATTCTTGGCAGCAGAGTAACATGGATGCGTGCGTTCCTGCTCTTTTCCTACCTTTGTTTTCTTTTTTTTTTGTCTATTCTGTGGCAGCTCAATCAGCAGCATCGTCACGGCAGCGAGAGCGGGTCACGTGCACAGTGAGGGATGCAGCTTCTCCTGGAGATTGGAGGTAGTGGCAAGGAAGTCATCCTGATGTTCGGGGTGGCGGCGGCAGCGGCAGCAGACTCTTCAAGATGGCGGTGCCAGCAAGGCGACATCTGCAGCCGAAGCAGGACTCTTGGCATAGCAGCAGCCTGGCCTGGTAGCGGAACCAAGGGCTCCTGATTGCAATAGGCCCAGAGAGGGGACCCCTGGCACTATCGTGGCAGCAATGGCAACATGTTATTCCCTGGTTGAGATCATCATCGGCCCAGAGCAGGGACTGCTGGTTGCAGTCATGGAAGGCCCTGAGCAGGGACTCCTGGTTGTGGTCATGGAAGGCCCTGAGCAGGGACTCCTGGTTGTGGTCATGGTAGGCCCAGAGTAGGGAGTCCTGGTTGTGGTCATGGTAGGCCCAGAGCAGGGAGTCCTGTTGCGGTCATGTTAGGCCCAGAGCAGGGAATCCTGGTTGTGGTCATGGTAGGCCCAGAACAGGGACTCCTCGTTGCAAGTCATGGTAGGCCCAGATTGGGACTTCTACTTGTGGTCATGGTAAGCCCAGAGCAGGGACTCCTGGTTGCGGCCATGGTAGGTCCAGAGTGGGGACTTCTGATTGTGGTCACGGTAAGCCCAGAGCAGGGAATCCTAGTTGTGGTCATGGTAGGCCCGGAGCAGGGACTCCTGGTTGCGGTCATGGTAGATTTGGAGCAGGGACTCCTAGTTGCAGGGTGAATGTGGGTGCAGCAGCATCAGTGTGGTGGCCCCAATGGCAAAGAGATGGCTCCTGATGTGTGGCAACTCCTACATTGGTGGGACTTGTGCAGGCAGCAGTGAGGTGGTGTAGGTCTCTCGTTCAGTTACCGGAGACTAGATAATGGCATGGACTAGGTTGGAAAGACTGTTATTCTGAACTTCATATTTCTTTTGTGGGCGGCACGGTGGCACAGTGGTTAGCACTGTGCTGCCTCATAGCGCCAGCGACCCGGGTTTAATTCCTGCCTCAGGTGTCTGTCTGTGTGGAGTTTGCACATTCTCCCCGTGTCTGTGTGGGGTTCCTCCCACAGTCCAAAGATGTCCAGGTCAGATGAATTGGCCATGCTAAATTGCCCATAGTGGGAGGTGAATGGGGTAAATGTAGGGGAATGGGTCTAGCTGGGTTGCGGGTCGGTGTGGACTTGTTGGGCTGAAGGGCCTGTTTCCACACTGTAAGTAATCTAATCTTTATTTTTCTAACATGATCCTATGCTGGACTTTTAATTCTTTTGTTTTTATAATATTTTTCCTACGAATTTGTTCCTAACTATCTGAACCCAGGTATTTTTATAACTAAGATGACACCGTAATATGGCAACTTGTAAACTTTCCACTGTACAATTTGAGTACTTGTGACAATAAAGCTAATTCAATAAAGCAAATCCAAGATAGAGAATCCCTACCTGTTTCACCTTTACTCATAAAATCCCTCCATACCATGTTCATCCTACTCTGAACTGCCCACAATGAAATAATTTTTTTCTTAAACACTACTGACAGCATGCCAGCAATTGGCTTGAAGGTAGGAGACAGAGGGTGGTGGTAGAGGTATAATTTTCAGACTGAAGGCTTGTGACCAGCGGTGTGCCACAGGATCAGTTCTGGGTCCGCTGCTTCTGATCATTTATATAAATGATTTGGATGTAAATATCAGAGGCATGGTGAGTAAGTTTACAGATAATATCAAAATAGGTGGTGTAGTGGACAGTGAGGATTATCTCAGAGTACAACGTGACCTTGGTCATGTGGGCCAATGGTCCAAGGGGTGGCAGATGGAGTTTAATATAGATAAAAGTGAGCTGTTGGGTTTTGGAAAGGCAAACCAGGGCAGGACTTATACAGTTAATGGTCGAGCCCTGGGGAATCGAGAAAAGAGAACTAAGGGTCCAGAGCGTAGTTCCTTGAAAGTGGAGTCACAGATACACAGGCTGGTGAAGAAAGTGTTCGGCACACTTGCCTTCATTGGTCAGTGCACTGAGTATAGGAATTGGGACATCATGTTGTGGACATTGATAGGACCACTTTTAGAATACTGTGTACAATTCTGGTTGCCCTGCTATAGGAAGGATGCTGTTAAATTTGAGAGGCTGCAGAAAAGATTTATATTTTAGATTAAATTACTTACAGGGTGGAAACAGGCCCTTCGGCCCAACAAGTCCACACCGACCCGCCGAAGCGCAACCCACCCAGACCCATTCCCCTACATTTACCCCTTCACCTAACACTACGGGCAATTTAGCATGGCCAGTTCATCTGACCTGGACATCTTTGGACTGTGGGAGGAAACCGGAGCACCCGGAGGAAACCCACGCAGACACAGGGAGAATGTGCAAACTCCACACAGTCAGTCGCCTGAGGCAGGAATTGAACCCAGGTCTGTGGCGCTATGAGGCAGCAGTGCTAGCCACTGTGCCACCATGCCGCCCATGGATGCTGCCAAGACTGGAGAGTTTGAGTCTCAGGAAGAGGTTGAATAGACTAGGGCTGTTTTCCCTGGAGGCTCAGAGAGCGAGAGGTGACCTTAACTGGTTTATAAAATCTTGATGAGGTAGGGAGTCCAAAACTAGAGGGCATAGGTTTAAAGTGAGATGGGAAGGATTTGAAAAGGATCTAAGGGGCAACATTTTCACACAGAATGTGGTGTGTGTATGGAATGAGCTATAGAGGAAGTGGTGGAGGCTGGTACAATTACAACATTTAAAAAGCATCTGGATGAGTAAATGAATAAGAAGGGTTTTGGAGGGATATGGGCCAAGTGCTGGCAGACAGAATTAGATCAGATTCGGACGTTTGGTGGGCATGGATGAGTTGGACTGAAGGGTCTGTTTCGGTGCTGTAGGTCTTGATGACTCTATGTGGTCCCACCTGTACCTTGTATAATTGTAGTAACACTTCCCTACTCTTATACTCCAACCCCCTTGTAGTAAGGGCCTACATTCTATTAACCTTCCAGTTTACCTACTGCCCCTGTGTGCTAGCTTTCTGTGTTTTGTGCACAAGTACACAAGTCCTCTTGTGCTGCAGATTTCTGCAGTTTTTTTTCTCCATTTAAATAATATCCTTTCTTTTGTTCTGCCTTCCAGAATGACATTTTCCTATATTATACTCCATTCATCAACATTTTGCTCACTTACATAACCTATCATATCAGTCTCTATAAACTGTTTGCAACCTTCTGCCAACTTGCCTTTCCACTTATTTTTGTGTCGTCTGCAAATCTGGCAAATGCATTTCCTTCCTCCAAGCCATTAATATATATTGCAAACAGTTGTGGTCCCAGTGTTGATGCCACTGACTACAAGTTGCCAACCTGAAAAGGAATCCCTTACCCCCACAGAGAAAACAGCCAGAAATCATGGTTCATATTGAGATTGATGACAGAGGAGGAGAGGGAAATGAGGTCCTAAAAAAAGACTTTATGGAATTAGACATGAAATTGAAAAGCAAAACTTCAAAGCCAGTAGTCTCCACATAACTCCCAGATCCAAATAGTGAGTGTAAGAACAAGAGGATAGAGCAGATGAGCACCTGGCTGGAGAAATGGTACAAGAGGGAGCTAGGATTTAGATTCCTGAGGCATTGGGACTATTTCTATGGTGGAGGTATTTTGGATGGGTTACATCTGAACCAACATCCTCACAGGAAGGCCCACTAATGCTATTGGGTGGATTTTAACTGTATTGGCACAGGGGTTGAGATCCTGATGAATAGTTCAAAGCTCAGAGAGGCTGGGATGGAATTAGAAGTTATAACGCTAGCAGATGAGTCTGGCGGGCAGACAAAACATAGGCTAGGTAAGAAAAAAGTGAGTTTAGCAAAGTTAAATAGAATGTATTTTAATGCATG
Source organism: Chiloscyllium punctatum (assembly GCF_047496795.1). Taxonomy (NCBI): domain Eukaryota; kingdom Metazoa; phylum Chordata; class Chondrichthyes; order Orectolobiformes; family Hemiscylliidae; genus Chiloscyllium; species Chiloscyllium punctatum. The sequence continues at coordinate 58,434,776 of NC_092775.1, forward strand.
GAGCCTGAGGAATAAGATAAGTGAGCTAAGGGCACAGAGAAGAACATGCCAGTATAAATTAAAAAGGCCATAGCTGCTCCCCCATTGAAGAGACAGGCATGATCGAGAAGACCACCGTCATCCCAGTACCTAATAAAGCACATGCAACGTGCCTTAATGACTACCATCCAGTGGCTCTGACTTCCATAACCATGAAGTGATTCGAGAGGCTGGGCACTGCCTGCCTCAACCTCCTACAATTTGCCTGACAACATAACAGGTCTAAAGCGGACACCATTTCCCTGGCCCTGCACTCATCCCTGGAACCTCTGGACAACAAGGACACCTACATCAGATTCCTGTTCATAGACTACAGTTCTCCCTTCAACACCACTATCCCTTCCAGACTGACCTCAAAACTCTGTGACCTTGGTCTCGGCTCCACTCTCTGCATCTGGATCCTCAGCTTCCTGACCCATAGACCGCAGTCAGTGAAGATAGACAACTGCACCTCCTCCGTGATAACACTCAATACTGGAGTCTCCCCAAGGATGTGTCCTCAGCCCCTACTGTACTCCCTGTCCACGCATGACTGTGCTGTCAAATTCTGAACATACATCATCTACAGGCTTGCTGGTGACGCCATTGTGGTAGGACAGATACTTAACAACAACGATGAGTCAGAATACAGGAGGGAGTTAGAGGGCTTGGTGATGTGCCGCAATGATACCAATCTCTCTCTCAAAGTCAGCAAAACAGAAGACCCCTGATCATTGACTTCAGAAGGAAAGGAGGAGAAATACACACACACACACACACACACACACACACACACACACACGGTGGAGACCATCAAGTTCCTAGGAGTGACGATAACCAACAACCTATCCTGGACCTTCCACGTAGATGCAATGGTCAAGAAGGCACAACAACACCTCTTCTTCCTCAGGTAGTTCAAGAGATTTGGCACGTCCATAAGGACCCTCACTAACTTTTACAGATGCACTATAGAAGGCATTCTGTCTGGTGCATAATGGCCTGGTACAGCAACTGCTTTCTTCAGGACTGTAAGAAACTCCAGAAGGTTATGTTCACAGCCCAGACCATCACGGAAGCCACCCTCCCATCCATGGACTCCATTTACATTGCTCACTGCCAACATCATCAAAGACCCCTCTCACCCTGGTAATGATCTCGAATAACCTCTTCCATCAGGCAGAAGATACAGAAGCTTGAACACATAGAGTCAGAGTCATTGAGAGGTACAGAACAGAAACAGACCCTTCGGTCCAACTCATCCATGCTGACTAGATATCCTAACCTAAACTAGTCCCATTTGCCAGTATTTGGCCCATAACCCTCTAAACCTTCCTATTCATATATTCATCCAGATGCCTTTAAAATGCTCAGATTGTGGCAGCCTCCACTACTTCCTTAGTCGGTGGCACGGTGGCACAATGGTTAGCACTGCTACACCACAGTGCTGGAGACCTGGGTTCAATGCCCGCTTTAAGCGACTCTCTGTGTGGAGTCTGCACATTGTTCCCATGTCTGCATGGGTTTCCTCCGGGTGCTCCGCTTTCCTCCCACAATCCAAAGATGTCCAGGTTAGGTGAATTGGCCATGCTAAATTGCCCATAATGTTCGGTCAAGGGGTAAATGTAGGGGAATGGGTCTGGGTGGGTTGCGCTTCTGCGGGTCGCTGTGGACTTGTTGGGCCGAAGGGCCTGCTTCCACACTGTAAGTAATCTAATCTAGTTCCTCTGGCTGCTCATAACATGCACTAACAGGTTCAAGAACAGTTTGTTCGCAGTCATTACCAGACTGATGAATGGACTCTCTAAATTCAAATAATGTTGATTGTTAATGTTGATCTTGTCTAGCGTATGCCCTGTGTGACTTAATCTGTATGCTCCGCCTACATTTTTTCCACCCTATGTCATTGCTTACTAAGATATGCCTGTACTGCTTGAAAAAAAAACAAAGCTTTTCACTGTACTTAGGTAAACACAACAATAAATGAATCAAATTAGACTGGTATCAGTTCATCCTGAGGTTCTCCACACCTCAGGCCGGGGAGAGTCCTTTGTGGTAATTTCAGCTACTACAAGAATTGAACCCACGCTGTTGGCCATACTCTGCACCAGCAACCAGCTGTCCAGCCAACTAACCTAACTGATCCCCCAATTGCTCAATTGCTATGGCTATGGCTGAAGGGCAGGCAGGATGAGCAGCTCAACCTTCCTGGTTATAGGTTATTCAGACAAAATAAAGGGGGATACAGAAGGAGGGGGAGTCAAAATGTTAATCAGAGATCAATTATGGGAGTGAGCAGGGATGATGTCTTGGAAGGATCATTTAATGGGGTGACACTGGTGGAAGAAAAAATACAAAAGGAGAAAACACACTGTTGGGTGTATTATAGGACCCCAAAGGCACAGGGAGAGATAGAGGTTCGATATGTAACTACACTTCAGAGAAGTATAAGGATAATAAGGCAGTAATACTAGGGGATATAACTAATTTCATATATTTAAATTTTTTTTTAGCCAATACAGAGAAAGCCCAACAAAAGAGGGGACAGATTTGAGGCCGAATATTTGGAAATGAGCCCAGGCAGATGGAAGGTGTATCAGGAGAGGAGGCTTTGGAAACAGTGACTGTAACTCAGTTAGATTTAGGATATTTATGGAAAAGATAAGATTAGATTAGATTCTCTACAGTGTGGAAACAAGTCCACACCGCCCCTCCGAACAGAAACCCACCCAAACCCATTCCTCTATCCTATATTTACCCCTGACTAATGCACCTAACACTGTGGGCAAGTTAGCATGGCCAATTCACCCTACTTGCACATTTTTGGATTGTGGGAGGAAACCAGAGCACCCGAAGGAAACCCACGCAGACACAGGGAGAATGTGCAAACTTCACATAGACAGGTGGGAATCGATCCCAGGACCCTGGTGCTGTGAGGCAACAGTCCTAACCACTGAGCCACCGTGAAAGAAAATCTGGGGAAAGACTAATTTTATCAAAATGAGATTGGATTTGTTACAAGTGAATTGGGATTAGCTACTTGCAGATAAAACAGTGTCAGAGCAATGAACGGCATTCAATGGTGAAATAGTGAGAGTACGGGGCCAAACAGACAAAGAGTGGGGCCAAAACTAGAAAACCTTGGATGCCAAGGGACATATAGATTAGGATTAAGATAAAAAGAGAATTGATAGATTCCAAGGGCTCAATACGACAGAATCCCTACATAAGTAAAAGAAGTGCAGGGGGGTAACATAAAAACATAATTTGAAAAGCAAAGGGAAATCACAAGAAAGTATTGGAGAGTAGATTAAAGGAAACTACAAAGGGGATTTTTAAATATATAAGAAACAAGAGACTAACAAGAAAGAGTAAGGCCCATTAAGGACTGCAGAGGTCATCTGTGTGTGATCCCAGAATACATGGGCACAGTGTTTGATGAAGACTTTGCATTGGACTTCACAAAGGAAAAGGCCGACAGGTATAGCCATCATGGTGGAAGACTACAAACCATTAGAAAAAATTGACATAAGGAGAGACAAAGCAGCAGGGTTTGGCAGCAGTGGATAAACCTGCAGCTCACATGAGACATATCCCACTGGCAGTAATCCTCAAATCCTCTCTGACCACAGGTGAGGTGCTGGAGGATTGCACAAAGGAAGAAGGATAGATCAGGAATTTACAGAATAGTCAGTCTGAACCAGATGAGAGGAGAAATTATTAGAAAAAAAATGTTTAAGGCACAGAATAAATCTGAACTTGGAAAGATAAGGATTAATCAGGGATAGTCAGCATAAATTTATTAAAGGAAGGTTGTGTTTGAGAAATTTGGTCAAGATTTTTTAAAGAGGTAACCAGGAGTGATGAGGATGATAATGTATTTAATGTGGTTTACGTGGACTTTAGCAAGACTTCTGAAAGTTCTCTCACAGCAGATCCATGGGATCCAAGTTAAAGTGGTGCATTGGACTAGAGGACAATGATAGAAGGATGTTTCTGTGACTGAGAGACTGTTTCCAGTGAGGTTCTACAGGGCTTGGTGCTGTGTCCCTTGTTGTTTATGATGGACGTTTAAGGAGGTTAGTTAGCTCAAATGGCTTGATGGGTAGTTTATGATGTAAGTAGCATAGGTTCAATTTCCCCACCAGCTGAGGTTACCAGTAAGGGTTCTCCTTGCCTTAAGTGTATTGACCTTCAAGTTAAGCTTCAGCTTTTTTATGCATTCTTGGGATGATGGCATCACTGGTTAGGCAGCATCTATTGCCCAGTTAAGAGTCAAGTACATTGGGGATCACATGTAGGCCAGACCAGGTAGGAATAGCAGTCTCCTACCCTAAAGGACATTAGTGAATCAAATGGGTTTTTCTGATAATGGATTCATGGTTATCATTAGACCCTTAAGTCTTTTGTGTTGAATTCAAGTTCTACCATGGCGGTGACTCAAACTCAGGTCCCCAGAACATTATCTGGGCTCTGGATTAACAGTTCAGCGATAATACCACCAGGCCATTGCAGCCCTATGCTGGAAGCGTACAAACGCTGGTTAGACTACAACTGAAATACTGTATGCAGTTCCAGTCACCACATTATAGGAAAGACATGACTAGACTGGGGAAGGTATAAAGGAGATTTACCAGGATGCTGCCTGGGCTAAAGGGCCTGAGCTTTGAGAAATGATTGGATAAACTGGAGTTGTTTGCCTTGGAGCATTGAAGGTTGAAAGGGGACCTGACAAAGGTTTAAAAGATTATGAGGGGTACATGTGGATAGGATCATTCATAGAAAGGTTATATTCAGAGATTATAGAAGGGTTTTGGGACTCCAGAACCCACTGCCTGAAAGAGTGGTCGAGTCAGAAATTCTTGTAACGTTTAAGCAGCGTTTAGATATTTGCTTGCATTTCCATAGCCTCCAGGACAATGGACCAAAGGCTAGAAAACCTTGTTGACTGGCACAGAAAAGATGGGCTGAAGGTCCACCTACTTTGCCTAAAATGTCTGTGAAACACCTAGTCCAGTCATCAGCACTTCTTCCATCTCTACCTCAGTCTCAGGAATGTCAGAATGTCAATCTGATATCCACTACTGGATGCGCAGAAATTTCCTCTCAATAGTGTTAGGGAAACTGAAAATGTGACCTTGATCCCTGTCACAATCTCCACTCATAGAGTTATAGTGTCATACAGCACGGAAACAGACCCTTCGGTCCAACCAGTCCAGGCTGACCATAATCCCAAACTAAGCTAGTCCCAACTGCCCGCACTTGACTCATATCCTTCCAAACATTTCTTATTCATGTACGTATCTAGATGTCTTTTAAATGTTGTAAGTGTACCTGCATCCACCACTTCCTCTGTCGGTTCAGTCCACACATGAGTCACTTTCTGCATAAACAAATTGGCCTTCAAATTTTCCTCCTCCCACCTTAAAAATATGCCCTCTCTAAATCCCCCAGCCTAGGGCAAAAAACACCAGTCATCCACCTGAGCTGTAGCCCCTCATGATTCTTAAACCACAATAAGGACACCCGTCAACTAGTTATAAAAATCCCAGCCGACCCAATCTCTCCTTATAACTCAAAATCTCCAGTCCTGGCAACATGGTAAACCTCTCTCATCACTGCGTCTTGCTCCCTGATAATTGTCCGAGGCTCTTCACAAGCTCAGTGCTATGTTTGACCTGAAATGAACTTTCAGCCACATGTCTGCAGCCCCACTCTGTCAGTCTCTCTCCATCTTCGAAACATCACCTGACTCTGCCACTGCCTCAGCTTTCCCACTGCTGAAACCCTCCTTTGTTACCTCTCGCCATGACAACTGCAAGACTCTACTGGCCAGCCCCCATGGTTATGTTTTGTAAACGTGTTGACATTGAAGACCATACAGCCTGTGTCCAGACCCACACAGACCACTGTTCCCTTTTCACACCTGTGCTCACCTCCAGTTAAGTGTATGGGTTTTTTCAGAGTGAGGACCAGTTCAGTCAGTCGAAGGAGGGAGCCCTGAAGAAGGGCTCACGCCCGAAACGTCGATTCTCCTGCTCCTTGGATGCTGCCTGACCTGCTGTGCTTTTCCAGCAACACATTTTCAGCTCTCACCTCCAGTTAAACAATGCCTCAGTTTTAAAACTGTCATCCAAAATAAAAACAAATACCCAGCAGGTCAGTCAGCATCTGTAGGGAGCGGGAGATAGTTAATGTTTCAGGTTGTGACATTCGAATAAAACTGGGCTAACTTAGAAATGCGATCAGATTTGAGGAAGCACAAAGTGAGGGGAAAGGGGCTGGAAGAACAAAAGGGGATGTTTGCGGTAAGGTGCAGGGCAAGAGAGATTAAATGACTAAACGTTTCACGATTCAAAAACCTGAGGAGAGTAGCATTGGGTACCATGAAGAAACAATCAGTATGTCCAAATAAGATGTGAATGGCAGTTTAGTGGCAGTCTGGATGCAGAGTGAACAAATCAAAAACGAAGAGAAGCACAATCAAGTGAACAAAGAATAAATGGACAAAACAAAGGGAGATTGAGGCTATGATCAAAAATTGTTGAACTCAGACTCTGGATGACTATAGTGTCAAATTGTAAGATGCAGTTCACCAAGCTGGCTTTGAGCCTCACTGGAACACTGTATTCGGCTGAAGATAGAGAGGTGAGACTGGGAGCAAAGATGGAGAGTAAAGCAACAGGAAATTTGGGGTCATGTTTATGACTGAATGGAGATGTCCTACAAAGCAATCACTCAGATTGTGCTTCCTCTTCCCAGTCTACAGGAGAGCATGTTGCAAGCAGCAGATGCAGTATACTAAATGTGCAAGTAAACTGCAGCTTTACTTGAAAGTGATGGATGGTATGGTGCCTCAGTGGTTAGCACTGCTGCCCTTACAGCGCCAGGGACCTAGGGTTTGATTCCACCCTCGGGTGACTGCCTGTGTGAAGTTTGCTCATTTTCCCCGTGTCTGCATGGGTTTCATTTGGGTGCTCGGTTTCCAAAGATGTGCAGGTTGGGTGGATTGGCCATGGTAAAATTGCCTCATAGTGTGCAGGGGTGTGCAGGCTAGCAGGTCTAGCCATGGTAAATGTGGGGCTACTGGGATGGGGGTGGGTCAGCTGGGATGCTCTTTGAAGAATCAGTGTGGACTCCATGGGCCAAATGGCCTGCTTTCACAATGTAGGGATTCTATGAACATTAGAGCTCTTGAACAGTAAGAAGGGAGGAGTTATACTAACAGTGTTGAATCTCCTGTCCTTGCATGGAGAGAGAGGCAGCGTTGGAGGGAAAGTTAAGATTCCTATCCTTCTTTTCAAAAGCCTGGCCCTTCCCTCATCACTGTAATCTGCTAAAGGCCTACAACCCTCTGACATAGCAGTGCTCCTTCACTGAACATCCCTGGTCTTAATCTCTCTGCCATCGATGGCAGTGTCTTTAACTATCCAGATTCTAATCTCTGAAATTTCTTCCCTAAATCACTTCACCTCTCCATCCCACGTTCCTGACTTTACTTCATGGGCCACGTTTTTCATCATCTGTCTTAACACTTTTTTCTGTGGCTTGGTGTCATATTTAATTTGATAATGGTCATACAGCTTGGGATGTTTTAGTTGGAAACACAGCACAGGCATTCCTCAAATCTCATGATAGGCCCATACTGTGTTATTTAATCTCAGTTGGGTTTCTCCATTTGGAGTCAGCACCACTGGGTTGTAAATTAAAATAATTGGGCAGCATTTCTGATAGTCCTAAAAATATCTGCACTGGAGAGTTAGCATGAGACTGAAATCTCATATACGGCAGCACTCACTCAATGCCTAGCCATACCTGTGAGGATTGAAAACCAAAACAGAAGGTGATGAAGAAACTCAACAGGTCTGGCAGCATCTCTGGAGAGAAAGCAGAGTTAACATTTCAGGATGCCAGCTGATGACAAGTGGTGTTCTGCAAGGCTCAGTGTTGGGGCCACAACTTTTCACTTTATACATTAACAATCTCGGTGAAGAAATTGAGGGCATTCTGGCTAAGTTTCCAGGCGATACAAAGATACGTAGAGGGACAGGTAGCATTGAGGGGGCAGGGAGGCTGCAGAAAGATTTGGATAGGTCAGAAGAGTGGGCAAAGAAGTGGCAGATGGAGTACAACATGGCAAAGTGTGAAGTCACACATTTTGATAGGAAGAATGGAGGCATGAAGTATTTTCCAAATGGGAAGAAAATTCAGAAGTTTGAAAGAGACTTGAGAGTTCTAATCCAGGGTTCTCTCAAGGTAAACTTGCAGGTTGAGTTAGTAGTTAGGAAGGCAAATGCAACGATGGTGTTTATTTTGAGAATTCTTGAATATAAAAGCAAGGATGTACTTCTGAGGCTCCATCAGGTTCCAGTCTGTGAGCAGATTTGGGCCCCATATCTCTGGAAGGATGTACAGGCCCTGGAGCATGCTCAGAGGAGGTTTATGAGAATGGACCCAGGTATGAAAAGCTTCATTTATGAGGAATGTTTGAGGACTCTGGGTTTATACTCGATGGAGTTAAGAAGGATGAGGGGGGGGGATCTAATTGAAACTTACAGAATACTGAATGGCGTGGACAGCATAAATTTTGGGAAGATGTTTCCATTAGTAGGAGAGACTAGGATCTGAAGGCATAGCCTTAGAGTAAAGGGAAGACTCTTTAGAACAGAGATAAAGAGAAACTTCTTCAGCCAGAGAGAGGTGAATCTATGGAATTCACTACCACAGAAGGCTGTGGAGGCCAGGTCATTGAGTATATCTAAGACTGAGATAGATAGATTCTTGAGTATCAAGGGGGCCAAGGGTTACGGGGAGAAAGTGGGAGAATGGGGGTTGAGAAACTTATCAGCCATGATTGAACGATGGAGAAGACTCAATGGGCTGAATGGTCTAATTTCTGCTCCTATGTCTTGTGGTCTGATGGTAACATTTCGAGTCCAATGACCGTCTCTTCTGAAGAAGTGCCGCTGGAACCGAAACCTTAACTCTGCTGTCTCTCCACAGACACTGACAGACCTCCTGTATTCGCTAGTGTTTTCTGTTTTGGTTTTAAATTTCCAGCATCTGCAGTTCTTTGTTTTATACTGCTATGAGGATGATGATTTGAGCAAAGTATCCAAGAACCACTTGTAAGCTTACTGTCTACTCATAATTAAACTTTCCTTGCAGATGGCTCATTGTTAACCAAAATCTGCTTCCAAGTGTCTACGAGAGAGACTGGTATGTTGGGAAAATGAACTGTGCTTTGCAAGGGGTGAGCTACTCATACATAAATGACCAGTGTGTTCACTAAAGGATGAAATCAGATTGGGGGTCTTTTTTCAAAGACCACGCTCAGACATTTAACATTGATTGGAAGATTCTTTATCCTATCTAAATGTGGCTCTCCTTCAGGTTAACTCAGACCATCTGCCCACATCTTGGATTATGAATTTAAGTAACATTTAGGAGATTTATTTAAAATGATGGGTGTCCTTTGAATTAAGGTGTAAGTGGTAGAATGGACTCATAACTAGCTCAATAACAGAATGTTTCTCAGATTGCAAACTGGATTTCCGCAGTGTTCCCCAGTGTCTGCATTAAAGTATTACTTTTTCTTATTCAGTCATGGGATGTGGCTGGGCCTGGGTCTGGGTCTGGTTGTCCTTGAGAAGGTGGTGAGCTGTCTTCCATGTGCTGTAAATAGATTTGTGGTGGCTCAGTGGTTAGCACTACTGCCTCATAGTGCAAGAGACCTGGGTTCAATTCCCGCCTCAGGTAACTGACTGTGTGGAGTTTGCACATTCTCCCCATGTCTGCGTGGGTTTGCTCCGGTTTCCTCCCACAGTTCAAAGATGTGCAGGTCAGGTGAATTGGCCATGCTAAATTGCCCATAGCTTTAGGTGAAGGGGTAAATGTAAGGGAATGGGTCTGAGTGGGTTGACCTTCAATGGGTCGGTGTGGACTTGTTGGGCTGAAAGGCCTGTTTCCACACTGTAAGTAATCTAATCTAATAGTGCTGACAGGGAGGAAGTTCCGGGATTTTGACCTAGTGACAATGAAGGATCGGCGATAAATTTCCATGTCAGGATGACCAGTAGCTTGGAGGGAAATCTGCAGGTGACGGTGCCCCTATAGACACTGCTGCCTTTGTCCTTCTAGATGCTAGTGGTTATAGGTTTGGAGCATGCTGTCTAAGGAGCATAGAGGAACACCTGCAATGTAGATGGTACATGCTGCTGCTACTGAGCCAGTTCTTAGATGCTGCAGACTCAGGGTGTAGGCAGCAGCTTTATAAAGATTGCAAATGATATGAAACTTGGCTAAGGCACAGACAGAGACAAGGATATTTATAGGGTTTCAGATGGTGGTACAAAAGAAGAGAAGATATGATGTGCATTTATAAAACACTGGCTCAACTCTAGTAATGTGTCTGCCTGAAGTATTGGGCACCAGACTTCAGGAAAGATGTAAAGATTTTATCAAGGGCTCAAACTATGAGAATGGTTCCAGGATCATAGGTGTTCAGTTACATAGACAGATTAGTAGAAATTTGGGTCGTACCCCTGAGAGAAAATAAGATTAAAAGGACATTTGACAGACGTGTTCAAAATCAAGAGACATCAAGACATATTAAATAGAGAGAAACTACTCCCATTGGTGGAGGCCAACTGAATAACATGAATGGCAAAAGAATGAAAGGTGACATTTCGGACTGCAAGTGATTCCATTCTAGAATATACTGTCTGAACATACAGAGGAAACTTGTCAGTTATGGCTTTCAAATGGAATTGGACAAGCATCAGAAATGAAACCAGGAAAGGTAGGATTAGCTCACCTCCTGGCGCCCTAAAGCCTGTCCATCATCTTCAAGTCGGGAGTCAGGAGTCACGATGTGGAGGTGCCGGTGTTGAACTGAGGTGTACAAAGTTAAAAATCGCACAACACCAGGTCGTAGTCCAACAGGTTTATTTGGAATTAATAGCCTTTGGAGCGATGCTCCTCCATCAGTCAGGAGTGTGATGGAATACCTCCCATTTGCCTGGATGAGTGCAGATCTAACAACATTTGAGGAGCTTCACACCATCCAGGACAAAGCAGCCTAATTTATTTGCACCACATCCACAAAAGTCCACTGTCTCCACCACCAATGCTCAGTGGTGGCATTGTACTATCTACGAGATGCACTTCTGAAAATCCTTAGACAGCACCTTCCAAACCCACAACCATTTCCACCTAGAAGGAATCCCTGATGAAGGGTCTATGCCTGAAACGTCGACTCTCCTGCTCCTTGGATGCTGCCTGATCAGTTGTGTTCTTCCAGTGCCACACCTTTTGACTCTACCTACAACACATGGACTGTAGTGGTTCAAGAAGGCAGCTCACCAACACCTTCTCAAGGGCAAATAGGGGTGGGCAATAAATGCTGGACCAGCCAGCAACACTAATGTCCCAGGAGTACTAAATTGCTCCTGCAGAGAGCTGACAAGAATTCATTGAGCTGAATGGCATGTGCAGTATCTATTCAATGATTCTATGCGGTGGACTGAGATATGGCCGATGGTCCTCAATGTGGAGAAGTGTGAAGTGATACACTTTTGAGAGGACCAATTTAGAAAGAAACTCTTCTCCAGTGGAATGGTTTTTATAAGCACAAACAAGCTGAAAGATGAAGGGATGAGGAACACGATGATGGGAGAGCTCAACAAATTTAGAATGCTTTGGAAGAGAGAAGATATAGAGGTAAATTAATAGAGGTTTTCAAAATGGTGACAAGAACTGTTCCCTCAGGTGAGTGTTTCAATAAGTAGATATTGTAAAACCATTGGAAATACAACTGGGTGACAGATGAGGTGGTGTGTTTCTACCATTGACTACAGTCTCAATGTAATGATTCTAAGGACAAGAGAGTAACCAAACAAGCCTGTCAGAAGTGAACAAGTGGAAGCAAACATTTGACGGTGTCAGTGAATTCAGGTTTTAATAATGGGCATGAAGATGGCGGTAAAAACGAATAGTCTCCCGTTGTATAGTACAATCGTCGCCGCACAGAACAGAACCATTCAGCCCATGCTAATTTCCCCGTCCTATCCCTGTAACCTCCTTCAAGTTGCCCAATTTCGATTTCCTCCAGAAATCAATCTTCTCTGCTTCCACCACTCTCCTCGGCGAGGAATCCAGGTCATTTACCACTCGTTGTGTAACGGGAAAGTTCAACCACCCCCGCCGCCTTTGCACATCTTACGGAAAAGACTAGTTAGTTTTCTCATTGTGTATTTCCAGGGAACTCTCGAGTCTGGACTGTGAAGAGGTGTTGGTAGAGGCGAATCATAAAAATACATGGACGCTTGCACCAAAAACCTGAGAATGTGTCTGTCTGGCACAGATCAGGTGCCGAAGGAACTGGCTGAACCCACGTTGCTTTTCGGTTCATTTTTAGGAGATGTGGGTTCGTAGAAAGGGAGAATTGGCGTCTGTCTGTTTTGTGTGCTGTTTACTAATCCACTCCCAGTTGCAGACACACACACACACGGCATTAAGTCCAAGTGCAAATGCAGACAACAATCGCTGAGAAAAGCCACAGGCTTCCTTCAGCTGGTTGGCGGACAGCCCTTCTCCTGGACAAACCGTGACCAGCCAGGCACAAAGAACAGAGCAAAAAACGCTGCAACTCATCTCTCTCCTTCCTCCCACAGCCTCCCCGCCTGGGGAAAATCTCCTACAAAGAGAGGGGAGGGTAAACCCATTTAGCAGCAATTCCAGATCACTCGCACCACGCTTTCCCTCGGAGCTCTGAGAGGATCTAACGCCCGAAAAATCGCGTTTACATAATGGGATTTGCATGCAGCTTGAGGATAATAAGACTCTTGATGTCTGTGTGTGTGGGAGGGGGGGTGCAGGTTGGAAACTTCGCGGTGCTTTGCTATTTGCATACCGTTTTCGCCTCTTGCATTAATCTTCACACTTGCCGCGAAAACATTCGTATATTCCACCTCAGCAGCATCGCATTTAGGTGGGATCAGGCTGAAAGAAGTGGGCGATTTCAGACGGGGCCGGGGAGGGGAGGGGAGGGGAGAGGGTTGTATCAGTTCGGGTCAAAGTGAGGTTAGGCTTTACAAGAGCAGATTGCCTTGTAAAGTCTGTCTGAATACACAGACACCCCTTCCCCCAATTGCAGTCTCCCTTTTTTTTGTTTGGATTCCTCGCGAGGAATGAGGGATGTGTGTATACCAAGGGCAAGGGGAAAGAAATGTAATCAAGGTTACTGCATCCTGTTTCCCTTTGCCTTGATTCCCCTCCCCACCCCCAGCCTTGCAAATCGGTATTGAATTCTCAGCAGTGTTAGCCCCTCTATTGACAAGTTTAAGCTGTTTGAAAATCTCACTCCCTCTTGACAACTTTAGAAACTTAAGTGCTTTTTCCTTTTTATTAAAAACAAATGGTTCGTTTCACCAGAGCACAAAGGTGGCAATTGTTGTGACGTCCGTTTGCATCGGCAAACAGTTCAGGCTTTAGCAAGACTTCGATTCCTTGTGAAATGACTGCATCTTCAACATTGTATTGAGCCTGGTTAATTTTATGTGAAATACAGAACAGAAAACGCTGAGAAAATTAAGCGGGAGCATCGACGGACAGAACAGAGCTGAATCCCTGCTCAGAGGCTGCCGGACCTGCTGAGTATTTCCAGTATTTTGTGCAATCTTATGATGTCAGGTATTCCACATCCACAGTATCTTGACTTCGCATTGATTTATTTTCAGCTGCTTTTATCGCTGCTTCCTTTCCTTGATTGATTAGTCAAAGGGGTGTAGAATGCCGTGCAGTGTTTGTGACCCATTTTTCTGAGCGTGAAATACATTTCAGAGACTTTGGGTGAACTTTGCAAGGTCTCCTTTCCTTCCTCCTCCCATTTCCTGCTCTCACACCGAAAATCACACACCGCCAGGTCATAGTCCAACAGGCTCATTTGGAAGCACTAACTTTCGGAGCGCTGCTCTTTATTCAGATAGTTTTCATGAAGGAGCAACGCTATGAAAGCTAGTGCTTCCAGATAAACCTGTTGGACTTTTAACCTGGTGCTGTGTGATTTTTAACTTTGTCCATGCCATTCCCACACCGGCTCTTCCACATCATCACTTCATACAAACAGAGACTTGCCTGACCCACGTGCGCGTTCCACGCTGTGCCCGCCCATTCCTACCCTACTAGCCAATGGCAATGTGGGTTAACCCACACTGTGTTTCTACTGGACAGTGTTTACGTCAATAATGGATTGTGTGCGCCTTACAGCCCCGCCAATCGCCCTGCAGCTGATGTCATTGTCATTAGCCCCGCCTACGAGCGGACACGCAATTGGTTCGATTCCTCCAGGGCGCCTCCAATGGCAGAGGGAGGTGCCCTCAGGGCGGCGCGGCGATGTGCCGATTGGCTGGTGTCCCCCCCGTCAATCACAGAAGGCGGTCCGGCGAGGGTGGAGCGGGCCTCCCGTCTGCTTCGGTGACGTCATGGAGGAGTACCCGCACACCAGGCGTCCCGCCCCACACCAGGCTGCCAGAAGTACCCATTGGTCGAGCGGGGGCCAGTGGGGGCGCGGCCTGCAAATGCCTGGAGGCGATTGGTGGGGAGGCCGGTCGATCAGGCGTCTGGGGGCGCGGCTAGGGCTGGATGATTGACAGTGACGGAGGTTTGGTTGCGGCGTGAGGGGGCTGCGCTACTTGATTGTGTGAGTGTATCGAGTGTGAAGCAGACACAAAGTAGCACTTGGTGATCCCGGAGCCGGCAGAGCAGTGTGTGTGAGAGATAGATAGACAGACAGACAGAACCACGGGGATCGGCCGGACTAGCAATCCCCTCACTCCCTTGATTATGGTTTCTCACAACTGAGAGACACATACCCCAGTTCCCTGCCCTCACCCAGGGGCCAGCCAACAACACTCAAGTCAGCGAAGGCTCCTCTCCCAACCCCGGGGGGCGCCTGGCTGCATTTATTGAGCCCCTTTCCCAATTTTTTTTTCTAACTTATTTCCCCTCCCCTCTTCAAATATTAAATGTACAACTTGATGGGTCTGAACAGCACAGCCGCAACGAATCAGCCCAATGTCTCCTGCACATGCAACTGCAAACGCTCTTTGTTCCACAGTATGGAGATCAGTAAGTAGTCGAAACATTCTTTTCATTAAAATATTGTTCCCTTCGATGTTCGTAATGTTGCTGGTGGTTTTAAAAATAAAGCTGGTGGATGTTAGCTTTTGCACTAAAGTGATTCTCTCTCTCTCTTCTCTCCCCCCCCCCCCCCTCTTTAAGAGATGGGGTTGATGGGGGGGGGGGGGGAATGTCTGTCTGGCTGTGTTGTTAATTAAGACGGCGTCCCTTGAGCTCTCAGACTGCCTGGAGTTTTCGTTCCTGTCAGAGTTTGTGCTGTGTGTGCGTGTCCTTTTTTTTAAAAAAAAGGGGAAAAAATTAAGTTGTCTTTTCTGCTTCTAGTTGTTTGACTTTATTTGTGCGTCTCTGCTGTTTCCCTCACTTTTTTTTTGTTTCGATGGGGACGGATTTTGGAATCTGTCTTCTGTTGTCGCCACCCCCGCCTCTTGGCCAAGTTCGAGGCCACAGAAAAAAGAACAGCCAAGACCCTGACTTCCTTTTTTTTTAAAAAAAAGTCTCATTTCTTCCTCTTTCCCCCCCCCACCCCCACACCGAAAAGAGAGTCCGTTTCTTTTCCAGAAAAGCTTTAACCCTCTTTCGGTTTATTTCTTTTCAAAAACAAACATTTGGAGTTTTGTTTCGTGTAGAATCGTCTGAGTCAATCAGCAGCTTAGCCCTGGACTGACTCATAGTCAAGATTGTCGCTCAGTTTCGCATGAATCTCGCCCAGTCTCCCCCCACCCCATTCCCCGCTCGTTTCGTTTCTTCCTCCGTCCGTCATTTGATTTGTGAGAATATTTGGTTTTTCAGTGTTTTCTACACTTGATTAGAGTCAGACCTACTGTATCATTAGATATCCTTTCATGCAGTGTTTTTCAAGCATTCTGTCAACAAGCTGTACAATTTCTTACAATTCAATGAAGAAAGAGAGAGCAAAGGGGATCTAATTTAAACAAAACAGCTCAGCCCTTCCTCTCTGCCTTTTTAACGTTTGAAAGGAGTCTTTCGTCTAAGAGCTGGCCTCACTGAAGGGTAACCTGGGAGGCCCCCAAGCCCTCTGAAATATACTTTTTGTTATTTTTAATAACTTGGGTAAAATTGAGTTGCACTCTGATCAAGGTACTAGTGGATTTTACTTTGGTTAGAACAGGCAGTTGTCCTTCCTAGAAACTGTTTCAATCTTGGAATAATTAAGGTCACTCAACTTGAGACTTCAGATGTCGGTCTGTTTTCTTTGGGATGCTTTTAATGTTTTTCTTCAGCATCAGCATATTAGTTATTGAAAGCTAGTGATCTAAAATCGGAAGGTTCACTTAAGATTTCTGACTGTAACTTTTACATTTTTTTTGCTTATTTGGATTGGAGTGGAGCTTACTGAGTGTGTACATTCCTCACCCCCCCATCTGATGCTATGGAGTACTGTTTCTTGGGAATGATGATGCACCTAACCTTGCGAGGTGGGTCCTAAATTTTTTTTAGGTCCCAGTCATTCAACTAATTACTGCTAGTCTGTGTGGATTAGCTGCGGTGGTTTTAAACAATTGCAGTTCACCTTTTGTGTGATGTCAGGGGCACAGTACAAGGTTGCCGGGTGTTGGGGCACAGCAGAGTCTAGTTTAAGGACCTTGCTCGAAATAGCTTTTCTACAGGGTCGGCAATACCCAGTTCTCTTGAACAGTTACTGTCACAATGTATGGATCCGGGCTCATGCACATCATTTTTCCCATCTGCCACAACTTTTCAAATCGGGATCCACCTGTCAGACTTCAGATGTTCCTCAGAGTTGCGGATTAAGATATCATGTGCATTTTTCTCCCCATTTAAAAATATGCCTTTCAGATACCGTTTTTGACATGGGCTAACATAAGCTTTTTAAATTATTGTTGATCATTTTCAAGCATCTGTTACCCAGTGTGCCATGTGGCCCTGTGTCTGTGGATTTTACTACTTTTTCATTTCAATTGTCCATTAGTTATGATCAATTACCATACATCTTTGTGCTCTATATTTAGGAAAAATGCAAAGCCCAGGTTGTAGCAGATGAACTGATGAGTGCTCTTCAGACAGCCCTATTTGCTGATTTTATGAAGTGGTGTTAATATTTGGGTGCAGGACTACTCTCACCTGCTGTGTCAGTCTAACAGGTTTTGTCTGTTTTATCAAATTTGACATCTGTGTTGCAAACTGGGTACGTGTGACTCCCCTGACTCTCGCCAGGATCTGTCTATTGGTGTCTGTAATTTTGTAATTTAACCTTGGGGTGGAAATATTACATTCGCTTTCACATTGTTCTGTGGTCAAATACACCTTCAATTCTAATCAACATTCTGACTAACTATGGCAGTGTGAATCCTGAAAACTTTTTCAGATTCTGGTGACTTTTCCAAATCTGGTCAATCTATGATCCTTTGAAAGCACATCCAGGTGCGTATGTGTAACAAATAATATCCGTCTTATTAAAGCATTCCTTTAGGATTGAGCAGTCTTCTCAGGTTTTGGGTATCTTGCCTTTGAGATAGGATCATGCTTTCTTTCCTATTATGTTTATTCTGTTTTGCATTTTTACATTTTGATTTTGTTCCTAATGCTTGTATCATTAATCAGCGAAACAGTAATCAGTTGCTTTTGCAAAGACTGTTGTCTGGACAAGCAATTATGAAAAATAAATCATATGACTTGCAAAACCATCAAATTTATTTTAAGATCATAACAAATCCACCTGGACCAAATCTGCTGGTAAAAGCCTTGATTGCCCTTCTGTCGTGCTCTATTTTAAGGGCATCATTGAGATGAGTGAGAGCTGTTTAAGTTGACTAGCACTCCTGTTTCATCTGACTCCGTTAGAATTAAACTCTGCAGTGAACCGTGGAAGCAAAGACGTATCAGGGCAGTTCATTACTGTCCGAAGTGGTAATGTGGCAATGAATGCCTGCTGTAAAGGGAGGGGGGGGGTGCCTGTTCATGTGGCTTGGATCAGCATTCTGTACCCTCAGCGACTGAAGAGATTTGGCAGACAGCTCCCCCTCTGCCAGTCAGTAGCAGGCTGTCATGTTCCCAGCAGCAAAGCTAATCCAAACCAGAATTTGGCAGAGACCAGTGGTGTGGAACCAGAGTCCTGTGATGCGACCCATTGGGTCAAGTTTCTGTTTGGAAATGAAAGCAGCGCTGGTTTCTGTTTCTCCAGTTTTTCTACCCCCTTCAGCCTCTGAGTGATTTCTTTTGTTAGTGTACAGTAGGCAGTGGGATGACAGTACCTCGCCCCCTTGGTTGTTCAGCATTTCTGGTGATGGACAGTGATTGTTCTCGTAGTTAGTTAGTTTGACTGCAGCACCTACAGCACTGAAGATTAACCCTGTCTGAACTTGGAATCCACACATGCTTCTCTTAACAAGGTGACCAGTAGGAGCAGGATTGCTGTTTTGTAAGCAACATCATTTACTCTACCATCATGCCATCTCCACGTGTGTCTGCCGATTTGGGAATCAATTGAATCTCCACTCATTTTGTTTATTATTTCATCAGCTGTGGGCACTACTGGCACAGCCATTTATTGTCTGTCTCTAATTGCCCTTGAACTGGTTAGGTAAGCCGCTTCAGAGGGCACATAACAGTCATCTATTTAACTGTGGGTCTGGAGTCTCCTGTGAAACAGATCAGATAAGAATGGCAGATCTCCTTCCCTACAGGATATTAGTGAACCTGACAATAGGGATTTTTACCACAACTGACAGTAATGTCAGTCATGTGGAAGCTGACTTTCACTTCCACATTTGTTAACTAAACTTAAATTCCACCGTCCCTGTTAGCATAGGCCTCTGAATTAGTAGACCAGAGCTGTGAGCATTATGCCACCGATTTTCTGGCTTTTTAAAAAAAAAGTTAACACTTTTTAATGCTGATCTTAGGAATTTATTTAGTTTGGTGAGCTTTATCTCAACTTATTCAATGGGGTAATGGTTAAGGTTGCTGGCTCAAGTTACCTGCTGTCTGGTTAAGAATTAGTGTTGCAATGTCTGTTTTGGCAGCTTGACTGAGAGACTTATTTTAGTATCTGGTGCATTAATTGAATTTGTATAGTACCAAGAAAGCCGGCTGTTTGACTCAGCTATCCAATTATTCCTGCTCCCCTCCGCTAAACGCATAGTACATTTTTAGTTGTCAAAAAATACAGCAGATTCCCTTTTTGGAAATGACTATTGGATCTGCATCCACCAGGCTTTCCAGCAGTGCATTCCTGATTGTTATTTGCTGCATAATTTGAAAATAAATAATATCTTTCCTCTTGCATGTTTCCCTATTATCTTCAAGTTGTTCTCTCTGGTTTTGAACCTTTTTTACCAGTTTCTTCTTGTGCATTCATGTTGACAACTTTGAGTGAATAAGGTTGGCAGGGGGTGCTGGGGTCAAGAGCGAGATGAGTGAAGTTGGAACGGATGGGGAAATATGGGAGGAGGCGGCAGGAGGGGGGTGAAGATGGGAGTAGGGGAGACAATGGGGTGACTGGAACAGATTGAAGGATGAGGTAGAGGAGATGGGTTGGGTGGCATGAGCAGAGGGAACTGTGGAGGTAGAGGGTCAATTTGAGTCCCCTGCAAGGTGTGACCAGAAGAACTCATTCTGATTCCCACCAGTGTTTGGAGAGCTGGCATTCTTTGCCAATCACCTACACTGTTCAAACACTATGACTGCTGTGCGCATCTCTTGGACTTCCATTGTGCCAATGTACACATCATGCACAGGGAGAGCAATGACATTGAAGTACCTTTACATCAAAGATTAAGCTTCTCCAAATGACAGTCTGTGTCACACTGACCCTTGTATTGAAGTAGAGAGAAAAAAAGTATAAAAATACTGATAACTGTTATTTGGATTAATGTGGCAGCCATTTTTCACACAGCAGGATCCCACAAACAACAATGAGCTGAATGGCCTTTAAGGAGTTTCTTCACGAGGGCAGCAGGCGAATACATTGTCATTCTTTTGAATGGCCCCTGCAATCTGTTGTAGCAAGCAGATAAGGTCAGGGTTTAACTTCACATCTGAAAGATGGCACCTCTGACAGTACAGTGCTCCCTCAGTGTTGCACTGAAATATCAGTATCGATTATGTGCCCAAGCACCACTGGAAGTTAAAGGTGCAGTCTTCTCTCACACGATGCGCGCATGCATTGGTTCATCCAGTGTCTTTGCTGGCATTTAGCGCTTAATCAATACCTTTGCATGAGATGATCTGGAAATTTTATTTATTTATTTATTTGGACCTTGCTTTCCACCAACTGTCTCATTTGTCTCTTACTATGCTTCAAAAGCATCTTACCACCTACGAAGTACTGTGGGTATGATGGTTGCTTATTTAACTACAAGTTATGCTAGGTGCATTGTATCTGCAGGGAAGATGATGTTATAGGTTAGATATTGTGGTCAGTTTTGCTATAATGTATGTTCCTTCAACATGAATGGGCTTTAATATGATTGAAGAATTTAGACCATTATTTGCGGAATGTGAACTTTTGTTACGTGTATTGGTTATAACACAATTCCAGCCTCATTAGTTTAAATGGTGCTGCTGTTAGATGATTTTCTTACAGAGCAGGATCGCATGGGCGTGGAACTACCATCTTATATAAGAACCAACTGTATACAGTAGCTGAATGCAGAGAAAATCCACCCACACAGTGTCATAATTATGGAAAAATTTCTTTTACACGACTTTCTATTATCCTCTTGTTCTATGTAGACTGACCCACTAAGTATTGAGTTTACCTAAATAAAAAACCTGTGTGTGCTGGCTATCCTAAGTGACTAATAGTGGGATGGTGAATCTACACAAGTACTATTAAATGGCAAACTTTAGGCCTTTGTTAGAGCAATTTAAGGAAAGCTGGGGACTTGAGCTGTCTGGACAGCATCTTCTCAGGCAACAAGAAGCTGCCAGGAGTACACTTTTTGGATTCAGCATTTTCCAATATTGCTTGTGTTTGGGAAAAGTACCTGTGTAACATTGGGATGAAATACTGACGTTCTCTGATGTAAACTGAAGTGCTTTCAATCAGTCTGTGTAAATGCTGATTTGTGTCAAGTGCAATTCACCTTTTCACCCCTGTGCTCCCTGACCTGCGTTGGTTGCTGGTCCAACAGCACCTTGACTTTCAAATGTTCATTCTTTGATCTGTCTGATAGACCATGCACCTCTTCCACTTCTCTCTCTCTCTCTCTCTCTCTCTCTCTCTCTCTCTCTCTCTCTCTCTCTCTCTCTCTCTCTCTCTCTCTCTCTCTCTCTCTCTCTCTCTCTCTCGTTTTCTCTTCACTCCCCCATGCCCCCTCCTCCCCACTTTCCTCGTTCCTTCATGCATCCCCTCCCTTCATCCTCCTTTCACCTCTTTTCTTCCCATCCCGCCTCGCTGAAAATCATTGTATTTTGGTGGTTTGGCTGATGACACTTGCAACTTTTTAATTCCTTTTGCCTTAACTGAAGGCTGAAGTTTTGTTTAAAGAAAGCTGACGAGTCTGGAGGGATCATGTGCTGCTTGGGCTCTTTAACGAAGTTGACCTGTCTGGACCACACAGCACTTCATTGCCTGAGCGGCCATAGTGTAGAGGTTGAAAGAGGGATTACATTGATTTGCTGTGTCTGACATTGTCTATATCACGCCTGGTGCTGTTTACAGCTATACAGGTTTGTGCTGCTTTCTGATAAAACCCGTATGGTTAATAGGCAACCGCCAACTTTGTGTTCAGTGGCCAGTGCTTTAACTTGTTTTTACAGCAGCAGCACCCAATACATTAGACTTACTGAGGCAAACTGTGAATCTGTGGCTAATTGGATTTCTGGTTGAGTCGATTAAAAGATGAGGAATGGGTACTGTTTTTAGACATGCGATCTCAGAAGTCATTCACACTGTGTGCATGTGGATGCCAAACCTCTGTATGACAGTGCGATGGAAGGCAGTGTGTACGGATGTTTTAATACATTGAGTAACTTTTCCATCCTTGGTTATTGAATGGTGGCTGATGTTTAAGTAAATATATACATCCGAGCTACATTTACTAGAAGTTTGTGTCTGACCTGTTCCAAACATCTGCAGTAACACCTCTGAACAGATTGATTAAAAAGTATCTGGGGTGGTCTTTGGACATAGTGGCAGTGTTCCTACTTCTGAGCCAGGTGGCCAGGGTTCAAGTCTCAGTTACTCAAAAGGTGTCTCAGAGCCTGTGAATGGATTGATTGGAATATATCTATAACTAAAATTGGTGCATCGGATGAAAACAGTATCACTCTGGTCAGCGAACTTAATTGGATTACACACATTGCAGTATTATCAGCTGGGTGTCGAGATGGTGGGTGAGGGATGGTGTCAATGTTTTTGTTCTGTGCCCACCGGGCTATGGGAAGAAATGCGACAGCAATTTACTGGAGGTTTTGAGTGCCGTACCCAGGACAGTGCAACTTGAGCCATGTGATGTTAGTGATGGGTACAGAACTGTGACTGCAGATCATGGGTGAAACCATGCGGATGTGTGGGCATTTCCTCCTGTTTGTTTGTCATGGCTACCCTCTCTCTTTACCTCCTTTCAAATTGCCCTCCAGAAAACTTCCTGAGGTATTTTGTACTGTAACAATGCCCCTCCCTGTTCTGAGAATTTCCTTCTGCCCTATAGGCCAGTCCAAGATCTCTACACTGTAGTCTTCAGTTCCGTCCTCTTGGGTATACCCCACTTCCATCACTGTACCACAGGTAGCCATTGGGATCCTAAGACTTGGAATTGCCTTTCTAAATCACTCCAGCTTTTGTAGCTCTTCTTTCTCCTTCAGCATGCGCCTTAAAACCTACTTTAAACAACCTTCTGCTGTGCCTCCTTTGTGGCCTGGTGCTGGTCACATTCCTGTAGGTCTCTTTTGTCCTGTGGCACAGTGGGCAGTGCCCCTGCCTCTGAGCCAGAAGTTCTTGTTCAAGACCCAGTCCAGGGCTTGATGGTCAAGAACAGTGCACCTGTAATGTGGCTAATGAGTGTGTAATTCCTTCCAGCATGTCTTGCAGATGGTAAGGGCAGCAAAGTTTTCTGGTCAACCCAGTTGGACATGGAGTGGCCACAGCGATTAGCAATAGGCTAGTGACCCGTTCTCAGATGAGAAAAGAAAAGATGACCTCCTTACAATATGTTATTAAATTTTAAAGGTACCAAATACATGGTAGTTTTGTCTTTGTGTTAAGTGTGATTTTTTTTTTTGAAAAAACGTTTTCCCCGTCTATCTTCTCTGCCCACATACCCTGGAGCTGTTATCAGGAATGATTCTGTCTGTGCTAGATGGGCTGTTGTGCCATAATTACGCTGTCTGGAAGTGGCAGCACAATGTGAGGAGACAGCTGGTTTCTTCCTTGTGCAGATCCTTCATGCATCAGCTGATCACTTTTGTATGGCAGTTTCCCGTGCACTCGCCCTCGTTC
The DNA here is from genome assembly GCF_047496795.1 of Chiloscyllium punctatum. Classification (NCBI taxonomy): domain Eukaryota; kingdom Metazoa; phylum Chordata; class Chondrichthyes; order Orectolobiformes; family Hemiscylliidae; genus Chiloscyllium; species Chiloscyllium punctatum. The sequence continues at coordinate 58,458,357 of NC_092775.1, forward strand.
TCGCACTAACTCAGTCTGTGCGGTGTGTGTGTGTGTGTGTGTGTGTGAGATGCACACAGTCTGGGCTTTAAGCAAGCTGTATAGTCTGTCTGAGTGAGATTGGCCAGCTGTCTTATACTGTCTCATCTGGAAGTTTAAAACAGTGCAAATTGTAATGTTGAAAGAATGAAGTAGGGATTGGCAATTTCAGCAAATAATCTCTACTGTTCATGAACATTAGAAAAGCGCAGCTGAAGTGAGAAGTATTCATAGAGTCATATTCAGTTGTTCTCGCTTTAATCAATCTTTTTTCTCATCTCCCTCCCCCATCCTTTCCCTTGCCCATATACTGACACTCTACTGTGTAGTCTGTCTCTATCTCTAGGTCTTGTTTTTGTCTCTTACTTTGGCCTCCTCCCAAGACTTTCTCATTTTCAACCTCTCAAGCCAATTCTGCCATTCCCTTCCATGACTGCTGATCTGTGTCTTAGACTCTATTTGGCAACTTATTTTTATCACTTTCTGTACCCTTGCCCATGAAAGAAACACTTTTTTTTAATTTCCATTTTCAGATCAACTACGGTGACTCGGGACAATGAGTTCTAAACTTGCATTGTGTTGTTTGAGAAAGTGCTGTCATTGACACCACCTCAGAATGGTCCAGCAGAAGACTTGGTCTCTCTGTCCAAATCTCCCCTACCAGCATAAATACTGTGCTCCACATTGGCTGTTTTGGCAAACCAAACCAACATGACACAGTGATGTGGATAGGCTGGAGAAAATTCCATCCACAATAAATGGAATTGTTTCCACCTCTTGATCCTTTATGCTTTGGGAGGAGGTAATCAGACTCAATGTCCGTTGGGCTGATCGCCACTTATTTGCATTATGAGGAGTGGTGTGGACACCTCCAGAATATTTAAGGTGGAGCTCTCGAACGGTATGATACCAGAGCCTATAGGGTTAAGTTTTTTGAAGGCCAGTCGCTGAAATGCGATTTGCATTCCCTTGAGAGTAGAAGTGTGTGGAGTGATCGGATTGTGGTGCTTACAATGCTAATAGGATTTGGTTGGCTAGATGTAAGGAGCCACAGTCCGAACAGGATGGTGGTCCAAAGGACCAAAGGCATTGCTCTCATTAGTAGAGAGAGACGGAGAGAGAGGGAATAGATTATGTACAGCTTGAAGGTAACCACTCCACAAGCATTGGGAAAGGTAAATGGTAATTGCTGTATGAAGCACCGAGGTCAGTCCAGGGATTGAACCCACACTGCTGCCTGTGTTCTGAGCCACATTCGAAACAACCAGTCAAATGAGAGACCCAACTCCTCTGGTTGGCTCAATACTGACAAATTGTTTCCTCTGGGGAAATTGAGAAATGGAGAGTATGAGTTTGCAAATTCAGGCACATATTCTGTCTCATTTTTAATTTTTTTTGTTTGATGAATTTGTTTTCCCTGTCAATGGGAGATCTATTAATTCTTTGGATAACTACCCTTGATAAAGATTGACTGACTGGATTTTGAGTTTACCTTTCTAATAGTATCCAGCATGATCAAACCAAGATTCATACACTGGCAACATGCTCTCACCCACCCAATATGGGCAGACAAGGTTTTTTAAAACAAAACTTGCGTTAATATAGTGCCAATCATCACCTCAGCACGTCCCAGAATGTTTGGTAGCTAATGACTTTCTATAGTGTGCAAACTATTGTAATGCAGAGAAATAAAGTTGATCATTTACATCTGCAGGGTCCAACAAGTGGTAAGTAAACTGTTTCAGTGATCCTGCAAGAATAATTATTGCCTAAGACACGTTCCCCTGTTGTACTTAAATTAGTACTCTGCAATTTTTCGTGCCCTCCTGGGACGCAGGTCACACTTCCGGTCTCCGTTAAATCTAAAAGGCAGCACCCTGGCAGCAGTCCATACTCCTAGATTTTATGGTAGAGTCCAACTGCTGGTTTGTGGGATCTTGCTGTGCACAAATTAGCTGCCATGTCTCTCCTATTGCAAGGGCAACTGCACTTCAAAGCAGTTTCACTTGGTGGCAATGTGTTTTTGAACATGAAGCCCGTTTATTTAAATCGAGGTTGGCTCTTTCTGTTGTAGAGATTAAGCAATCAAAGGAAGTGGACTGGTGTGGTATGGTGTCATACAGAGCAGAACATTTCTGGTTTGTTCCCGAGCCAGCAGTAAGAGATGTTATAGTTGGCTGCCATAGTCTTGAACTAACTGGACAGGAGGGAGGAGCGCATTTGGAATTCCTGACCCGACCTTTTCCAGAAATACATGTCTGTGGTCAAATTTGCTCTCAGGTGTGACGTCCTTCGTGGTTGACTAGCCTGTTAACACTAGAACTGGGCTTTTGTACAAATTTTGAGATGATCACAGACTAACACAAGGTAGAAAAGCAAACGCCCTTCAGTGAGCATGAAAGGAAGACAAGACCAAATGCTTATTTCTGGGGAGTTTTCAGAAAGTATCTGGTGCGTTTACTTGTTACTTGTCCGAGAGGAATAAGATTTACATTTTCTTAAAGATGCTACATAAAAGCAGGTCTATGTACTTACCATTTGCTGGCTCCTGCATTAATTGAATAAATTCCCAAACTATATTGAAATAGCTCCAAACCCGGTCAGATTTGGTTCAGACGTTTTTTTAAATGCATATGGGAGTGGATGGGAGACTGTGTGTTTGTTTAAACTGCATGACTTCCAATAGGATGCTTCTGGTGACTGCTGCCAGTGTTTGGCAGTTTTTAAGTGCTCTTTTGATGGATGAACAATCCTAAAATGTTCTTGCAGCTGTTTTGATTCTCTGCAACCAGTCCAGAGAGCCCAGGGACCATTTATGGAACAGCCCTTAAAATAGGCGCTATGCTTCATTTGTCCCGCAGACCCTGTTATTCCACACTGAAAGGTGCCCAGGGTGTTCCTGGTGGTCTGTATACAGCAAAGTTGCGAGATAAACAGCAATCAAATTCCTAGTATACATTGCAGCTACAGATCCCCCCCCAACTTCCCACCCCCCAAATATCCCATATTCACCCTTGCTGAAACTAGCAGGCAATGCTAGCCTTGTTCCTCAGGAAGTTATGACCCTTTGGAATTGTTTCAGAGTTGTGAAAAAAGTAACTCTGGTTTCCATTCTTCCCAAACTGCTTTTGGCAGGATGAAGCAGTTCACATGAGTTTATGATTAAGCTTTGTGTAAAACGTCAGACCTGTTGTTGGAGAGTGGGTGGATTGGCTGTTACTTCCTTCCCTCCGCCAGTGCCTTTAAGAGTTGAGAGGAATGGGTGTTACACTGCACCCTCCTACACCTAGCATCTGGAGATGAAATGTAAAGGCAGACATTCGACTGCCTCTCTGTGGATGAAGGGAGTTTGGTAACTGGTATCTCATCAGTGCAGGTTCTTCTAGGTTTGCACAGAGCTCAGCTGTTGAGAGTACCCTTGGGGGTGGCAGAATGTGGTAATACTGTACTGTGCTGTTCAAGGATATCTGGTTGCTGTATGTGATCTCAAAGTCATGAGGCTAAAAGTGTATCATTGCTTGGCAATTTCACTCCTCACCACCACCTATTCAATGAGAGCCACAAATGTTTAATTGTATGGTAAGCACTATATAAATGTTGCGTTAGCTTATTTATTGTGGCTGAGTCACTGGATACTAACCTGTAGAGGGAACCCTAGCTGACTGACATTTTGTTTTTAGCCCTCCTTGCCCAACAACAACCTTCATGTGTTTGGTGCCTTTAAGTCACGTAAAATATTAGAAAGCTCTTCACAGTAATTGGACAAAAATTGACACAAGTTGTAGCAGTATGGAAACTAGGGGCAGTAGTAGGCTATTCAGCCCTTCGAGCCCATTCTACCATTCAACTCATCCAACTCAGTCACCGTTCCCACTTTCTCCCCATATCCTTCAATTTCTTATAAAATCATGAGGGGCGTGGATAGGGTAAATAGACGAGGTCTTTTCCCTGGGGTGGGGGAGTCCAGAAGTAGAGGATGTAGGTTTAGGGTGAGAGGGGAAAAATTTAAAAGGGAGCCATGGGGCAACTTTTTCACACAGAGGGTGGTGGGTGTATGGAATGAGCTGCCAGAGGATGTGGTGGAGGTTGGTACAATTACAACATTTAAAAAGCATCTGGATGGGTATATGAATGGGAAGGGTTTGGAGGGATATGGGCCGGGTGCTGGCAGGTGGGACTAGATTGGGTTGGGATATCTGGTCGGCGTGGACGGATTGGACTGAAGGGTCTGTTTCCGTGCTGTACATCTAAAGAAAGATGTTACGTTTTGTCCTTAGCAAATTTTCTGTGTCAGAAAATTCCATCATTCTCCAGGTGGCAGAATTCCTCCTCCTAAAAATGCTTCCCTGCCATTCTTAGACTGTGACCCTTTGTTCTGGACTCCCCGGTCATCAAGAATTTCTTTCGTGCGTTAACCCTGTTAGAAACGTCTCGAATTCTGTGAGATCATCCCCACCTGCCCCATTCATCTAAACTCCTGTGAATTTAGTCCTGTCCGATCCAGTTTCCCTTTATACGTCACTCTTGCTGTCCCAGGAATTATTCTGGTAAACCTTCTTTGCACTCCCTGCACAGCCAGAACATCATTCCTCGGGTAAGGAGACCAATATTGCACACACAACTCCAGCTGTGATCTTACCAATGTCCTGTACAGTTTCAGCCAGACATCCCTGCTCCTGTGCTTGAATCCCCTCACCATGAAAGCCAGGCTACCATTTGCTGCCTTCACCACCTGCTTACATGCAGTGCCTGGTATACAAGGACACTTAGGCATTGTTGCACCTGCCCCTTTCCCAATCTATCGCCATTCAGATAATCTTCCTGCCTGTTTTATCTACCAAAGTGGATACTTTACATTTATCCACATTGCACTGCATCGCCCATGCATTTGCCCACTTACTCAACTTGTCCAAGTCACATGGAACTTCTCTATATCTTCCTCCCAGCCCATCCTCCCATCCAGCTTTGTCTCATCTGTAAACTTAGAAATATGAAAGTCTCTAAATCATTAATATATATTGTAAATAGCTGGGATCCAAGCGGTGATCCCTGTGGTAATCCACTCAGAAAAAGGCCACATTTTATTCCTACTCTTTGTTTCCTGTCTGCCACCCAGTTCTAAGTCTAGTTTAGTAAGTGACCTTTCAACATTTCAGTGTAACTTACAAATCTCTTATGCGGGGCCTTTATTGAAAGCCTTCCGAAAATCCAAAATAAATCACATCCACTGGCTTCGCCATACCCACTCTCTTAGTTACATTGTCAAAACGTTCCAACAGGCATGCCTTCCCCTTTGTAAATCCAGTCTTGTCACTGTGTCTTCCAAGTCTACTGCTGTTACATCTTTTGTAATGTACTCTAACAGATAAAACCAGAAGCTTTAAGATTGAAAGGAGTGTGCAATAGAAGATTTAGGTTTTAAACCATCTCCTGAACACCCATCTCTCTCCCTTTTTAGCCAGAGAATTCAAAGCGTTTACGGCCTAAGACAGCTGAAGGTGGAATAGAGGACCAGCATTAGCGAAACCAGGGTTCCTGAAAGGTTGTGGAGCCTTGAGAGGAGGTTGTAGCCCAAGACCATTGAAGACACTTAATATAACATTCGCATTTCACCCTATTATCTAGCAATTTGACCCTCGTCTTCAAGTCCTGTCAAACAAAAGCTGCAGAATATTTAATTGCCTGGAAGCACTATGTAATTGTCTTGGTTGGTTCTTTGTAACTGAATTAAGAGATAATGGGACCAGCTACTCTCTTGGCTGAGTTTGGCTAGCAGTAGGCTGACAGTTGAAGTTAGTGATGTAAAAGGTATTGCCATCCCATTTTTATTGGCATCTTTTTCTGTATCCAAAAAAAAAGACATGCACTGCTGATATTGTAGCAGCTTTATTCACACCATCCCAACTAAAACCAAATGGGTTGCTGGTATAATGTACTACAGATACAATGGGCAGTATTACATAAAAAGCTATTGAGATGCAGGGATATAAAGCCAGCATCGTAAAGAGTTAAACATCGAGATATTATAGATTAACAGTGCATTGGAAATATCACTTTAATTCCAGTCAGTCTACATAGTTCATGGAATCAGAGAATCCCTACAGTGTGGAAGCAGGCCATTCAACCCATCAAATCCGCACTGACCTTCAAAGAGCAGCCTACCCTATCCCTGTGGGTTACAACCTTACATTTCCCATGGCTAACCCACCGAGCCTGCAAGTCCGTTGGCACTATGAACACTTTACCTAACCTGTACATCTTCGGTCTGAGATTAAACTGGAGCACCCAGAGGAAACCCGTACAAACCTCCACACGGTTGTCAGAGGCTGGAATTGAACCCAGGTCCCTGGTGCTGAAAGGCGGCAGTGCTAACCACTGAGCCACCGTGCAGCCCAAGATGTTATAGCGTACCTCTAGAACAGATTAGACTTGAACCTGGGCCTCTTGGCTCAACGATAGGAGTACTACCACAGCACGGAGAAAGTGAGGTCTGCAGGTACTGGAGATCAGAGTCGAGAGTTACTGGAAAAGTGCAGCAGGTCAGGCAGCATCCGAGGAGCAGGAGAATCGACGTTTTGGGCCAGAGCCCTTCATCAGGAGCCCCTGCACCAGCAGTGCAGTTCCTGATGAAGGGCTCTGGCCCAAAACGTCGATTATTCTGCTCCTCGGATGCTACCTGACCTGCTGTGCTTTTCCAGCAACACACTCTCAATTTTACCAGAGCACTACCAGAGCTCTGTAGGTTATTTGAGTTGTGCTTTGTGACTCTGGTGAAGGGTTCATCTGTGGTTCGTGAGGATTGTATTAAAGTATTGGGGGGGGGGGGTGGAAAATATAAATGAGTGGAGGAATAAATGATAAATATCAGCACTAGTTGGCTCAGAGGGGAAAAAGTGGATCTATTGAAACTAGAGTTGGATGCTGTGCCTGGCAGGCTGAATGGCCTTGTTTTTCTTGTGTGCTTTAAAAGGAACATGCATATGTGTCTTTAACTCGCAAGATCTCTTGACATGCAAGAGAAACCATGATAATTATGTTGCGTCGACCAGAGTGTGTATTCCTGTGAGTGCAGAAGATTAAGGGTAATCTAATTGAGAAGATTAAGACGATTAGAGAACTTGATAGATTAGATAGAAGAGAGACTTGTTCCTTTGGTGGAGCAGCAAATAAGGGGGCATAACTTTTAATTATAGCAGGTTTGTTCTGGGCTTGATGTTGGGAAGCTTGTCTTCACATCAAGGACTGTGAATCTGGAAGTCACTTCAAAAATAATCAACCAGAAAATATAAAACGCCATCCTTTAGGGGTTGCGGTATTAGGAATTTGAGGGTGAACAGCACTAAGATACAGAGCAACCATAATCTAACTGAATGAGTGGATAGACTTAAGGGGCTGAATGGCCTCCTGTTCCCAAGTAGGAATGTCCTTTTTTCCTTCTGGAACACGGGCACCAAATTGTTTTAGCATTTAAAATAATGAGGCACTGGGGTGTTCTTGATTTCCAAGTTTTTTTTTGCTTATGTGCTGTTGACACTGGCTGCTTTGGAGAAATTGGGTCAAGTGAACAGAAAAAAAGGTTACATCATGGGCCAAATTGGCTGAAGTCTGACCTTTTCCCTGTACAAAATGTTCCAGTGAGTTAATGGTCCAATTATCATACAGTCAACAACCTTTATCAAAGCAGCATGACAAGACTTCTGAAGTGCCATTGGGAACTGGGACAGATTGGCATCCTGCAGTACAATAACCTTCTTTCACTTGAGGTGATAATTATATCTTTATTTTTTGACAACTTCCCCTTTCTTTTGCATTTTTCAATGAAAACCGGGGTGTTTTCAACAAAAGAAAGTTGCATATGGTTTCCAAAAAATAATCTTTTTCTGGAAGTGATCTGTAATCTTTAAGGAATGCTGAGACCAATATGAGCTCCAGCTGAGACCCAGCAGATAAATGTGCTGCCCTGCTTGAGACTCATAAATCATAGAATATGTCAACACAGAGCAAGAACACAAGGCCAATCATGCCTGTGCTAGCTCTTTTGAATGAACTATTGAATTACTTCCAATTCCACCCCCTTGCTATTTCCATACTGCCTTTCACACTTCTTTCCCCAGTATAAATTCAATCTGCTGTTGATCATGCCTCAAACTCTTTCAGGTGGCTCTAGATTTTTACAGCTCACTTTTTTTTCGAAAAGGTCTCCTATTCTGGATCTTTTGCTGACTTGGTTTACATCGATGTCTCCTGGTTACTGACACTGCCTTCTTATTTACATAGTCAAAACTACTCCTGTTTCAGTTGCTGTCGAAGAAGTTCTTGCCCCGAAAAATCCCAGGATGCTTGTGGGGTCTGGGACATGAGTTCATCCTCTGTAATTGTCCTGAGCTAGGAAGGAGAAGGGAGGGGGTGGCGTGGGTGAGGGAAGTCCAACTCTGATTGGATTCCTGTGGCTCGGCTCAGAAAGGTGCCAGGTAAAGATTTCCAAACGGGATTGGACTGTTAATTCCTGTTTATGATGGATACACAATTCCAGAGAGCAGCAACCCTTAAACCTCCATTTTTGTCGTGTCCCATATCCCACCTTCGAAGTTTCGAGGAAATGATGGGAAGATTCACTTCTGAACTCTGTTCCATCCATGTTGACTCTATGAACTGGACTGTGCAGAAATGTATTGTGGGATTTTTCAACTTGTAACACTGCAGGCAATCCCACGGCAAAGCTTGGGAATCTGAACTCCCTACCAAACCTCTCCATTTCTATAACACAGAGCTGCCCAGACCAGAGGGAGCAATAGAGTTGCAGGCAACAATTGACACATGTTATTTATCAGGTCATCTTCCATTCCTGATGAGTTAGGATGTGCCCCCTATTGATAAGTGCTTCTGCAGGCAACACTGGAGAGCAGGATTGAGACTGCCTCTGATATCGTCCACGTATCAAGCCAAGACCCTTGGATGAGGAACCTCCATTTGGCTAAAATATTGCGATGTCGGTGGAGCTGCCCCCACACACCACCACCAGCTCCACCACACATGCAAGAAGTCAAATTCTGAGCTACTCTTTGTAATAGTCTCGCTTCCAACTAAGTTTGCAGGTGATGTTGGTATTTAGGCCAGGCAATGGCTTTCTGCAAAACTGATCAATTGGGCTTCAGATGAATGAAGTAACAGGATGCCGGGTCATATCTGTCTGTGTGTCTTGTATGTCTCAGGAGCCCTGTTCCAAATGAAAATCTTGGCTTGTTCTGTCTTCGTACCTTATAAGAGATGGCTTCATTCCCAATAATATCAGGAAGCCATCTCCTTTGTCGGAATGTCACTTTTTTCCCCCCCACTACCTTATGTACGTTTGTACCTATAAATTTAGACAGCAGATGCCGTACTCTGCTTTTCCTTGATTTCCTTTATAAGGAGAATGCAAGCCAAGAATTTCCTCTTGGATTCCCACCCTGAAACTTGAAAATTTCTCATCACCAATATTGTAAGTGATTGCAATGAGTCTGTCACGGGGGAATACTTGAGGTATACCTGGATTGTGAGGTTAAAATCTTCATCCAAGCTACCCGTGAGCAATGTCTTGGGAGATAGAGTCATAGCCCAACAGCACGGAACCAGATCCTTTAGTCCAACTAGTCCATAGTGATCATGTTCCCAAACTAAGCTAGTCCCACTTGCCTGCATTTGACCCAGATCCCTCCAAACCTTTCATATGCATGTATATATCCAAGTGTCTTTTAAACATTGTAGCTGCACCTGCATCTACCACTTCCTGTACCAGTTCATTTCACACACGAACCACCCTCTGTGTAAAAAAAAAAGATATGCCCTTTTGTCCTTTTTTAAAAACTTTCTCCTCACACCTTAAAAATATGCCCCCTAGTTTTAAACTCACCCAGCCTGGGGAGAATTCCTTTGCTATTCACCTTCTCTGTGTCCCTATGATTTTTTATAAACCTCTACAAAGTTACCCCTCAACCCCCTCCACTTCAGAGGAAAAGGTCACAGCCAATTGTTATAACTCAAACCTTCCATTTCGGGCAACATCCTGGTAAATCTTTACTGAACCCTCTCTGATTTAATAATATCCTTCCTATTGTACATACTATTCCAGAAGAGGCCCATATTGCTCAAAGAAAGAATAGCAAAGCATTGGCCTCACCAACATTCTGTACAACTTCAACATGATCTCCAAACTCCGATACTCAAAGGTCTGAGCCATGAAGGTAAGATGCTAAATGCTTTCTTAACCATCCTGTCTACCTGTCACGCAAAGTTCAAACAATTATGTGCCTGGATTCCTGAAGAAGGGCTCATGCCCGAAACGTCGATTCTCCTGCTCCTTGGATGCTGCCTGACCTGCTGTGCTTTTCCAGCAACACATTTTCAGCTATGTGCCTGGACCCCAAGGTGTCTCTGTTCTACATTACTACCTCGAGCCCCACCATTTAATTGTACAAGTCCCGCCCTTGTTTGTTTTACCACAATGTAATACCTTGCATTTATCAGAATTAAACTCCATCTGCCACTCCTTGGCCTCTTGATGCAGTTGATTTAAGATCTCGGTAATTTTAGATAACCTCCTTCACTGTCCGTTATACCATCATCCCCAAACTGACGAACTGTGACTCCTATATTCTCACCCAAAGCTTGGCTGGTTAAACGAGTACCAACTGGAGCCAATTGGGTGGGATTGCAGTGAGAATTGCAATCCTGGTTCAGTACCCTGTTTCACACTGAGCTCTGCACAAATTCACCTCCCACCTTTCAGCTGTCACTCCAGTGGATGGGGAAATGAACTCTAGTTTCAGGGTCTGGACAGTTCAAGATCCCACCATCAATGATAATGGAAACTGGATGACTAGGTGACAGCATTGGAACAGCACAGGAGCCCCTGAGAGTTGTCGAGCAGGAGGAATGCAGAGGGATTAGAAATCTCTATTGAGCTTTTCGCTAATGTAGGTCAGTGAGCATGTGCTGTTGGGAGCAACCCCAATATTTTGTTTTCCCCAGCGTGGGTGCAGTACCTTTCATGTGTTCATTTATGCAGACTTGCCTGATTATAGCCAGAAAATGAAGCAGTCTTGTATTACTCAAGTCCTGTTCCAACCGGAAACAAAAGAAGCTCTACAAACTGTGAAAGTGCCAGTTGGGTGGGTGGGTGAGTGAGTGAGGGTTGCAGGTGCCAATAATGGGTATTCTGTAGTGGCTAAACTCACCTAGCAGCCTAAGTGAAGAAGTCAGTGCCAGCATATCCCTCACGTGTTCCATTGGCAGTTTTTAGATGTAAATGTGTCAGTGAAATGTTGACATATTTCTTTTGCCCTTTCCTGTCTGTCCCCATTGCTCTGCATAGTTTAAGCTGCACGTCAACTCAGTGCACTGCATGCAATCAGAGTCCTGTGAGCTCACCAAGAAAAAGAAACGTGTCATCCTGTCTCCCTTCTCCTTCGACGAGGTGTAATCGAGTCTTTAGTCTGACGGCAGTCTGCCATCAACACCTTATCTTCTGACTATCTGTCTAGAAATTCTAAAATATACCCAATCATAACCTTGCTTCAGAACAAAGGCTGCTTTTGTGGTAACACAGGTGTATTGAGCAGTGTGATCAGTCAGTGCTATGAAAGGAGGAGGCCACAAGAACTGCAGCCACAGTCTGAGTGTTGAGAGACAAACTAGGTAAGAAATCTCAGCATTTCCTGAAGTGTGCTGTGAAGCAAGACTAGTCTGTCACTTTTTTTTCCAACTTGCTTTCCACAGCAGTCACCTTTGTTTTATTTAAAAGGGAAAACGTACACTCACTCTGGACTGTTTTCTTGTACATTCCAATTTTACACTGACACAAGCCTTCATACATCAACTTTCTAACACATGTCACTTGCAAACTAACAGCACAAGTCATCTAAATCCACCCAAGTTCATTATAAGGTGTGACAGAAATCTATTAATGCACTCACAGGTTTCTGAGTTAAACAGTGAAGAGAACTGCCAACACACTTTTTTGTTTGCTTAAGGGGACCTTCTCCACTTAACCTTAATGCCAAAAACTGACCCTGGTTTTATATTTCACCCCCATTTGATAGAATGAAAACTGTGCTCAGAGCTGAACTTTTGATTTGTCAACAGGGTAGGTAGCGGTGACCATTTACAATGGGAGATGAAATTTCACTGAATTCTCCCTTGATGACCTCTGGGCATCTCAAAGTTCTTTATAACCATCATGTGCTTCCAAAGTACATTGACTGGTTTAACATAGGAGATATTGCAGCCTGTTGTGCACAGCAAGATCCCACATTTAGTAATGAGATGACAACCATGACCTTCCTTTTAGTGACATTGGTTCATTATTGGCCAGCACACAAGGGCTTCAGTGCTCTTCATTGCAATAGTACCCTGGTATCTTCTGCACCCACCTGAGAGGAGGACAGAATCTCAATTCAACATCTCATAGAAAGAAATCAGTATTTCCATTACTCCCACAATTTTTTTTAGTTTTTTTTAGATTACTTACAGTGTGGAAACAGGCCCTTCAGCCCAACAAGTCCACACTGACCCACCAAAGCGCAACCCACCCAGACCCATTCCCCTACATTTTACCCCTTCGCCTAATACTACGGGCAATTTAGCATGGCCAATTCACCTAACGGTGACGCGTTTTTGGACTGTGGGAGGAAACCCACGCAGACACTGGGAGAATGTGTGCAAACTCCGCACAGTTAGTCGCCTGAGGCGGGAATGAACCCGGCTCTCTGGCACTGTGAGGCAGCAGTGCTAACCACTGTGCCACCGCACCGCCCAAATTTGTTGTGTCAACCTGGAATGTGCACTCAAGGCTGTGGAATGATGTTTCAAACTGCGATCCTTTGAACTAAGGGCACTATGCACCAAACAAGGCTGTGTACTCCTGTCATCCCGATGGTGCTGGTGAAGCTTCCATGTTCCGCCCAGACCCTGTATGTGGTATGTAGAAACCCTTCCTTACGGGTAGGTTCTGCCAGTCCAGAATGTATTAACTTGTGCAAAGACCAACACTACGAAATAACTGCACGCCTGAGGGAACTGCAAAAGAACTCGCCAATTTACCTCGATTCTCGATTGTCTTTTTGAAATAATAGCCAGATTTTGGTGGATTAACAGTGAAACACATTGTACCCACTTGTGAATTGATAAGAAAATCCGTTGTAGTAAGAGCACAAAGGGAAGCTTACAGGATTTTCTCTTTCTTGTAAATGAGGAGAGATTGGACAAAAGCTGAGGGGCGACCTGATCGAAGTTTACAAAATTATGGATAGTTTGAGACATTCCCCCCCCCCCCCCCCCACACCTTCCCCGCCCCTCCAGGGTAGAAATGTCAAATTACTTGGGGGGACATAGATTTAAGGTGAGAGGGAAAGGCTTAAAAGAGAAGTGAGAGGCAGGGTTTTTACACAGTGACAAGTGTCTGGAATGTGCTGCCAGAGGAAGTGGTAGAAGCAGCTACAATAGCAAGATTTAAGAGGCATCTTGACAGATACGTGAATAGGCAGGGAGCAGTGGGATAAGGATCGCTTAGAGGCTCATGGTTTTCATTTAACAAAGACGTCATGTATTGGTACAGTCTGGTGGGTTGAAGAGCCTGTCCCTGTACTGTACTGTTCTTCGTATATTTACAAAGTTTTAAAATGTGACTGGATAGTTACTTGAGCAGGAATATTAAAAGGACCCAGCTGGCACATGATGGGCAAAATGGCCCATTCCTGTGTTGTGATACCCTGCAGATCTATAAATGTGGAATCCATTGCCTCACAAGGCTGTTGAAGCTAACTATGTCAAAGCATCTGAAAAGGAATTGAGTAAATATCCTTTGGAAAAATAAGAAAGGATTTGGGGGAAAGAGCAGGAAAATGGGATTAGAGTCAATAGCTCCATGGAGTGAGCACAGTGTACCGAATTGGCCTTCTCTTGCCTTTGAACTGCTTTGATGGTTTTCAAATTCCGAGTTCTCTGAAATGACAATGCGATGTTCTTCATTTTGGCATGTTCCCTAATGTTTGATCTGGAGGGCTGATGTAAATATTGCACAGGAATTGGGCAGCAGCTGGTTCCAATTATGAATCATTTTAATTTTTTGCCAACTCAAAAGAGTTTGCATGTACAGAGTATATATATGCAATGTCTTAGACAATCTCCAGGCCAATCAGATATTTTTTTCAAGTTTTGGCATTGTTGTGTTGGAGGAAATGCAGTTACCAAATTGTGCACAGCCAGCTCCTAAAACCAGCAATGAACTACATAACCAAACATCTGTTGCTGGTGAGTGTTTGAACGATGACTGTTGGCCAGGGTACCAGGATTCTTCTCAGTTCTTCAAATAGTGCCATGGGATCTTCCAAACACTTGCGCTTGTATATATGAATCCTATTCACGTCTGGTTAGTTTGCTGACTTCAGAGAGCGAAGCATCCTTAAGTTAACACCAAACTTACTTCCTTAGTAAAATGCTTAAGGGCCCTGTATCTAAAGGTGACCGCTCTATAACCTGAAATTAATTGCCAGAAGAGTGGAACTAACAGAAATTATTGGGGGGGGGGGGAGGTGTTTGGAGTGTTTTGTGGGAAGATGCTGTAACAGCTTTGCCTTTGAATTTTTTCTTTCCTGAAATATTTCCATGAATTTATATACAGTACCAGTCTACAGTGCATCCTACACACGGGCTGTAGGCCAAGATACCGAAGATTACTGAATAGCACTTCATGTAACTCACAAGGGTAGACTTGAGACGGGCCAAACTGTAGATTACTGAGACACATTCTGCAAACTGCTGCAGCCTTGCAAGTTTCTGATGGGCAATTCAGATGTGTGATTACTTTCCTAACTGGTCAAGGGCACTTTTGTGTAGCAATACAGTGGCTTACTGTTTCCCAGCATCATCACTGTGCCAGGCAGATATACTGGAATGAGCAGGAAAGCACCATTAACCAGCCCTTCACTTTTGTCCACTCCAACCCTTGTTTGCTGTTGTCTGCTGCCTCTGCAATGAGTTTGTTCCTTTGTCTTCCTCCCAAAATAAAATGTTCCTGGCCTTGGCCCCGACTGTTCTTGTGTCACTTATTGTCAGCTAGTCTGAAGTGTAGTTCATATTTCAGGTTGGAGACTTTGGACCCCCATAGTCCTCACTTGTCTATTGGTACTTACTAATTGACACTCTCTCTAGTGATTCCTTTTCTGCTGCTGCATTAACTGCTGGCCAGCTTCTATTGCAAGCTGTTGGACATGGAAAGCTCCGACTAGCTGTCAATTGGGTGGGTGGGCAGGCTGTTTGGGTTGGGCTTTGGGAGTTGTATTTCATGCCCAGCAAACCTGATTGTAGAGAAATTGCGTTTTTATTTTTTGCTGTAAAGGTGTCCTTGGTGCCATCGACAATACAGGATTCTTGCTTTTGTGGAACTCTCTCTCTTTGAACATCCTTTTGATTGTCAGTCATATTATCTCCGAATGTAGTTCATATCATATTTTGTTTGAAGTGCCTTGGAAATTGTTGCTGTGGTTAAATAAATCCATCTTATTGTAGTAAGAGTAGTGGTAACAGATGGATGCAAGAGATGACATGTGAATGGAATGGCCGTCTCTGTGTAACTTGGGTGTTTGGGGCTGTCGATGGCAAATTTGTATTTAACCCTGTTTAAAAGGCTGGATTTTGTACTCATTCTTCCACACTCTGTACATTTTAGTGGTTTTATCATTGTAGAAATTAATGCTTTCATTTGCAACTTATATTTACTCATTCATTGGGTGTGGGCATCGTTAGCTGGGCTAGCATTTATTGTCAATCCCTACTTGCCCTCAGGAGATGGGCACACCACAGCCTTGAACTGCTGTAGTTCATGTGGTGTAGATAGACCCACAATGCTGATAAGGATGGTGGGTTGGGGGGGGAAGGTTCCAGGACTTTGACCTGCCAATTGTGAAGAAACAGCAATTATAATTTCAAGTCAGGATGATGTGTGGTTTGTAGGGGAGTTTGCAGTTTGTAATGTTTGTGTGTGTGTGTGTGTACTCCCTTTTGTTCCTGTAGGTGCTAGAGTCTGGTTTAGCACACATTTTCTCTTTCATCTCATTGTTCATAGTGTGGTTTTTTTTCTAACAAATGCTGTGTGAATGTGCATGCATTTGATCCTGGACATTGGCTCAAGCTACCAGGTGAGACCATGTGAGGGATACTGTATTATCTCTGTATGTATAGATTGGTTTCCATTTCCACTGTGCGCCTCTACAGATTGGGTGTGTATCTTATCTTCTCTTTCATCATTATGTTGCTGTTGTTCGGTCACTGACATAAATAGTATCTCTCCGAGGTCAGAGCTGCAATCATTCATCCTGTAGAAAAACCTCAGTTTAAGACAAGTCTGTTGCAAAAACACAAATCACATTGTGAAGGAAGTTCTTTAATTATGTCTTGTTCAAAGTTCATTTTTCTAAACATTGCTAGCACTGGTTTCTCACCAGATTTTCATGTGACTTCTTATTTTTGCAAACTAATTATAACCCTTTCTATCTTCTCTCCTTTTTTTTGAGTGGAGTGGGGGCGGGGGGTGAAAGAAAGCTTTGATAAAACAAAATACAACTTCTGAACACTCCAAGGGCACAATTGATCGAAAAAGAGTTGAGTTTGATCAAAACCATCCCAAGCCTGATCTGACCCAAGCTGTGGTCCCACAGGATGCTGATTATTTCAAAATAATTGGGAGTAATCAGCATTCCGATAAGGAAATACTAGTGACTGGTTTCACCCATTGCATCATTATTGGGGATGTCTAGCATACACACACACACACACACACACACACACACACACACACACACACACACACACACACACACACACACACACACACACACACACACACACACATTGCAGTGGCTGTCAGGGCAAGGGTGGAACACTGATAAGAATGTCAGGAGTCTAGTAACTGCAGAGTTCAGGAATGCAATCATAGCAAAACCGTTGGCATGCAGTGAAATAGCACCTTTCTGGCACTGAACAGCTCAGGATGTACTTCTGAAGCACAATCACTGTTTTAGCTTAGGATCAGCGCTGTGGGTCTGCCTAGTCAATATGGACTGCAATGGTTCAAGAAGGTAACCCAACACTAATTTAGGGCAGTTAGAGATAGCAGTGAACTCAATGCTGAATCAACGTTGCCCGCATCCCAAGAAGTAAATAAAGCAGAAGTGGCAACCAATTTACATATCGTAACATTCTGCAAATGACGATGTGATGATTAGATTAGATTCCCTACAGTGTGGAAACAGGCCTTTCGGCCCAGCAAGTCCACACCGACCCTCCGAAGAGAAACCCATCCAGACCCATTCCCCTTACATTTACCCCTGACTAACGCACCTAACACCACGGGCAATTTAGCATGGCCAATTCACCTGACCTGCGCATCTTTGGACTGTGGGAGGAAACCGGAGCACCCGGAGGAAACCCACACAGACACTGGGAGAAAGTTGCTTGAGACAGGGATTGAACCCGGGTGCTTTGCACCGTGAGGCAGCAGTGCTAACCACTGAACCACCGTGCCACCCATAATGAGATTGTCAAGAGTCTGGCTGGGGGATAATGTATTGAGTAGGACTCTGCATGGAATCTGTTGCAACCCGACAGAGAGAAGAAATGACCTCAGTTTTACAGTGACTCTCCCAGCAGCGTAGCAAGCCCTCAGTGCTGCACTCAGAACTGTCAGCCTAGGTTCTTGCGCTAGTCTAGGGATTAGGATTTGAAAATCAAATGTGTGTGTGTGTGTGTTCACACTGCGCTGGGGGTGATTTTTCATGTTTAGTGGAGGTGCTGTGAAAAGTTGCAGAGTTTCTTTTCTTCGGCTTCCTGTGAAGGAGGTTGGTGGCCAATTTGAAAGATCCCTAGGGATGGCAGATGGAAAGAAAGGTGCAGGTTATGTGCGATTGTACCGCATTAGCTAACAGTTTCAGGTTTTCACTGTAGGAATCGAATTCAGGTTTTGTTCCGGAATTGACTGGAGCTGTGCTTACTATTGCTTTTGTACTTGGAGCAATTGGATTTTTAGCCAAAATGTTTGGTGTACAAGTTTCATCTGCTATTTTGCTTTCAACTATATTTTGAAGGACAATCTGCAATTTTACTTAATAATTGAAATGCTTTTGGTAGTTTGACCCAGTGTAATAGAAAAATATTGGGGTTGGGTAAGTGAGTCATGAAACCTTGGATTTTGTGTGATTCTCCAGGGAATTAGAAATCTGTGGTTCTGTTGACTGACAGCTCAAGAATGTTAACTTGTGTTAAACCATCTTGTGTGGTTCAACTAAACTCTCAAAGTTTTCTTTTCCGGTTCATGTTCTCAGGTATAGGTGTACAGTGGTCACGTCACTGGACTAGCAAGCAGAGGTTATTGAGCTCACCTTCCACCATGGGAGTTTGAACATTTGAAACAAAAACGTGGACAATAAAAATTTGACATTCGTGACCATGAAACTGCACCCACCTCATTCAACATCTTACCCTCTCCATCACGCCAATGTAGTGGCAGTAGTGTGTACCATTTATAGGATACACTACACCAACTTACCTGTCCTGCGATAGCACCTTGCAAATCTACAACCTCTACACAGCAGGGCAGCAGATATTTGAGAACAGCACCCACCTACATGGTCCCCTCTAAGACACTCACCTTCCTGACTTGGAAATATAACTCTGGTACTTCACTGATATTGGGTCAAAATCCTAGAACTCCCTCCCTAACAGCATTGTGGGTCTACCTACACCATGTGAAATGAAGTGACTCGCCACCACCTTCGCGAGGGCAATTAGGGATAGGTAATAAATGGTGGCTCAGTCAGTAATACAGCATTGCATGAAAGACTGAATATAGCTGTATGAAACCTAAAGCCTGACTGATCAGGGATGCACCTTGAGGGTGAACTCCCTGTGACTTTCATCTCTCACCAGTTAACTCTTCTTTGCTGTCAGAAATGTCTTGTCTAACAAGCCATGTGGTTGTACCAAGTCAATAAAGACCATCATATCCTAAAATTTCTTAGCTAACACTGGAGCACCTTCACCAAAGGGACTCCTGCAGTTCCAGAAGATGGCTTACTGTAACCATCCCAGTCTAGCTGGAATAGATGGTACATTTCAAGAATGTATTTTTAAACAAGGTTAGGCTATACACACCTGATTATTGTGGCATCTGCTTATATTGACATTAGTTTGGGTGGAGCTTCCTCCCAACGTGTGCAGAGTCTGTCTAAGTTTGCTTAAAATTGCGAGTTTTAACGCCCTGCTTAATTATATTCTTGTCTGAGTGGTGCAATTTCTGTTTGTAGATACTGGCTAGTGTTAGTAACCTGTGTTTCTTTGGGATCAGACGTGACAGATGCCAGACCTGTAGCAGCAATATTCAGCGTGTCTCCTGTCTGGAGAGAGATTTATTCTTGTGCATTGCTAAATGATCATACTGATTTTCCCCTGATGACTGGTCAACTCCTAAGAATATCCAGAGTAAGGGGATGGAAGCCTAGCTGTTAAGCTTTTTTGCACGCTTGGGACAGGTCAGTACTGAGGTAAGAGCAGCAGCGCGCTCTGAGCTGACTTTGTGAAAGAAAAGGCTTGCTGAACTGCCTGATCCCAGAGTGTGTTGAGAGTGTGAGAGATCCAAGCGGACTGCAGCCCCATATTTGGTTTGTGTTTTTCACTCCAGGGCAGTAGTAGAACACAATGGTGTCCATTCCTAGATCAGGGTGGTGTCTAGGTAACGAAGGCAGTCTGTAATCATTCCTGAATCTTGGGCTGAGTTCTTGGTACACGGGCAGACCAGAGAATCCGGAATTATCCTCCTTTTAGAGCAGAGAAAGCTGACAAAAGTTTCAATAGATTCAAAATCACGAGAGGCTTGAAATTGTTTCGATGACCATAGGATACAAATTTAAGATAATTGGCATAAGAACCGGCAGTGGAGCTTTTTTTTTAAACATTAGAGAGGAGTTTGTTTACAGGACTGCACTGTGTGTGAAATTTCTTTGGCACTGTTTCCCATAACCATTCCACCCCACTTGAAAGTTGGTCAGGGACAGCAGACATGTACGTACATAGCTTCCCAAGCTCGCCAAGCCAAGCTCTTTGGGGCAAGGCTCTCCGTTCCCATATAGTCTTCCCTAACAGCACTGTGGGAAACCCTCCAGCATAGTAACTGCAGTGGTGAAAAGAGGGCAGTTCGGGATGGACAGTCAATGCCATCTGTGCCCACATTCCAAGAGTGAATGAAAGGAAATGGAAATCCATTCCAGGCAGACAGCATGTGGCCATGTTTGAAAACCGATGGTGCAGAACATTCCTTTCATCCTCAAAGGGTTAAAGGACGGTGTTGTGGGATTTACTCTGTGGTTTAATTTATTCTGATTTGTTCTCAATTACTGTAATTGGGTAAAGAAGCAATGACTGAGATTAGTAACTATGAAGCAATTATAAAGAAGATTATCTGAAGGCACAACAAGAAGTCAATATTTCATAAATACGTTCTGTATAATGCATGAAAACACCCAGTTTCTTTTATTTTTGCGGCGAGTATTGGATTGTAATTACAGCTGAGAGCACTCTGGAAAAATGTGAGAGTTTGGGTAGGTGGTAGGGGTGGGGGGTGTGAGGAGGAGGAGGAGGAGGAGGAATGGTTGAGGTAGAGCGGCAGTGAGAGACTCTCTTTGTTATGTAACTTGTGATTCAGCCAGAGTCTCTGATTACTTAAATCATCTCCCCCGGGCTAGTTCTGTGAGTTATCCAGGAAAAGTGATGAAACATTTACAGTGAGCTGCTCATATGGAGTTTCTTCCCTTTTATTACCTGGCTGGTTTTCATCTTTTTTGCTTCTCTCCTGGTTTGTTTATTCCCCAATCCATTTGTCCCTGACACCGTTAACCCTGTCGGGTCTGAAGTGATCAATGGGATAAAGGACTTTGGGTGAAGCATTCCAGTTCCTCTTTGAAGTTGCAGCATATTCAAGGACTTTCATATCCTACAGAGTGGACATTGGTCTCATTTGAAAGCTGACCCTCATCAAGCACAACTTGCTAAGAAGGGTTGTTAACTCTGCTTTCTCTCCACGGATGCTGCTAGACCTGCTGAATTTCTCCAGCAATTTCTGTGTTTGTTTCCCTAGGCACCAATGAGCTTTCAACTCATGACTTTCTGAATTTGGAGGCATGTGTGCTACTGAAACACAGCTGCCACAGTAAAATCCTCCTATTGGCAATGTGCCATACCAGTAACACAGGCATGGTCTCTTTGTTTGGAGAGATGGTGGGTGCTGCAAGAGGGTTTGAGGCTCGCAATACAATGGGAGGAATACTTTTGGTATGTAACTTGTAGCTAAAGATAATGCAGTTAAGATGGAAAATATACCACCTCATCATACAGTTTTCTTGAAACTCTAATCCCAACATTTTTTTAAAATTGTGATACTGAGAGCTGAGTGCAATGTGTCCTAGATTCCAAACTTCAGTCCCCTTGGCAGGAGCTTTTAATTGTGTCCCAGATTATAGCACATATCCTCACTCTTTAATGTGGCCTCAGAATTTTTGCCTTTTCTGCCATTTGCTACCCATGGAAAGACCATTTTCCCTGCATTTTGAAAGGATGAGCAGACCACCAAACATCAGCTACTCATGGGCACCCTCAGTCTAGCTCTTGGAGAAGTGATTCATGCTTTGGTTGCACATGCTTTCCATTGGACTCATTTAACCTCAATGAAAAAGGATGATCTTCAGCATCACTCCTTCAAGAGTCTGGCATGGTGTGCTGCCTCCATCTCCTATTTACTTTAAGTATCCTCATAATCTCCACAGACATTATTCATGAAAGACTGGGTTTTTTGATTTCTCATAGGAAATATGTAGGTTATAGACTGTGTTTTGAATAGCTGAATAATCAAACCTTTTATGTCTCTCATTCACGTTCTTTCTGAGCCACAAGTTGACTGTCAGTTCAACCGTGATTACACTTCAGCAAGTACTTTATTTGTTGCAAAGTGTCTTCAAAGTTGCCATGTAAATGCAGAGTCTTCCATTTTTCTTTCAAAGGAATTTGGCCTAATTATTGTGAAAGGAAGGAATATCAGTAGAAGCTGGAAAAGAGTAGGTTGAAGAGCTTGCCCCGAGAAGGTCACACTCAGTTGCACTGCAGTGCAAATATTCTGCTGGAAGGCTTGAGCTGTCTACCCCATAGCAAAATGGTCAGCTTCCAGCCAGTACCTCTCCATTGTGACACATTTCTCTGAAAACAGTTTGAACTGTCTTCAATTTTGCATTTTGGCTAGAGAAGGAATTTATGTGATGTATATTACACATTGTTGATAATAATTGCCCATCTGTATTTTGTTTTGGTGAGTAGGGAACCGAGCTGGTGAGGGATGAACTTTTTGCCATGGGGATCTTAATCAGCTTTACAGATCATAACGGGGTGACTTGTGTCCAGCTTGAACAATTCAACAGTGTAGTTCCTACCTCAAGGGGGTGGTGTGTTCTCCACCCACCTTCAAAAGAACTCGTGTCTGTCTAGAAGACCATTTCCCACCCCTCCCCTGTACAACATACCCTCCAGATTTGATGGAATGTTGGGAGGGGATGCCATTCACACTATTCCAGGCATGTGTTTTGATACAGAAATTAATTTGGAATGCACTTGGAGGAGGGTGTGATTACAGACGGAATGCTCTGAGGTTTGAATGCTCAATCAGCAATCTTCAAGCTTTTGCGGTAGAACATCTTGCAAAAAAAACCTTTATTTTCTTTCATTTCAGTTGTCAGGTAGATGCAGCTAATTTTACTGAAACGTGGCCATAACTACTACACGTGCCTCCCCCTCCCCCCACCACACACAGACAGACAGACAGACAGACACGCTCACACACAAACCCAGGCAGACCCCTTTCTGATTTCTGTAGGAGGCAGGTTGGTTCCCTATTTTAGAATGAATGCAACTGTTTAAATGTCATTCCGTACTGCATCATATCTTTCTCTTTTCAAGATTTGTTAATTTTCCTAATGCTTTGTTCGCTCCTCTGAATAATTCAGATTGTCTGCCTGTGGAATGCACCTTTTTAAGATTCCAGGTGCGCTGTCAATTAGGTTGAGGTACATCATCAAAAAGAGAGATTGAGCACAAAGCAAGGGTTTTGTAAATTTAGAGCAGTAGGATATGTATAAATGTGTGACACGTTTAAACCTCAGTTAACAACTTTGACAGGTTCTGTTGGCAGGTTTGCACAATGGTGTGAGTGGCATGGAAAGAAGTGTTTACAAGCTTTCTCTGTCCCAGTTTCTGATTGATTAACAGACTGTATTTTCTTCAAGACTGGCAGTGATATTTCTGATTCCGATAAGGTGAGGCTGAGGTGTGCTGGGCTGAGTGTGCATTTAGAGTCAGAGAGATGTACAGCATGGAAACAGACCCTTCGGTCCAACCCAATCTAGTCCCACTTGGCAGCACCCGGCCCATATCCCTCCAAACCCTTCCTATTCATATACCCATCCAGATGCTTTTTAAATGTTACAATTGTACCAGCCTCCACCACTTCCTCTGGCAGCTCATTCTGTACACGTACCACCCTCTGCATGGAAAGGTTGTCCCATAGGTCTCTTTTATATCCTAAACCTTACCCTAAACCTATGCCCTCTAGTTCTGGACTCCCCGATCCCAGGGAAAAGACTTTGTCCATTCATCCTATCCATGAGCCTCATAATTTTATAAACCTCTATAAGGTCACCCCTCAGCCTCTGACGCTCCAGGGAAAACAGCCCCAGCCTGTTCACCTCTCCCTGTAGCTCAAATCCTCCAACCCTGGCAACATCCTTGTAAATCTTTTCTGAATCCTTTCCAGTTTGGTTATCATGTAGGGAGAGCAGGCAAATCCCTTGAATGGAGTTTTAATGGCCTGAGAGAGCTGACAACGATTTCCATTAACGTATGAATTTGTACCAAGGGGTGTATGTATATGACTTGTCTGAGAAATGGAAAGAAGTTGGAACCCTTTGAGCAATTATTGAGATAACAAACATTGACCTAAGCAGCTGATGAGACCAATTGTATTATTTTACAAGGGATTTGGACAAATAGGCACTTTTGGGAAGAATATCGGTCTGCTTTGGCTGAGCCCAGGTTCTGATGGACTTCATAGGGTCTTAAAAGAGATTGTTAGTCAGGTAGCTGATGTATTAGTGCTAATCTTCCAAAATCTGCTAGATTCCAAGACCAATCCCTCAGGTAGGAAAGTAAATGTAACACCTGTATTCAAGAAAGGAGGGAGGCAGGACACCATATACCAGTAGCCTGATGTCTGTCGTGGGGAAGGTGTTGCACTCCACTAAAGAGGTTATATAGCTGGGCTTTTAGAGAAATTCAATGGAAGAGGCAATAGAGTTTTGTGAAACAGAAATTTATGTCTGACCAATTTATTGTCGTTCTTTGAAGGAGTAATGTGCACCGTGGAGAAAGCAGAGGCCATTGACGTACTGTACATAAGTTTCCAGAAGGTATTTGATAAGATGCCCCACACACGTTTATGGCAGAAAGTAGAAACTTTTTGTGTTCTGTGTAACACAGAGACATGGATTGATGATGGGATGGCTGGCTGTCAAAATCAGAGTATGCTTAAATTGGGTCTTTTTCAGATTGGCATGATGTGACAATCAGAGTCCTGCAAGGGTCTGTGCTGGGGCCTGAGCTTTGGAGCAATAACAATAAATCAGAAGGACAAAGGCCTGGTGGCTAAGATAGGAAAGAAAGTGTGTTGTGCAGATGACATGGGGAAGTTGCTGACCGATATAGTTGGATGAGCAAATGGGCAAAATTCTGACACATGAAATATAATGTGGAAAATATGAAATTGAATAAAAATGCAGAACATTACTTAAAAAGAGACCAATCTCAGAATTTCAAGATGGTGAATAACCTAGGTATTCTAGTGCATATGTCACCAAAAGTGAATTCCTGGCATGCAAAGAAGTCTTTTTATTTTTTAAAATCATTCATGGGATGTGGGGTTCACTGGCTAGCCAATTGTTTATTGCTTGTGCCTAGTTGCCCTTGAGGGGTGATGGTGAGCAGCCTCCTTGACTCACTGCAATCAGTGTGCTGTAGCTAGACCCAAAGTGCTGTTCGGAAGGGAGTTCCGGGATTTTGACTCAGTGACAATGAAGGAAAGGTGATCTATTTCCAGGTCAGGATGGTGTGTGTCTTGGAAGGAAACTTGCAGGTGGTGGTGTTCCCATATATTTGCTGCCCTTATCCTTTTTGAAGTGACAATGGTTCTGGGTTTGGAAGGTGCTGTTTAAGGAGCATTAGTGAATTTCTGCACTGCATCTTGTAGATGGTACACACTGCCTGTACCCGGACCGGAGAGAGTGATTGTTTGTGGAAGTATTATTAATTAAATGAGCTGCTCTCATCCTTGTATATGGGGAGTATTCCATCACACTCTTGACTACTGTCAGGCTATCTTTTATTGAGAGGATTTGAATATAAAAGTATGGATGTTATTTCTTAGTTCTACAGGCCATTGGTAAGACCACACCCTGAAGACTTTGTGCAGTTTTTATCTCCTTACTTAAGGATGGAGTAAATATGTTGTACTTGGTTCAGAGCACCTTTAATAGATTGATGGTAACAATGAGCAAGTTGTTTTGTGCGGAAAGCTTTGACAGATTGGGTTTGCCTCTGCTGGAGTTTAGAAGAGTGAGGAATGACCTGATTGAAATGTATGAGAATCTTCACAAAATGGACGTGGAAGAATGTTCTTCTGGGTGAGCCCAGAACTGAGGAGCCATTGTTGAAACGTTAGATGTTGCTGTCTTCAGTCAGAGATGAAAACTATCATTTCCTTCTGAGGATTGTGAGACCGGTGCTACAAAGTGGGATTATTGGATTTTTTTTAAAGGCAGCTGTAGACAGAACTGAGTTAAGCAAGGGAATTAAAGATTATTGGGAGTAGATGGGCCTGTGGAATTCAAAAAGCTAGTAGATCAGCTGTGATCTTATTGAATGGCCGATCAGGCTCCACATGCCAAATGGCCTACTTATACTAACCTGTATGTTCATAGCACACTGTCCTCCAAACATCAAGGTCCTGGTCTCCAGTCTAATTCTAAAACCCCCCTGGGCAGAAAAGGCTGGCATTGCATTGGGTTGCAGTGCAGTGCTGAGGGAGCACTGCACTTTTGGAGGTGCTGTCTTTCAGATGAGATGTTAAACTGAGGAGACAGATAGACATCTGACTGTTCAGGCTGATCCCATTGCATGATTTTGAAGAAGAGGTTAGTTCTCACTGGTATTCTGACTAGTATCTGGTCATGGGGTCGCATTGTTAGCCACATTTTGTAGCAAGATATGTTTGCAGAATACAGGTTGTGTGATCCCCACACTACCAAAGTAGGAGGGGGAAGATTCGAGAAAAGTACAGAAAATGAAAATTGAAATTAACTGAGCTAATTATAGAGCTAGCCATAACACAAGAGAGAGAACACCTTGCTGGAGTGGTTATCAGGATGGGGAGGGGATTATTACATTGTCACTCCACGTTCATCCATGCACTCTCTCGATCATTCAATCTCCAGACTAGTAAATACACTCCAAGACACTTGCTGTCTGGTGGGATAGAGAGAGGTGGAACCCTTGGACAGCTTTAACATAAAGCCACTGCTGCCATGACGAAAGTGCTCCCCACTTAATCAGCTGCTCCAACGTTAACTAGAAACTGTCTGTACTGATGAGCGATTTGGGAATTGGCAGCACTTTGAGAGAGTGTTTTGCTTTGGCTAGCAATAGGGGCAGTTACTGAGCCGACTGTTTTTACAAGCACCCGAGTTGAGCATCTGTGTCGCTTCTAGTGCCTCTGATATTTCATGTTATTTCAGCTGGGAATTGTTGTTTCTTAAATCTAGCAGAGCTTCAAAGTTGTAAAACTTGCTTCTCACATCACTGGCCCTTTTTGACAAGTAGATGTGGCACCATTTTGGTACTGAGTTACACAGACTGCAAAACCCAGGTTTTATTCCTTGTTCTCAGCTGGGGTGACAGTGTTAAAACAGGGCAGGAGAGGGGGGGGAAGGGTAAAATCGGCTTTCCTTTCAGAAGGCATACCTGAAATTGAGAACATGTGGAAGTACATTGTGTAGAAGGAAGTCATGTGACCTATCAGGGCTATACTGGCTCCGTTCTAGCCCTACTTAAAACCTATTGCAGAGCTCTGAATTCTCTTCTTTTCAAAAAAATATCTAATTTTGCTCCACAAGTCACTGTCAACTTTCACGTAGTGCATTCCAGATCACTGAAATGAGCAATTATTTTAAAATGGTCCATTCTCTCTCTCTCTCTCTCTCTCTCTCTCTCTCTCTCTCTCTCTCTCTCTCTCTCTCTCTCTCTCTCTCTCTTCTTCCACTTTACAATCATTTTGGCAATTATTTCAAAAATGTTGCCTTTACACCTGCCACATGAAAGTTCACTCGAGGAGCTTGTCCCATTCCTAACTGTTCTTTCTGTTTTTTGTTGTAAAAGTTTCTTACTCCCAAATGAGTTAAGGTACCAAGGACTGGCTCCACAATGATCAGAAGTTAATGACTATAACAAAGTTAATGTTCCAGTGTAAAAAAAGAAGGGGTGGGGGAGGGGGTGGAAATGTCATTGGATTGGGGAGCAGAAATCGCAGCAGCAATGTATGTGGTGTGAACTGACGTGAAACATTAAGCTGCTTAAATGTATTGTCTTTTTTGTGAATCCTGTGTTGACTCTCTTATATCTCTGGTACATCAATTTCCTGGTCTTGTGTGGTGAGAGTGTATCATTGTAGAATAAGGATTCCCTGAGTGTGCTCTCAGGCTGCTTTGGAGGATAAGATGCCCTTCCACAAATGCTTAGCTTTGCATTGTTTAAGCATTAATGTGTTTCTGAGTTCTTGATCTCTGCTTTCCAATACTCCTACCGTCTTCAGGCTTGTAAATTCTGACCTTTTTATAGACTCTTCCCAATGATCTATTTCTTGGCTGTCTCTACTAGCTCTCGCTATCTTTGCATTGGATTTAAGCTTTTTAATGTTGTTGAAGCTTTTTTCTGGGAATGCATTTAACTGATTGCATGGCATTATGAGCTAACTTTGCAGGTATTGTGTGTAGGTGGCTTCCAAGATCATTAATTGAGTAATATTTTGTTGACTTTGACCATCGCCCACACACAATTGAACACATTTTGCCTAATTGCCACAGGTTAATTTTTCAAACCTCCACATTTTAAGCAAGCTGCATCTTGTTGTGCTATGTGGATTTCAGATCCAGTGTGAAGGTTAGCTTCTGGAGTGTGCATCTGTGTTTGCAACGATGTAACTCAAATCTGAGCTTCTGGTCTCTCTTCCCTCCAACAGCCACCAGCCAAATCTCCCTTTAAGGTCTTCTACAACCTGGTAATGTTGACAAAGCTTTTGGTAAACTGTCTTTATATCTCTGCTCTGTGGCTTGGTGTTGCTTTTTCTAAGGTAAAAACAATGACTGCAGATGCTGAAAACCAAATACTGGATTAGTGGTGCTGGAAGAGCACAGCAGTTCAGGCAGCATCCAACGAGCAGCGAAATCGACGTTTCGGGCAAAAGCCCTTCATCAGATGAAGGGCTTTTGCCCGAAACGTCGATTTCGCTGCTCGTTGGATGCTGCCTGAACTGCTGTGCTCTTCCAGCACCACTAATCCAGTAGTTGCTTTTTCTAAGTCATAGAGTCATAGAGATGTACAGCACAGAAACAGACCCTTGGTCCAACCCGTCCATACTGACCAGATATTCCAATGCAAATCTAGTCCCACCTGCCAGCACCCGGCTCATATCCCTCCAAACCCTTCCTATTCATATACCCATCCAGGTGCCTTTTAAATGTTGCAATTGTACCAGCCTCCACCACTTCCTCTGGCAGCTCATTCCGTACACGTACCACCCTCTGTGTGAAAAAGTTGTCCCTTAGGCCTCTTATGTCTTTTCCCCCCTCACCCTAAACCTATGCCCTCCTGTTCTGGACATCCCCCCCCTTCTTCCTTGCCCCAGGAAAAGACTTTGTCTATTTATCCTATCCATGCCCTTCATGATTTTCTAAACCTCTGAGGTCACCCCTCAGTGTCCAGCACTCCAGGGAAAACAGCCACAGCTTATTCAATCTTTCCCTTTTGCTCAAATCCTCCAACCCTGGCAACATCCTTGTAAATCTTTTCTGAACCCTTTCAAGTTTCACAACATCTTTCCGATAGGAGGGAGAATTGCACGCAATATCCCAAAAGCGGCCTAACCAATGTCCTGTACAGCTGCAACATGACCTCCCAACTCCTGTACTCAATACTCTGACCAATAAAGGAAAGCATACCAAACGCCGCCTTCACTATCCTATCCACCTGCGACTCTACTTTCAAGGAGTCGCCGTGAAACGCATTAAAGAGTTTGTGATGTTAAGCATGTGATATATTGCTGGGGCCTATTTCTGAAGTTTTATTTTTAATATCTGAAACAGGACTATTGTGGGACAGTAGTAGTGCCCTCTGCTCTGAGCTAGCTGGATCTGGGTTCAAGACCCTCCACTCCAATATCTGTGTCATTAACATGTGTGAACAGGGTGATTTAAAAATATCTATAAGTGAAGCTGGTCGGTTTAGTAAAGCGTTTCGAAGTGGTTCAGGGTCACACTTCCCTGAAAACAGAGGTGTAGGACTTACATCAGTGTGAGCTGTAATAACCTGGCTGAGGTTATTACAAGTGAACAGAGGTTGCAGTCTGTCTGGTTTGTTCTTGTGCACTGAAGGGTGCTTTCTGGACAGCACCTCTGAGTGCACCCCCCCCCCCCCCCAACCCCACCCCCCCACCATCCTTACAAACAAACAAAAACTGTGGTAGCTACATCACTGCGAAGGCAGGTCACTCTGCGTCAGACTTCAAGAGACAAATACAGCAATCCTTTTTACAAAAAGCATCTTTTGAAGCTTTTGCAGCTGAAACAGCATAAATACGGCCCCTGCGCAGAATGAGAAAACTGAGCTGCTGAGTACTTGACTGCCCTTTGTTACAACTGTCTAGACATGATGCAGGCTCTGTCTTTCTCTGTGATTGTTGATTAGTTTGTTGAAAAGGAAATCCAGTCAATTCCACACATTGATATTCTCTCTGACTGTGTGCTCTTATGTCTCTCTGTGTTTGTCTCTTTCTGTCTGTGTGTGACCATCTCTTGTTGTGTTTGACATCAAGAAAGGAAAACATGAGTTTGCTTTTCTGTGAGATTTATAGGTTAAAAAAATGTACCTATAGCAGCAATTCACTGCAGCCTGAGCTTGGGATATATGCAAACATCGAGTTTGGATTTTAATTGTGGTATTTGCTGGGAAGGACAATGGAAGGTCAAGCTTAGACTGGAACAAGACAGAATGACTGAGGAAAAGCTGTCATCTGGTCTGACTAAAAGTGGCATTTTTCTTTCACTCCTAGTATTTTTACTGTGTCCATTTTCATCCACTTACTTAGGGATTACTTTTTAAAATCTTAAATGTGGAGCAGACACTCCAAGTCCTGGCCTTAAGTTGGCTATGTTGTAGTTTATTACAGTGACTTCAGCTGGCTAGAGCCCATTATTTCTCCTCCACTCTCTGCTGAGAGTGCCGAAAGCAGTCCAGTCACCCAGCTACCTAGCTGAGATTAAGTTCTGGTGTGAGTGTGTGTGCTGTCCGTGTACCAGTAGTAAGTCGCAGTGCCCTTGACCATCTTGGAAGTTGAGCACCAGAGGAGAGGATGGAAATCCAGATGCCCGTTTACTGCATGACAGCAAAGAATGAGGATCGTTTGCGGTTAGGATTGGCTTAATCATTCAGGAGAGGTAGGGTGAGGAAAGCATGTAGGCAAGTTGCTTGAACAATGTGTATATAGTTGGGGCAGACTTCGGGGGAAATGCTGGGTCAGAAATTGGAAGACACATACTGAACCCATAATGAACCTGTGTTTCCATTGTCTACGCTCAGCTGCTGTCATCTTGTATAGACGTATAGTGATCAAATGCAGCGAGAACTTGTTTGATACACACCATGTGATGGGTGAATACTGCTGCGTTGGGCACATCCTGCCCAGATCGGTTGCCTACTGCTTCTGCTTCCTTGTCCTTGCGTTGACCCTACTTGACCTCTGCGCTCCATGCTGCAGGCAGTTGCCCAGTAGCGAGAGTTTATTTCAAAGAGCTCTGTCAAAGTGGAGAGTTAGACAACAAGGGACATAGCTGACAATTCACTGTGAGAGGGTGAACCCTATTTTTACACCACTCCTCCTGCTGCCAACGCACTCAGTATGCCAGCGGAACTAACGCCTATCTGCCAGGGTTCATTTGCAGCCCAGCCACTTGCTTGTCTTGAGGTTAGAGGCTGCATCATGATATCTCTGCAGGGATGTACACCGTTATGCAGATATAACAGGCGGCAGAATTTTCAGGAAGGCAGAGTCATGGAGCTGCTTCTGAATGTAATCTTACTCTGAAACGGAGTGTGAGAGGGGAGAAAAGGTTTGCATTTCTGTGTATCTAATCACAGGTTCAGGATGTTGCAAAGTACTTTCCAAGTAAAGTCCATGCTGTGGTGTACGCCTGGTCTGCTGTGTTCTTGCAGCATCCTGCTTGTCTACTTTGGATTCCAGCATCTGCAGTTTCTTTTGTCTCTAACCAAGTGATGTAGGAGATGGCACGAACCAATTTGCACACAGCAAAGTCCTACAAGTAGCAACAAGTTAATAACTAGATTTCCAGTTTTTGTAAAGTTGATTAGGTGATAAGTACTGGCTAGAGTACCTGGAAAGAACTCCTGTTCTGCTTTGAAATAATTGGATCGTTTACATTTACCTGAGAGGGCAAACAGGGGTGGGGTTAACAGCCAATGCAGTAGTCCCCCAGTACTTCCTTGGAGCTTGAATTATGGTAGTCACTATTAGCAATGCACTACTAATATTAATATAGTAACATTTGAGAGAATAATTCTTCATTCTTTTGATTGGAGACTCAATTGCGGACTCCAGTGAATGAAAATAGTTACAGAACAACCTCTGTTGTTCGGATAATCTGAAATTCGGATAAGATCTCAAGGTCCTGTGAATTGTAATGAGCTCTATATAAAAACACACAGAGAGACATTTACCCACAATCGCACTCAGGACATCCATCAGGATGAAAACAATTCTTTTGTAATCGCACATTAACAACAGCAAACTACACACACAAAAGAAAACTGAGCGGCAACCTGAATTTCCAGTTCTTCTGGCATCTTAAGTACCTGTCCCGATCTGCATTGCCACATGGACTAATGTTGGATGTTTTCCCCCCTGGTTGCTTGTGCTTATCTTCCCCTGTTCCCCGTCCCCCCCTCTCTACCAGTCACTTTCATCAGGAGAGTGTGGCCGGGGCTGAAATTCGTTCGTTGCCCCTGAACGGGAGCTGCTTTATCCTCACGAGTGGAACCCACTCCCTTTGTCCTGTACCTCTGCATGCACGCACGCACACAACTGCATGAGTGAGTTAATGAACCTTTAGTTTGCACTTGAACCAATCCATAATGTTGAGGGGGTGAAAGATACCTGACATCAGTTGCTGCTCAGGAGTTGGCACGAACACAGTGGACAGGAAGTTCAGTTCAAATGTTCAGCATGGCTTCCATTGTTTGGATAACAGACCTGACTGTAAAACAACCCGTTATCCGAACAAAATATTCCCTGCCCATCTCCTTCGGATAATTGAGGTTGTTCTGTGTTCACTATTATGCGTTTCAACTTCCTCCAGTCTCTGACATGGAATATGAGTTCATAGCTTTATGACTTTGAGGCAAAAGTCATACCATTAAACTGTGACTGACTGACTAACTGGAATCGTCCTCAGCTGAAACATTTCCCAGTTGACTGCCTTGCCTACTCCATGATTGAAGATCCCATGATGGAGGGCACCAACATCACAACATTACACAGGGTGGGGTCTGTACTTTAGATGAGGGGGAAGTAGTTCTGAAGAATGGCACCGATTAGAGGCTGCTCTCGCGTGAATCTGGTTAAAATAATTATTTCTTTAATACAGTCATAGAGATGTACAGCACGGAAACAGATCCTTCAGTCCAACTCGTCCATACCAACCAGATATCTCAACACAAATCTAGTCTGACCTGCCAACAACCGGCCCACATCCTTCCAAACCTTTCCTATTGTTGTGGTTCTGTTCGCTGAGCTGGGAATTTGTGTTGCAGACATTTCGTCCCCTGTCTAGGTGACATCCTCAGTGCTTGGGAGCCTCCTGTGAAGCGCTTCTGTGATGTTTCCTCCGGCATTTATAGTGATTTGTATCTGCTGCTTCCGGTTGTGAGTTCCAGCTACTGAGGATAGCTGGTCATGTCGGTTCGTGGCTAGTTGGTGTTCATGGGTACGGATTGTTAGCTGTCTTCCTGTTTGTCCTATGTAGTGTTTTGTGCAGTCCGAACGGAGAATTCACCACAAAGGTATACAGGAAAGCCACACACACAGACCAAGTCCTAAACTATGAAAGCAACTACCCCAACACACACAAAAGAAGTTGCATCAAGACACTATTCAAAAGGGCCACAACACATTGCAGTACACCAGAACTGCAAAAATAGGAAGAAGAACACCTACACAATGTATTCGCCAAAAACGGATAACCCCGCAATTTCATCAACAGATGCCTAAGGGAAAGACAACAGAATGAGGACATGCCACAACCCAAAGGACTAGCCACACTACCATCAAAAACATTTCTGAACTGACAGCCAGACTACTGCGACCACTAGGACTCATAACAGCACACAAACCAACAGCCACTCTCAGACAACTCACCAGGACAAAGGACCCGATACCCAGCATGAGCAAAACCAATGTAGTGTACAAAATCCCATGCAAGGACTGCACAAAACTCTACATAGGACAAACAGGAAGACAGCTAACGATCCGTATCCATGAACACCAACTAGCCACGAAACGACATGACCAGCTATCCTTAGTAGCCACACACTCAGATGACGAGCAACATGAGTTCGACTGGGACAACACTATTATTATAGGACAAGCCAAACAGAGAACAGCCAGGGAATTCCTAGAGGCATGGCAATCATTCACAGATTCAATCAATAAGCACATTGGGCGGCACGGTGGGCACAGTGGTTAGCACTGCTGCTTCACAGCGCCAGAGACCTGGGTTTAATTCCCGACTCAGGCGGCTGACTGTGTGGAGTTTGCACATTCTCCCTGTGTCTGCATGAGTTTCCTCCAGGTGCTCCGGTTTCCTCCCACAGTCCAAAAATGTGCAGGTTAGGTGAATTGGCCACGCTAAATTGCCCGTAGTATTAGGTGTAGGGGAATGGGTCTGGGTGGGTGCGCTTCGGCGGGTCGGTGTGGACTTATTGGGCCGAAGGGCCTGTTTCCACACTGTAAGTAATCTAATCTAATCTAAAAGCACATCGACCTGGACCCAATATACCGGCCACAGCCACGGACAGCTGGAACTGACAGCCGGAAGCAGCAGATTCAAATCACTATAAATGCCGGAGGAAACATCACAGAAGCGCTTCACAGGAGGCTCCCAAGCACTGAGGATGTTACCTAGACAGGGGACGAAACGTCTGCAACACAAATTCCCAGCTCGGCGAACAGAACCACAACAACGAGCACCCGAGCTACAAATCTTCTCCCAAACTTTGAAACCCTTCCTATTCATGTACCCATCCAAATGCCTTTTAAATGTTGCAATTGTACCAGCCTCCATCACTTCCTTTGGCAGCTCATTCCATACACGTACCACCCTCTGTGTGAAAAGGTTGCCCCTTAGGTCCCTTTTATGTTTTTTGTTTTTCCCCCTCACCCTAAACCTATGCCCTCAAGTTCTGGACTCCCACACCCCAGAGAAAAGCCTTTGCCTATTTATCCTATCCACATCCCTCATAATTTTGTAACCTTCTACAAGGTCACCCCTCTGTCTCCGACACTCCAGGGAAAACAGTCCCAGACTATTCCACCTCTCCCTATAGCTCAAATTCTCCAAACCTGGCAACATCCTTGTAAATCTTTTCTGAACTCTTTCAAGTTTCACAACATCCTTCAATAGGAGGGAGACCAGAATTGCACGTAATATTCCAAAAGCAGCTGAACCAATGTCCTGTACAACCGCCACATGACCTCCCATTTCCTGTATTCAATACTCTGACCAATAAAGGAGAGCATACCAAACCCTTCTTCACTATCCTATCTACCTGCGACATATGTTGGCAATTATGGTGTGGAAGGAGATACATCTGCAATAGTCATTACAGAAGGTGGACAATGATGAAGGAGATCTGCTTGTAGTTTTGCATTGGTGAGAGTGGCTGTTATGTCTGACAGTTTGCAAATTGATAGAATAGAGTGCTTGCACCCTGTAATTTAACTGCTCTCTCCAGATGCAACCCAAGACTCAAAAGACAACCTATAATTGTCTTCCTGGGTGTTCTCTGAGGTTCAGACGGGTGCATTATGGAAACTTTACACGTCTACTACTGCTCTTCCCTGAAATGCAGGGCGGCACGGTGGCATAGTGGTTAGCACTGCTGCCTCACAGCGCCAGAGACCCGGGTTCATTTCCCGCCTCAGATTGCACATTCTCCCCGTGTCTGCATGGGTTTCCTCTGGGTGCTCCAGTTTCCTCCCATAATCCAAAAATGTGCAGGTTAGGTGAATTGGCCATGCTAAATTGCCCGTAGTGTTAGGTGAAGGGGTAAATGTAGGGGAATGGGTCTGGGTGGGTTGCGTTTTGGCGGGTCGGTGTGGACTTGTTGGGCCGAAGGGTCTGTTTCCACACTGTAAGTAATCTAATCTAAGCTAAGTAATGTAATGTAATCTAATCTAATCTAATTACCTCCAAGGTGCACAGACTGGACTGTCCCTTCCCCTCTGAGTTATCTGAAAGAACTGGCATTTATAAAGTATCTTTCATGATCTCAGGATATCCCAAATGCTTTGCAGACATTAACTGCAATTATACTGCAGTCATTCCTTTTTTTTAAAAAAAAATAACATGGTTGTTGAGTTGTGCATAGCACGATCACAAATAGCCATGAATTAAGGACCAAATGATCTATTGCAAAGTTTGTTTACGGAATAAATGTGGCACTCTATTGGAGTAACACTGTAGCTATGACACAATTTGAAATAGAGATCTTTCACATCTACCCAAGAGGACAGATGGGGACTTGGTTTAATACCTCATGTGAAACATGGCACCTCCCTTGTAGCACTTCCTCAGTATTGGTCAGCCTAGATTATGGGTTTAAATCTCAAACTGTCCCCATTCAACGCCTCGTCTCCCCACACAGTTTGCCCAATTTGATATCCACTAAACATGGAGATTGAGATGTAGTTCCTTAGGCTGACTATCTTAAACACCTCATCCAAACAGACTGCACCTTGCTTTCACCGGGTAGGGCAATGCTAAGCTGCTTTACTGAGTAGGTCAGACAGTATGGGGTTTTAGGTATCACATCTGATCCATTCTAGAAACAGGTGCAAATATAAAACAGAGATTAAAAATGCAAGTCACCTTGATATTGCAGGCCAAATGTGGGACATTTTTCAGGAGGTCTACGGTGTGGGAAATTTGAGTTTTAAAAAGCAGATTTCTATCAAATGGAGTAAAACTTTACATTTCAATTTTGCAGTTATATAGCTCCTTACATGTCCTTTGATGTCCCAAAAGGCTTTGCATCAATTGCGAAGTAGCATTACTTTGGTATTTCCCAGACAGTGGAACCCAATAAAAAGTAACAGAGATCTAGAGCATAGCAAAAAACCCTTTGGCAGATAGAGTCTGCCCCTGTCAAAAACAACTGCCTAACCATTTTAATCCTGTTTTCCAGCACTTGGCTCATAACCTTGCATGCCTTGGCATCGTAAGTGCTGATCTAAATAGTTCTTAAATGTTATAAGGAAGCAGTGAGTTCCAGATTCCCACCACACTTGGAGTGGAAAGAAAATTCCTCACATCCTCTCCGAAATCTCCTGCCCTGACCCTAAATCTCTGCTCCCTAATCATTGATCCCTCCATCAAGGGGAAATCCCTCCTTCCTGTCTACCCTTTCTATGCCCCTCAATTTTATGCATCTTAGCCATGTCGCCCCTCAGTCTCTTGATGCTCTAAGGTAAACAATCCCAATCTGTTCAATCTCGCTTCATAACTAAAACTCTCCAGTCCAGGCAACATCCTGGTAAATGTCCTTGCAACTTCCATAGCAATCACATCATGCTATAATGTGGATTCCAGAACTGTGCTCAGAACCCTGGCTGAATGTTTTATACAGTTCCAGCATCACCTCTTTGCTCCTAAACTCTGTGGTGTGATTAATAAAGACAAATATCTCATGTGCTGCCTTAACCACTTTATCCACCTGCCCTGCAGATATAAAAGACTGGTATGCACCAAGATCTCTCTCAGCCTCCCAGTTCGTCACCCTTGCACTTAGGAAGAATAAACAAGGCATCACCTTATCGGAATTGAATTCTATTTGCTACTGTTCAGACTATCTGATTAGCTCAACTACATCTTGCTGTAATCCGAGGCTATCCAGCGAACGGATGAGTAACAATGGCCTTTCCTAGTCCAGCAAGCTCTTGTGTTTCCAAACACAAAAGCAGACCAAGAGAAAATGGCACTGGCATGGGGCCTTGTGGGTTCTGTGTAGAGCTTTGCCTCCTGTAACCACAAGAAGACTGAAATAATTGGCAACACTTTATTTTTTTTTTGTTAACCTTGACTTTCACTACCAACTCAAAATGCCGTCCCATATGCTAGATTGGTCCCCAACCCCTCCCACCCACCACCAGAATACATGCCCTGAGTGGCACCCCCTACTAAACCTCCAGCTAACCTCTGAAACCAGACTGCACAACCCATCCCCACCACCTGACCCACCTACCCCACTTGCCAAACTCACCCCACCCCATTCACTAATATCTTAAACTTACCACAACTGTGTTGTTTTTTAAAACAAAAACAAAATGAGGGTGGTGAATAATCTTGTCTTTCTAATTCCCCCAAACCCCAGTGAAACTGTGGAGCTCTCTCTTAAGGGACACGGCGCTCTGTGTTTCTGGGACAGCTGGGTTTGGAAAACCCATTGGAACAGCTTTGGATGGAAAATAAAAACTGCAACAGGGTGGCTGCTCCTGGATTAGTCTGGGCCGATGTGTTTGAGCACACCCAAGAAAGAAAACACAGCTATTTGTCTCCCCCAAACACAGCCCAGGGGGATGAGTCTTCAATTTCTGAAGAAATTCAGACATCTCAGAAGCGTTGGCGATGCCGGCTATGACTAACCCGTCAATTTTCCAATTGCAGTCTGACATTTTCCCTTCAGAAAGCAACAGCTTGCTTTGGGGTACAGTTTAGGGATCCCCATGGATCCCATGCAATCACAGGTTAAGTAAGTCCACGAGGTGTCTGGCCGTGTGTCACATTTACAGTGAGTGTTTTTTGTTGGCAGCCTCTTTCCAGTTTTCTGAACAGGCAGCTCCTTAAATGTTGGCTGTACTTCAGCCTCGTGCTCCTGTGCGGGAAGGGACAGGCAAATCGAAGGGGCCTTCTTGTGGCACTGCTCCTATAGACCTGACCAAAATGGCCATCAGTGGGCCACAAAGGGAGTCATTGTTCCTGACTGTCTGTCATACTTCCATGGTTACATCTGCACTCGGGTGTCCCTAGAGGAGAATGCAAGAATTAACCAGCACAATAGGGGCAATTAGAGACCAGTGGACACCACTGGGCCTGGATTGCATCATTACCCCAGGCGATGTTATTTTAATTTCACCAGTTTCCATTTCCTTTTTTAGTTTCATTAGCATTAATTTGTAGCTCATTAAGGGTAAAAGAGCAAATAGGAAGAGAATCTGGGCCCCTTAAATACCAACGAGGCTGTCTTTGTTTGGAACTACAGGATGTGGGTGAAATTCTCTACTAATGTTATTTAACAAATGTAGTTACAATTACACCATTTAAAAGCCATTTGAACAGATACATGAAGAGCCATAGAGCATGGAATCAGACCCTTCGGTCCAACTCGTCCATACCAACCAGATATCCCAACCCAATCTAGTCCCACCTACCAGCACCCGGCCCATATCCCTCTAAACCCTTCCTGTTCATATACCTATCCAAATGCCTCTTAAATGTTGCAATTGTACCAGCCACCACCACTTCCTCTGGCAGCTCATTGCATACACGCACCAACCTCTACGTGAAAAGGTTGCCCCTTAGGTCTCTTTTATATCTTTCCCCTCTCACTCTAAACCTATGCCCTCTAGTTTTGGGCTCCCAACCCAAAGGAAAAGACTTTGTCTATTTATCCTATCCATGCCCCTCATAATTTAGTAAACCTCTATAAGGTCACCCCTCAGCCTTCGACGCTCCAGGGAAAACAGCCGCAGCCTGTTCAGCCTCTCCCTATAGCCCAAATCCTCCAACCCTGGCAACATCCTTGTAAATCTTTTCTGAACCCTTTCAAGTTTCAAAACATCTTTCCGATAGGAGGGAGACCAGAATTGCACGCAATATTCCAACAGTGGCCTAATCAATGTCCTGTACAGCTGCAACATGACCTCCCAACTCCTGTACTCAATACTCTGACCAATAAAGGAAAGCATACCAAACGCCTTCTTCACTATCCTATCTACCTGTGACTCCATTTTCAAGGAGCTATGAACCTGCACTCCAAGGTCTCTTTGTTCAGCAACATTCCCTAGGACCTTACCATTAAGTGTATAAGTCCTGCTAAGATTTGCTTTCCCAAAATGCAGCACCTTGCATTTATCTGAATTAAACTCCATCTGCCACTTCTCAGCCCATTGGCCCATCTGGTCCAGATCCTGTTGTAACCTGAGGTAACCCTCTTCTCTGTCCACTACACCTCCAATTTTGGTGTCATCTGCAAACTTAGTAACTGTACCACTTATGCTTGCGTTCAAATCATTTATGTAAATGACAAAAAGTAGAGGACCCAGCACCGATCCTTGTGGGACTCGACTGGTCACAGGCCTCCAGTCTGAAAAACAACCCTCCACCACCACCCTCTGTCTTCTACCTTTGAACCAGTTCTGTATCCAAATGGCTAGTTCTCCCTGTATTCCATGCGATCTAACCTTGCTCATCAGTCTCCCATTGGGAACCTTGTCGAACGCCTGACTGAAGTCCATTTCGATCACATCTACTGCTCTGCCCTCATCAATCTTCTTTGTTACTTCAGAAAACTCAAATCAAGTTTGAGAGGCATGATTTCCCACGCACAAAGCCATGTTGACTATCCTTAATCAGTTCTTGCATTTCCAAGTACATGTACATCCTGTCCCTCAGGATTCCCTCCAACAACTTGCCCACCACCGAGGTCAGGCTCCCCGGTCTATATTTCCTGGCTTGTCTTTACCGCCCTTCTTAAACAATGGCACCATGTTTGACAACCTCCAGTCTTCCAGCACCTCACCTGTGACTATCGATGATACAAATATCTCAGCAAGAGGCCTAGCAATCACTTCTCTAGCTTCCCACAGAGTTCTCGGGTACACCTGATCAGGTTCTGGGGATTTATCCGCCTTTAACCGTTTCAAAACATCCAGCACTTCCTCCTCTGGACATTTTGCAAGATGTCACCAACTATTTCCCTACAGTCTATATCTTCCATATCCTTTTCCACAGTAAATACTGATACAAAATATTCATTTAGTATTTCCCCCATTTTCTGTGGCTCCACACAAAGGCCGCCTTGCTGATCTTTGAGGGGCCCTATTCTCTCCCTAGTTACCCTTTTGTCCTCGACGTATTTGTAAAAACCCTTTGGATTCTCCATAATTCTATTTCTGAAAACTATCTCATGTCCCCTTTTTTTGCCCTCCTGATTTCCCTCTGAAGTATACTCCTACTTCCTTTGTACGTTCAGGAGGATATCTGCCATATGCAGGCAAATGGGATTCATTTAATTTGAGAAAGCTGATTGACTTGGACAGGTTGGATGGAAGGGTCTGTTTCAGTGCTGTATTCCTCTGACTCTATGCTGCTTTCACTCTTGCCTTTTAGGATAGAAGGTCAAACACTCACACCTTACTGCAGAGATAACAACATGAGTACACTCTCAACGGATTGTCATAGCTTGGGTGTGATAGCAAACCAAGGTCTGATCTGTGCTGTCGGCTGGGTGCAGGTGATTTCCATGGCAATGTTGGATGTCGTTCTCTCCAGTGTCCCAGACCATACTTATCAGTTAACCAATATGCTCCATCAAATTACCCAGTCCTTAATCTTAGGTAATGTTTTGGATTTAATACTATGAAATGACTGTTTGTTTTTTTGTGTCTGAACAGTAATGCAAATTTGTAGCATGGAAGTGCTGAGTGGTGGTAGCTGATGCAGGAAGGTGACATTCTTTTTTTCCACTATCTGTGTTCCGTGCCATCATCTGTCTGGCTGCAGATTTGCAAGCTGCTGTGGGGCAGAGAGTTAACAATGAGGCAAAGAGGCTCTCAATGGACATTGGAGAATTGACGTTGTTTGTATTTGAGAAGCTAGGCTCATGATGATCTTGGGTGAGCGTCATATGGTGGGTCTAAATTCAGAAACTTGCTGACCTCAGTTGTAGGAATGTACTTTTCAGTCCCATTTGATGTGAATAATGAAACCTTCCAGGTGACGGAGATAAAGGCACTAAGCTCCTGCAGAGTTTTAGTTTGCTTGGTCGAGGTTTACCGACTGAAAAGCACTCTGAGAAAAAGCACAACCTTCCAAGAGTGAGCGAAGCACAATCCCAATATTGTGTCCAGAGATAACTGCATCAGTATTGTCACCATTTGTGCTTGACAGAATCATAGATTCCCTTTACAGTATGGAAACAGGCCCTTCGGCCCAGCAGGTCCACAACGACGCTTCAACGAGTAACCCTCCTACCGTATATTTACCCCTGACTAACTTAACTTACACATCCCTGAATACTACGGGCAATTTAGCATGGTCAATTCACCTGACCTGCACATTTTTGGACCGTGGGAGGAAACTGGAGCACCCAGAGGAAACTCATGCAGACACAGGGAGAATGTGCAAACTCCACACAGACAGTCACCCGAGGCTGGAATCCAATCTGGGTCCCTAGCGTTGAGGCAGCAGTGCTAACCACTGAGCCACACATTGATGTTTAACAATGTTCCATTGAAATAGTTCAAATACAGTCTGTGCTATGGTTCTGAAGTAGAGTGATGCTGGAAAAGCACAGCAGTTCAGGCAGCATCCAAGGAGCAAAGTCTGTGCTATGGCTGAGAAGAGAGGGAAGGAGGAAAGGCAGTTCTCGATGGCAGCTGTTGAGAGTTTGGGTTTATTGGTATTTATTTAAAGTTGCTGTGAGCCCCCCTCCTCACCTCTCCCTTTAGGTCAGGTTTCCTTACTCATCTTAATACATGAAAGTCCGTCATGTGGGAAGTGTGGAGGAAGCTAGTCAATTTCTGAGGTCTATACAAGAGTACAGCAAGCTGCTTTCCTTGTTGGAGTTCCCTCACAGTAGTGTACTGATTTCTGCTGCAGTAAGAGTCCTGGATATGTGGGTAAGTTGGATAACCTGTGACTGAGAGTGAATGTGGAAAAATCACACTTGACTTCATCTTGTCATCACTAGGATTGCATGTGGCATGCCTCATCAGAAGTGAAGGAACCCTATGGCAATTTGGGGGTGGGCATGCCTGCTGATTACTACCAGTCCTTTCCTCCTCCCCTGCCCCCTCCAAACCTCACTCACTTGCTGGTAGCAAAATTTAAGCCCTAAACAGGTAAGAAATTTGAGGCATTGTCTGATCAGGCCCTTTGTCAGGAGGCAAG
Organism: Chiloscyllium punctatum; assembly: GCF_047496795.1. Classification (NCBI taxonomy): domain Eukaryota; kingdom Metazoa; phylum Chordata; class Chondrichthyes; order Orectolobiformes; family Hemiscylliidae; genus Chiloscyllium; species Chiloscyllium punctatum. Next base: position 58,501,283 of record NC_092775.1, read on the forward strand.
TACTTACAGTTTCTTCTAACAGACTGAGCTGCGCACTATACAATCATTGTGCTTTAATACCTAGAATAAAAAGCCAAACCGAATCAGGAGATGAAGCAGTCCTTTCCAGTCATTGTACTGCAATGCCCCATCAAACAAAATTGTACTTGCATAGTGCCTTTCCAAATGGAAGTGCTGCACAGAATTCACTGTCTAGAAATATTTGTAATTGAGAAGAAATATTTCTGTTTAATTTTAATATAGTGGAACATAAAATGTGTAACTGCACTCTGTAATCTGGTTCAAGTTCACATTAAGCTATTTTGAGACCATTTATGAGAAGAACTGATATTGAGCAGAATCTCGGACATGCCTTTTGGCGTAAGGTGATCAATGGTGGTCCTTTGCCCGACAGGTTGATTATAAATTGAGACGTTATAGCACCAAAAAGCCACATTGCCTAGTTGCCAGACACTCTGAGGGCTACCTCAATCTTGTGGGCAAGATGCTAAATGTCACCCATTTCCACCAGAGGGTCATTCTGCCCATTAAATGTCATAGGTTAGCCAGTGACCTTAGATAATGACTGGTTTGCTATGGATCCTGGCCTATGAAGTAGCTGTTGCTATATAAACTAAATTTCTGAATCAGTGTGGGATTTTTTAACCAGGTGATGACTTTCCCCAGCTCTTGTTCCTGAGCTGACTTCCTATTTGCTGTGGGATGTCAGTATCTTCAATATAAATTCTGAAAACACACCAATATGGGGAGGGTGGGCGACAGTGGACCAGAAGAGACTGAGGTTCAACAGGAAATATCAACCTTTTGTTTCTCTCTAACCCATCTACTGTCCAATTCTGGCACTTTTTAATTACAGCTTTCAGCAGAGATTTTTTTTTGTTTATACATAGCTGGCTTGTGCTGCTTTTGCCTTGACATAACGAGAAGAGAATATTCAGACTCCAGGGTCAGTCATGGCTGCGGGAACAGTGTCCTGTCTGACTACATGAAGTGTGAGACCATAATTTCCGAGCAGACAGTGTTGTCTTTCTGACTGAGTGGAATTTGCAGATAAGCTGGGTGGAGAAGTGTTTGCCAGCCTTTTGTGCTGGTGGTTAATTTTAGAATCGTTGCAGTCAGCCGAGAGGTGTGTGTATGTGAGAGAGAGAGAGAGAGACCCCCTCCCCCTTGCGCCCAGACCCTGCCTACGTGTGCATGTCTGAGTCTCGTATTCTCACTGTCTGGTTTCGAGAAGGGAGATGTCTCAAGAGCCTTCAGTGGAAATTTTCAGCAGTTGTTGAAGTGCACCTAAAGGGTTTTTGGTTTGTCTCTGAATTAAATGCATTAATTAACACAGTTGCCATAGTAAGCAAGGGAGGGAGGAGGGGGGGGGGGGAGGGGTGACACTTCTTATGCATTGCCCTGCAGGTGCTCCCCCCCCCCCCCCCCCCCCCCCCCCAACTCCACACCCTGGCCAGTGCAGTCTAGAAAAGTGAAAGGAAGAAAAGGTTTGCATTTGACTTTGAAACTTCACGCCAGGCCATGCCTGATTTCAAGAGCTGGCTGGTCTCTTGAAATAAGAAATATACGTAACTGCATTCTTTCAAATATATCCCCTTCTCTCTTTCCCCACCCTCCTTTATATTTTATTGGGATGCCTTTTGGTGTTTTGTTTGGTCTTCGCTCACTAATTTTCAACTGTCTGTGTCTCCGATCCAGAATGAGACTGATTTCATATGGGGCCTTTCTCTTCTTTTTTTTTGAAAAGCAGACTATTAAAACCTTAACAGGACATCTCTAAAGGTCACAGAGCTAGCCTAGACTGGCAGGACTTCAATTGGTGAGCCAGGCTCTCTGGGAACTGCAGCAATATTACATAAGAATGTAAATTGCTCCGTAACACAAGTGCTGCATTAGAGACAATACAAAGATAAAATTGTTGTGACTTTACGTTTCCTTTCCCCTCCCTCTGCCTCTTCATTGCTTCATGCTACCGATGTGCCCTTCAGTTTTAAGGATCTCATTAATCGCTTTGTCCCCAGACAAATGAGAATCTGTGTCAAAATCACCTTCCTTCCAGTTGCCAATGATTTTTTTTTTAACCATTCCTGTGGGGTCCCTACTTCTTGTGAGCAACAGTGATTATTCTGTGTCTGTACTCCCGGTTTTAATTGAAGAATTCATTTTCCTGTCTATCGACTCTGATCTACCACACTTGCGTGCACAAAGCTACCTTGGCGCAGTCTGTAAGAAGATGGATGAGACAACTGAGAGAAAGGAGCTCCCAGTTGCCACTGAGTGCCAGTTCGGTTTGCTATATAATTGCCCCACTCGTGTTTTGCAGACTGGGCTGTACTGGGTAAAGCACACCTGACACAAATGCAGAAACCCACTGTCAGTGTAACATGGGAGTGCTGACTCAAGAAATCCATGAGGTCCCACGACTGTAGAGAGTCCCCGGGCTGCCTCCCATCCTATCCTCAGTCCTTAAGATGCTGGGGGAATGGAGTGCACAAGGGGGCTTAGTATTCAAGATTTAAAGGGGACTTTTTATTTCTCTCTCTTTCCCCTGCACAATAGACAAACAGACGCGCATATGACAAATGTAGGTCAAAAGTGATCTGTTACTTCACATTTACATAAACAGCAGCCGGCTGTCACTGTGTGTGTGTGTTTGTGTGTGAGAGAGAGAGAGAGAGAGAGAGATGGAGACTCTGCTTCATTGAGTTAATTCACTCAGCTCACTGAATAAAAAGAACAAGCCTTTTGTGTCTGAACTTGCGCTATCCGTTGCAGCCTCTACAAAGAGCCAAGAATGGGTTAGTGCACAGCTCTCTCCAGCCGCCACACTGACGTGGAGAGCTTTCTTTCTCCTGTATTTGCTTGATTTTTTTTTTGGATCTGGAGGAGTTTTACTTGAACAAATATTTTTGGACAAGTTAATGTCCTTTAGTCAGTGGTGGGAGTGATGATGTTGTGATGAACCACTCCCTCTATTCCATGTAATATACTGTATCCCACAAAATAGCCAGAGTCAAAATGTTAGTGTCAGCCGAGGCTTGGTTAGGAGCACAGCCCGTCTCTGGGTCAAGAGGCTGGAGATTCAAGTCCCACTCTGGCACTTAGCACAAAAATCCAGGTTGATGCTTCCATGCAGTGCACTGCTAGAGGGCCATCCATTCACAGCAGAGTGGGAGGATGATAAAAATTAATTTAGCTGACGAGAACTGTGCAGTGTACTGTAGCAATCTGGTTTCCTTAAGACAGGCTGTTGCTAGAGATGGCCTTGCTGAACTGCTGTCTGTACTGCAGTAATCTGTTACCATCATTTAACTTGAATAGATTTGTAGGATCCTTACAGTGCAGAAAGAGGCCATTTGGGCTATCGAGTCTGCACTGACCCTCCAAAAAGCATCCCACCTAGGCTCCAACCTCCAACCTTTCCCCATAACTCTGCATTTCCCACCTAGCCTGCACGTCATTGGACACTATGGGTAACTTAGCAATGCCAGTCCTCCTAACCTGCACATCTTTTGGATTGTGAGACACATCCAGCATTGGACTAACGTTTCTGTAAGTTGTTGCTTTATTAAACCTGCACTAAAGACTGACCTGCCTTTTAAAAATCATACAATAGACACACAAACTTCCAAAGTAAATTCTAATGCAAATATTAAATGATGTTTGATGCAGTTGCTGCTCCAAATGGAAGTGGAGACATTTTGGTTCATTTTAGAGGATGCCAAAACGGGATATCGATTGTTCACAATGACCCAGGATGGGAAAGCCCTTTCTGAAACCTCATTGGGTCACCTGCCAAATTAGAGGATGCTGGAAAAGCACAGCCAGTCAGGCAGCATCTGAGGAGCAGGAAAATCAATGTTCCAGGCAGAAGCCACATTAGAGGATGCACTGTACATGGGAATAGAGATAGGCCGTTTGGCCCAACGTCATTCAGATTAGATTACTTACAGTGTATAAAAAAACAGGCCCTTCGGCCCAACAAGTCCACACCGACCCTCTGAAGAGAAACCCACCCAGACCCATTCCCCTACCAGACCCATTCCCCTACATTTATCCCTTCACCTAACACTACGGGCAATTTAGCATGGCCAATTCACCTAACCTGCACATCTTTGGACTGTGGGAGAAAACCGGAGCACACTCACTCAGACACTGGGAGAATGTGCAAACTCCACACAGTTGTCCGAGGCGGGAATTGAACCCGGGTCCCTGGTGCTGTGAGGTAGCAGTGCTAACCACTGTGCCACTGTGCCACGAGAGCTGCTTTTGAAACTACTTCCTTGCCTCTTCTCCGTATCCGTTAATACTGTTCACTGTCCTATCTCTCTCTTTTTGTGAACCTTGGAGTGTCTTGAGAATGGTACACTTTTACAGGCAGTATAACCCAGTTGGTCTGTTTTCTCCGTAAAGGGAGGAGAGGCAGAGAGTTTGCTGAAGGATTATAATATGGAATCAGAGGAACTTGCAGAAAGGCTGATGTGTCCAACATAGTCCATGCTAAATTTCTTTTACCATCTTCTCTTGCTCGCACTCCAGCTGCACTTTTGGGTGGATTTTTAATTTGAAATCCAATTGCTGAATTTGTCCCTTTTCAATTGATTATTCGCACCAATCTTAATTTCATTTTGTGGTGATGTCTTACTCATCCTTTCCTGAAAGTGTGGCCAAACTCCTGCTGGCACGATTCCACAGCAGTTCCCTGGCCTCTCTCCAACTCGTCCTGCACAGACATGATGCGATAGTTGTCTGCACGGTGATGTGCTACAGCAGGTGACCAAGGTTGATGCCATTTTCTGTCCTACCTCGTCCATCAAGAGGCCACTCTGTTAATGACAAACAACCTCCTTCCAGAGTCCAACGCATTGCGTGAACCCAAACTTTGACAACACCACCCCCACCCCCAGCCATTCCATTACAACATATTTTTATGTTCTTCCTCTTCTGTCTGTCTGCCTCTGTTTACTTTCCCATAACTACATTGATGCTATTTGCATTCTCTATGTAACATGAGGGCAAGTTCACCATTCTTACCATTTCCAGCATAAGGAACATTCTCCTGAGTTTCTCTTTGGATTTATTAATGACTATTTGTTTTATGTCGGTAACTCCAATCCCGGCTCCACTGTGTGTAAGTAAGAATGTAGTCCCTAAATTTGTCCTGTTGAATCCTGTGATCATTTTGAAGGCTGCTACTGTCAAGTCACATGTCAGCCTTCTCGCTTTGATGAACATGGACTTTAGATCTAGAACCTATTTTTCATGTCTCAGTGCCCCCTTGGTGTGTTTACCCATTGACAGAGCTCCATGCAAATGTAATTGATGCAAACATACAATATATAATGGGCTTAATTAATAGATGACCGTCATTGCACATGGCAATCTGAGTGCAGGGGTCACCTCTCTCCCTGTGTGGGGTTGTAGTATGTTTGAAATTTAATGATGATAAAATATTCTCAACCAATTACACTCTTTTTGTCTGGTGACTTGCATTTATTTTCCAAATGAGGGTGGGGGTGGAGGTGGAGGTATCAGATTTTTTAAAATATTCATTCACAGGATGAGGGTGTTGCTGGCTAGACCAGCGTTTATTACCCATTCCTAATTCCCCAGAGGTCAGTTAAAAGTCCACCACATTGTTGTGGGTCTGTAGGCCAGACCCTAAAGGCCATCAGTGAACCAGATGGGTTTTTCCCAATAATTGGCAGTGGATTCATGGTCCTTGTTGGACCCTTAATTCTAGATTTTTAAATTAAACTCAAATTCCACCATCTGCCATGGCAGGATTTGAACCTGGGTTACTTGGATTCCTGGGTTAACTATCCAGTGATAACACGACTAGGTCATCACCTCCCCATCACAGTGCAGTTCAAATAAGGCATTCATTCCTGAAGAAGGGCTTATGCCTGAAACGTCGATTCTCCTGTTCCTTGGATGCTGCCTGACCTGCTGTGCTTTTCCAGCAACAAATTTTCAGCTCTGATCTCCAGCATCTGCAGTCCTCACTTTTTCCATAAAGCATCTGAGCTCAAAGGACCTGCATCTCTCACATACAGAAAGTCTATACATTGTGTAAATGCAGATTGATGCTTTGCTGTGGACACACAACTCAATGACAAAGTTAACACTTGCACATTTGTGCAGATAATAAATTTCCCAGCAATCTGTCCTGTAACTCCTAAGCAAAGCTGCAGCGATCCTGAATGAGGAGAGCTTGTGTTGCGGCAATGAAGTAAAATGATTGAGATATGAAGACCAAGGAGAGCTTGGCGGGTTTGATGTAGACATGATGTTGGGTTGACTGTAGGGTGAGAGTTACCTTTGGTTTCAGTTGTTCTCATCACTGGTGCAGGGGTGGCACTGTAAAAGGATGGATCTGTAAAGCAGCACGGGAATCAAAGAATCCTAGTCACTCCCCATCTGTTGGAAAAGATACCTGAGCAAGGCGGGAGGGAATGGTGATGAATGTCATGCTTGATTATGTATTTATGAAGAGTTGAATGTGGGTTGGCAGTGATATGCAAAGCAGTAATTGAATCAAGGTGTGCAGATCACACTGGGGTGCTCAGAATCCTGAGATTAATCGCTTCTCCAGGTCTGACATCTGCAATCCTTTGTGTTGCTGTTAACATAAGGAAAAGTTTATCATTCATTCCAGTCTCCCCTCAATGCTACATTTCATAATGGGGCCTCTGCATCGTAGTTTAGTAGCGGCACTGTTTAACTTCCCTTTTCAGTTCAGAGATGGGGAAATGGCTTTAGTGGCAAGTACAAAATCTCAGCTGGATTCTGCTCACAATCTGTCATTTTAAAGACTAAAACCTTTTCAAAAAGTTTTTAAAAATGTCTGTATATACTTTCTCTGTGCATGGCGATACCTATGGCAAGCTCATGGCTGCCCCCATCTTGTGATTTGTATGCAACTAACAACAGCTTGCATTTAGTTGGCACCATTCACATAGTAAAATGTCCCAGGAATGTTGTCAAACAGAATCTTACACTCAGCCATATCAATACATCAGGGAAGGTGGCTAAAAGTTTGTTTATAGATTTAAAGGAGACGAGAGGTACATAGGTTTAGGAAGAGAGCTCAAGCCTAAGAGTAGGGCTTACTGAAGAGTGAATGATACGTTAGAAATTAGGTTAGATGTACTGTACAACCTTGAGCCCGAGATTAATGTGTTGGAATCATGGGTTAAAATCTCACCAAAGCAGTTGGTGAAATTTAAATTCAATTAATGAATCTTGAATGTAAAGCTCCTCTACAAAGTGAACATAAAGTTAGGTAGGCCCTGACTGCAATCAGTGATTGTTTGAGAAAAGAGCATCTGGCTCAGTGATGTCCTTGAAGGAAGGGAATCTACTGTCCTGAACTGGAGTGGCCTACACGTGACTCCAGAAATGCCCACTGAAATAGTCTAGCAAGCCACTGTGCTGAAGGCCAGTTTGGATGTTCTACAAACATTGGCTTTGCCAGGGATGTCCGCATCCCATGAAAGCAGTTTTAAAAAAAATAGTGTTGAGGCAAAGATAATCTGAGATGTACAAAAGGCCAGAATTTGAAGTGTACATATCTGAAGGTTGCAAAATTACTGAAGGTTGCTTCCTGTGGCCCTACTGGAGAGTGAGGGCCTGGTTTTAATTGTAATAAAAACGCAAACATAAGGCAGAAACATGACATTCCAACTGGAACTCTTGGCAACAAACACATTGACTTGGACCCTGTTCACCACCCTCTGAGAAAAAGAACAGGAATTTACATCACCAAAGGAAATGGTGCCACCAACCCAAGGTAACCTAAACACATAAAGAGAAAGTGGGTCAGTAACATTAGTGCTTCACCAGAGACTTAGTGATGATGTTACCTAGTATGGGTGACGAAACATCTGAAAATGAACCTTCCAGCTCAGTGAGCAAACTGACATCCAGAACCTTAACCTGAGCTACAAATCTTCTTAAAACTCGCTAATAGGACAGAAACATAAAAGATTTAAATGATGAACTAGACCCTTTGCTTGACCTCTCTTCTGAAACACCTCTACCCATCTCTTCCCTTCCTTTTAAAACTACCTCTTTCACTTAACTTTTAGTCTCCTGATTCTATGCTGTAACTTCTTTATAGCTGCAGATACCTGCAGACACTCTGACAGGTCCCTACAAATAAAGGTTCAGTCAACTATGCGCTGAGGCTGAGCCGTGAAGGAGGCAATGTCAAAATCCTTTTCAAGTAAGGGATGCGGATCATTTCTGCCAGTGAAATCTCTCATGCAGACTGTAATCAGTTGGAATTGTTGATCAGCTTGCAGTTTCCTCCAACTATAACTTATTTGCTTTATGAGTGGACTGTTCCTTGGGATGCTGTCAGTCATGGGATGTTTAACATTGGCCATGCATGCACGAGCCATGTTAGTCACTGAAACACGCTTTAGTTACCAATTTCCTTCTCAGAAACTTGAAGGAAGAAAGGTTGTGTTTATCTCGTGCCCCTTTGGACTTCCAGAACATCCCCCACAAGGGGCTAGATTGAAATGTAATCTGTTGCTCTCTCTGCCAAATGTAGTCGAGCATTTGGGCGCATTGACTCCCCCACCGATGGTACAGAAGTGAACAGGCCAATCGTGTTAGCCATTGTTTTCATGGATGTTGACAGATATAATGAATGTTGCCCTTTGAAAAGCCTGTCCTGGTCAACAGCCTTTTATAACACCAAGGAAACCTCTTCATGTCACATGGATAGGGCCTCCATTTTACTGCTTGTGTTCAAAAAACTGAATGACCAAGAAAGAACAACCTTTCTTTTGAAGCTTTTCACCACCTTGAAATAGTCTTTAAAATGCACATGCACACATATATACACAGGCTACTTTATCACTCCAAAGGAGGGATAGGAAACTTCAATCAGCGTTCTCAATCCTGACTACCACTCGGTAATCCCTGCTGGATGTGCCCACACCTGTGTTTGCCCAGGTCTTCCCAAAGAATCTTGCGAAGATGCTGCATCATTCTATTAAGTTGACCCTGCACAGTGGGGCGGCATGGTGGCTCAGTAGTTAGCACTGCTGCCTCTCAGCACCAGGGACCCGGGTTCAATTCCAGCCTCAGGTGACCGTGCAGACTCCATGTATTCTCCCTGTGTCTGCATGGGTTTCCTCCCACAGTCCAAATATGTAAGGATAAGGCAGATTGGCCATGGGAAATGCAAGGTCACAGGGATAGGGTCAAGGGGTAGGTCTGGGTGGGATAGTCTTTGGAAGGTCAATGCAGACACAGTGGGTTGATTGGCCTCTTTCTGTACTGTAGGGATTTGTGTGAGCAGCTGTGTTGAACTGTGAAGCATTCTCCTCAGTGTGGCTCTCTCTCTATCTCTGTTCTTGTCCTCCTCCTCTCTCTGAAATACCCATCCATGTTCTTTCCTTCACTTTCCTTTCAAGTTTATTTATAAACTCCATTGTCTGCTCTCTCTCTTCCCTCCCTTGCTGATCTCTCTGTCTCTCTCTCTTTTTCTCTCCCTCCATCTGCAAGTGAAAACAACTAAACCAGAATGTAATCAATTTGTCCTCAAAATCCAAGATCTCCCTGTTATGTCACTCAGTTTCCTTTTTTGGTTTATTTTTTTTTAAAAAGGGTATTACACAGACATGTCCACTTGATCTCAGTTGTTTTTCAGCAGTTGCTGGTTCTTGCTAATTCATGTGTAGAATGTCTAGCATTACAATTTATTTCTCCCTCGCTTGAGTCATGTCCTACAGCACAGCAGCAGACCCTTTTGTTCCACTTTGTCCACGCCAGCCAGACATCCCAATCTGACCTCGTCCCATTTGCCAGGATTTGGCCCCTATCCCTCTAAAACCTTTCTATTCATCCAGATGCCTTTTAAATATTGTAATTATATCCACCTCCACCACCTCTGGCAGCTCATTCCATCACACATCACCCTCTGCATGAAAATGTTACCTCTTGGGTCCTTTTTCTTTTTTTAAATGTTTCTCTCCTCTGCTCACCAAAGCCCTCTAGCTTTGGACTCTCCCACACTCAGTTACCTCAGTTACTCACCCTATCCATGCCCCTCATGATTTTATAAACCTCTAAAAGGTCACCCCTCAGCCCCTGATGCTCCAGGGAAAAAAATGTCCCAGCCTATCAAGCCTCTTCTTGTGCCTCAAACCCTCCATTCCTGGCAATAACTTGGGTAAATCTGTTCTGAATCCACTCCTCAACATCCTTCCTATAAAAGGACAACCAGAATTGAACATGGTATTCCAAAAGTGGCCTCACCAATGTCCTGTACAGCCACAACATGACATCCCAACTCCTATACTCAGTGTTCTGATCAATGAAGGCAAGTGTACCAATGCCTCCTTCACCTGATGAAGGGCATCTGGGTGGGTACACCACATGAAAAATTCCTGATGAAGAGCTAATGCCCAAAACATCAATTCTTCTGCTCCTTGGATGCTGCCTGACTGGCTGTGCTTTTCCAGCACCATGCTGTTCAACTCTGATCTCATCTGCAGTCCTCACTTTCTCCTAGCCTTCTTCACCACCCCATCTTCAGGGGACTATGCACCTGCACTCCCAGGTCTCTTTTGTTCAGCCACACTCCCCATTAACTGGGCCCTACTGTATTAGTTCTGCCCTGGTTTGCCTTACCACAATGCAACACCTCACATTTATGTAAAGTTTAAGGGCGGCACGGTGGCACAGTGGTTAGCACTGCTGCCTCACAGCACCAGAGACCTGGGTTCAATTCCCGCCTCAGGTGACTGACTGTGTGGAGTTTGCACATTCTCCCCGTGTCTGCGTGGGTTTCCTCCGGGTGCTCCGGTTTCCTCCCACAGTCCAAAGATGTGCAGGTCAGGTGAATTGGCCATGCTAAATTGCCCGTAGTGTTAGGTAAGGGGTAGATGTGGGGGTATGGGTGGGTTGCGCTTCGGCGGGGCGGTGTGGACTTGTTGGGCCGAAGGGCCTGTTTCCACACTGTAAGTAATCTAATCTAATCTAATCTAATCTAAACTCCATCTGTCACTCCTCGGCACGTTGGCCCATCTGAGCAAGGTCTCATTGTATTCTGCGGCAACATTCTTCACTGTCCACTATACAATCTATTTTGTGTCCTCTGTAAATTTACTAACCACGCCTCCTATATTCATTCATATCCAAATCATTTATGCAAATGGCAAAAAAGCAGTGGGCGAGCACCGATCCTTGCAGCACACTGCTAATCAAGGTCAAAAAAGCAGCCCTCCACCATCTTCTGTCTTCTACCTCCAAGCCAATTTTGTATCCAATTGGCTAGTTCCCCTGGATCACATAATATAACCTTGTTAGGCATGGTAACTCCAGTGGTTAGCACTGTTACCTCACTGCACCAGAGCCCAATTCCAGCCTCTGGCACCTGTCTGTGTGGAGTTTGCACATTCTCCCTCGAACTGCCTGGGTTTTCTCCAGGTCCTGCGGTTTCCTCCCACAGTTCAAAGACATGCAGGTTAGGTGGCTTGGTAATGGGCAATTGCCCATAGCGTCCGTGGATATACAGGGTAGGTAGGTTAGCCATGGGAAATGTAAGGTTACAAGGAATTGTGGGTGAATCTGGTTGGAATGCTGTTCGGAGAGTCATGTGGATTCAAAGAACTCTACAGTTTTCACACTGTAGAGATTCTATGAGCCAGTCTACTGTGTGAAACCTTGTAGAACATTTTGCTGAAGTCCATAGAGACCATGTCTACTGTTCTGCCTTCATGAATCTTCCTTGTCACCTCTTCAAAAAAATCTCAGTCAAGTTAGTGAGGTACCATCTCCCATGCACAATGCAGGCTGACTATCCCTAATCAGTCCTTGCCTTTCCAAATGCAGCACCTGGAACATTCCAGGCGACTAGGAATCAGTGGGAACTTCAGTAATACCCAGTGAAGCTCGTCACCTGGTGCCACGCATCAGATGATTCACAGTGATGTCACTAAATGGGCTCAAACAGAGCATTTTCCCCTGGCCTGGGAGTCTCTTCCTCTGGTTCAAATCTCTGAGTAAGGGGCAGGCCTTTTAGGATTGAAATGAGGAGGAATTTCTTCTCTTAGAGAGGGTTGCGACTCTTTGGAATTCTGTAGGCTAGAGGCTTGTGGAAACTCAGTCATCAAGTACATGCAAGACCAAGATCAGTTGATTTCTAGAAATGAAAAGTGCTAAGAGGTATGTTAAGGTGAATGCCAACAACGATTGAATTGAATCGCCTATTCCTGCATCTGTTTGCCAGTTTCTACGTGCGCTATAACATTGGGTAGGGTGGGGAAGAGAGTCAAGGAAGTATCAAAACATACCCATCATGTTGATATTGCTATAGTTAGGCATGTGAACAAGCCCCATGCTTTACTGAGGTCTATGGACTATGGATCAGGTTATCTGATGTAAAACCATCTAGTAATAGACAGTGGCCAGTCTGCTTGACCATCACATCTAACCACAGTTCTTTCCCAATGATCTGGTAGCTCCCAAACACAGTATTTTGTTCACATAAAGTGCAAATATTTCAGCCATAATTTTAGCATTGTAATCCTGAGGGGCTTGATGGCTATACCTGTTGGGCTGTTGAGGTTCTGGGGGTGTGTCTGGTTATCTCTTGTATTTCCATGTAGCTGAATAAGCAGAAACAACGTCATTAGCTCCTTGATGCTCAGCTCTCTCAGGAATGTTGGGACTGATCTTGTGTCCAGAGTTTGCAGATACAAAACACAATCCTATTATCAAAGCTGAAACCTCCAAATCTCAGCGAATCAATGATAATTATAGGCATTGATCAAACCATTCAGTTTGTTTTTAAAACAGATACTGGAGTTTTTTTGAAATGCATGTTTTGAGAGTTGGATGCCACAATTCCCCTACCCCTTCGTTTTGTTGAAGGTGGTGATATTATTAGAGATCCCATAAATAGGGCTTTAGGTAAAGGAATCAAATGTTGATGATATCAGTGAATTGCAGTTAGTGCTTTTTCAAGGATTAAATGTGCCTACCAACTTTCAAATAGTGATGACCACAAACAGCTGGGAACCAGCCTCTGAGAATGTTGTGGGTTCAAGTCCCACTTGAGCACGGCATCTTGGCTAACACTTCAGCCACGCTACCGATCCTTTTGCCCTCTTGTGTAGTTGCAAACGATTCCATGTATATGCTTGGAAAAAGAGCACTGGAATTCTTTCCAGGTTTCCTGATCAATAAACATCCCCAAAGGAGCAGCACTGGTGGAGTTTATCTGGTCATTATTTAATTTCTGTTTATGGGACCTCGCTGAGGTATAAATTGGATACAGTAGTGACTGTGTTTCAGTATTTCAAATGTCATGAAAAAGGCAAGGTGTACTAAGCAGGAGTTGAGGATTTTTCACTCAAAGGGTGAGGGGGATCTGTAAGTACAGTAACTGACAGCTATGGATCAAGCACTGTCCTTTGGGATGAGGCTGGATGGTCACCTGCAGTGTAGCAGGGCAAGCTGGGTTGTGACCTCCTTCTGTACACTTCCGATTCTGAGACCTGGACTCACTACCTGGTCACCTCCTTGTGTTTACAATCGTTTTCAAAATGCAAGCAACGTACTCCAGCCTACAGGATTACAGATTAAGAGCTGGAATGTGAGATTAGGCTTCCTTCGTGTAGCTTTTTTGGTGATTTTTTTTTCCCCTCGAGCATGTTTCCCACCCCCACCCCAGCTGGCAGTTCCAGATGAATGACGACTGTCCTGCAGAATTGTGTGGAACAGAGATGAGGTTATTGTGACTGTGCCAGCTTTAAAAACCAGTATCCACTTTGTCTGTTCCCTAACTCATTGTGTTCATATTGTACCTGGGCAGGTACCTTCACTGAAAGGTCAGGGAGGGGAATCCAAGGATTAAGTGGTGCAAAAAGTCAGAATGGATTTGATCTAAGCCATGTCATTTCGGGTATGCCAGTGGGAGCCAAGTGTGCTGGGCTTGAGCCAGACTAACCATTATTTGGTTACCAAAGGTTATTTGAGGGTTGGTGTGGAATCACCCAGCCACATCCCAATTAAGAAATATGCAGCAGTTAAATGAATGAAGAAATGGACTTGTAAAACGTTTGTGCACAGTGTCAATAAAAATCAAATAATATTTTTTAAAAAGTATTATATGTGACTGACTGACTGGCTCTATGCTGCTTCTCTGCGTTGAAGCGAACTCCTATTTGACCGAGGCCTTGGTCTGTGCATCAATATACCTGGAGCTAGAAGGGGTTGAGATGCAGTGACCTCCTTGTCCACCTCCTAACAAACCTCGGGATTAGCAGAAGTGAATCTATTCCCCGGCATGTGATCCCTCCGAGCGAAGAGAAAGGAATATATGACGCAAGGCTTTTCTCAGAATACTACCTGTGCAGGCATTCGATGCTAAATTGTGCTGTACCCTACGAGGAAGTGAAATTCTATTTTCAGGAGGTGGCAGAGAATGTTTTTCTTCCCCAAAGCTCCTCTCTGCTCTTGAAGAGTCTCCCAAAGCCCTGACAAAAATGCAGTGAGCTGACCTGAGGAAGAAACTGCTGGCTGAGAGACGATAAATGAAGTTGTACACCCAGCCAACAGTGAGTCAGCAGGGAGTCGACCATCGGAATGTAAATGAGCTCTCTTTACTGTCTCACCACACAGAAAGCTGTCATTAGCCTGGATTAGATTTTCATCAAATTTAGACAGTTTATGGTTTTAATACCTGATATCTGCCACATTGGCTCCAACAGCTATACAGTTGCAATGGAATAGGATTGTTTGGGAATGGACTCATATCCCTGGCATTAGGGGATTGTTTTAATGACGATTTTCCACCAGCCACCAAAAGATTCAACCTTGTGAGGGGATCTGGTGCTGAGGGTTTTGTGAAGGAGCAGGTGAGACCAAGAGGGGCGAGTTATAGAAAGCTGATCTTTTTCACTTTTCTCTTTTACTTTCCAACATCTCTTTCTCTCCATGTCTTTTTCTCTGTTGTTTTTTAAACTCTTTCTTTCTCTTTACCTCTCCCTCATATTACTTCTTGCTCTTTCCCTTCCCCCCTCCCCGCCCACACCAACTTCATTCCCATCTTTATTTTCCCTTATCTCTGTCACCAGCTTGGTTTTCATATCTCTTGTCTCTTTCCCTAATCTTTGTCCAAAAGGCAGACGTAAAATAAAGCCTTTTGAAAACGCTTTCAGTGATCTATGGAGAGGGATTTTGATGAAGGTTGTCAGAATCCATAACTAGAAACTGTGTAAATAACTCTTTGGCTGGAGAAATATTTGACACTTGGGGAAAGAGGTCTTAGTGATCTGGCAGAAGGGTGGGAAGATGGAGAGAGTTTTTGTTGATAGAAGCCTGTTTGACGTAAGGCAGGGGGAGGTATTTTCTATATTGACTGCATTGGGCTGACTTTGCTGACTACCTCCCAGGTATGAACTATTATCAATCTGAGTTGAGGGATCTAGAGGCCAGTCTCTTTCAAAGTTGATGCCGACCTCACTTCAAAGCTTTGTCCAATCCAACAGGCCAGTGTTCCAATCTCATTGAAGACAAATGGTGGAGATCACAGCGGATCAGACAGCACTCATGGAGAGAGAGCAAGCTAATGGTTTTGAGCCTAGATGACTCTTCGTCAGTGTGTTCTCAATGCCTGCTTCTCATTGCAGATGTTTCATAACTTGAGATATAAAGTGGCCTTGAAAGTGGCTTGATAAATGCTGGAAGCTCCAAAGAGAATGGCACAGGGTCAGCTAAAATCCAAAGGAGAGGTGGAACAAGTATTCTTGGTCAGAACAAAATAATGGTTGTACTTTACCTATGATAGGAAACCCAGATTTGAGCAGAGGGGAATATGTATCTGCACACAATGCTTATTGGGGCCATCTGCAGTTGGGTACACCAGTGACTCTGTGATCGAGTTGGTGGAAAATGCAAAATGTTGTTGACATTGTGTAACCATCGTCTGTTTATTTGAGAGTTAGGATTATTTATCTTCTGTTCTATCCCCAAATGAAGTTGTTGATTCACTGTGGCACTATCTCCTCCAGCCTGGCCTTGATCCTCCAGCATGAGGCAGTAGTCAGCATTCACCAATGAGAGTCCTGGGGGTTTCTTTCACCTACCATAGCTGGAGTAGATTAGATATTTACCCACCCTTGACATGCTCCCATTGGGGTGAGACCAGGAGGGAAAAGCACCCATGACTCTGAGATGACAATGCCTTAAACATGGTATGGATGGACTCGCAGGAGGATTAGCAATCTGGACATTCGACCAAGTGAACACCCCTACCATGGCCATGCCTTTGTTCCAGTCAAATAGATAGTGTTCAACATTAGAAAGAGCAATGGATTTCCACAAGCTGTACAATATTTCGCACAATATAACCCCAAATTCATCACAAAGGTGGGACTCATTCTCTGCTCACTGGGAATTGGCTGGTGAGGGTTCACATCCTGCACCCTCTAACTAGGATGGAAATGCTCCCACTAACTCAAAAGCTACCCCTGCTGTTTAATTGCTGAGCTTAATTCAGAACAGCCAGGAGTTATTATTCAGCAGTGTAGTTACACACATGATAGGTGTGGCATGATGAGGCACATGCTTTCAGAGGAATATTTCCTGAAGTGGCTAATCTCAAATAAGGCAGCAATGTCTGTGGACAGAAAGGGTCTACAATTGATGTGGCGCTGGTGGGGTTCATGTCATATTGAGGGATAAAATCAGCCCATGACCACCGTCCCACAGCCCTGTTTGGGGGTACCCTTCACAGTTGAATAAGTTGCTCTGAGAAATGAATGTGTGGCTGAGAAAACTGGGCTTGATAACCCTGGGTCTTTGCCAAAGATGGTGAGAAGGTAAGTCATTGGGTTTGTGTGAATTAATATGCAGAATGTGATCCATATACAGATCTGGATTTTAATGAGTTCATAGTTTGTTTGTGGCTCACCTTCCATTCACTTGTATACTGTTTCATCATTACGAATATTGGAAGTTCATTCTGATCGAAGCACTCCTGTGTCCCAGCTATTGTGCTACGGAATGAATGGGTTAACACTCATGTTGCTGTTTTTGCGGCTTGTTTATTGGACGTTGGAAGGGGTAATATTAACCTAACTTCAATTTTCACGACCTTGCTTGGCATTCAGAGGAACTCTGACTGCCTCGTAAACTATCAGGCATCTATCAGGAGTCCCAGAGGACAAATTACTGGTGAAAAATTGAGCAAGGTCTCCTGCTAATTGAATAGTAACAGTGATTAGCAGCTGCTCTCTTCTAATCGGCCAACATCATTCCTTTTCCTTGCCTCCGTAAGGACCTTCTGTGGAATGCTAGTCAGTACGGCCTGCCTGAATCTGGTCCTCACTACCTCCTTTGGTCATTTCACGTTTACACATGGGACCTGACCTCCTCCACTTTGGAGCCCCACTCCCCAGCACAGAGAGAGAGAGAGAGAGAGAGAGAGAGAGAGAGAGGGACAGACAGAGAGAGAGAGAGACACTGTGTGTGTGTGTGTGTGTCTGTTTTTCACCAGGTGGTCATAGGTCTGAAGTGACCGTTTTGACCCCAGTTGAAGGGTTTTTTGTTCCAGCTGACAGCTTATTAAAACATATATAGAAATTCAGCTTTAAGCTCTCTCTTTCCACTGTTTAACACCCTCCCCCTCCACTTCTCTTGCACCCCCTCTTCCTCTTCACAAGGTTTCTGCTAACTCTCCTCCTCCCTTTCTTCCTCCTTTTCATTTCCATCACCCCCCTAGTCCCCAGGTAATCTAATTTTATATCTGATAGCAGATCCCACTTTCCGACTGTGTTGAATGAATGATTTTTAGCAGTGTGATATTATCCCATGCACTCTGGAGGATTCTAATCGCTAGAGTTTGCATAATCAGACTCCAGGGAGCTGTGATTTGCTATCAGCACTGCAGGACCCAGGATTGGCACTCGTCTTAGGTGACTGAGCGACCAGCCTGATCCCTGCTGTCTGGCAGAATCGGTATGAAGAACATATGAAGGCATCCTATACTTCAACAGTGGCATGGATTGGAGGCTGTATAGTGAGGACTTACAGCTAATCAAACTAGCTGCCTTTGAAGTGCCCTACTCATGTCATGTCATGAAATCTCATTTGTTTGGAGCAGTATGTACCAGCAGGCGTACATGCACAAAGCGCCATGTTGTAGGTCATATATTCTGCTTCTCCTGTCATGGTATTTTCAGCCTTTTCTCCTCTTTATTTTAGCTGTTTCAGCATTGTAGGTTCAGAGGACAAAAATAGCCATTGGCCCATCGAGCCTGCTCAGTAAGATCTTGGCTGATCAGACTGTGGCCTCACCACCACTGAATGTATTGAGTGACTTGTATTCCCTGCTGTTTGTGAAATGTCTCCTCGCTCCATGACTCAGTTTTATACCTTGACAAAGTGCGGACCACAAATGCTGGAAATCAGTCAAAAAGGGTGGTGCTGGGAAAACACAGCCAGTGAGACAGTATCCAAAGAGCAGGAGAGTCGATGTTTCTGATGAAGAGCTTATGCCTAAAACATCAATTCTCCTGCTCCTTGCATACTGCCTGACTGCCTGTGTTTTTCCAGCACCACCCTTTTTGACTCCGTTTTAAACTTTGCCTGCTCGTTCCAGATTTGCCCATTAGGGGAAAAGATCCTGTCACATTCCCATTATACAGAATCACTGCGAAGCAGAAAGAGACCATTCGGCCCATCAAGTCTATACCAAGCCTCTGAAGAACATCTCCCCAAGACCCAGCTTATTCCCATAACCCCACGTTCCCTATGGCTAATCTATCTAGCTTGCACATCATTGAACACGACGGTGCAACTTAGCATGGCCAGTGCACCTAACCTGCACATTTTTGGACTATGGGAGGAAACTGGAGTGCCCAGAGGAAACCCACACGGTCACTGGGAGAATGTGGAAACCAGTTGCCCTAGAGTGGAATTGAACCTGGGTCCCTGGTGCTGTGAGGCAACAGTGTGAACCACCAAGCCACTGTGCTGCCGCTAAACTGCTCAGAATCTTAGATGTTTGAATAAGATTGTCACTCATTCTTCTAAGTTCTAATAAGCACAGACCCAAACTTCCCTCCTACCACAAGTACTATTTCATTCCAATGGACTTTTTCTGAAACACTTCCAATGTAAATTAGCAGACTGAAATCATAGAGTCAGAGAGTTTTTACAGCACGGAATGAGGCTTTTTGGCCCATCGTGTCTGTATGGGTCATCAAATATCCAACTATTTGAATCCTGTTTTCCAGCACTTGGCCTGTAGCCATGTACCTTATGGCATTTCAAAATCTCACCACAATATCTTGAAGATTCCTGACTTTTTGTTTTAGGCCGTGCGTTCCAAATTACCATAATTATGTACGTGAAAAAAACGTTACCTCGAATCCCCTGTAAATCTCCTGCTCCTCATCTTAAAATGGTGCCTCCTAGTTGTTGATGTGCAGGTCAGGGTGAATTGGCCGTGCTAAATTGTCCATAGTGTTAGGTGCATTAGTCAGCGGGAAATGGGTCTGGGTGGGTTACTCTTCGGAGGGTCGGTGTGGACTTGTTGGGCTGAAGGGCCTGTTTCCACACTGTAGGGAATCTAGTCTAATCTAATCTACTAAGGAGCAAAGCTTGTCCCTTTTCTATCCTGTCTGTAGCACTCGATTTTGTACACCCCTCTTCCCTGAGCTTCCTCTGCTCTAAGAAAAGCTGCAGCTGTCTAGTCTCCATAACTGAATCATTCCAGCCTAGGCAGCACTGTACTTCTGCTCCATTTTAATGCAATCATTTCCTTCCCATAGTGTGGAAACCAGAAATACACAGTGCTCCAGCTGTGACCTAACTGATGTCATATGCAACTCCATTATAACCTCCTTGCTCTTGTCTTCAATGACTTGACTAATAAAGGCAGGTATTTGGATGCCACCTTCACCACCTCATCCACCTGTCCAACTGCTTTCAAGGATCTGTGGATATGCACAAAGGTCCCTCTGGTCCTCTATTTATTGAGGTATTTCAGTTAGTTCAGGCCTCAGTCTCACTACCCAACTTGAGCCAGTCCTGTTCTTGAATGGAAAGCCTTGCATTTACACAATCCCCCGGTGCCCCCAATGAAGTCTCCCTTGTTGCAAGAAAGGTTGAGCCACTTTCTGCATAAGAAGATCCCACATACAGCAATAATGACCTAAGAATAAATGTTGCTGGTGGAGCAGTAAGTGTGAATACTTGTAATATCCTTGGACCGACTTGGATGTGTATTGAAGGAAAGATGGCTGTCCTGGGGGAGGGGAGAAAGGCGGTTTGAAAGTTGTGCTTGTGTTACAAACAACCCTAAAAGATCTATCTCCACTTCATTCAGTGTGACTGGCGATTTGTTGTTGTGAGGTTACAATGCAGCGGAGAGTATGTACCAGCCTTTTGTTTGCTGGAGTCTTCAGGCTGCGGGGGCCTTTACAATGTCCTTATGGATGGATCGACTTTTACTGTCGGAGCTCGAGTTAGTCTCCCTTTAAAAATCGTCTCCTTTTTTTTCCTCTCTCTCTCTCTGGCTTATTCCTTCATTGTGTTGGAGACAGCTGTTCAGTCTCCCTTCCCTGTTCCGCTCAAACTGTTGACCCCACTCCTCCTGGGGACTCCTGCTTTTATACATTTATAATCTGCAAGACAGCAAACCATCCACAGCCCACTGCCCCACTGCTTCCCAGACAGACTGTCCCAAACTTGGCTGTTGAAATCTCCTCACGTCTGCAGCTCAGCTGTACGCTGACTGCAGCTTCATGAGCAGAATGCGTAATGCAGTCTTGACTGGACTCCACCCCCCTTGTGTCTGCCAAACTACTTAGACCTGTCTAGTCAGTGATGGGGCATGCCTGAGGTGACAGCAGTTAACACAGGGGTGAAGGAGTGGGTGAGAGTGCTGTTCCCCTGCAGGGGGATGATCTGACTCTTTCCTACCTTCTGCTGAATGTATGTGCGAGAGCGGAGTCCTGGCTTTTAATACTGACAAAGGGGGCTTTAAATGTCCCTTTAACTATCCACGCCGTTAGACCGTGCTCACTTCTGTTATCTTAATGGCTCTTGCTCAGGACAGACAGACGAAGAAACAGGGATGATGAAAGAGAATTAGACAGAATGGGCAAGTGTTGGCATTGAGGTACTGAAGCACTTTTTATTATTTGCACTTTAGTTGGCAGCTCTTTTCATCTTCAAGTTTAAAGGTTGTGGATTTGAGGCCCAATGTGGAGCTAGTGCCAGTCTTCAAATCCCTCAGGACAGTGAGATTAAAATATATAACCTTTGAAATTGCCGCTTTTGAGGGCTGCTAATTGGATATCATTATCCTCCGTAACTGTCCATTTTATACCTGTGGTTATTTACTCCTATCCTGTATTGGTGGGTTTCACATCCTATACTCTTCAAAATATTGACTGAGGTTTAAACAGTTTTGACTTGCAAGTTCATCTGCTGCACTCTTGCCCTCACTCCCTGACTGCCACCCGCAACATTCCCCTTTCTCCTTGTCACTGCTAAACCATTCTGAGGTGAAATGAATAAATAACTGCAGAGTTCAGGCCATGGTTGGGGAGTTGCATGTGAAGTACTTTACCCAGGCATCTTCCCCTCCCCACCCTGCTTTGGGACTATATGGATGGGAGAGATGTCATGATGAATGGAATGAGGTTTAATAATTTTGATATTACAAAGTAAGTTGGCAGAGTGGAACTCTCGTGAGGTGAGATTGTGTGGAAGAACAATCCATATGCTAAATTACCCTATCTCACTCTGCACTTCGCTGCAAGATCCAACTCTGGATTGTCTGGTCAGTGGCAGGAACCTATTCATTTTAAAGGTGTTGATCAAAATATTCATATTTCTACTTGAGGTGAATGAGAGATGGAGGGATTAAATTGGCTTTGACACTCTCTGATCATTCCACATAGTAAACAGGCCACCTCCACACACACAGTTTCACACTTGCTCTCACACTCTCACTCCCTCACACACTCTCGCTCTCTCTCTCTCTCTCTCTCGCACGCGCGGCCTCTCTCTCGTGCCCTCGCTCTCGCGCCCTCGCTCTCACACATTCTCTAACTCTCTCTCACACACACTCTCTCTCTAACACTCTCTCTCATACACACGCACACACTCTCGCTCTCTCGCTCTCGTGGTGATGTGCCCTTGCCCCTATTTCCCTCGTTGAGGAGGTCAGAGCAGTTGGGGAGCTGATGAAGTTAAAGGTTTAGATGGCGTTGCTTACTGTGCATCTAATGGTTTGACCTGGCATTAGGAATTCCCATTCAGCCCAGCAAGGTCTGCTAAGGGGCTATGCTCCATATGAAGATGGGCAGATTTAGTGGATTGAGCATGCTAAGTTGACCATAGTGCCCAGGATTGTGCAGACTAGGTGCCTTGGCCATGGTAATTGCAGGGGGAATGAGATGTTCTGCGGAGGGTTGCTGCAGACCCAATGAATCGAATGGCCTCTATCTGCACTATAGGGGTTCTGTGATTCTGTTCTATGTTTCTAACCAACCTCCATCTACTTACCTTCATCTGACCCAATCGACCAATCATTTCAACTGCCCCTTGAGCACATTCATGCTTTTTGACTCAACTACTCCATGTGACGATGATTTCCACTTTATAACCAGTCCCTGGAAGGCACATTTTCTCCTGAATTCCTTATTGGATTAACTAATGACTACCATTATTGCATCTGGCCCTTACCCAGGTGGGGAAACAACTCTCCTGCAGTGACCCAAATGGTCCTTTTGTTTCATAAATTTCAAAGGCTTCTATTAGATTAGTCCTCCACATTCTCTGCTGTAATGACAACAATTTCCCAACTCAAACATTTTGAGGTTAGAATGCAGAATTGACCAGGGAATAGTTTAGCATCTCCAGAGCCAGGAATCTCAAGTCAAGTGAATTATTGTAGTCATGGAGTTGTATAGCATGGAAACAAACTCTTTGATTCAAATATTCATATTTCTACTTGAGGTGAATGAGAGATGGAGGGATTAAATTGGCTTTGACACTCTCTGATCATTCCACATAGTAAACAGGCCACCTCCACACACACAGTTTCACACTTGCTCTCACACTCTCACTCCCTCACACGCTCTCGCTCTCTCTTTCTTTCTCTCTCTCTCGCACGCACGCGCGCCCTCGCTCTCGCCCTCGCCCTCTCTCTCGCGGCACGGTGGCACAGTGGTTAGCACTGCTGCCTCACAGCGCCGGAGACCTGGGTTCAATTCCCGCCTCAGGCGACTGACTGTGTGGAGTTTGCACATTCTCCCCGTGTTTGCGTGGGTTTCCTCCGGGTGCTCCGGTTTCCTCCCACAGTCCAAAGATGTGCAGGTCAGGTGAATTGGCCATGCTAAATTGCCCGTAGTGTTAGGTAAGGGGTAGATGTAGATGTAGGGGTATGGGTGGGTTACGCTTCGGCGGGGCGGTGTGGACTTGTTGGGCCGAAGGGCCTGTTTCCACACTGTAAGTAATCTAAATCGTCTGTGCCTACCAGGTATCCCAAACTAAACTACAGTAGTCCCATGTGCCAATGTTTAGCTCATAAACCTTATTGAAGGACGCTTAAGTTACCTGCCTTTGTCAGGCTACTGGACATTATAGTTCTGTCTCCTATACACCTTCTAGCATATAGCTCCTGTGGAACGTGGTGTGTAGCATTGCACACGTGGGGCATTGTTTCAGGGTCTTGAAGTTTAGCTGAGACGATGGTGCTGAATGTAGGAATGGTAATGGTGTGCTGGTACACACGCTTCAGGCTCACTGCCTTTATTCTTGATGATGGGCTTTTGCCCGAAACGTCGATTTCGAAGCTCCTTGGATGCTCCCTGAACTGCTGTGCTCTTCCAGCACCACTAATCCAGAATCTGAACAGGGCATTCAACTGCTGTATCTGATGCTGCCTTTGTGATCCTGTTTCAGTAATTTCACCCCTCATCTCTCAGAAAGCACAAACCATAGAATATCAGGGGAGGCAATGGTATTATCGCTGGACTGTCAATCCAGGGAATGTTCTTGGGACCTGGGTTTCAAGTCCACCACAGCAGATGGTGGAATTTAAATTCAATTAAAAGAAAATCTGGAATAAAGAGTCTAATGTTGACCATGAGTTCATTGTCAGAAAAACCCATCTGGTTCACTAAATCCTTTAAGGAAGGAAATCTGCCATCCTCACCCGGTCTGACCTACATGTGACTCCAGACCCACAGCTGACTCTTAACTGCTCTCTGGGCAATTAGGGATGGGTAATAAATGCTGGTCTGGCTAGCGATGCCCTCATCCTATCAATGTATTTTCTAAAAAAATACTTGAAGTGAGCATTGTACAAGCCAGGTTTGTTTAATGTCCCCGAGTCACTGAATGATCAGTCCAGGGAACTGATGTACTACTCATGTTGGCCTTCCCTAATCCAATAGCAATAACTTGTATTTGTATAGCACCTCTATATTTTTTACCACCACAAAATGTCCCAAGACACAAGGCAATATTAGGGCTGGTGGCCAAAGGCTTTGTTAAAGCTAAAGGCTTTAAGGAGTGTTGCAAAAGAGGAGAGAATTCCCTCCTCAAGGAGCTAAGGCCGCTGAAAGTATGTTCACCAAAAGATGAGGCAGTTGAAATGAAGGGCATGGAAAGAGGCCAAAATTGGACAGCCACCAGGCGTTTTGGAAGGTTGTGTGGCTGAAGCAGATTAAAGATGGGGAAGGTTGTATGAGGCCTGGGAATGTGTTGAAAGCAAGAATGGGCATTTTATAATCTGATGCAATGTCCAAAGAAAAACTAATGGTTGAAGAGTACAGGGTGGGTGGATGAAAGGGATTCTGGGTCACTCAGGATAAGCTTAAGCTTGCAGAGGAGTGGGTGTGACTGTGCTGCAACTTTGACTACTCAGTGCCTGTCCCTCACTCTCACTCAAACAAAACCCTCAATGAAAAGATAAGAAAATTGTGAGGCCTTGAAGTTTTTAAGTTGTAACAATAGAAGCAGCCTGAGTGGGTGTGTTCAAGCTCTCACAGAACCAGGATTTTTACTTTCACTTTTCGCTGGGGTTTCATGCAGGATTGGAAGGTGGTGAATCTGTGTCGCCAACACTCTCTCCATTAAGGTTTCCAACAGAGTTAAGTTATTCCAAGGTCTTCTATGTTATGTTGTAATGTGTTTGAATAAATTTGTTTTGCTTAATGTCATACAGTTCGACCAATTGAATTGCATCCGGAATACAGCATCTGACATTTACCTCTACAAGATGAAAAGGTCTAGGCTACCTTTTCTAAAATATTTTGAGGTCTGGTCTGGTCTGGTTCAGTTCATTTTTAGGACACTGGTCAGGAGGGTGTTAAAATGATGTAACTCATGAGTAATACACAGGTGAGGCAATGTTAATGGTGGTGGTGGAGAGACTGTAGTGTGCCAGCTGTTGCTAGGACTTGCATTTCACTCGGTCCCTGCGCCCAGCTCATTCTCTGCAGTCACACTTTAAATATTTCATGAAGTTTGCACAGTGGGGAAGAGGATGGCCTGTGTTTATTGTTCGCATTTTAATGAGTAAACGAATACAAATTGTTGTTTTGCGTTGGCGGGTATTTCAATATTAAGTTCCTGCCCAAACCAATTTATTTTTCTTTGTATGAACATTATTAAGAGAATAGCAATCCCCAGCTTTATCATACGATGGGAAAGGAGCAGTTCAGAGTAAAAACATAATTGGATGAGGGCCAATCTTAATTAGCCCGTAAGTAGTAAGAATGAAGTAGGCTTTTCAGCCCATCAAATCTGTTCTGCCTTCCAATGAGATCTTCACCAATCTGATCCTCAATGCCACTTTCCTGCCTGTGAGAATTGTGCCTTCCCAATTAAATTGGAATCGAAGCAACACTAATGTTAAATATGGATAGTTTGGTTATGGTTAAGGTATATTCCCAAAAGGGATAAAGGCAAGGCAGTCAAAGTCAGAGCACTTTGGATGGTAACAGCAAGTAACATGAAACAGAATATCAATTCATATTAATACTGAAAGTTCAGTGATGTAAAAAAGAATTAAAGAGAGAACTGAGCTAACATGGGGTTTAAGATTTTTTTTAATAAACCTAAATTTTGAAAGGATAGTTGACAGTAGGTCAGCTGTTCAAGGCTTGAAAGTAATATCAATGCATTGCAAGCAGAATGCACGGCTGAGCTACTGAGTGGATGCTTTTGCATCTGTTGTTACCAACTTGGGTGCAGTAGAAATACTGGGTATACCAAACATTTCTTGAGGAAGATAGTCTGTCAGGGATTAATGACATGCAAACAAGGATACTGAGAGAAAAGGAATAGATATTGCCGAGGCAATTTTCCAATCCCCCTCTCGGAACAATCCCAGTGTTGCTCATCTTCCCAACAGGGCACCCCTGTTACCTGGTGAACTTCTGGTAAATTTCAAATTGTGGATATGGCTCCTAGTAAATAATCCAAGGAGCAGCAAAAATTGACGTTTCGGGCAAAAGCCCGTCATCAGGATTCCTGATGACTGGCTTTTGCCCGAAACGTCTATTTCGCTGCTCCTTGGATGCTGCCTGAACTGCTGTGCTCTTCCAACACCACTAATCCAGAATCTGGTTTCCAGCATCTGCAGTCATTGTTTTGACCTCCTAGTAAATAATTCCTAGTCTTTGTGCTTCTGATCAATCCTGGCAACTTCCAAAGTCGTCCTCGCAACAAAACACTCCCTGTGACACTTTTTGTACTGTACCATGCCCTCTGGAAACACAACTCCTAGTCTGTGATGCAATCGGCTGTCTCACTTAAAACTCTTAAAGTCAGCAATATGCAGTCATTGGGATGGAGCATCAGGTAAAAGGGGGTGTCTGAGCATTGAAACCTCTGTGTGACACAGAGACAGAGCTCCTTCCCAAGTCTGTTCTGTGATTCCATTAGCTGTGGCAATCTGTATCTCCCCTCCTTTATCTGCCATAGCTCTATGCTGATTCATAACTTTACAACTAATCTCCATTCTGAAACATTTGGGGGACAGTGTTCTAAATTTCCACCGCAATAAACAGAGATGCAGCTTCTCAGGATGCTGCACTGTGCGATGCATGTTAATATCTTAATGCGCATGTTTAGGATCAGTTTCTCCCCTCTCTTCAAAGAGAAGGTTTTCTTTCTCCCCCTTCCCCACTTAAAATTCTTGCCATGATCTGTTAATTGCGCACAGACGGTAATTATGGCTGGGAACTGCATTTGGCTACACAAGTAAAGCACCATGTAGTTAGTGATGCAGCACTGCTGGAGGGCAGCTTTCGTGGGGGTTTGTTTGCAGACCAGGCGAAAGCTGCATTACTGCCTTCTGAGATCCCAGCAGTTATCCTGTTCTGGCTGAGCACTGTCCTGTTTTAACAGTGCAGCATTGGCAGCGACACACCCTGCTACACAGGCCCCAAGCATGGGACCCGCCATCGGCGGCCATGTTAGCGAGGTGGGCCCAACAACTAAGATGGCACCTGAAGAATGGTGCAGGTGTCATTGATTGGATGGCTCAGGTCTCAGGATTCACGGTGGAGAGGACTGAATGAAGATGGACGTTCTTTCAGTTTTTTTTCTTAAAATATTCAAATGGTGCCAGATTGTGGCAACAGTTGAAGCATTTTACTGTTTTGTTCATTGTACCGTACAAGTGACAATAAATTATTATCATCAAGCCATGTGTCCCCTCCATGTCCTGCTCTCTGCCTGGAAGATTTCCTTAAAATACAACCTGTTTAACCAAGCTCTTGGCTGCCTGAGATAATATCATGTCAGTTTACCAGAAGGCAGATTGTTATCTGAATGGTAATAGGTTGGGAAAGGGGTAAGTGCAATGAGACCTGAATGTCCTTGGACACCAGTCATTGGAAGTAAGCATGGAGGTGCAGCAGGCAGTGAGGAAGGAAAATGGTATGTTGGCCTTCATAGTGAGGGGATTCAAGTGTGGGAACAGGGATATCTTGCTGCCATTGTACAGAGTTTTGATGAGACCACACCTGGAGTATTGTGTGCAGTTTTCCTTATCTGAGGAAAGATGTTTGGCTATGAAGGGAGTTCCATCAAGGATTTATCGGACTGATTCCTAAGCTGGCTGGACTGACCTATGAAGAGAGACTGGATTGGTTAGGACTATATTCACTGGAGTTTAGAAGAATTGTGGGGGTGGGGTGGGTGGTGGAATCTCATAGAAAGCTGTAAAATTCTAACAGGACCTGACTGGGTAAATGGAAGGAGGATGTTCCTGATGGCCACAGAGTACAGAACCAGGGTTCTGGATATGAAGTAAACCATTTCGGACCGAGATGAGGAGAAATGTCACCACCCAGAGAGTGGTGAACGTATGGAATTCTCTTCCGCAGAAAGTAGTTGAGGCCAAAGCATTGAATGTTTCTGAGAAGAAGATATATATACTTTCAGACTAAAGCCACCAAAGGCTAAATGGACAAAGAGGTAAGAGGGGACTGAGTTGGACAATCAGCTGTGATCGTAGTCAGTAGTGGAACAGGCTCGAAAGGCTGAATGGCCTGCTCTCAGGGTTCGACTGTTTTGGAATCTGATTGCTCTGGAAGAACTTTGTAATGTTTGGCTGCATAAACATGAGCAGTTGTTGCCCACAACCAATTTAAAGTTGAATTTTTTTGTGGCTAGTAGTGGGCAAAATGGCGTTTTGAAAATGGAAGATGTCCATCAATTTGAAAGGCATTTATGCCGGAAACTTCAATCCTCCTCCTCCTCAATGCTCCCTGACCTGCTGCGCTTTTCCATCACCACACACTCTCGACTCTGATCTCCAGCATCTGCAGTCCTCGCTTTCTCCTAATCAATTTTAAAAGCCCCATTCTGAAAACCCCAGCTTCCGCACGAACTGCTGCCCCAATCTGGTACCTTTTGTTTTAAAAACAAGGTCTTCCTGCAGCCCCAGAGTGGTTCCCCTTCCGTCCAGTGAAGGCAATTGGAAACCAACAGAGGCCACCTGCTCCTCCATCTCCCTTCAAACCATTTTTGAGGTGACAATAGAGTTATGGAAAGAGCTCTTTCACTCGGGTAGTCAAGAGCTCACAGCCCACCTCCAAGGTCCTGTGACCATTTACCACCAGCACACACGCTGCTGTGGCAGGCAGTCTGAGCACTTTGTAACAGAGCTGTTTAATTTTCCAACATACACAAATCCATCTCTATCTAATGGTTGGCTTTTCCAGAATTTCAAAATGATAGACTTGAGAGTAACGATAAATCTTGCAGCTGCTCCTGAGATTCAGGCTTATTTCTAGGTTTCTAACAGTTATCAAACCATAAGGGGCAATTTATTTTTCTTACACAGAATGGTTTGTGTGTGGAATGAACTTCCAGGTGAAGTGGTGAACATGGGGGTACAGTTAAAACATTTAAAAGAGATTTGGATAAGGACACGAATAAAAAATGTTCAAAAGAATATGGGCCAAGCGCAGGCAGGTGGGACTAGTTTGGTTTGGGATTACGTTTGGTGTGGACAGGTTGGACCAAAAGGCCTGTATGGTGAGTTTCCTCGGTATGTGCATTTGCTGTTGTCTAGATGATCTTACTTGTCTGCTCTCTCTCATGTTGCCTTTTTTGTTGTTGTTCTGTTGCAGCTGAGTTGGAGTTTGTCCAGATCATTGTGATAGTGGTGGTAATGATCGTGATGGTCGTGGTGATTACCTGCCTACTTAACCACTACAAACTCTCCACACGGTCTTTAATAAACAGACAGAGCCACATGAGGAGGCAAGAAGATACGTTGCAGTCGGTAAGAAGCAGATTACACTTTTGAAAGCCATCATGTGGGTCCAATAGATTGCAGGTTAGTGCACAGGATCAGAGAGACACTGGGTCTGAGGGTAAAACCCATCATGGCCAGTTACTTCAATGCATGGGATAAACTGTGCATTAGCAGGAAATGAAAGTAAAAAAAAACCAATTCTATCTATGTGGCGTTAATCACAACCTCAATCTCCCAGTGCTTTATTATAAATTGAGTCTTTTAAATAATGTCGGAAATGCTGGTAGCCAGGAAAGCCCCACAAATGACCAGCCTGCACTTTGCTGAAGTTGGTGGCGAAACACTGTGGCCCAGGGCACTGAGCGAGAGCCTTCCCCATTCTCCTCTAACATAGAGCCAAGGGATCTTTCCCCCACATGACCGAGGACAGATGGAGCTTCTCGTCACTGGCTCCACCAATAGGCACTGTTTCTGACAGGGCAACACTCCCTCTGTTAGTTTCCCACTCTCAGACGGAGATGTTTGCACCCTAATAGAACTGCCTCATTCCTGCGGGTGAGGTTTAAAATTGGCCAACTTTGTTGCTGTTGGTCTCTGAAAATTGTGCGTTTGTCAGTAGGAGTCAATGTAGTGTGGCGCCAAGGAGAGGGATCTGGAGTGGATAAGATCTGAATTGTGGTGCCCTGTGCAATTCGATATCTCTTCAACACTGACTAGGTTAATGCTTGCTTACCTTCACACTCACTAAACTCCATCACTCACTCAGTCCTCTTCTTTGCACACCCTATCCCTTTCCAGTCTGGACCTCCTGAAAGATGCTGTAGCGAGGAGAATGGAGGGGGCAAACTGTCCTGGGAAAGAGCCAGTGCATGGATGGTATCACTAAGGATGTCAGTGCGCCCTCAATGTCCGTGCAGCACTCCTGTCAGTGGGTGGTGTTGGTTAGTGAGGTGCTGCTGACTGGTGTACAGTATACACTGGCCATCACCACTTTTCTGCCTGCTGTCCCCTCCCAGCCCGCACTGACCCACGTCTGCATGTGTTGGACACAAGCAGTGAGATTTAGCAGAGATCCTGGAACAGGGAGCTGTGTGGAACCGTGACAGACTGGCAGGCACAAATCCACGCGGCTCCTCTGCACCATGAAATCAAAAAGTGACCTAAATACTAGTGTTCATGTGTAGAAACAGCCTCCTCTCAACAACCTGAAGGTAACAAATGACCTCATCATTTGAACAGTGGGTCCTGCACTGTTTACACAGGAAGAATTGATCAATGTGACAGTTCCATTAATCAGTGCTGAGGTGGGCAAGGCAGAGAGATGACAGCTCCCAGGTATCTGGGTCCTCAGGCAGGACATTCTGGTGTATGAGTGACAAGTCACTCTCGGAGCATCACCGAGTGAAAGCAGGTGAATCAGTGCCTCAGTTCCCAGGTCAGTGCAGCTGCACCTGGCTTGTCATTTTGAAAAATAACCAGCGGGAGGAGACTGCTGAATGGGGGAAGTGTACACCCCTCTCTCTGTCGACAAACACCAGATTGTCACCTCCGTCTCCGTTATCTTTAGAGAAAGAACAAACACAGCCAAGTTTCCATCCAATTCTGCTCGTCTGCAGTAGACAGCTTTCTAAAGTATATCAGTACGCTCAGAGATTAGACTAGATTCCCTACAGTGTGGAAACAGGCCCTTCGGCCCAACAAGTCCACACCGACCCGCCAAAGAGTAACCCACCCAGACCCATTTCCCTGTAACTAATGCACCTAACACAATGGGCAATTTAGCATGACCAGTTCACCTGACCTGCACATCTTTTGGATTGTGGGAGAAACAGGAGCACCCGGAGGAAACCCACACAGACACGGGGAGAATGTGCAAACTCCACACAGTCGCCCAAGGCTGGAATCGAACCCAGGTCCCTAGCGCTGTGAAACAGCAGTGCTAATCACTGAGCCACCAGCCTGTAATGCAAAGTGGAGTGTCCTCATTATCTACATCAAATTAATCATGGGTCAAGTACCTGGCAGTGCCCTTTTACACTGTCAAATTTCCTCTTGTCACAGTGGGTACCCATTGCTTTGTAGCCAGTGGTCTTTGGGAGTATAGCCACAAACTTTGTTGCTTTGTTCTGCAACCTTTGCATTCGGACAGAGTTAGCAAGAGATCAGGCAATGTTTGATTCAAGGAGGCTTTGACCCATAGTCTGGCTAAAAGGTTGGGATTTATGCTGTGACGTGAGGACTCCTGATGTATTCAGTGTACCACCAGCTCACATAGAGTTGCAACATACAGGAACACATACACGTACAGAAATTGCTGGAAAAGCTCAGCACATCTGACAGCATCGGTGAAGAGAAATCAGAGTTAACGTTTGAGTGACCTTTCCACAGAACTCTTGTTTTTACACACACCTGCTTCATGGTCCAGGGTGTAGTGATGCAGCCACTCTGCTGCCTGCCCTGATCCTGCTGGAGAGGTTGTTATCCCTTTGCAGTTTTGGATGAACTTCTGACTTCTGTCTCCTATACCCTGCTCATAGCGTTCTAGAGATGTACAACACAGAAACTGACCTTTTGGTCCAACTCATCCATGCTGACCAGGTATCCTAAGCTAATCTAGTCCCATTTGCCAGCATTTGGCCCGTATCCCTCCAAACCCTTCCTATTCATATACCCATCCAGATACCTTTTAAATGCTGCAATTGTACCAGTCTCCACCACTTCCTCTGGCAGCTCATTCCATACACATACCACCCTCTGTGTGAAAACGTTGCCCCTTAGGTCATTTTATACCTTTCCCCTCTCACCCTAAACGTTGCCCTCTAGTTCTGGACTTTGCTTATTTACCCAATTCCTGCCCCTCATGATTTTGTAAACCTCTATAAGGACACCCCTCAGCCTCCAATGCTCCAAGGAAAACAGCCCCAGCCTATTCAGCTTCTCCCTAAAGCTCAAATCCTCCAACTGTGGCAACTTGGTAACATCCTTGTAAATCTTTTCTGAGCCCTTTCAAGTTTCACAACATCCTTATAACAGAGAGACCAGAATTGCATACAGTATTCCAAAAGCGGCTTAACCAATGTTGCAACATGACCTCCCAACTCCTGCACTCAGTCCTCTGACCAATAAAGGAAAGCATACCAAACACCTTCACTATTCTATCTACCTGCGCCTTGACTTTCAAGGAGCTATGAACCTGCACTCCAAGGTCTCTTTGTTCAGCAGTACTCCCTTCTCTCAGCTGTAAACTGAAATTAGACAGGTTTTAAATTTATGATTTCTAATCCCAGCCTTTGGATGACCAGGTTAAATAGCTCAGTCTCAGTTGGGTCCCCCAAGTGAAAACAAGTTCCCAGTTCACCCTTGGGTTAATACGAGTCTACACTTTTGCACTTATGCGTGGATTGGAATGGTGTTTTTGTGTTTAAGAAAAATACTTGTTGATCCAGCTTGTCAAGGAATCCTGATCCCCACGGCTGGTCCTTTAGGAAACGTTAAGTGCCTCCCTAGAGTCACTGTAATAATCTGAGGTCCTCCTGGTTGATTTGAAGCTAATCCTGGTTAGTTGGTCTTCATTCAGACTACAGTATAGCTGTCCTTTTTCAGTGTGAATCTCTGAGCAATTCAGATAATACTTTCTACTGGTGAAGGTACAAATTGGAAATAATTTGAACCGTTTTTGTTGTTTGATATTGGAAAGTGTGTGAGAGGAATTTGTACGTTTCTGACCATTTTAACGCATTACCACAAATTTCAGGCATGCATTTCATTATCATTGCTTTCGAAGAGGAATATACTGGCACTCCGACGGACTGACTGACTTATTTCCCAAACACGGAGAGTAGGGATTGGTGGGCTTCTGCAGGCTCAACTCAAGTCGCTCCCTGGCAACACAGCCTGAGCTGAGTGGAATAATTAAACATTGGAAAACTTGTCACTAAAGCATCACAGGTTTTTCTGTTCGAGCGAGACGTGTGATAGATCTGTGTGAGAAGCCGTCCCAGCATGGTAACTATTTTGCAGCGAAGATCTGGTGTGTGCTCGTGCTTAACCACGTGCATGTCGAGTGAAGTTTTGATCAGCTTGTGCACACTGGTTATAGCACACCCATGGTGCAGATAGGATCTGAAGCCAGGCTTTCAGGCCCAGGGTCATGACCACTGCACCTTGAGCCTGGGTGGGATTTGAAGGTATCATTCTCATCCACATGTTCATATTACACACTTCTGGAGCATGTGGGACTTTAACCTGGACCTCCTGGCTAAGAGTGCCCTGAGCAGTGAACGTTTGGCACATGGTTGTTTCTGCAGTGTTGTTACAGTTATAGCTGCCCAGAATGGCCTGAGAGTGACCACTCGGTGCAAAATGAAATTATTCTGTCCACATTGACCTGCTTTTTAGTCAATTAAGGTATGTTCACTGACAGCTTTCCACCAATTATCTTGTCACTTTGGTTTGGAGGCTGGGTGGGAGAAATGCTTGGAAATGGGAGTTGATGTAACATCATTCAGCGACTGGATGACCTTTTCACTTAGTACTCTATTTTTCAGCCTCTGTGCAACAAAGGTACAGAATTTCAGATAAACATTGAACAGCCTGTTCACAGTTGCATTTGCTGATCACCACTGTGTAGCCTAGTCGTCTGCAAACTGTCTCTCTGCTCCCATGATGTCTCTGTAGGTACAACCCTGGAGCAATGGTGCCATCTACTGGCGGCACGGAAATGATTAACCATTGCTTATTATCATGATTTATTTATTCATAAGCTGGTCTATGGGCACTCCTCCCGCCTGCTTTTCAGAAATAATTGTGTTCAGTAAAGGTCTATAAAGAAAGTAAATGGTGTGAAAGAATATTCAAGGCTTCGTTTATATGGTTAAGAATGGCTCAACAAATTCAGATCCTTCTTTCGCCATGACTTGCTGACCAGCTTCCTTAACAATCTTTGTACAGTCAAAATACTTGTTCAACCAAGTTGTTTTTTAATTGTCTGTATTTCTCATAAATGTATGAGTTGTATGATGGGGAGGCTGCAAGGGGAATCTCATATTATTGGTCTCATGGCACTGTCAAAAAAAACCTTTTAGATTAAGGAAAGGATTAGCTTTATCTAAGAAGCCTCATGCTGTGTGTGTGTTTTTAATTTGTTCACCAGCATTTGCTCGGCCAGCATTTATGTCCCATCCCTGATTGCCCAGAGTTGCTGTGGGTTTGGAAGCCAGACCAGGGAAGGACAGCAAAATACCTTCCCTAAAGGACATGAGTGAACCAAGTGGGTTTGTGTAACAACCAGCTGTGGTTACATGGCCTTCGTCAGTCCAGCTTTATTTTAATGCTAAATTTTTTTGAATCAAAATAAAACATTTAGCCTAATGGTCACCATGTGACCAGTGTACATTGTCCAAAAAACCCCATCTGGTTTACTAATCTGCTTCTGGGAGGGAGTCTGTCCTTTCCCATCCTGCTGTTCTGGTCCATATGCATCTCCAGAGGCACACCAACCTGAAACGGCCCTCTAGACAATCAGGGATGAGAAATGAATGCCTGTGCATCCCATGAACAAATATAAAACACAATCTAGCCACAAAACTGAGACAGCAAGCAAGGCCATTGCATCACTTCCTCGATGTATACTGTCTCAGTGGCAAGTCAGAGTCAGAGTTAATTTCTTGTACTTTTTACATTGGGAGATGTGTTGTGGGGGAGGTGAGATAAGATTGGTAAATAAGACAACAACTTCCTGCTATTTTGCCAGCCATTTGTGTGAATGTTGTAGCAAATTATATTTTTTGTTTTGGTTTTAATTGGCCGAAGTATCTGAGCTTGGTTAGGCCTGTATTTTTGTGGGTCAGCTAAAGTCTTTTGGTTGTCATTACTACTTCCCAAGTTTACAGAGCACTCAACATTAACCAATATGAATTATGGGGAAGGGAAATTTCTCACTGAATAGATAGTGGCTGATGCAGGAAGCCAAGGTGAGAGTTTACTCTGCTGAATCTGTGCTAAGGCATCTCCAGTGCTTGTTGTTTTCAGTATAGATTCCAGCATCTGCAGTAATTTGTTCCAACAGTTACTTTGCTTTTCTTAAAGATAAAAGGCCTGAAAAATGCACTGTTTCCCAAGTTCACTGTTCCTCCCACACTGAGCTCTCATCATATCTGTCACATTAGGATTCATTTTATTGTCAGCAGGAGTGGTGGAAAACCTTGTTATTCAGATATATTCAATAGTTGAAGAACATGTCTTCCGACCTGGATAATATAACGAACAAAACAATCGAGTCATGTCTTAGAACACTGTGTGTGACTTTCACTCATTTAACATCGTCTCATTTACATTCTTCTTCACTTTATCTTTTTTTGCCCTCCTTCAGTTCCCATCTCTTTCTTCCTTCCCACTC
The DNA here is from genome assembly GCF_047496795.1 of Chiloscyllium punctatum. NCBI lineage: Eukaryota > Metazoa > Chordata > Chondrichthyes > Orectolobiformes > Hemiscylliidae > Chiloscyllium > Chiloscyllium punctatum. Next base: position 58,537,447 of record NC_092775.1, read on the forward strand.
CACCCCACCCTGTGTGCTTTTTTTTCCCCCCCAATTTGGATTAGTCACTGCTCACTTTGTAGGGGACTTGGGAATCGAGTGTGGTTCCTGATTCAGCGCAAAATGTTGTCTAATCTTGAGCATGTGTCAAAGGTGCAACTTAATGTAAGATCCAGAGTGTCAGGCTATGGATTCCACTGCTGTTGTTTAAAATGAAGCAATGACCTGTGCTGCAGTTTAAGAATAGCTTATAAAGGTGGCTGAAGGAAATTGGAGATACGACAGGCACATTCCAAACCCACAATCACTTCCATCTCGAAGGACAAAGGCAGCAGGTACTTGGGAACACCACCAACTGCAAGTTCCTCTCCAAACCACTCATCACCCTGATTTGGAAATATATTGCTATTCCTTCACTTGTGCTAAGTCACAATCCTGCCTAAGGGCACTATTGGTCGACCTACAGCATGTGGACTGCAGCAGTTCAAGAAAGCACCTTCTCAAACAGGGATGAGTAATAAATGCTGGCCAGTGACACCAACATCCCACAGGTGAACTAAAAATGAAAATTGTGTCCACAATGCAATCTGTATCACAATGAAATTTGGCCCCAGAGTAATTGATGTAGAGAAACCGGAATTGTCAAAACTATTAAAATAGATTCATGCACAGTAGTGAGAGCTTTGCCCTGCTTTTCTGCATCTAACCGTGTCAGTGCATGAAATTTCAGTCCTAGGTGTCAACATCTTGATCATAGGTAGGAAAATCAAGTTGTCTCCCAGTTCTTCACAGTCACAAACACTTGTTTTCTCCAGCGTAGTCGCTATTGTAATGTTGGAAACGTGGCAGTCATTTTAAACATAACATGCTCCCACAAACAACAATGTGAAACAAACCAGATAATCTTTCTTTTTTAAGGCTGGTAATTGAAAGAACGTTATTGGCAAAAGCCCTGGGAGGAATACTGTTGCACTAATACAAACTGTGCCGTGGGATTTAGCCAGGGGCAGTGTCTCAAAACCGGCACCCTCTGATCCAAGTCTGGAATTGCTTAATGTTAATTTAATTAATTAACAGGCCAGTGAGTTGTTATACTCCTCCCCTAATAATAACCAAAATCCACGATTTGCAGCTGTAAATAAAGTTTAGGTTTTGGACAGCCAAAGTTGAGACACTTGACCTACAGATGGAGCTTTTATGAATGATTTGCCTGAAAGACGATGCTGTAACTCTGAGGACTGGAGTGGTGCCACTGCACCAAGCCTGCCACTGTGCATTATTTTTCCCGACTTTGGGCTGTACCCTGAAGGCTGGACTCCTGGCTAAGGCAGGTTTTTGACAGACTGTGGGAGGAGCTAGTCACAATGAATTTAAAAATCTCACCAGCTGATCATTATTGGTTAGTGTGATATTACCGGACTGCCCGTACTTGAGAGAATGCTGATTGGCTTCTGATGATATTTTGTGTTATTAATTTCACAAAACTATAGGTTGCTGTTGATCACCCTGTTCATTGTATGGGAGGGAGGCCTGGGGCCTTCAGACAGTACAGTGTCAGCAGGGGGAATGCCAGAGGTAAGACTGCAAGGTCTAATTCTCGCTTCCACCTAATTGTACATTCTAGTCTATCATCTCACATGCACCACAGGATAATCTGTTTTTAATGATGTTGTTTGAACGATTAAATATTGGCCAGGGCACTGGGGAGACTATCTCCTCTTCACATCCTGAGCTGAGCCTGTTAATGACATAAATATAGATACAGAACTTTATTTTAGACTGTCTCAGCAAATTCACTGCACTGACTCATCAGTCAGGACAAATGCAAAACTGACTGCAGTCATATACTCGGTTTCAAATGGTAGGGAATGAGACGGAGTGTTGCCAGCACTCTGCAATGAGGCTAGATGATTATAATTTGTACCTGGAGTAGGTGAAACAAGTGTAAGGTAATTACAGCTAATCCAGGGATGCCTAGATCTGATGCTTGTGGCTTGTAACACCTGTCTTCAGTCATAGTGTTGCGTGTGTGATGAGACTCTGATGAAGGTGGCAGCTTGGCTGTGTAGGGGTTAGGTGTGCAGGTTGTGGAGGAGATGGTCATGAATGTAGCAGTAGCCGTAGTTTACATTGACCAATACTTCCAGCAGAGCGACTGCACTTTGTGACATTAGCCTGAAGCTCTGTAAAAGCTTCACCCAGCACAGTGCAACAAGCAATCTTTTGAGTCCAAGTGAAACAACAGCTGCCCATTCAGTATCAGTGTTTCCCCTGTCTCAGAAGTTAGTGGTGTCTGTGGGGCAGGAGGATGTTCAGGCCTCAATCCAGAACATCGGAATACAAAATCCATGTTGAAATGCAAATGCAGTATTAGAGGAGTGTTGCACAGCAGCTGACTTCCCCCTCTATGAGCATGAACAATCTGATCATACTGTTCAAAGAAGAACATGGAAATCTCACCAGTGCCTTGACCAATACTTTCTCTCTCAACCAATGTCAGTAAAATGCTGATTTAAGTTCTTCAGGCTTTGGGAAGTCAGGAAGTGAGTTCATTGCAAGATTCCTAGTCACTGACTTATCCTTGTAGCCACAGTGCTTATGACTAGTCCAGTTCAGCTTCTGCTTGCTGGTAACCCCCAGGATGTTTATGTGGGGGATTCAGCAATGGTATTGCCATTGTCAAGAGGCAATGGTTAGATTGTCTCTTACTGGAGATGGTCATTGCCGAACACTTGTGTAGCATGAATGTTACGTGCCACCTGTCAGCCCGAGTCTGGATATTGTCCAGGTCTTGCTACATTTAAAGATGGACTGCTTCAGTATCTGAGGAGTCACGAATGGCGCTGAACAATGTGCAATCATCCCCACGTCTGACCTCATGACATTGTTTTTGAAATCTAGGTGTGCACAAGTTAGCAATTGCATTTTCCCATTATGTACACTTCAAAAGAAAATGTTATTTGGTATTAAAGTGTGTTGGGATGTGACAAGATCACGTCAGGTGGGATAGAATTGCAAGTTTGGTTGTATTAACCTTTGCCCTGGATAACTGAAATCTCAGTCACCTTAAATTAGAGCTTAACAGGATCACGTGTATTTTTACATCCTAGTTTTAATTTTGGGCATTTTGTTTGGCATACAGTTTTCAGCTTGTCAGTGCCATAACTGTTAGATGCTCTTGTAGGGAGTAACTGTGTGACTGTGTCTTTTTGTTCTTTCAGCAGCAGATCTACACACCCAGGTCGACGGACAGATTGACGGTACCGTCTTTCCTACAACGAGATCGGTTTAGTCGTTTTCAGCCCACTTACCCCTACCTGCAGCATGAGATTGACCTGCCCCCCACCATCTCTCTGTCAGACGGCGAGGAGCCCCCTCCCTACCAGGGGCCATGTACCCTCCAGCTCCGTGACCCTGAGCAGCAGATGGAACTGAACCGTGAGTCAGTCCGAGCACCCCCGAACAGGACTATCTTTGACAGCGACCTGATAGACACGTCGATTTACAACAGTGGGCCCTGCCCACCAAGCAGTAACTCTGGAATCAGTGCTACCAGCTACAGCAACAATGGCCGAATGGAAGGACCCCCGCCCACTTACAATGAGGTCATAGGTCACTACCCTGGATCGAGCTTTTTCCAGCACCAGCAGAACCACGGCGTCCTCTCCGTGATGGGCACCAACAGACTGCAGCACCCTCAGAACCATGGCCTTGAGAGTACAGTTGTCCGGAACAGCAAAGACAAAAAGACCGGACATCCCTTCTGAGACCCACTCTGTGCACTTCAACTCAAACCAGGGGGCCCAGGTGAGCGGGGAGTGGGAGAGCATGGTCAGCCGCACTTGCTCCTCCTTCCTCCTCTGCTCCCCCCACCCACCCCTACCCAATTGTATAAAGTTAATACTTAGCTATGTCACATCTGAATCGAACATCAAGCATAAGGCTTCAGGTAGTTCTACTGAGCTACTTTAGATAAGGAAGTTCCAATACTCTGTGTTCCTTTAAAAAGAGACCTTAGTTTAAGCAATGTATGTAAAATGCTGTCTTTAATTATCTCACTTAACTTTAAAGAAACATTTGCACAAAATTTTATGTTTGAAGAACCTGCAATATGTCAAATGAGAAAACTGCATGTGGAGGCAGGAGTATTTTTGTATTAGAAACGACCTATACGAAAATGACTTTTTTTTTTTTTGTTTCGTTCCCAGATGAGAGAATTGGCAATTTTTGGAGTGCCATCTCCGTGTGTCTCTAAACATTTCTGTATATTAAAAAAAAAAGGGGGTTTGGAGTTATTTATGAACACTTTTGAAACATTGCACTATTTTGTAATATGAGTAACAAGCAGACACTTATAATAGTGATGGCCTCCAGTGTCTGCTACAGATGTATGAACAAGCAAAGACATTCTTGGTTATAGAAGTGCTGAGCTACACAGAGAAAGTCCTACAGGCCCTAGATCTGTTGGGAAAAGAGACTGCAATGATATGTAAAAATAGAGCAAAGCTAGAGGGTTATGACATTCGGAAGAAATTGTGCTTTAAGATTAGAAAATGAGAGTTGCAAGGAATCTCATCTGCTCTTCCTTGTGACTCTTTGTGACATGATGGACCCAGTACTGTGAATCCAGCTTGCAGGACATCTTCAGAAAAATCATCAGGATAGAAAATAGTCATGGAAAAGATAACCAAAGACACAGTCCTCTTTATACCCAGTGCGGGGTAATAAAATATGATTTGTGACAATTTTGGTACCTTTTAGCATGTCTGAAAAAAAAAATGTGTAATAACTTTTAAGAGACCGGTCCCTTTTAATGTCAACACTGGCCTCATTTTTTAATTGATTCAAGTAAATGTGATGGTGTTAATTGGATGCAAATCAAGTTTAGAAAATTCTGTATGCTTTGGGAGACAGGATAGGGATCCAGGACAGGAATGATGACTTTGCATATTGTGACTTGACATGGGTTGGATGTGTGAGTGAGTCACTGGTACTGCAAGGTGCACTTTTCCCCTCCTCCCTACAAACCTATTCTTGAGGTTTAGACCAGGCAGTGTGGAGTTGGCTCATGCTTCAGAAAGGTCAAATACTTCCTTGCCTGTTGTTCCCATTCTCTCCCAACTGTAAGTTCAAAATTCCCCAAATGGACGAAGAACAAAGTATGGCTAACTTCTTGGGAAAGGGAGGATGAGATACAGAGGGCAGGATGATCACTTCAAATAGGAAAGATCACTTGGCATTTTGATCACCTCCACTTGAGCTCATAATGGCTGATATACTGACTTTGCTTTATCTGTGTATAAGTTTGACGTTTGGTATGGAGACACCCACGTTTATGTATGACCCATTTGCTCTCGATAGCCCAATGAATTTGAAGACAGACAAGAAGTTGAGGGTTCTATACAGTTAAAAGCCCTGGTTGGATTTCCACTGCTTTTATAATTTATTGACTGGCTGAAGATTGGAGATTTGATTAAAATGTACTTGCCCTCACCTCCTGATCCTGTTCCTTCAGTGGGCAATGATGTACTCAACCAACTGAAGTTCTTAATTGCACCATTACGTCCACATCTTTCCATAGTTCCCTGACCAAGCCATTAACCCACAATCACTGGCAGCTCCAAAGATGTACGTCTCCAGTTTTCCACTTTCAGTAACACATGAACCTCAAGATGGCATCTACTTTCCAATTTGTTATATTATTGGCCAGATAGTATTGAAGCTTTAAAAAGGTGCCTATGAGATAGATCCCTCTTTTTGATTTTTGTGCCAGTATCAGGTTTGGTACTTCACACTCAGGTTTGTGATAGCTAAAGAAATCTCTAGGGAGAGTCCATCAGGCACTGACCCTATAGCTTATCACAGAGATTGGAGAATGGCAGAGATGCTGACTTGTTTAGAGCAAAGCTTGTGTTAATGGAACTCTTCAATCAGCTGGAGATAACGACAGATCCCATACAGATCAGATGTGGTACCTTGCTTACATCACTGTTGGAGAGAGTTACTAAGATGCACCTAACATCTTTCAGACATGTCTTTAACTCTGCCTTTGGTGTATGGGGCAAGATTAAATATTCTCTTGTTGCCCATATTCAGCAGAGTCTAAAGAGTGGTGATGTGGTCCTGTAACCTTTTGCTTGGGCACATCAGTTTCTTGCTGCCTTTGCCAGGTTTTCCAATTTGCCCATATCATGGTCTTGGCTGCCAAGGCTGAATGCAGTCTAAGCTCTAAGAATGAGCTGACATGCAATTTCTAGAAGGGGTGTCAACCAATCTTAGAGCATCAGTCTGGCTGTTCCTGGGATGAAGAAACTTGTAATCTCTCTTCTGCTTAAAGACCTTATTGACTAGTTTCCTTTCACTGGGCAGGTACACTAACTTTGCAGGGTAGCTGCCTACCACTCACCAAGTCAGCCACCTGGGTGACTCGCCTCTTCCACAGCCTACCAAATATTATTCTTGACTTCTGATTTCTAATGGCCAAGTTAGGTTAAAATTGTCTTAGAGTCTGGGTAGATTTTAACTGAGTTGTGAATGGCCTGTCAATCACCTAAGTTAATCAGTCTGCAGAAAGTAACCAAGGTAGAGATGATAGTCAAATCCATATTTGCCATTTATCCTCCAGTTCCTGCTTTATTGCTGCATGACATGGGCACATACACTGTGCAGTTTAGCACTGCAGCTGCCATTGTTTCAGACCGCACTACTTTGTACCTTTTAACCTATGGGCTGCCAGAATTTCCCCCACATTAGTTTTAATAACAAATATTGTCTTGAAGTGTATGACTGTGGAGAGTCTTGCTGCTGTTGGCCGAAGGATGAGAATTTCACTGTTTTCAACTGTTTTGAATTTACTTTCTCTGAAATTGCTTAATCGCCCTGACCACCCTATTGCTAATTGACATCTGCCATTTTGGCACAGTGAGGTGCTGGTTGCTGAAGGTTCTTTTACAAGTTGCTATGTAATTGAGAGTGTTTGTTGCTCTTAACAGACCCACTTTAAGAGTTCTGCAGGCTGGGAGAGGAATCGTCCATGTGCAATTCAGAAGGGGAGAGAGATAATATTTCTTAAGAATTCCACTTTATGTTAACACTCCTGCGTTCCACAAGTTTTGTCTCTTGTTAAAAGTGCTGCTTTGTTCAATTTACCACCCTGCCCTGCACCCCCCCCCCTCCCTATCTTCATTTCCTCTTACACCTTCATTGCCATCCCCTACAACCATTCTCTCTCTCTTTGGTGCTGTGTATAGCTTGAACATATTCGCACATCCTCCCCAGTGGTGAAAGAAGAATTTGTATTATGGATATTGCATGTAGTTTAAAAAATAGTATTAACCAAATGAATGGAATCTTGTGAAACCTAACTTGCACCACCATTGCATGATGTTACAGTCAAGTTCTGTTCAGTCTAAAGTCGAGAATGGATTAAAGAGGACCCATGAAAGGCATTATTACTTTGACAGGTTTATTTCCTGTATTGGTTTTACAATAAACAGCTAAGCACTGTAAAAGACAAGAGTTGCAACTCCTGCACTTTGTAACTGTGATTTTCCAGAGCTTGGAATGATGCTGGTTAAATTACATCAGAAATGTTTCCTTTAATTAAAAGGATTGGTTAGTTCAGTGAGGAGGAATCCAGCTGCTGTCTGCATTATCACGTCTGAGAGTGGCTGATGAACGTAGCCACTGTCCTTATTGAAAAGCCAAATAGTCCATTGGCTTATGGCATATATAGAAAAATGCACTGTAATAACTTTTCTTTCCCCCAAACAGCCGACCCTCTCAATCAATGAATAGCAATAGCTGAAAATGCAGTATTCAAGCCGTCAGTATTGAACCGTGTTGAATGCCCATGGGTATATGATATGCTACTTTCTCCCCACCCCCACCCTCCTCTAGCTTATCTCTCCACCCTTCAGGCTCACTGCCTTTATTCCTGATGAAGGGCTTTTGCCCGAAACGTCGATTTCGCTGCTCGTTGGATGCTGCCTGAACTGCTGTGCTCTTCCAGCACCACTAATCCAGAATCTGGTTTCCAGCATCTGCAGTCATTGTTTTGACCTATATGATAGCAGCCAACTTCCCCCTCCATAAGCTTCGAACGGATGTTTAAAATAAACTGTACCATACAGTGAGAGGGGAGACTAAACCCAACAACACTTACCACCGGACCCAACAGAAGGGATGCTGTTTAAAATGTGACATCTCGTAAACTGAACCAAAAACTTTCGCCCAAAATAGACGTGGGGGGTTTCTTTCGAATAGCACGTTAAATTTTTTAAAATTTCTCTTCCACTCCCCCGCCCAGTATTCGGGTTTCAATAAAACTGAACAAAATCCGCTGCTGGCGTTTGTCAAAAATACCTCTCCTGAGTATTAAAAGCAGCAAGTGTTGGAACATCTCTTAGTTCAATCTGACACAGCAGCTCCTCGTTCAAACAGCTCCGTCAGCCCGAGTTGAAATGAGGGAGGAATGTACATTTTACCCCACCCCTTCACACCACAATCTCCTGCCTTCACCCTGGACAAAGCCCAGAGAGCTGTCCCTGATATTGGTGGAGCCAGTCCCCTGTTTCAGGTGAGTGTGGCCAGTTCACAAAGGGAACTGCAGGCACACTCCAGGCGGAAACAAACTCTTGTGTTCTCCCTGCCGACCCCACTCTCATCACAATGTCTGTCTCCTTTCTGCCCCCCCCCCCCCCCTTGGGTGCCTGACTCGTCTAACGCTCTGATTTCGATCCCAGTTCAAAAAACTTGCTCGCGCGGCTTCTAAATTCTCTTTCTCGCCCTTTGGCTCAATTTACAACTGAGCACTCGGCGCAATATTATGATAATCTCTGTAGTACATTCCCAAATAATTAGCACGGGGGTGAAGTTTCAGATAGAGTTTTTATTTGACCAAGCAGTAAGTCTGGTCTCAAAGATTGCCACCCTTTGGATTTTAACTCCTCGTCAGCTTTTTTTTAAAGTTGAGATTTTTTTTTAAAAAAGGAATACTTAGGGAGAAAAATTCTATTGGGGTTGGAAGGTCTTTCTGACTTATTTTTAAACTAAGCTTTTCTACAAGGACTTTGCTTAGAACCGCTGGGTTTTAAACTGTGTGTGACATTTACAATACTCACAGCAGTGAAAAAAACTTCCTTTTCTGATTGTAGTAACTGGACTCGGCTGATTTACAAAGAGATCCCTTTGTACAAGTTTGTTGTGTATGTCACTTAACGGTGTGTTTTCGTAAAAATCAAACGCAATCTCTGTTGTCACTAGGGTTTGAGTTACCATGAAGGGAAGGATATTTCACGAGTGAAGCCCCTTTTTCCCTCATTAAAATTGGGGGGGGGGGGGGTGGTGGGGGAATGTCTGTACTTCCCCCCCCCCCCCCCCCCATCAAAGTTATAAAATGCCCGGAGCTTATTCATTATGTACCGTTTCTCTTGGGAATCTCGGGTTTTCTCTGGAGCGAGCAGACCAGGCTGGTTACAGGGACTAGCTGTAAAAGTAATTTAAGGGACATCTCAAAAGTGCTTCTTCGTTTAATCCGCCAGTGTGCAAGACTTCCTGGTGGCAACACTGACTTTATATATATATATATATATCTATATATATAAAAATGAGAGCAAAATCATTCCTATCATTGCATTGTTGCATCCGTGTATGTGGTGCCATTTAAGCCTGCGCCTTCCTGTAAACTGTTAGCGGTATTAGAATTGATTTTATATACCCTCTGTTTCCTCCCCATCCTCCCTCCCCTCCCTCATATCAGCAACCCACCACCGCCCGGCTAATTTTATGCATTAACGCATTTGCAGCGTTGTTCGAAGTGATGAGATTAATCACAATTATTTTTATTTTGTTTTGTTTTCAGACGCTTGTGGTCGACTTTGCAGCGATCACATTTGAAACAACAAATTTAAAAAAAATCAAAACAATTTTAAACAAAAAGAAAAATAAATGAGATATTTAAAAAAAGAGAGCAGTGGTGTTGTCATTTCTTGACTCGGGTTTGTAAATAATGGCGCAGAACACAGACGGGAATTGGCCTCCAGTTCCCCCAGTAACTTCGGGCCAATGTCAACTGCCCGTCTCTAGTTGCTCTCGAGCAGGTGGTGGTGAACTGCTGCAATCCATGTAGCCTTGACCCGCAGGGACCAATAGTCACCAAGGGTCACTGCACTCCAAACATTAGCTCCTGTTTCTCCACAGATGCTTCGAGACCTGCTGAGTTTCCCTAACTTGCCACGTTTCCAAGTTAGATTACTTTTGGATTTGGTTTAAATTCGATTTAGGGCGCGTCACGGATTTGGGGCGTAAGTGTGCATCACCATGATCGAGATACGACCTTTTGACCTATTTTACAAACAGGAAGTCCGTACAGTCTCTCACCATTACCCAATTGAACTGCCTTAAAATGTTTGAAGGTAGCACTCTTGTACTGAGTCCTAAAACATCCCATGGGATTTCGAAGAAGAGTTGGGGGTTTCTCCCTGGTACTGCCAACATTTATGTCCTCAACTAAAACGCATCATCTGGCCCCATTGTCCAATTGTTATATGTGGAATTCTGCTATGTGTAAAGTTGCCGCCAACTCTCCATTACAAAAGTGGCTGTATCTCAAAAACACCCAATTTCCTTCAACAGACAGCATAGCAGGAGGGAAATAAAAACACTCACCGACATTAAACAATAATTCTCTCGTTTCCACTCTCGTAACTTTTTTGTACAACAAAAAAACAAAAATTACTCGAAAAGATCAGCAGGTCTGGTAGCATAATTTTAGAGAAATTAGACGGCGAGAAAGTGAGCACTGCAGGTGCTTGAGATCAAAGACCAAAAGTGTGGTGCTGGAAAAGCACGGGCAGTATCCGAGGGGCAGCAGAATCAATGTTCAGTACACAAGCTCTTCATCAGGAATGAGGAGGTGGCCCAAGGGGACTGAGAGATAAATGGGAGGGGTGGAGCTGGGGTAAGATTAGATTCCCTACAGTGTGGAAACAGGCCCTTCAGCCCAACCAGTCCACACCAACCCTCCGAAGAGTAACCCACCCAGACCTGTTTCCCTGTGACTAATGCACCTAACACTATGGATAATTTAGGAAGACTAATTCACCTGACCTGCTCATCCTTGGTCTGTGGGAGGAAACCCACACAGACTTGGGGTGATGTGCAAACTCCACACAGATAGTCACCCGAGACTGGAATCAAACCTGGGACCCTGGTGCTGTGAGGCAGCAGTGCTAACCACTGAGCCACCATGCCAATCCATGGCAGGAAGGCAATAGCTGGATGACGGTGGGGGTGAAGATGATAGGTTAGAGAGGAGGGTGAAGTGGATAGGTGGGAAGGAAGATGGGCAGGTAGGACAGGTCATGAGGATGGTGCTGAGCTGGAAGGTTGGAACTGGGGTAAGGTGGAGGGAAGGGGAATGAGTAAACTGGTGAAATCCATATTGATCCCATATAGTTGGAGGGTCCCAAGGTGGAAGATGAGGTATTCGGCCACGGGGCAGTGGAGTTGTTTCGGGCATCAGAGATTTACCTGCACTTCCACACACGTCATCTACTGTATCTATTGCTCCCGATGTGGGGAGACAGGACACCATCTTGCAGAGCACTTCAAAGAACATCTATGTGAAACACACATGAAACAATCCTACCACCCTGTAGCTGAACACTTTAACTCCCCCCACTCCGCCAAGGACATGCAGGTCCTGGGCCTTCTCCATTGCTGAACCCTTACCACTTGACGTCTCAAAGAAGAACATCTTCTGTTTTAGGACCCTGCAACCACACAGGATCAATGTGGATTTCACCAGTTTCCTCATTTCCCCTCCCGCCCTCTTGCCCTGTCCATTTTCCTTCCCACTTATCCACTCCACCCTCCTCTCTAACCTATCACCTTCAGTCCCACCTTCATCTACCTATGGCCACTCCCTCATTCCTGATGAAAAGCTTATGCTCAAAACATCAATTCTCCTGCTTTTTGGATGCTGCCTGACCAGCTGTGCTTTTCTAGCAGCACATTCTTCGACTCGAGAGAGAAATCAGAGTTAACGTTTCGGATCAAGTGACCTTTTCTCAGAGCTTTTCCCTGTATAACATTTTGGGTTGATAGATTCCAGATTAAGATAATCTTCAATGGGAAGTTTATTCTGATTTATACAGTACTGTTGAAAGGGGTTGGCAGCAATTAATTGAATACCATAAGACAAATCTGTAACAGCACAGATTATAAAGTAAAATGGTTTGAGGGGGTGGAGAGGTTATTCTTTGGGAGATGTGATTTTCAAACTATTTTGAATTTCAGGAGTGAAATCAGGAAGCTTTTCAAAAGTAAAGGGAATGGAACTGTATAACTCACCCCTTCATAGGGTATTTGGACATTGGGAGACAATTGGAATTTTCAAGGTGGAAATTGTCAACTTTCTTACTAGGGGGAGGGTATCATGGGATTTGAACTGAAGCCAGGTACAGGAGGTTTTAAGTAATTTAAGATCTAACGGCATGATAGAAGATACTCGAGGGACTGAATGGCCAGTGGCACTTTGTTTCCTAAATTTCCTTATCATTTCAAAACTGACCCAGTGAGTGAGACAAAAAAAAAGTTGGATGCCCAGGGTTACACGTTTTGCTAAATACCATTGAAATGACACATGTCACTCTACAAGTGACCCCACTGCAATAGACACTCTCTCACACACATGCACACAAGCGCACACACATACTCCTACAGACCCACACACACAGACCCTCACTCATACATAAGCTCATTCTCATACACTCACACATACGCCCCACACACTCACACCCAGACCCACACCCTCTCACAGATGTATACCCCATTACACTCACACACATACTTTCTCACAGACTCTCACACTTCCCATCCCCCCACCCGCCACACACACACCCACATGCTCACACTCTGTCTCCCCTGGATGCACACATATATAGTTTGTGGGGTGAATTTGTACTTGCAGAATTACATTTTATTTTGCTTAAAAACTGCATAAGTCCATATAAGATTCTGTAAATCCCACTTTAGAAATAGAATCAGTCTGAACATTGGGACACTGACGACTTTAACTTCACACCTTCAATGCAGTGTCTGAGCCGAGATGACACCTATTGCTAAAGCTAACTTGAGAATCTAACTTTCAAGAAGTTCTGGGATTTCTGGGAGGGGAGAACCAAAACTAACATGGTCATTCTAAAAGATGAAAGACTTAACAAACAATCCAGGATTTTTCAATGTTTCATTTAGTGGCATCACACTGCAATCTTTTGCTATAGATTCTGTGTTGTATGATCTTATAATCCACAAGCACCTAATAAAGGAGCAGTGCTCCAAAAGCTAGTGCTTCCAAATACAACTGTTGGACTGTAACCTGGTGTTGTGTCATTTTTAATATTGAAATGAAAGATGTGTTTTTTGCAAATGTCTGGGAGTGGGCACGCAGCGAGAATGTGAAAATCCTTTCAGTTTCACTGTGCCGGAAACTAGTCGGAATTTTGCACTTTGATTGAAAAAAGATCAAAATTATTAAAAATTAAAACAAGGGTGCAAGATTGATTTAGCAATTCCTGGAAGGAACAAGCTCCAGGAAAACTTGCACTGCGGAAGCTACTTCTGGAGTTAAAAAGTTCTCAGATTGGAATAGGAAGAAAATAAGAAGAGGTCTGTATGGACATCAGTAAGACATTTGACAAGGTTCCTTGAAAGTAGAGTCACAGGTAGATCGGATAGTGAAGAAGGCATTTGGTATGCTTTCCTTTATTGCTCAGAGCAATGAGTATAGGAGTTGGGCTGTATAAGACATTGGTTAGGCCACTTTTGGAATATTGCGTGCAATTTTGGTCTCCTTCCTATCAGCAGGATGTCGTGAAACTTGAAAGGGTTCAGAAAAGATTTACAAGGATGTTGCCAGAGTTAGAGGATTTGAGCTATAGGGAGAGGCTGAACAGGCTGGGGCTGTTTTCCCTGGAGCATCGGAGGCTGAGGGGTGATGTTATAGAGGTTTATGAAATCATGAAGGGCGTGGATAGGATAAATAGACAGTCTGTTGCCTGGGATGGGGGAATTCAGAACAAGAGGCCATAGGTTTAGGGTGAGAGGGAAATGATATAAAAGAGACCTAATGGGCAACTTTTTCACACAAAGGTGGTGCGTGTATGGAATGAGCTGTCAGTGGAAGTGGAGGCTGGTACAATTGCAACATTTAACAGGTATCTGGATGGTTATACGAATAGGAAGAATTTAGAGGGATATGGGCCAAGTGCTGGCAAATGTGAATAGATTAGGTTAGGATATCTGGTCAGCATGGACGAGTTGACCAAAGGGTCTGTTTCTGTGTTGCACATCTCTATGTTTCAATTACTCTAAGTCAATCCTTAGCATGTTGGACTGATCCAAGGAGAATTTCATTTCTGCTGGAACAGCAGCATGGCATACCATCTGTAGAATGTGTGTTTTTCATCTGTGCTAAAATTCAAAAGGGTGGAGTATTCTGTTCCGTGAGTTAAACTATGATAGCTTTTTAGTCAATAATTATTTTAGTGTTTCATTACACTAAACATCTTTTTTAAAATGTGAAACCTTGCTATTTCACTTTTTCAATCATTAACTAAAAGTCTTAATTTCTATTTACTAGTTATTGGTCTTTATGGGTCTGAAGCAATGTGTAGTGGCACATTGACAATCCTATCATTTCTAGCCTTAAAGTGGAAAAAGGGGAGAATGTTAGCTCAGTTGGCTGGACAGCTGGTTTGTATTACAGAGTGATAGTGTTGGGTTTGGTACAGTGACTAGCACTGCTACCTCCCAGTGCCAGGGACCTGATTTCAAATCCAGCCTTGAGCGACAGTCTGTACGGACTTTGCGTATTCTCCCTTTGTCTGTATGAGTGTTCTCCTGGTGCACCGGTTTCCAGACATGGGCAAAATTACAGTGTTTCGAAGTCATTTGGATAATATATGAAGAAGAAATGTTTGGAGGGGTATGGGCCAGGAGCAGGCAGTTGGGACTAGTTTAGTTTGGGATTATGGTCGGCATGGACTCGTTGCACCAAAGACTCTGTTTCAATGCTGTATGTCTGTGCAGCTTAGGTGGATTGGCCATGGCAAACGAAGGGTGACAGGGGTGGGGTGGGGTGGGGGAGTGGGGGTTGGGGGGGTGGATGCTCTTCAGATGGTTGGTGTGGACATAATGGGCTGAATGGCCTCCTTCCACACTGTAGGGATTCTATACCAATAGTGTGAATTCAATTCCTGCCCTGGCTGAGGTTACCATGAAGGACTCTCCTTTCTCAACCTTTCCCATGGTGACTTTCATGTCAAACCATCATCAGCTCTCTATAATAATCCTCTGGGATCATAGCGACCTGATGTTTGCTTTACCCTTGAAGTACGGTGGCTCAGTGGTTAGCACTGCTGCCTCACAGCACGAGGGATCTGGGTTCCATCCCAGCCTCGGGCGACTGCCTGTGTGGAGTTTGCACATTCTCCCCGTGTCTGTGTGGGTTTCCTCTGGATGCTCCGGTTTCCTCCCACAGTCCAAAGATGTGCAGGTTAGGTGAATTGGCCATGCTAAAGATTGCCCATAGTGGTAGGTGCATTAGTCAGAAGGAAATCGGCCTGGGTGGGTTACTCTTCGGAGGGTCAGTGTGGACTGGTTGGGCCAAAGGGCCTTTTTCCGCACTGTACGGAATCTAATCTAAATTGCCCATAGTGTTCAGGGATGTGGATGTTAGTTGCAATAGTCAGGGGTAAATGTAGAGTAATAGGGTAGGGGATTGAGTCTGGGTGGGTTACACTTCAGAGGGTCAGTGTGGAACTGTTGGGCCAAAGGGCCTGTTTCCACACTGTAGGGATTCTATTAGTTTGAAAACTTTACCTGTTTTCCCTCAATGTACATGGGCTTGACCATACAATCTGTTAAGGCTGACAGTTTCAGGCATAAATCAAGGGGTCAAAACTTGAAATGTTTGATGAACCCATTCACAGAATAAGTTCTTGTAAATTTTGAAATAAAAAGATTTCTGGTTACCCAGCACATCTTGTTCCTCTAATAAACCTTCCCTGCCTAACCTACCCAATGCTCTGCCACCCGTCCTGCCTCTCTGGCACGTCTTCCCCCTTAAGCAAGTGCTGGTTTCGACATGAGTGAGCTTGAAAAGTGAAGGGCTGTATAGAGGAGCAGCTGGAGGAATTGGAGAGGGATCAGGTTTAGGAATGAACAGGCACCTGGTGGGCAGGAAAGAGAGGAGCCAGGGATGGAGGACAGTCAAAGTGGTGTGATACACTATGGCAAACTTAAGTAAGTGTTACAATTATTTAAAATTTACAATTTTGTAAAAAATTGCTCTTTGAAATATTTAAATTTGTTTTCTCTGCAACCTACAGCTGAAGCAAATATGGCTTTTTGGGAAGATAGCTGATATTTTGCCATTGAGAGTAAAACCAGGCCAATACACACCAGAAATAAAAAATAAACCAGGGAGCAAGGACCATAAGGGATGTAATTTCTGCACAGAAAAAGTGTTGGAGAAACTTTAGATCTGACAAATCCCCAAAACTTGATATCCTACATTGTAGAAGTTTAAAAAGGGTAGCTGCCACTATTGTGGATGAGCTGGTTATGAATTTTCTAAAGCTCCCTGAATTCTAGAAGTGTTGTTGAATGTATCAGGACGATTCAAGAAAGGAGGGAAAGAGAAAGCATGGAACGACAATGAGCCATATATTAGTCTTGAGAAAATGCTGGAACCTATTATTAAGGGAGTCTTAACAACACGTGAAAATCTTAGTACTATAAGACAAAGACAACACGGTTTTCTGAATTCATAGAAAATTGAAAGATAATTGCCAGTTCCTCTGTAATTTCCACTCACACTTCCTTCAGTATCATTGGGTACATCGTATCCATGGTGCATTGTATCCATGGTGCATTGTATCCATGGTGCATTGTGAACTTTAAGAACCACAAGCTTGTGCAGTCCTTGCTCTTTATCATTTTTAAACCCTTCTAATCGCTTAATTTCCTCCTTTGCCTTCAGGTAAAGACGAATAGTTAGCATTAACACTTCTAAGCCATATCTGTTGCCTTCATGCGTAAATCCCATTTTTGGTCCCCAATCAGCCCTATTCCTTTACTATTTTTTGACCACTGATGTCCTGATAAAGTCTTTGGGATTTTATTTTGTTAGCTGCTGTCTCTTTTGCTGCTTGAATTTGCTTTTTCACTTTCCTTTGAATCTTCTGTATTCAGCTGTTTCTCAATTGTATTTTAATTCTTGACATATGTTGTAAGTACACTCTTTCGTTCATTCTTTCGTCATTCAGGGAGTTTTGGATTTGTTTGTCTGTCTTTTCACTTTTCTTGACCATGCCTAAACCATATCGTCTTTGAAGACAGTCTGTTCAGTTACTATTCCTTACACTAACCTTTGATTCCAGTAACAGTTATTGAATAAACTCTGCAGCCGTTTTCTGTATGGCAGTTATATATAAGTTTTTAAATTATTGGTAGCAGTGGAGGTATTGGGAAATGTGGTTATTTCACTTGAATCTTTGTTCAATCTTCTGTACCTCACAAACATCCACCACAATGCATTGTTTTAAATAATGTACTTGGACTGTGGTCAATCCTCAATTAGCACTTGATCAAATATTAATAGCTTATTTGTTGCTGTCACAAACCAAAATCCTCACTCAGTGTTAAGAAATGTTGTTGGATGTCAGATCTCAAGACCAATTTTTTAAAAGTAATTTTGTAATATGATTCTAGTTCAACATTACATTCAGTGAATTCTTGCTGCTTAATCAGTTGTCGCTATCTACCCTATCTTCTGCATAAAAACTGTTTTCCTAGCTACCATCAGCTCTGAGGACGGGTCATTGGACATGAAAGTTAACTCTGATTTCTCTTCACTGATGCTGCCAGACCTGCTGAGCTTTTCCAGCAAATAACATTTTTGTTTCTGATTTACAGCATCCGAAGTTCTTTCAGTTTTTAAACTGCGAGGATATCATTTGAGAGATAAATGTTAGCCAGAACGTCGTGATCACACCCTGCTCCCCTTGGGAATAATACCCTCTCTTTCCATATTACATTGACTAAAGATATCAACTAGTCCTCAATTCAATACCTAATATAAAAGACAGCTTGTACTGCATGGCAGTTCCAGCATCTCCTACCTAGTGTGTGTATAAATCTATAAAAAACAAAATGTAAAGATCATTCAAAGAAAACCCAGATGGCTAGTTCTCCCTGTATTCCATGAAATCTAACCTCGCTAGCCAGTATCCCATGAGGAGCACATTTTAGTCTGCAGTCTGCATATCTGGCACATTCCAGTCTATGTTCATGGTCCACTAAAGACCATTCTGCCAATTGACTGGTCAATCCAAAGTAAGAATAACATCATTTTCTGCTGACATCCTAAGCCCGTGATACAATGTTCACTGCCCTTAAATGGCCCTCCATTTCACTTGATGTACTTGGCCCAACTCAGTCTCAAGAACCAGGCCTCGCCTTGCCTCCTTTTTTGTTTGACTAGACACCACAGTAGGAAATTCTGAGAACAATCTAGGAACATTTGACACTTCATCTTACACTACTATTATCTTATTTATATAGAGTTAATTAACATGTCCTGTTGTAACTACTCGACACTTAAATAACTTCCTTACCAATTTATTCCTCTGCATCCTTCCACTAGTTGCTGGTCTATAGATTCCACCGAGCAATGTAATTGCATCCTCCTTGTTCCTCAGCTGTAACCAAATAATTTCTGACCTTGAGTCCTCTGAAACTCTGCTCTTATGCTCCCCTTAACCAAAAACACCACTTTTTTTCTCCTTTATTATCTTCTATGAACACCCACCAATCAGGAATATTTAACACCTAAACTTGTTTCCTTGAGCCAGGTCTCTCTGTGCTTCCAGATAATAAAATTGCCTTGTAAAAATTATAAACTACTGTTTCTCCGACTTCACCTATTAGTATTCATTTCCAAGGTCATTTCCTGGTTCCCCTAGTTTTGACCCTCCCCATGAACTAGCACAAACTTGTATGATATTAGGTGAAAATTCCACCTTGATGATGATGTGTATGGTGTGTAATTGCAAATGATAGGATGTTTTGGTGTTATATTTTATAATCCAGCAGATGGAGCTGGGTTGGGGCATCTGTTGGAATATTATGTGCAATTCTGGTCTCCTTCCTATCAGAAAGATGTTGTGAAACTTAAAAGGGTTCAGAAAAGATTTACAAGCATGTTGCCAGGCTTGGAGGATTTGAGCTATAGGGAGAGGTTGAATAGGCTGGGGCTATTTTCCCTGGAGCATCAGAGGCTGAGGGGTGACCTTATAGAGGTTTACAAAATTATGAGGGACACGGATTGTATAAATAGACAAAGTCTTTTTCCTGGGATGGGGGAGTCAGAACTAGAGGGCATAGGTTTAAGGTGAGAGTGGAAAGATATAAAAGAGATCTAAGGGGCAACTTTTTCACACAGAGGGTGGTATGTGTATGGAAAGAGCTGCCAGAGGAAGGGATGGAGGCTGGTACAATTGCAACATTTAAGAGGCATCTGGATGGGTATATGAATAGGAAGGGTTTGGAGGGATATGGGCTGGATGCTGGCAGGTGGGACGAGATTGGGTTGGGATATCTGGTCAGCATGGACAAGTTCGATCGAAGGGTCTGTTTCCGTGCTGTACATCTCTATGATTCTAGATAAATTAATTAGTTTTTTTGAAGTTTTAATTAGTAGGTTAGAGTTAGTGTATGTGGATTTCCAAAGGGAATTTAGTAAGGTGCCAGACAAATATATGAGATGATGATTGTAGAGGTGAGTATAGAGTCGTACAGCTTGGAAACAGACGCTTTGATCCAATTTGTCTGCGCTGCCCAGGTTTCCCAAAGTAAACTAGTCCCAATTGCTTACATTTGTCCCAAATCCCTCCAAGCCCTTCCTAACCATGTACCTGTCTAAATGTCTTTTAAATGTTGTAACTCTACCTGCATCTACCACTTCCATTGGCAGTTCATTCCATACATGTACCATCCTCTATGTAAAAAAATTGCACCTCAGCTCCCTTTTAAATCTTTCCTCTTTCACCCTAAAACTATGCCCTCTAGTTTTGGACTCCCCTACTCTAAACATCAAACCTTTGCCATTCACCTTATCTATGCCCATGATGATTTCATAAACCTCTATAAGGTCACCCCTCAGCCTCCTGTGCTCCAGTGAAAAATGTCCCAGCATATCTAGCCTCTCCTAATAACTCAAACACTCTAATTCAGGTAACATCCTTGCAAATCTTTTCTACACTCTTTCCAATTTAATAATATCCTTCTTATAACAGGGCAGCCAGAACTGTACATAGTACTCCAAAAGTGGCCTTACCAATGTACTGTACAACTACAACATGACCTCCATACTCCTATACTCAATGCTCTGAGCAATGAAGGCAAGCATGTCAAGTGCCTTCTTCACTACCCTGTCTACCTATGTTGCCAATTTCAAGGAACTATGTACCTGAACCCCTAAGTCTCTATTTGACAACACTCTCTATAGCCCTACCATTAACTGTATAAGTCCTGCCCTAGCTTTGTCTTACCAAAATGCAACACTTCACACTTATCTAAATTAAATTCTATTGCCCACTACTTGGCCTGTTGGCCAAATTGATCAAGATCCTGTTGTATTCTGAGATAACCTTGTTCACTGTCCACTACATCACCAATTTTGGTGTCATCTGCAAACTTACTAACCATGTTAGTAACTAAGTTCTCATCCAAATCGTTTATATAAATGAAACCAACAGTGGACCCAGCACACAGGCCTCCAGACTGGAAAGGAAAGGTTGGCGTAATGAATTGATTCACGACTCACATGCATGCTGGAAATCAAGCCCCATTGTTCCTGCAATCATCAAAAAGCTAAAGCTTTTAAAAGAAATTCACAAAATCTCAACCATCTGGTTTTCAGACCAAGGTTGATGAAAAGCATGGGCTAGGCTTCTCTACTTAACCGCAAAAAATGCAAAACTGCGCCCACACCTCCCCCCTCACTTCCCTCCAAGGCCCCAAGGGATCCTTCCATATCCGCCACAAATTCACCTGCACCTCCACACACATCATTTACTGCATCCACTGCACCCGATGTGGCCTCCTCTATATTGGGGAGACAGGCCGCCTCCTTGCAGAACGTTTCAGAGAACACCTCTGGGACACCCGGACCAACCAACCCGACCACCCTGTAGCTCAACACTTCAACTCCCCCTCCCACTCTGCCAAGGACATGCAGGTCCTTGGCCTCCTCCATCGCCAGACCGTGGCAACACGACGCCTGGAGGAAGAGCGCCTCATCGTCCTCCTAGGAACCTTCCAGCCACAGAGGATGAATGTGGATTTCTCCAGCTTCCTCATTTTCCCTCCCCCCACCTTTTCTCAATCCCAGCCCGCAGACTCAGCACCGGCTTCTTGACCTGCAATCTTCTTCCCAACCTCTCTGCCCCCACCCCCTCTCCGGCCTATCACCCTCACCTTAACCTCCTTCCACCTATCGCATTCCCAACGCCCCTCCCCCAAGTCCCTCCTCCCTACCTTTTATCTTAGCCTGCTTGGCACACCCTCCTCATTCCTGAAGAAGGGCTTATGTCCGAAACGTCGATTCTCCTTCTCCTTGGATGCTGCCTGACCTGCTGCGCTTTTCCAGCAACACATTTTTAAGCTTTTCTCTACTTAAAACAAATCACAATTTATTACGCGTTCTAGCTGTAGGTAAATAATTAAAAGGAAATTAAGTTAACTCTACAAGTTAAAACTGATAAAATATCCCTTATACACACACACACACACACACACACACACACAAATATAATCAGGAAAGAAAACACAGGGGAGTTCCATCGTCTTTGTTCACAAGATCTGTTGGATTAGGTTTTGCTGATCCAAAGGTTTCTCCTCAACCTTTTTTTCCCAAATGCTTCCACTGGTTTATAAGAAGTGCAGGGTGGATAATTGCTTTATGAAGGTCTCTGACTTATCCAATTCAAAATCACAAACTGCAGCATTTGCTGAAGGAAATCAAACTGGTTTTCTTCAGGTGCAAAGTGACTTACTGCAGAGAATAGAGAGAATTTTTGCACTGCTGCAAACTTGTTTGTTTCCCTTCTGGTCTGTTTGGCTTCCCTGTCCTGCTCACAGCCCGAGCTGTTCAGCTACCTGGCCACCAATCAAATAGTCTTTGATGGTAGAGGACATTTGTCATTGATCACTGGTTCTTTGACTACTAACCAATCAGCTTCACTCGTAAGCAACCCCTTCAATCCAGTTCATCTACACCTTGCTGAAACCCACAGGGTTCACAATAGGAATCAAACTCCTTGCTTTCAAAACATTATATCTTTGTAAATCTCTGGATTTAAAACAGTTCTCTCTCATTTCAGTCCACAATTTTGTTAAAATGCACAAAATAAAAAGTCACTGACCTTAGAACAGTTTGACAGACTAGAAGCAAAGTGTAGAGTTAAACAGGACATTTTCAAGTTGGTAGGTTGTGATGAGTAGAGTCCCACAAGAGATCAGTTTTGGGCCTCAAGTTAGTTATAGTGAACATAAATGGAATGTGGGAAGAAACGAGAAAGTAATGTATCGACGTTTGCTCACAACACAAAGTGAAATGGGAATGCAAGTGTGAGGTGAACGCAAAGAGGTTGCAAGAGATACAATTTAAAATGAGTTGGAATTTAGATTTACTAAGTGTTGTTATTTCACAAATATATTTTATTCATTTATTATCTGAAAGCAAATACAACAAATACAAAACAGGATTATACAAATTTTGCAGATAATACAGTGGAATTTTGATATTCTTCATTACAGCTTCAGTCCATTTGCTACAAAAAGGCATTTTCTAAACATGAAAGGAAAGTATTTACATTCCCATCAAGGCTACACTGGGATCTTGAAATGGAAGACCTTCAATATATTTTGGCAGACCAAAAACAGTGGCCTTTCCCCACTGCATCTTGGCAGCAACTGCCCCAAGCTTTACTGCATCCCTCAACACCTTGGAATGTACCAATCTGAAATACTTGGTTGAGGTCAACTCTTCACACTGGAAGACCAACAAGTCTCAGACCAAAGATTGTCTTTCACCAAGTTGATGGTACTCCAGGCTCAGTTGATGCTTGTCTTGGTTTGTGTCCTGGGGAACAGACCGTAGAGCAGAGTCCAGCATCATGGAACCACTCGGGATAGACTTCAACAAAAACCACTGTATCTTCCTCCAGACTTCCTATGCAAAGGCATATTCCAGAAGAAGATGGGTGACAGTCTCTTCCTCCGTTTCACCACCACTGCAGGTCCCCACTGCCTGGAATAGTCAACCCTCTCATGCTCACATCCTTTCTGATGGACTCAGCAAAGGGCTCTATACAAGGCAGGAGAGAGTGGGCAACCCTGCCTGACTCCGGATCTGATCGGGAAGCTCTCTGATTCCCACCCATTGATAGAGACTGCATGAACAATGTTGGTGTAGAGCAGTCATATACAGTTGTGAATTCTCTTCCCAGAGCCCATTTTTGACAGCATATCCCACATGTAGTTGTGTGATATCCTGTCAAAGTCTTCTCCTGGTCCAGGCTGATGAGGCAGGCATTCACACCCCCTTTCCCGCAGAGATACGAGCGTTACCCTGAGGAGCACAAGGCTCTCAGAGATTGTCCTGCTCAGTAGAACACAAGTTTGGTCGGGATGAATCACCGATCCCAGAGGAGACTTGAACTGGTTGGCGATGACTTTGGACAGGAGTTTGGAAATGGAGTGAGATTGGTCACCAATTTCTAATTTCCTCCTTCTCTCCTTTCCACTTGCAAATAAGGGTGATGACACCTTCCCTAATGGAATCGCACACACTACCTGGCAGAAGCAAACTGAAGTAGACCTAACTGTCACCAGCAATGAGAGAAAAACCAATACCACTGAGGAAATCAAACAAAGACTACTCAGCAGTCTGGGACATGTATGTTTTAGTTATGAAGACTAGACCTTGAATTGAGATAAAACGTTCCAGCTAAATAAAAACAGTGTTCCCTGGAAAACTGATTATAAGGGGCTTCACAAAAAAGGAAGTTACAGGAGAAACTAAAAGGAAGATAGACAAATCTCTGGGCAGATTTGAAACACTTTCAAACAGAGGCCATGATTGGATCAAATGCTTTAAAAGAAGCTTCACAGGATAGTATGGCTTGTCAACATAACCAACTAACTCCGATCTGTCAGAAAAAGTGCAACATGTCAGGACAATTGTACTGCAATTGAAGGCAAAAGATCTGCGAAGTGTCCTAAGAAGATCTCAGAGAGAGTCTAAGTGATCATTGGAGGAATCTACAATGACAGGAGCTGGACACTTCTGCTGGTTGTAGATGTTTTGAATCAACCTTTTCAGGGATGCTATGCCATACTCGCGAGCAGGTGGGATGTGAACCTGTGTCTCATAGCTCAGGGACTGCCACTGCACACAAAGCAGCACCGCTTCTGCTGCTTTTATGACCACACATTTGAGGCAGATATTAGCAGTGTGTTGACTTTCTGGAAGCAAAGTAATATACATGAACATTCCGATGCTCTGTGAGAATGAAGAATTGATTTGCCAAGGGGAATCTAATATAGTGGCTGCTATTTGCTTTTAAAATTCTTTTCTTTTCTGAACCTGTTAAATCTGCCAACATTCCCTGTAACATATTAATTTTCCAGTAACTATTTCAGAACTGTCCCCATCTTGAATCGGTTATCATGGGGACAAATAAACAATCCCCATTTTGACTCGGTCAATTTATTCTCATGTAATAGCAAGCAGACACCACAAGGCACGACTACAGTAAAGGAAATCAAGGACCATTGAAGGAGCTAGGGAGACAGGAGAGAGAACTAAACCAAAATGGAGTTGGAGGGAGACACAACTGTCTTCCTATGTGGCAAATATAACTCTAACCAACAGAGAGTTTTCCCCTGATTCCCATTTGAATGTAGCCTTGATGTCAAGGGCTATCACTCTCACCTCACCTCTGGAAGTCAACTCTTTTGTCCATGTTTAAACCAAGATTATACTGAGGTCAGGAGCTACGTGGCCCTGGCCAGCCCCAAACTGAACATCCATGAGCAGGCTTTTATGAGTAAATGCTGCCTAATGGCACTTTCCAAAATTTCACTGATATTAGACAGTAGACATCTTTAATCCATTAATGGGATGTGGATGCCATTGGCTGGGTCAACATTTCTAGTTGCCCCTGAACAGTTGCAATCCATGTGCTGTCGGTAGACCCACAATATCATTTGGGACAGAATTCCAGGATTTTGACGGAGTGACATTGAAAGAACAGTGATGTATTTCCAAGTAAGGATGGTGAATGGCCTGGAGTGGAACTTGCAGGTGGTGGTGCTCCCATATAATTGTTGCCCTTGTCCTTGGTTATGAGTTGGGGGGTGCTGTCTTTATTCCCAGCTTAAATATAAAGCAAGATCAACTTAAAAAATAAACAATATAAACTGAGACTGCCCTAAAATTATTGAGCCATTATGTCATATAGGGAGAACATTTAGTCCATCAAGTCCATGCCAATTCTTGGTAGAGCAATGTAATGAATCCCATTCCAAAGTATTACATATCGATAAGGAAGTTGTGAATTAATTAATAGGTTAGAGATTAACATGTACAAGTGTATGAGTCAATAAACATTTCAATGTGGATGAATAAGGTCATTTGAAAGCAAACAAATTCGAGTGTTAGCAACATCTGGAGCACTGAGCACATGGATATCAACAACTAAGAAGGAAGATGACAAAGATATGTATCCATGGTTTCAGATGACACTACTTTAGGAGGTACTGCAAGTTAAGGGACATAGATTGGTCAGGCTTGAGACTTGACTGAGACACATGGCCCTCCTCTTTTTGAAACTCATTACCATCTTTCCTTGCCTCATCACTTATATGCCACGTAGTAACTAAGGCAATTCATATCAATAACTATCTTTGTATTATGACTATTCTTCCATTTTTAAAGAATTTATTTGTGCTGTACAAGCTGCAATTCTACGAGAGTACAACATTCTAGATGTACTGATTTCCAATAGTCATGAACTATAGTTTGACTGTTTGACTTTCAAAATATGTTGGTTTCATACAATTCTGTCTTGAAATAGATAGTTACACAATTTGCAATACGTCAGTCAGAAAGGTTGGATGATCATTAAGCAAGAGTTGAAAGTTTACAGGCATTAGGGGAAGTCAGTATGCCTCACTCAGAGTGAGAGGTAGACCATGTTAGGCAGTGCTGCTTTAAGCTGTACTGCTGAGAAGGTAACTGAACTGTGTGTGTTCTGTGTAAGACTCAGTGAAAAGTCAAAATTTTGGGTATTTCTGCACTATTAGAGTTCAGGTAGAAGATATTAGAAACTAAGTGTTGGAGTCAGGGCTTAGAAAATGTCCTGGGGTGCTATCAAAGCTCAGAAAAACTTTGTGTTACAAAAGTTCAGTATCACTGAGAAACGAGATTGAAAATCTTTCAGACAATATTTTTCATGACACAACTGAGCAAGATTCGATCTCAGGGCAAACTCCAGGAGCAATTCTAGCTTGGTGAAGCCAGTTGTTGGCGAAATGCTGCAGTGAGTGAGTACAGTTTCATAAACCAGGAGAGTAAGACCCAGTAAATTAGGGTGTTCAGCCAAAAAGGGAGCAGGTGCTGAGGCAGTTCATGACAGAATGGCTTTCGAGAGGAAATTTTGAGACCAGATTGACAAAAGGGAAGGATTGCTATCCCTTTGTGCGCTTTAATGGGATTTGATGACCAGCCCTATATCATTAACATCTAGAGCAAATTATTAAGAAAGCTATAGGATCAGTTTTGATTTCATTTGCTATTTGATTATGTTAAATATTTTTCAAAAATGGCAAAACAGCTCATTTCAGATAATATAGATCATTGGGATGTCTTCTGGGGCAGTTGGGACCTTTACAAGAAGGCCGGGTTGCAGCTAGACTGCAGGCAGCATCAATCTCCTGGCAGGGAGGTTTACCAGTGTCTCTCAGGAGGGTTTAAACTAGTGTGGCAGGCTGCTGGAAACTAGAGCAGTAGGTCAGCAAGTAAAATAACAGAGGAGGATTCAGAGACTAAGGCCAGTAAGACGAAGAAGAAGAGGTTACTGAACACAGTGGAACTGGTGGTCTGAGGTGTATTTGTTTTAATGCAAGCAGTAAGGTAGGTATGCCAGATGAACTCAGAGCTCGGATTAATACAAATAACTATGATGTTGTAACTATTTTAGAGACTTGGTTCAGAGAGGGACAAGACTCACAGCTTAACATTCCAGGCGACATAGGAAGGGTTGTAAAAGAGGTGAGGATTTTGAATTACTGATAGGGGAGAATATCACAACAGTACTGAGGGAGGACACTGTGGAGGGCCCATTCAGCGAGGCCTTATGGGTAGAGCTCAGGAGTAGGAAGGATGCAATTACCTAATGGGATTGTACTACAGGCCTCCCAGTGGTGAGCAAGTGATAAAGGAGCAGACATGTGGAAAGATTATGGAACAGGGTTGTTGTGGTGGGTGATTTTAACTTCCTCTGTATTAACTGGTTAAAAATCACACAACACCAGGTTATAGTCCAACAGGTTTATTTGGAAGCAATAGCTTTCGGAGCATCGCTACTTCATATTAACTGGGACTCAGGGGCTTGGTGTCAGGGGCTTAGATAGGGAGAATTTGTTAGGTGTATTCAGAACAGTTTTCACAACTTTACATAGTCCAACTAGGGAAAGGGCCATACTAGGCCTGGTATTGGGGAATGAGCTGTCCAGCTGATCTAAAGTTAAGTGAGGAATATTTTGGTGACCCATAATTGTGTACATCTTAAGTTACTTATTGATAAGGACAAGAGTTAGGCCACTGTTGGAATACTGTGTGCAATTCTAGACTCCATGTCGTGAAACGTGCAGGGATTCAAAAATGATTTACAAGGACATTGTTAGGGTTGGAGGGTTTGAGCTGTAGGGAGAGGCTGAATAGGCTGGGGCTATTTTCCTTGAAGTGTCAGAGGCTGAGGGGGTGACCCTATCGAGCTTTATAAAATCATGAGGGGTATGGATAGGGTGAATAGCCAAAGTATTTTCCCTGGTGTGGGGGAGTCAAGGTGAGAGGGGAAGGATTTAAATGGGACCTAAAGAGCAACATTTTCACGCACAGGATGTTGCATGTATGGAATGAGTTGCCAGATGAAGTGGTGGAGGCTGGTACAATTACAACATTTAAAAGGCATCTGGATGGGTAAATGAACAGGAAGGGTTTAGAGGGCTAGATTAATTTAGGATATCTGCTTGGCATGGACAAGTTGGACCGAAAGGTCTGTTTCTGTGCTTTATGACTCTATGACTATTGTCCTCAGGTGAAAGTACTCAACTGGGAAAGGCTAACTACCACAATATTAAGCGAAAACTGGGGATTATAGATTGGGGTGGCTATTTGAGTGTAAATCCACATCTGGAGTGTGGGAATCTTTTAAAGGCCAGTTGATTAGAATTCAGTACCAGCATGTACCAGTGAAAATGAAGGACAAGGATGGCAAGATTCGTGAACCTTGGATGACAAGAGAAATTGAGAACTTTGTCAAAAAAGGAGGCATATGTAAGGTTTAATAAACTATAAGAAAAACAGAGCCCTTTAAAAAGACACATGTAGCAAGAAAAAACTCAAAACACGGTATTAGATGGGCTAAAAGGAGCTAAGAAATGTCTTTGGCAAGGGTTAAGAAAACCCAAGGCGTGTCATCCATATTTAAGGAACAAGAGGTTAGCTAGGTTTGAAAGGATAGGTTCCACCTACTGACAAAGGACAGAATTTTTGCTTGGAGCTGAAGGAAGTGGATTAGATCCTTAACAAATTCTTCCAATCAGTATTCATGAAGAAGAAGGTCATGGTGGATATTGATATTCTAGGAAATGGTATTTTTGAAAAAGAGGAGAAGTTGAAAGTTTTGAAAAGCACTAAGGTAGACATGTTACCAGCACTGATGGGATCTATCCTAGAATGCTGAAGGAGGTAGGTGATGAAATTGCTGGGGCCTTGTACAAAATCTTTGTATCCTCTTTAATCACAGGAGACGTCCCAGAGGACTAGAGAATAGCCAATGTCGTTCCTTTACTTAAGAAAGACAAATGGGATAATACGGATAGTACCGGCTGGTGAGTCTTATGTCAGTGGTTGGGCAATTAGAGAAGATTGTAAGGGATAGAATTTACTCACATTTGGAAAATTATGGACTTATTTTCATCATTTCTATAAATGATTTGGATGTGACTTGAAGAGGTATACTTAGTAAGTTTGCAGATGACAACAAAATTGGAGGTGTAGTGGACAGCGAAGAAGGTTACCTGGGGTTACAAAGGGATCTTGATCAGATGAGCCAATGGGTTGAGGAGTGGCAAATGGAGTTTAATTTAGATAAATGTGAGCTGCTGCATTTTGGGAATGCAAATCTTAGCAGGACTTATACACTTAATGGTAAGGTCCTAGGGAGTGTTGCTGAACAAAGAGACCTTGGAGTAGCAGGTTCATGGGTCCTTGAAAGTAGAGTCGCAGGTAGATAGGACAGTGAAGGAGGTGTTTGGTATGCTTTCTTTTATTGGTCAGAGTATCACGTACAGGATTTGACAGGTCATGTTGCAGCTGTACAAGATATTGGTTAGGACACTTTTGGAATATTGCGTGCAATTCCAGTCTCCTTCCTATCGGAAGGATGTTGTGAAACTTGAAAGGGTTCAGAAAAGATTTACAAGGATGCTGCCAGGGTTGGAGGATTTGAGCTATAGGGAGAGGCTGAATAGGCTGGGGCTGTTTTCCCTGGAGCATCAGAGGCTGAGGGGTGACCTTGAGGGGCATGGATAGGGTAAATAGACAAGATATTTTCCCTGGGGTGGGGGAGTCCAGAACTAGAAGGCATAGGTTTAGGGTGAGAGGGGAAGATATAAAAGAGACCTTACGGGCAATGTTTTCATGCAGAGGGTGGTTCGTGTTATGGAATGAGCTGCCAGAGGAAGTGGTGGAGGCTGGTACAATTGCAACATTTAAAAGGCATCTGGATGGGTATATGAATAGGAAGGGTTTGGAGGGATATGGGCCGGGTGCTGGCAAGTGGGACTAGATTGGGTTGGGATATCTGGTCGGCATGGACTAATTGGGCAGAAGAGTCTGTTTCCGTGCTGTACATCTCCATGACTCTATGAGCGATAGCAGCATGGTGGTGTATGGGGAAGATTGTGCCTCAAAAAACTCAAAGTCTGTGAGAAAGTGGCAAAGATGAATAATGAGAGCTGGGTGGTAGATGTTGTCTTTGACAAGGTCCCTCATGGTAGGCTGATACAGAAAGTGAAGTTGTATGGGATCTGCAGTGAGCTAGCAAGATGGGTACAAAACTGACTTAGCCAGAGAAAACAGAGAGTAGCGACAGAATGGTGTTTTTCTGACTGGAGATCAGTGATCAGTGATGTTTGGCAGGTATCAGTACTGGGATCCTCATTCCTAGTAAAATAGATAAATGATTTGGAGAAGAATGTAGGTGGCTTCATTAGTAAGTGTGTGTGACACAAAGATTGGGGGAGCTGCGGAGAGTGAGGAGGATTGCCAGAGAAAACGGCAAGACATAGACAGGCTGAAGACTTGGATGGAGAAATGGCAGACAGAGTTTAATCTAGATAAATGCAAGGCGATGCATTTTAAAGAATCTGATGCAGGACGGAAATATACAGTAAATGGCAGAATCCTTGGAAGCATTAACATACAGAGGGATCTAGGCATAAAGCCCAGAGTTTCCTGAAAGTTGCAATACAAGGGATTAACGTGATCAAGACAGATGGCATGCTTGCCTTTATCGATCGGGGCATAGAGTATAAAAATTGGTAAGTCATGTTACAGCTGTATAGACATTTAGTTAGGCCACATTTGGAATATATCTACAGTTCTGGTCACCATATAACCAGAAGAATATGGAGGCTTTAGAGAAGATATAAAATAGTTTACCAGGATGTTGCCGGATCTGGAGGGTACTAGCTCTGAGGAGAGATTGGAAAACTTGGTTTGTTTTCACTCAAATGTCAAAGGCTGAGGGGCAACCTGATAGAAGTTTACAAAATTATGAGAAGCCTGGATAGAATGGATAGCCAGTCTTTTTCCACAGGGTAGAAATATCAATTACCAAGGGATGTAGTTTTAAAGTAGAAGGAGGCAAGTTTGAAGGAGATGAGAGAATCGGGTTTTTTTACACACAGAGAGGAAAGTATTTGGAATATGCTGCCAGAGGAGGTGGTGGAGGTTAGGTGTGCAATAGCAACATTTAAGAGGCATCTTGACAGAGATACGAATCGACAGGGAATCAAGGGATACAGACCGCATAGAGTCAGAAGGTTTTTAATTTAGAAAGCCATGGCCTGGAATATCAACATACAATTCCTAAGACTTATCAACAACCATGACCTTCTCCTTTGTAAATACTGATGTGAAGTATTCGTTAAGGATCTAACCCGCTTCCTCCAGCTCCACACAGAAATTTCTTCCTTTGTTCTTGAGTGGACCCTACCCTTTCCCTCTTGCTCTTTAAATATGGGTTAAATGCCTTGGGATTTTCTTAACCTTCTTTGCCAAGGACATGCGTTGGTACAGTCTTGATGGACCGAATGGCTTGTTCCTGTGCTGTATTATTCTTTGTTCTATGTGTGCTATGGAATATTCAATCACAGTCTATTACCCATGTTGACAATATGTTAATTTTTTTAGAAAGAATTGAACATATATTGTAGATTGAATTTACTGTTAGAACATACAAGCATACAAACTGGGAGCAGGAGTAGGCCAGTTGGCCATTCAACTCTGCTCCACCATCTAATAAGATCATGACTGATTTGATTACCTCACATTCCCACATACTGCTGCTGACCTTTTACATTTGCGTATCATGAATCTATCCATCTCTGCCTTCAAAGTTTCAAAGACTCTACTCCCACAGTCTTTCAAGAAAGAGTTCCAAAGACTCTCAATAATTTGTGGAGCGTCAGAGGTGGTGGGGTGACCTTATAGAGGTTTATAACATCATAAAGAGTATGGATAGGTTGAATAACCAAGTTCTTTTCCCCAGGGTAGGGAAGTCCAAAATTGGAGGGCATATGTTTAAGGTGAGAGGGAAAATATTTAAAAGGGAGCTAAGGAGCAATTTTTTCATGCAGAAGATGGTGCGTGCGTGGAATGAGCTGCCAAAGGAAGTGGTAGTGGATGGTACAATTATAACATCTAAAATGCATTATAGGGATATGGACCAAATGGGAGTAGATTCCTTTAAGATATATGGTCGACATGGACAAGTTGGACCAAAGGGTCTGTTTTTGTGCTCTCTATGGCTCTAAAAGAAAATCTCCTCATCTCAATCTTAAATGGGTGACCCTTACTTTCAAACAGTGACCCCCAGTTCTAGGATCACCCACAAGAGGAAACATCCTCTCTGCAAGTGTCCTGTCCAGAAAACTGTACTTCAATTAGGTCACTTATTATTACCCTAGCAGAACAAACCTCGCCTGTTGGAGCTTTCAGAATAAGTCAACACCCTCACCTCAACTCCAGGTATTAGTCTAGTAAACCTTCTCTGAACTGCTTCCAACATATTTACATCTGTCCTTCGTTCTGGAGACTAATATTGTACACAATACTCCAGATATGGTCTCTCCGATGCCCTGTATGACTGAAACAGAATCGCCCTCCTTTTGTATGCAAATCCCCTTGCAACTATCAATCAAATCTGTAATGTTTCCTAACCACTTCTGGACCTGCATATTAACTTCTCTGCAATTCATATCCACGAACACCCAGTTCCCTCTGTATGTCTGACTCTGCAATCCCTCACCATTTAGATAATAAACACCTTTTAGTCCCCCTGCTAAAATGGACAATTTCCTGAAATATGCTCCATTTGCCAGATCTTTGCCTATTCATTTAACCTATCTATATAATAACATTATACAGTAAAGATTATTGATGGCTCAAAACAATGGAACATTGACCCCCAGATTTCTTTAAAAATGTTGTGGTTCTGTTCGCCAAGCTGGGAATTTGTGTTGCAGACGTTTCGTCCCCTGTCTAGGTGACGCTTCACAGGAGGCTCCCAAGCACTGAGGATGTCACCTAGACAGGGGACGAAACGTCTGCAACACAAATTCCCAGCTCGGTGAACAGAACCACAACAACGAGCACCTGAGCTACAAATCTTCACACAAACTTCTTTAAAAATAAAAAAGTTACTGGTCCTTGGCCAGGTCATTACATAAATGTGGCAATCTGATCCAGAATCATAACAACATGAATTTAGAAAAGCCAGTGTTGCATCCATTTACGGGTCAGATGTTTTGCCCTGATTAAATTCCAACTCCCAGCTTCACCAATATTTCTTTTGTACAGTACAAGAGTGAGTGATTTTGTAAATCATAACCCAAGGCCCAGAGAGACTAAGCAATTGTCCTCCATTCCTTTTCTTACTTTTGCAATGGAATTTGAAATGGCTTCTTTTAAAGGGGTTTGAGGTCCTGGAACTCACTATGCAATTAATTTACTTGGTGTGAACAACTGAGAACATTTGTGAATCAGGAGCAAGCACCCTCAAGGTATGTATTCTTTTATCTTTTCAATCTAGGTCAACCAATTTACTATGAAGGACACAAATCCACAAAGGGAAAATTCTTTTCTAAATAACTGCTTTCACAAGCAATGTCCTCAATTAATAAAAAAGGTACATTGAAGAGGTCAGAAAGATCATCTCTTATTTTAGCTAGGCACTGCTCAGTTTAAAATCTAACACAACCATTCTGTCATGCCTTGTTAGAAGCTCTAGATCAATCACCTTGATTTTTTTTCTGGCTTTTAAAACTAAATCAGTTCTTTGGAAACCTGCTTGACAATTTTTTTTGGAGGCTGTACATGAGTTTGTGGAAAAAATGGATACAGCATCATTCCCTTTGCAAAGACAGATTGAAATTAATTATAAAGGGCAGTGTAGCCCACAGGGACATGAAATAAAATAACTGGAGGGTGCAAGTGGGGGTCTTGCAGCCTTTAGATGAAAGTATTCCTCAGGCAAAAGGCTGGATTTAAAACCTTCAAAAAGCCTCAAATGTCCTATCACCACAAAGTCCTAAATTCAATTCCCAGGAATCAACATACTTATCTGCCTGCTCTGTTGTTAGGATGATAAAATTGATGAGAATCTTCTGTCATTTTTTGAGGACAAGCACAAGGATGATTTCCTATTGTTTTCGTCATGGTTTTTAGCATGAGAGCAACTTGCTGTCTGACGGGCTTCAACCAAGACGAGAGGGCCTTTAAGAATCATAGAATCCTGGGGGGATCCAAGATGGCGGCGACTCAGCAAGTCTGAGTCTATAGTGCTCCTCCCAAGACCTGAGCAAAGTGGGCCACCCACCTCCACCACACTCACCAAATCATTTAAAATAGTTTTTACTTAATGTAATTAGTTGCTCAATACTAAAGTTAAACAGTCTAGACTCCTGTAAAAATGACTATAAGACCATAAGACATAGGAGTGGAAGTAAGGCCATTCGGCCCATCGAGTCCACTCCACCATTTAATCATGGCTGATGGGCATTTAAATTCCACTTACCCACATTCTCCCCATAGCCCTTAATTCCTTGTGACATCAAGAATTTATCAATTCCTGCCTTGAAGACATTTAGCGTCCCGGCCTCCACTGCACTCCGCGGCAATGAATTCCACAGGCCCACGACTCTGGCTGAATTTCTCTGCATTTCTGTTCTGAATTGATCCCCACTAATTCTAAGGCTGTGTCCACGGGTCCTAGTCTCCTCGCCTAACAGAAACAATTTCCTAGCGTTCACCCTTTCCAAGCCATGTATTATCTTGTAAGTTTCTATTAGATCTCCCCTTATCCTTCTAAACTCCAATGAATACAAACCCAGGATCCTCAGCCATTCCCCGTATGTTAGACCTACCATTCCAGGGATCATCCGTGTGAATCTCCGCTGGACACACCCCAGTGCCAGTATGTCCTTCCTGAGGCGTGGGGACCAAAACTGGACACAGTACTCCAAATGGGGACTAACCAGAGCTTTATAAAATCTCAGTAGCACATCGCTGCTTTTATATTCCAATCCTCTTGAGATAAATGGCAACATTGCATTCACTTTCTCAATCACAGATTCAACCTGCATGTTTACCTTTAGAGAATCCTCAACTAGCACTCCCAGATCCCTTTGTACTTTGGCTTTATGAATTTTCTCACCGTTTAGAAAGTAGTCCATGCTTGTATTCTTTTTTGCAAAGTGCAAGACCTCGCATTTGCTCACATTGAATTTCATCAGCCATTTCCTGGACCACTCTCCCAAACTGTCTAGATCCTTCTGCAGCCTCCCCACTTCCTCAGTACTACCTGCCTGTCCACCTAACTTCGTATCATCGGCAAACTTCGCTAGAATGCCCCCAGTCCCTTCATCCAGATCATTAATATATAACGTGAACAGCTGCGGCCCCAACACTAAACCCTGTGGGACACCGTTTGTCACCAGCTGCCATTTCGAAAAAGAACCGTTTATCCCAACTCTCTGCCTTCTGTCAGACAGCCAATCCTCAATCCATACCAGTAGCTCACCTCGAACACCATGGGCCCTCACCTTACTCAGCAGCCTCCCGTGTGGCACCTTATCAAAGGCCTTTTGGAAGTCTAGATAGACCACATCCACTGGGTTTCCCTGGTCTAACCTACTTGTCACCTCTTCAAAGAATTCTAACAGGTTTGTCAGGCACAACCTCCCCTTACTAAATCCATGTTGACTTGTTCTAATCCGACCCTGCTCTTCCAAGAATTTAGAAACCTCATCCTTAACGATGGATTCTAGAATTTTACCAACAACTGAGGTTAGGCTAATTGGCCTATAATTTTCCATCTTTTGTCTTGATCCTTTCTTGAACAAGGGGGTTACAGCAGCAATCTTCCAATCATCCGGGACTTTCCCTGACTCCAGTGACTTTTGAAAGATCTCAACCAACGCTTCCGCTATTTACTCAGCCACCTCCCTCAGAACTGTAGGATGTAGCCCATTGGGGCCAGGAGATTTATCAATTTTAAGACCTTTTAGCTTTTCTAGCACTTTGTCTTTTGTAATGGCAACCAAACTCAACTCAGCCCCCTGACTCCCTTTAATTGTTGGGATATTACTCATGTCTTCCACTGTGAAGACTGACGCAAAGTACCTATTAAGTTTTCCAGCTATTTCCTTATCTCCCATCACTAGCCTTCCAGCATCAGTTTGAAGTGGCCCAATGTCTACTTTTGCCTGTCATTTGACTAGGGGGAAAGGAGCCCGCAGTTCTCAGCAGGCAGCAACCCCTCCCTTACCTTCCCCAGCTGGTGGCGAGCCTCGTGGAAATAATCTCTAAACTCGATTCGAAGATCGATGCTTTCATTGAAGAGTCCCCAAGCCGATGGAATTCACTCTCAGCCGCACTACAAAAGCACAGCCGAGACATCGAAGAAATTGAGCGCTGAGTCGGAGGGGCAGAGCTAAAGGCCGCGACCTCCGAGATCATAGCAGAATCGGCTGTGGATCGGGTCTGGACTCTCGAACAGCGAGTCCAGACCTTAGAGAATCACATTGATGTCGTTGATAAAATATTTGTTTGCTGGGCCTTCCTGAACGGGAGGAGGAAGGCCAGCTTACAGTGTTCCTCGAGCAGTGGCTTCCACAGCTGTTAAATCTGGAGGCTGGATCAGGTTAGGTAAGGGTGGAATGGGCCTACCAGGTTGCAGTGCATGGGCCCGGCTCGAACCAGCGCCCCCGCCCAGTCCTGTTCCGGCTGCAGAGCTACAAGGAGAGGCAGATGCTCTTGGAAGTTTCCAGAAATCTTGGGAAAGATCTCCAAGCCATAATTGATAAAGGATCCAAGATTATATTATTTCAGGACTTTTCCCCAGCTTTGGTCTGAAAGAGGAAGGCGTTTGATGAAGTGAAGAAGTGTTTAAGGGACTTAAACATTCAGTACTCCCAGCTACACTACGCTTCAGC
The DNA here is from genome assembly GCF_047496795.1 of Chiloscyllium punctatum. Taxonomy (NCBI): domain Eukaryota; kingdom Metazoa; phylum Chordata; class Chondrichthyes; order Orectolobiformes; family Hemiscylliidae; genus Chiloscyllium; species Chiloscyllium punctatum. The sequence goes on from NC_092775.1 coordinate 58,574,566, forward strand.
CATGAAGGGTCCATGTATAACTTCGGATCACTGGAGAAGGCCAAGGAACTTTTGGACTCTCTTAGATAAATTATAAGAGTTAATTGATGTTGTTTTGCCCTCCCCCCACACCAGTTTACCCCCTTTTTTTTCCTTTCGTTACCTTACTGTTTAATATTATCTCCGGGGGGTAGGAAGAGGGGTTTATTTATTTATTCTTAGCGATTTTCTTCCCTTTTTTATATATATATATATATATAGGCCAGGGCGTCTAGTTAATGTAGATGGGGGGGAGGTGGTTACCTTATCCTATTTTATCTTTGTCCTTAGGAGCGGGGTTGTTTTCCCCTGTTATTCTATATTACTAGATTTAATTATTATTTGCTGAGACTGTAATTTTATGGTCATATATGTTAACATATGATATTAATATTATCAAATATATCCAGGTGTTGGTGTGGGTGGAGTGGGGTCGGGGGTAGGGTACTCATCGTCAATTCGAGCTCAGTAGTATATTTGAATTTTCTTTATTCTATCATGCGGTGCCTGGGTCAAGGGTGGGGCACTGGTTGGGAGAGGTTATGATGGGTTTTTGGAAAGGAAGTGATGTCCCCTGGGAATAAAGGGGAAGATCTCTGTTTAAATATGTTTTATAATTTTTTATTTAGAAATAGTTTTTATTATATTGATCTGAGTATATTAAAGAGCCTTTATTTTTGTGAATTTTATATGCTCTATGCTCGGGATGTTTTGGATAGGGTTTCTTCTCCTGGGGGGGTCTCGGACTTGCCCAGTGATTATGGGTAATCGGTTGATTAAATGGTGCACCTGGAATGTCACGGGAGTAATTCATCAATCAAAAGGAAGAAAATATTATCAAACCTCAAGAAAGAAAGGATTGATATAGTCTCCTATAGGAGACACATTTATTGGATAAAGAACACCTGAAATTACGACAGGGAAGAGATGATTTTCCATTCTCTCTTTCTGTACAAGGAAAAACATTTTGGTAAACTGGGTGGCTGAGGGCCCTCATGGACTTTCAAGTTGGCACAGAATAATTATGGAATGTACTCCCCGACTTCCTAATATGGTGCACCAGGAAAAAAAACGAATTACTCCATAAAATATGGCAGCCCTTCTTGAACTACACAAATACAGATATCATGGTCATCCTAACAAGGGCCTTTATTTAATTGAGAGGGTGAACCTGGCTGGTCCGGAGCCCCTTAGGAGAGGAATCCCGCATGAATATGGGTTTTGTTGTGATCTGATGTTAACACATTCCGAGCATGTACATCACTGCTCAATTTCTGTGTTATCCATTGTTTTTTTTCTCTCTTGAATAATGTAAGGGTTTTAATCATACACTCTGGTTAGTTGTAGGTTAGATGAGTAGTTAGTTTAGTTTTGTTTTTTTTCTCTCGGTCTTTTTTGTTTGATAGATTTTGGTTATTATTTATTTAAGACTTAATTGTATATCAATGTTTATACTTGGGGTTTTTTTTAGTTTTCTTTTGTAAACGTGTAAAAACATGTTAAATTTTCAATTAAAATATCTTTAAAAAAGAATAAGAGAATCCTACAGTGTGGAAGCAGGCCATTCAGCCCTTTTGAGTCCACATTGACTGTCCAAAGGACATCCCACCCTATCCCTGCAACCCTCCATTTCCCATGGCTAATCCACCGAGTCTGCACATCCCTGGGCACAACGGGCAATTTAGCATGCCTACTCATCTAGCCTGCACATCTTTGGACTGTGGGAGGAAACCATCGCAGACAGAGGGAGGATGTGTAAACTCCACACAGACAGTTGCCTAAAGGTGGAATCGAATTCAGGTCCTCGGTTTTGGGAAGCAGCAATGCTAACCACTGAGCTACCTGGAAACATTAGACATAGAGCCATTGCTCAATATTGACCCAGTACTGATAGCCAGCACTCCAAGCTCCACCTATAGGTGCTGTAGCCAGAACCCAACCCTTCTGAATCAGTAACAAAAACAGAAATTGCTAGAAAAGCTCAACAGGTCTGGCAGCATCTGTGGAGAGAAATCAGAGTTAACGTTTTGGGCCAAGTGATCATTCCTCAGATTACAGAATTCCTGCTACTGGAGCTATTGGTTCCTCATCATCAATGGACAGCAAAAGTATTCACAAATCCTCATCAATAATATTGTTCTCTGGATTTTGGCAACTTGAATAAAATGTCACAAAGGGCTGCTATGCATCTGATACATCAAAGTGCTGTGTGGAGGATGACCCTTTCACAATATGGCACAGGCATCAAAAATGATAACTTGCATTTGTATAGCTATTTTAACGTAGAAAAACAACTGTGATGCTGCAATGTTGCATAATCGTAAATAAATTGATGCTGAGACAAAGAAGGAATGTATGTTTATAATCTTAGGACATCCCAAATCCCATTTACGGTGTAGTTATGATTGCAATACTGTAATACAACAGCCAATTTCTACATTGGAAGGGTCCACAAAGACAATAGGATATATAACTGGATCATCCCATTTTAGATAAAGAGTATATGAAGAGGATTTCCCTGCACTTCTATGAATAGAACAGTGAGAACTTTCACATCCGCCTGAAAGAGAAGACAGGGCTTTAATTTAATGTCTTATCTCAAAGCTAACATTTCCAATATGTCTGAAAATACCACATGAAATGTTGCCTTGGATTATGCACTCGAGTCTCTAGAGTGGGACTGGTACTCTGAACCTTTTGATTCAGATGCTACAGTGCTGCTAAATGCATCAAGACATACAAACTTATAAATTGGGAGTAGCAATAGGCCATTCGGACCTTTGAGTTTTCCCCTAAAATTTCATAAGATTATGGTTGATCTGTTTGTGTTTTGAATTCCATGTTCTCATCTACAACCTTTGATTCCCTTTCCATTTTCTTCCTGGATTTCCTTTTCCAAATGCAAAAGGCACAGGGTGACTGGTTCACTTGTAAATTGACCAGTTAGTGCCACCCAGCTGCATCTGTACATAGAACCTCACGGTCACAATTCATCTGCAATTACTTCAATGACTGCTTATTCAACAGCTGTAACATAGAAACAGTGAAAATAGGAGCAGAAGTAGGTCATTTGGCCCTTCAAGCCTATGCTGCCATTCAATATGGTCATGAGTAATCATCATTCTCAGTACCGTGTCTCCATTTATTCTCCATACCTTTTGATGCCCTCAGCCCTAAGAAATAAATCTCACTCCTTGAAAGAATTCATTGGTTTGGCTTCAACTGCTTTCTGTGGCAAAGAATTCCATAGGCCCACCACTCTCTAGTGAGGAAATTTCTCCTTAATCTTAGTCCTAAGTGATCTATTCCATATCTTTAAACTGTGACCCCAGTCTGGTCTCCCTGCTCATTGGGAATATCCTTCCTGTATTTACCCTGTCTCACCCAGTTAGAATTTTATAGGTGCCTAGGAGAAGCCACCCCTCATTCCTTAACTATTACAATCATAATCATCCGGACTCTCTTCATACAAGAGTCCTGTTATCCCAGAATCAATGTGTTAAACCTTCATTGCACTCCCTCCATAGCCAGGATATCCTTCTTCAGATAAGAAGACCAAAACTGTGCACAATACTCCAGGTGTGATCTCACTGAGGTTCTAGACAACTGCAGTCAGATATCCCTACTCCCTCCCTCACCAGGAGAGCCAACATATTTTTGTCTTCTTCACCACCTGCTATACCTATTTACTTTCAGCCACTGGTGTACAAGAGCACCCAGGTCTCTTTGCACAGACTCTTTCCCAATCTATTGCTATTCAGATAATAATGCCTTCCTGCTTTAACCTCACACTTATCTATGGTACGCTTTGTCTGCCATGCATTTGCCCACTCAGTCGACTTGTACAAACACAATGCTTTAAATGGGTGTCAGTTCACTTGCTTTCAAACCATGCAGACATCTTTTCAAAACACTGACTTTAAAACAGTTCTTCCCCATTTTAATCTGCAATTTTAAAAAACACAAAAATTAGAGAGACATGGTCCCTTGAGTCTATAAGTCCCTTGGTTCTCACCTCATCCACAACATGAAACATCCCTTTCATGCCCATCTTGTCAAGACTATGCAGGACCTTATTCACTTCAAGCAAGTCATCCCTCACTCTTCCAATAGTAACAATGCCAGCCTGTCGAACCTTTTTTCAGAAGGCAATTCACTCATTCCATGTACCAATCTAGTAAATCTCCTGAGATTTGCCTCCAGTGCATTTACATTCTTCCTTAAATAAGGAGACAAAAACTGCACACAGTATTCGAGATGTGAATAGACTAATGCCCTACATAGCTGAAGCATAATATCCTTACTTTTCTTCTCATTACAAAGGATAGATTGCATTTGCTTTCTTAATTACATGCTGTACTTGCATACCAACGTTTTTGATTCATGCACCAGACTACCTAGATCTCTCTACACCTCAGGATTTTTTTATATTTACTGATGGGCTGTGGGCTTCACTGGCTTTATTGCCTGTCCCCAGTTGCCCTTGAGAAGATGGTGGTGACTTTCTTCTTGAACTGCTGCAGTCTGTGTGCTGTAGGTAGACACAGAATGCCATTTGGGAGGGAAATTCCAGGATTTTAATCTAGCGACAGTGAAGCAACCGAAATATATTTCCAACTCAGGAAGGTGAGTGGCTTGGAGAGGAGAACTTTCAGGTGATGGCATTCCAATGTATCTACTGCTCTTGTTTTTCTAGATGGAAGTGGTCATGGGTTTGGAAGGTGATGTGAAAGGAGCCTTAGTGAATTTCTACAGTCCCTCTTGCAGATGGTATACATCGCTGCTACTGAATGTTGATGGTGGAGGCAATGGATATTTGTGGATGCAGAGCCAACCAAGCAGGCTGCTTTGTGTCAAAGTGGTGTCAAGCTTCTCAAGTGTTGTTGAAACTGCACTCATCCAGAAAAGTGGGGAGTATTCCATTACACTCTTGACTCCTGCCTTGTAGATAGTGGACAGGCTTTGGGGAATTAGAAGGGGAGCTACTCACTGTGGGACTCCTAGCCTCTGACCTTATAGCCATTGTATTTTTATGGCTAGTCCAGTTTATGATTGGTCAATGGGAACCCCAGGATGTTGACAGTAGAGGAGTCAATGATGTTAATGCTACTAAGTGTCAAGGGTTAGTGTTAGATTGTCTGTTATTGGATATGGTTATTGCCTGGAATTTGTGAATGTTATTTACCACATTTCAGGTTAAGCTAGATATTGTCCAGGTCTTTCTGCATTTGAACATGGACTACTTCAGTATCTGACAGGTCACAAATGCTGCTGAACATTGTGCAATCATCAGTGAACATCCCCACTTCTGACCTTGTGATGGAGGGAAGGTGAAGCAGCTGAAGACAGTTGGGCCTAGGAGATTACCCTGAGGAACTCCTGCAGAGATGTCCAGGAGCTGAGACCTCCAATAACCTCAACAATCTTCCTATTGTCCCAAATTTAACCCCAACCAGTGAAAAGACTTCCTCCGATTCCCATTGACTCCAGTTTTGCTTGGGCTCCTTCATGACACGCTCATTTAAATGAAATGTGATGTCAATGGTTGTCACTCTCACCTCACCTCTGGAATTCAACTCTTTTGTCCATATTTGAACCAAGGCTGTAATGAGGTCAGGAGCTGAGTGGCCCTGGCAGAACACAAACTGGGCTTCACTAAGCAGGTGCTGCTTGATAGCACTGTTCATGACACTTTACTGATGAGAGGAGGGTGTAAGTTCTGCAGTCATCCTCCATTTTAATAATACTCTGCTCTTTAGTTCTTCCTGCCAAAGTGTACAACTTCATACTTTCAAAAACTGGCTACCACTTGTCCCCATACTTACCCTAAACAGATAATTAGGAAGGGTAGCTCACAACTGGGACTCATACTTGGCTTTTGCCCTAAAAGTATATATTGAGTTCTAACCAAAGGTTATCAGCATTAACTGTTTTTATCTTTATGCATGTTGCCTGACCTGCTGAATACCTCCCACACACTGTTTCTATTTCAGATTTTCAGCAACTTCAGTATTTTGCTTTGGTTTGTATGAAAGCCACGTGCATGCAATAGTTTTAGCCATGACTTTCAAGGGGGCCTAAAAACTGGCACAGTGCATAAAATTTGTGGCTGCTTGTTCATTTAAACTATTTGCGGCCAGAGTAAAACAGACTATTCAAAGACTCCACACCTAAATGGGATGTGTCGGATCAGGAGGGGTGAGCATATATTTCGCACAAATTCTCACAAGGCAGTGAGACTAAAGATCTGAAAAAGGGAATCTTGTACTGAGTACCTGAATGAAAGAAATTTAATGACCTGACATAAAGAGTCAGGGTGAATGAATGTATTGCCAAATCTTACCAACTGCATCAATTCACCACACTGCTATCATTCACCTATGAGTAATCTCTATATGTCACAACTCATATCTAACATTCATAGCTATACATTCTCTTCAGATTTGTGCTGCTGCATTGCTCACACCCACACCTCGTAGCATGGCACAATCTGTTCACACCCACAGTTCCCAAACATATTGTAATATGTTGTGGTTCTGTTCGCCGAGCTGGGAATTTGTGTTGCAGACATTTCGTCCCCTGTCTAGGTGACATCCTCAGTTCTTGGGAGCCTCCTGTGAAGCGCTTCTGTGATGTTTCCTCCAGCATTTACAGTGATTTGTAACTGCCGCTTCCGGTTGTCAGTTCCAGCTGTCCACTGCAGTGGCCGGTATATTGGGTCCAGGTCGATGTGTTTATTGATTGAATCTGTGGATGAGTGCCATGCGTCTAGGAATTCCCTGGCTGTTCTCTGTTTGGTTTGTCCTATAATAGTAGCGTTGTCCCAGTCGAACTCATGTTGCTTGTCATCTGAGTGTGTGGCTACTAAGGATAGCTGGTCATGTCGTTTCGTGGCTAGTTGGTGTTCATGGATGCGGATCGTTAGCTGTCTTCCTGTTTGTCCTATGTAGTGTATATATTGTAATATATTCACTGGCCCACTTCCCCACTCTTGCATTACGGTGTGATAGATAACTGCAGGCAGCAGCATCGTTGCATGTTGTAACATCAGTACAAAGATGGTACTGACCATAATTGGAATGGCCATTGATTATACTGTGATGAGATGGGCCAATGGGCTGAGGAGTGGGAGATAGAGTTTAATGTGAGCGGTTACATTTTGGAAAGACAAATCAGGACAGTACTTATACACTTAATGGTAAGGTCCTGGGGAGTGTTGCTGAACAAAGAGACCTTGGAGTGCAGGTTCATAGCTCCTTGAAAGTGAAGTCACAGGCAGACAGGATAGTGAAAAAAGCATTTGGTCTGCTTGCCTTTATTAGTCAGTACATTGAGTATAGGATTTGGGAGGTCATGTTGTGGCTGTACAAGACATTGGTTAGGCCACTTTTGGAATATTGCATTCAATTCTCATCTCCTTGCTAGAGGAAGGATGTTGTGAAACATGAAAGGGTTCAGAAACGATTTACATGATGTTCAAAGTTTGGTAGAAGATTTGTAGCTCGGGTGCTCGTTGCTGTAGTGGCCGGTATATTGGGTCCAGGTCGATGTGTTTGTTGATAGAGTCTGTGGATGAGTGCCATAGAAGCGCTTCACAGGAGGCTCCCAAGCACTGAGGATGTCACCTAGACAGGGGACGAAACATTTGCAAGACAAATTCCCAGCTCAGCGAACAGAACCATTACATGATGTTGCCAGGGTCAGAGGGTTTGAGCTATAGGGAGATGTTTAAACAGGTGGGACTATTTTCCCTGGAGCATCAGAGGCTGAGGGGTGACTTTATAAGGATTTATAAAATCATGAGGGGCATGGATAGTGTGAATAGCCAATGTCATTTTCCTAGAGTAGTGGAGTCCAAAACTAGAGGGCATAGGTTTAAGGTGAGAGAGGGAAGATTTAAAAGGGACCTAAGGGTAAAGTGTATGGAATTAACTGCCATTGAAAGTGGTGGAGGATGGTGCAATTACAACATTGTTTCCTCTAAACCCTTCCAATTCATATACTCATCCAGATGCCAGCATAAAAGACGTCTGGATGGGTATATGAATAGGAAGGGTTTCGAGGGAATTAGCCAAATGCTGGCAAATGAGACTAGATCAGTTTAGGATATCTGGCCAGCATGGATGAGTTGGACTGATGGTTCTGTTTCCATGCTGTACAACTCTATGACTCTATAAGCCACCTGACCTGAAAAAACCCAAAGGAAATGCATACATTTTTTCAAATGGTGTTCTGTTAACAGACCTTTTGGAGAAGCCTACCTGTTAGCAGCTCATGTTTTGTTTTCTCCAATATTATACTTCCTCATCTCACAATCCTATTTGGATTTGTAACCTGCGAATGGTATAAGTGTTAAGATCTTGGTCTTGTACCCCTCCCCTCATCATGATCTCCCTTTCCCTTTCGCCTGTCCGATATCTGATGTTATCAACTTGGTGTGGTAGAGGTGGACAAGAAACACGTAGGCGAGAGAGAAGGCAGTGATGATGAAGAAAAAGCATTACTGAACCCAGATACTGACACTGTAGGAGGGTAGCTCTGCAATGAGACCTGCACATGGTGAGCTATTAGGAAAGAATGGCCTGCAGTCAGGTAGGGTGGAAGGAAAGAGCCACTACCAGCTTACTGGATATTAGGCATGTACAAACACTCTCAAAGAGGACTCATAGAGGCATACAGCATGGAGACAGACTGTTCAGTCCAAGCCGACCATAATCCCAAACGGAACTGGTCCCACCTGCCTGCATTTGGCCCATATCCCTCCAAACATTTTCTATTCGTGTACTTATCCAAATGTCTTTTAAAATGTTGTAACTGTACCTGCATCCATCACGTCCTCTGGCAGTTCATTCCACACACCAACCACACTGTGTAAAAAAAGCTGCACCTCATGTTCTTTTAAAATCTTTCTCTTCTCACCTTAAAAACATGCTCTCTGGTCTTCAAATCTCCCATCATAAGGAAAAGACACCTGCCATTCGCTTTATCTCTACCCCTTATGATTTTAAAATCCTCTAAAAGGTCACCTCTCAGCCTCCTATGGTCCAATGACAAAAGAACCTTATAGAGGTTTATAAAATCATGAGGGGCATGGATAGGGTAAATAGACAAGGTCTTTTTCCTGGGGCGGGGAGACCAGAACTAGAGAACATAAGTTTGGGATGAGAGCGGAAAAATTTAAAAGGGACCTAATGGGAAACCTTTTCACGTAGAGGGTGGTGCGTGTATGGAATGAGTTGCCAGACAAAGTGGTGGAGGCTGGTACAATTACACCAGTTAAAAAGCATCTGGATGGGTACGTTAATAGGAAGGATTTAGTGGGATATGGACCAAGTGCTGGAAAATGGGACTAGATTAGGTTAGGATATCTGATCAGCATGGATGAGTTTGACCGAAGGGTTTGTCTCCATGCTGTACACCTCAATGACTCTATGCCACCTCTCCCTAGAACTCAAAACTTCCATTCTTGGTAACATCCTGGTAAATCATTTCTGAACCCTCTCCAGCTTGATAATGTCCTTGCTAAGGCAGGGTGGCCAGAACTGGACAGAGTCCTCCAAAAGATGCCTCACTAGTGTCCTGTACAAATTCAACATGATGTCCCAACTCCTGTACTCAAGGCTCTGAGCAATAACCTGGATTACACTTCACAGCCCATATCATCTCCATTGGTAGTGTGAGTATGAGTTTCATTGTAGCTGTCTGGTCATTATCCATGGCCTGTCACCAAGAAGTCATACAGATTTACAATCTTCTTCCATGGGGCAAATTTCAAATGCTGAAGGTTTCTATGCATCACATGCTGTGTTTGATTGTGTGCTTGTTGTGCACTGAGATTGGGGATGCCTTTCTGTCCAGGTTATAACAGCTTGCAAGGCAAACCACCAATTGCACCCAGGTCTTGGAAGATATTAACTAACAACTGGATTGTGCTAACTTGTCACTGCATTGCTGTAATACCAAGTGTCATTGGAACTACTACTCCAAGTCCTCTTGGAATTAATAACCCACATTAAGAATCCTGAGCTTCAGCATTTGCTAGGATAATAAAGGTAATGAATTCCCCAGCTCTCCTGTAAAATACATCCTCTCGTATAATTTTTCTTTCATATCACACAAACCTACTTGAAATCAGCGTCACAAGAGTTGAGTGTGATGTCACCACACAGAGAGCACTAAAAACAAATGACCATGGTTGCAGTGTGTGGCACTGTTTCCTTATTGCCCCTTTGGTGATGAACAATCCTTTTAGACACATTCTCTCAATCAGGTTCTGATGTGATCTGTGCAGTATGCAGAGTGAATAATGTTTTTCAGGGTTCATCTCCTTTTGATGTTGTTCATCTCTCTTTTGCTCCATTTTATGCTATTCCTTTCCCACCAAGACAAATGGATTATCAGGAAATTCCCAGAGTGGGTGCCATACCTGTTCATCAGAAGCGCTTACTGTCGATGGATGAAACCCTGACAGTGTTATTACCAGCAAGTTCAAGTGGCTGCCTGCAGGACTACATACGAATTGCTGCTGAAATCATGAAACTCTCCACATTCTTCAGGCTCACAAGCTCCTCAATTCCTCCCATCTCAGCTATCCTCCCAAATAATGGACCTTAGAATTTTCAGTCTGCGCCTGCCTTCTATAAGATGATTAGAGGGTTAGATAGGGTGGACAGTGAGAGCCTTTTTCCTCAGATGGTGATGGCCAGCACGAGGGGACTTATCTTCAATATTAAGGGGTGATAGATATAGGACATATGTAAGAGGTGATTTCTTTACTCAGAAAATAGTAAGGGTATGGAATGCTCTGCCTGAAACAGTAATAGATTTGCCAACGTTAAGGGCATTTAAATGGGTCTTTGGATAAACATGTGGATGAAAATGGAATAGTTCAGATCGGATGGGCTTCAGATTGGTTTCGTAGGTCGGTACAACATCGAGGGCCGAAGGGCCTGTAACATTCTATGTTCTTTCTCTCGCTTTCTAGGTGTAGTGTCATAGAGATATATAACATGGAAACAGACCCTTTGTTCCAATTCGTCCATGCTGACCAGATATCCTAAATTAATCTAGTCCCACTTACCAGCATTTGGCCAATATCTGCCGAGAAGTGCGAGGGAGGAGTGAAGGACTTCTGGGAAGGTGAGTCTAACAGTTTAAAAACCTTAGTTCAGGCATCGGGGCCTCCATTTGCCGAGAGGTGCGAGGGAGGTGCAAGGGACCTCTGGGAAGGTGAGTCTAACAGTTTAAAAACCTTAGTTCAGGCATCGGGGCCTCCATTTGCTGAGAGGTGCGAGGGAGGTGCGAAGGACTTCTGGGGAGTTTTTAAATGGGTGAGATCTAAACCTGAGACCCTACACCGTAGGGCCTCCCACCCACCTCCTCTAACCTTACTAAGAGTCTGTAAACTAGGTAATTTTTCAGGTTTCTCTTTTTTTGGTTCTCTTCCTTTGTTTAGTTCTGTGGGAGCTTTCAGAGTAGCGGGATATGGATACTAGGGCAGTTGCATGTTCCTCCTGCAGAATGTGTCGGGTGAGAGACACTTCACATGTTTCTGTCGACTACATCTGTGGGAAATGCACCCAACTCCAGATCCTCAAAAACCAAGTTAGGGAACTGGAGCTGGAGCTGGATGAACTACAGATCATCTGGGAGGCTGAGGAGGAAATTGAGAGCACGTACAGGGAGGTGGTCACTCCCCAGACACAGGATAAGGACAGCTGGGTTACTGTCAGGGGGAGGAAAGGGAACTGATGGTCAGAGCAGGGATCTCCTGTGGTCGTTCCCTTCAGCAATAAGTATACTGTTTTGATACTGCTGGTGGGGACAGCATACCAAGGGAAAGCCACAGTTGTCAGGTCTCTGGCACTGAGCCTGGCCCTGTGGCTCAGAAGGGAAGGGGGGAAATAGAAAAGCTCTAGTGGTAGGGGACTCAATAGTTAGACGGATTGACAGGTGATTTTGTGGTCAGGAACGGGACTCCCGGAAGGTATGTTGCCTCCCTGGTGCCAGGGTCCGGGACATAGCCGATCAGGTTTACAAGATTCTGAGCAGCCAGAAATCGGGGTACATATTGGCACCAATGATATAGCCAGGAAAGGGATTGAGGACCTGAAAAGTGACTACAGAGAGTTAGGTTGGAAGCTGAAGAGCAGGACAGGTATAGTAGTGATCTCAGGTTTGCTAACGGTGCCACGAGATAGTGAGATGAGGAACAGTCAGCGAATGCAGCTTAACACGTGGCTGCGAGGCTGGTGCAGGAGGGAGAGCTTCAGATACCTAGACCATTTGGGATACCTTCTGGGGAAGGTGGGACCTGTACATGAAGGACGGTTTGCACCTGAACCGGAGGGGTACAAATGTCCTGGGTGGGAGATTTGCTCGTGCGATTAGGGAGAGTTTAAACTAGTTTGGCAGGGAGGTGGGAATCGGAGCCACATGTCTGAAAGGGGGTCATTTGCAGACAGGACAGTGACAGATATATTGAATCTATCAGGAAGGTTTCTCACGCGATGAAACAAAGGAATTGGTTGCTTGATGTTCCAGGATTTAGGACGTTTAAAAAGAACAGGGAGGGTGGAAAAAGAGGAGGGGGTGTAGCTTTGCAAATCAGAGAGTGCATCACATCTACAGAAACGAAGGTTGTTGAGGAAGGTTTATCTACTGAGTCAGAATGGGTGGAAGTTAGGAACAGCAAGGGAATAGCAACCACATTGGGGTTTTTCTACAGATTATCTCATAGCAGTAGAGAGCTTGAAGATTTCATAGGCGGGCAGGTTTTGGAAAAATGCAAAAGTAGCAGGGTTGTTATTATAGGTGATTTTAATTTTCCTAATATCGACTGGAACGTCCTAAGTACTGATGGTTTGGATGGAGCCGTTTTTGTCAGGTGTGTTTAGGAGAGTTTCCTTACTCAGTATGTAGAAAGACCGACGAGGGGAGAGGCCATTTTGGATTTGGTGCTCGGCAACGAGCCAGGACAGGTGTCAGGACAGGTGGTGAAAGTGATCACAACTGCCTCACATTTAGCATAGCCTTGGAGAGTGAAAGGTGCAGTTGCTGAGGGAAGATATTTAATTGGGGAAAAGGAAATTATTACGCTATCAGACAGGAGTTGGGAAGTACTGACTGGGAGCAATTGTTCCACAGAAAGGTGGAGACTATTTAAGGAGCAGTTGTTACGAGTGATGCACAAATTCATTCCTCTAAGGGTAAGATTAAGGAGCCTTGGATGACGAGAACAGAGGAACTTTTCGTCAAAAGGAAGAAGGCAGCTTACGTAAAGTGGAGGAAGCAAGGACCTCACACAGCTTTAGAAGATTACAGGCTTGCTAGAAAAGAGCTCAGAAATGGACTGAGGAGAGTCAGGTGGGGGCACAAAAAAGGCTTGGCAAGAAGGATTAGGGAGAATCCATATGTGAGGAATAAGAGAATTATCAGGGAGAAGGTAGGGCCGATCAGGGATAGTGGAGGGAACTTGTGTGTGGAGTCTGAGCAGATAGGGGAAGCCCTAAATGAGTTTTTTTGCTTCGGTTTTCACCAAGGAAAGGGAACTTGTTGTAAATGAAAACTTAGAGGAGCTGGGATACAGTCTTGACCAGATCAAGATTGATGAAGATGATGTGCTAGAAATTTAGGAAAACATTAAGATTGATAAGTCCCCAGGGCCAGACCAGATTTATCCTAGGCTGCTCCGGGAAGTGAGAAAGGAGGTTGCTAAGCTTCTGGCGAGGATATTTGCCTCCTCACTCTCCACAGGAGTCGTACCGGAGGATTGGAAGGAGGCGAATTTGTTCCTCTTTTCAAGAAGGGCAATAGGGAAATCCTTGGCAATTACAGACCAGTCAGTCTCACATCTGTGGTCAGCAAAGTTGTGGAAATAATTCTGAGGGATAGGATTTATGACTATTTGGCAAAGCATAGAGTGATTAAAGGCAGTCAGCATGGCTTTGTGAGGGGCAGATCATGCCTCACAAATCTTATTGATTTCTTTGAGGAAGTGTCAAGACAGGTCAACGACGGTTGAGCAGTGGATGCGGTGTATATGGATTTCAGCAATGGTACCCCATGGTAGGATTTGTGAGGCATGATCTGGAAGTATGGGATACAGGGAGATTTGGCTATCTGGATTCAGAATTGGCTGGCTGACAGAAGGCAGAGAGCGACTGTAGATGGAAAGTATTCTGTCTGGAAGACAGTGTTGAGTGGGGTCCCGCAAGGCTCTGTTCTTGGGCCTCTGCTCTTTGTAGTTTTTATAAATGACTTGGTTGAGGAGGTTGAGGGGTGGGTTACTAAATTTGCAGATGACACAAAGGTTGGAGGTGCCATCGATTGTATAGAGGGCTACTGCAGGCTGCAGTGCGACATGGACAGGATGCAGAGCTGGGCTGAGAAATGGCAGATGGAGTTCAACCTGGATAAATGCGAAGTGATGCATTTTGGAAGGTCAAACTCGAATGTTGAATATAGGATTAAAGATAGGATTCTTGGCAGTGTGGAGGAACAGAGGGATCTGAGTGTGCAAGTACAGAGGTCCCTCAAAGTTGCCACCCAAGTGGATAGGGTTGTTAAGAAAGCATATGGTGTTTTGGCTTTCATTAACAGGGGTATCGAGTTTAAGAGCTGCAAGTTTTGCTGCAGCTCTACAAGTCCCTGGTGAGACCACACTTGGAATATTGTGTCTAGTTCTGGTCGCCCTACTATAGGAAAAATGTGGAGGCTTTGGAGAGGGTGCAAAGAAGGTTTACCAGGATGCTGCCTGGACTAGAGGGCTTGCCTTATGAAGAAAGGTTGAATAGGCTCGGACTTTTCTCTCTGGAGAGAAGGAGGAAGAGAGGAGACCTGATCAAGGTGAAAATAATGAGAGGAATAGATAGAGTCAATAGCCAGAGACTTTTCCCCAGGGCAGGATTGACTGGTATGAGAAGTCGTAGTTTGAAGATATTAGGAGGAAGATATAAAGGAGATATCAGAGGTAGGTTCTTTACGCAGAGAGTTGTGAATGCATGGAATGCGTTGCCAGCTGAGGTGGTGGAAGTGAAGTCATTAGGGACATTTAAGCGACTGCTGGACATGCACATGGATAGCAGTGAGTTAAGGGGTGCGTAGGTTAAGTTACTCTATTTTACATTAGGCACAACACCGTGGGCCTAAGGGCCTGTTCTGTGCTGTACTTTTCTATGTTCTATCTCTCTGAACCCTTCATATTCATGTACTATCCAGACGCCTTTAAATGTTGTATTTGTACCAGCCTCCACCACTTCCTCTGGCAGCTCATTCCACACACGCACCACCCTCTGCATGAAAACACAACCCTTAAGTCCCTTTTATATCTTTGCCCTCTCATCTTAAACCTATGCCTTCTAGTTCTGGACTCCCCTACCCTGGAGAAAAAGACCTTGTCTATTTACCCCCTGATTTTATAAACTAACCCCTCAGCCTCAAAGCGTCAAAATAGCCATAACCTATTCAGCCTTTCCCTATAGCTCAATTCCTCCAACCCTGGCAACATCCTTGTAAATCTTTTCTGAACCTTTTCAAGTTTCACAACATCCTTCCTATTGCATGGAGACTAGAACTGAACGCAATATTCCAAAATTGGCCTCACCAATGCCCCATATAGCTGCAGTTCAACCTCCCAACTCCTATACTCAATACCCTGAGTGTACCAAATGCCTTCTTCACTATCTTATCAATCTGTGACTCCATTTTCAAGGAACTATGAACCTGCACTCCAAGGTCTCTTTGTTCAGTAAGACATTACTATTAGGTGTGTAAGTAATGCTCTGATTTGCCTTTCTAAAATGCAGCACCTCACATTTATCTAAATTAAATTCCATCTGTCACTCCTCGGCACACAAACATATGTAAATGATACTGCATTTATATGTTTAAGTTTTACACCATGCACAGGAAGATACAAAAAGCAGGCAAATTGAAGTGTTTGGGGCACAGATTTAAAAGAGCAGCGTGGCTTTTTGCCCACTGTTTCTCATGTGTAATTTGTTCCATTCTAAAGAAAGAACAATTCTGGCATCTAGTGGCAAAGATCAGGAATTACTCCACTGCTTTTCCATATTGCAGCACCACACTTATTTGCTGGATCTAGTCTCCTCTCAAGGCTTTGCACATAGTTCTGATTGCTGTTGTTCCCCCGTTGGGCATTTTCTGAACTAGCAATTTTCTTTAATATGTTCAAGCTCACTATACTGGAAGCACAAATGATAGGTCTGCCTGATTTAATTTCCTTTTAAAGTTGGGGCATGATCCACTGTGTCTTCTCTATTCTATTTTCCTCGAGTCTATCTCCATTCCATTTACCTCCTTCCTATTTACTAGTAGGAGTTACTTGTTCCAAATTTGTTTTGGTTTAAAGCTTAGGTTCATAGAATTGAGTTTTACAGGATGGGAAGAGGCCCTTTAACCTATCGTGTCCATGACAAAATTCCTCTAATCTAATCCCATTTTTCAGTACTTGGTTTGTAGCCTTGTATGCTATACTTATCTCAGGAAATGTCTTGAGGGTTCCTGCTTCTACCACCCTTTTAGATTGTGACTTATAAAAAACCCGCCATTGTCTGGCTGAAGAGTTTATCCTCAAATACCCTATAAGCCTACTATACCTTATCTTAAAACTGGGCCCTCTGATTACTCGAACCCTCTGTTAACAGGGAAGATTTCTCCTAATCTACCTTGTCTACGTCTCTCAGAACTTTGTGCACCTCAGATACTTCATCAGTCTTCTCTTCTCTAAGGAAAACAAACCCCAGCCTACCTAGTCTCTCTTCTTAGCTGAATCACTCCATCCAGGTCATAACCTTCTGAATCTCCTTTGCACCCTCTCCAGTGCAATCACATCCTTCCTATTGTGTGGCAACCAGAACTGCAGACAGCACTCCAGCTGTGGCCTAACATATATAAAACTGCATTATAACTTCTTTGATCTTGCTTCTAATGTCTTCATTAATACCTTCTTAACCAATATCCACCTATCCTGCTGTCTTCAAGGATCTGTATACATGTATACCAAAGTCCCTCTGATCCTTTGCATTTCCTAGATTCAATGTACACTCCAATGCCTTGTTAGCCCTCACAAAACACATCACCTCGCACTTTCCAGGATTAAATTCCATTTGCCATTGTTCTACTCAACTGACCAAACCGTCTGTATCATCCTGTGGTCTAAGGGTTTCCTCTTCATCATTTGCCACACTATCAATTTTTTGGCATCTACAAAAGTACTGATTATACCTCCAACATTCATGTCTGGGTTATTAAGTACACAACAAATTGCAAGGGACGCAGCACCAAACTCTATGGTACATCACTGGCTCCTAGTCATAAAACACTATTTGACCATCACCCTTTGTTTCCAGCTATTAAGCCAATTTTGTGTCCAATTTACCAGGATCCCATGGGCTCTTAGCTACTTTTCTAATATAAATATTTCTATTGAGAAAAAAGATTTTAAATTTTTTACAAAATCACTACAAAACAGTATAACAACCTCATAATATAATGACAATAACTGTAAACAAACTACTACTGTACTCCACAAACTACTGAGGAGAGAGAAAAAAACGTACAAAAATTACAATTCAATAAATAACTTTTAAAAATAAATTAAACCAAGTTAAACCAAGGTAAACTAAATTACATTCAGTTAAGTTACAACAGTCAGCACAATCCCACCAAACGCTCCCCAGTTGGTATACCCGTATTTGTTCGGAATTCTTCCCCCCAGGGGCCCCCCTCCCCAGACCACCAGGCAAAGCCCTCATGACTACACAAGGCCCTGACTATATAGCCAACAAGTCTGCGTCTATATAATTCAGAAAGGGCCATGTTCTATAAACCAGTTCCTTTTTCTGGTGCACCATACTTGTAAGGAATTCCAGGGAGATGTGCTCCATACCTAATCTACACCACCTGAGAGTTCTGGGTGATTCTCCAATACCAAGCTCATTAGAATGTTCTTCTTCACACGGAACGAAAGAATATTAAAGTTTCTTCCCATGCGTTTCCAAAAAAGGGAGATTTGGCAAATCCACCTTAACCTCAGTTCCCAATACTTCTTCCAAAACACGCACTATGGCATCCCAATACCTATGAAGCTTGTAACATGACCACAAGCAATGAGGAAGAGTGCTAACACCTGGTTTACATTTGGGGCACATTGGGATGCTCCTGTCTTAAATTTCACAAGTTGCTCTGGTGTCAAATGAGTCCTGTGGAGTACCTTCAGTTGCATAACCTGCTTCCTATTACAAATCAAAATCTTTCTTACATTATCCCAAATATCCTTCCATGCCTCTGACGAGATTTCCACCCCCAATTCGAGTCCAGATTCTGCACAACCACTCAATGTCCTTCAAGATATTACCTCCTAACAAGTGATAGAGGGTGCTGACCGAGAGAGCGCCCGTAGACCGGAGCACTCTCCTCTCCATACCCAACTTAGAGGGACTAACCATCAATGTAGTCTCTTTCTGTATAAAGTCCCTAACCTGAAAATAATGAACGAGGTCCCTCCTAGTTAGCTCATATTTCTGGCTCAGCTGCTTGAAAATCATCACCACCTCCCCTTCAAATAAATCTCCCAAACTGGAGACTCCTCTAGACTCCCAGAGCTTAAAGACAGAGTCCATTGTCTCCGCCCAGACTCCTAACATTCCTACTGGGGAGTAAAAGGGGAAGTATTCTGTAAGTTGCCCTCACCTTGTCACATCATTCTCCATGCTTTAACTGTGTTAAGGACAATCAGATTTCTGCAATTGTCCATAAAAGTCCTCATCCAGTCCATAAACAACAAATTGATGAGGGGGCATTTTGCCTGGGAGGCCTCAATGTCCAACTAGATTGACCGCGGTTCCTGGCAAGCCCAGTCAGCCACATAGGATAATAAGGAACTCAATTGATATTTCTTAAAATCACCAGGTCAAACACTTTCTCTGCCTCCAGGGAGACTATCAAGCCCGGAATCGACCCTTGCTGGCATACCTGGACCATGTTTAATACTCGTCTAATATTATTAATGGACCTACAACCCTTAATAAACCCTGTCTAGTCCTCATTTACAATGAAGGGCAAAACCCTCTCCAGCCTCATTGCCAGCATTTTCAACAGAATTTTAAGATCCACGTTCAATAACGATATGGGCCTGTATGAAGTGCAATCCTCTGGGGATTTCCCTTTCTTGACAAAAAAAGAGAAATATTTGCTTCTCTCAGAGAGGATGGGAGGCAGTCCTGACTGTATGAGTAATTGCACATATCCAACAGTGGCCCAGCCAGCATGTCTATAAACTCCTTGTAAAACTCACTTTGAAACCGTCTGGTGCGGGTGCTTTACCACTCTGGAGCTGCCTCACCGCATCCTGTATTTCTTGGATTGTCAGAGGGACAAAAAAGATGCCTGCTCTGAAGTTACATCTGGGAGGTCCAGGGTCTTAAAAAAGGACTCCATCTTTGCCATTCTGTCCTCACAGTCCTCCGACCAATACAAAGTAGAACTTCCTAAATGCTGCATTAATCTTTTTGGCATCGCAAGTAAGAGTACCAGCACTCTCTCTGATGGATGTGATAAATTGTGGGGGGGGGGGCATTCTTCTTTCTGGCCAGGTGTGCTAGATATCTACCAGGTTTATCACCATACTCAAATAACGTCTGTTTCGCAAAGGAGATTTCCCTCTTTGCTGTCTGGGTGAACGCAGCATTCAAAGTAGCCCTGAGGGCTGTAATCCGCTACAGCTTGTTACAGACGGTCTGTCAAAGTATGCTGTCTCAGCTGCCTGAAGGCAAGAACTCGAGAAAATGTTGCTGCTCTCCACTCTGCCGCTTCCGGCTCGCTGAGTTAGAAAAAATCAAACCCTGTGTATAGGCCTTGGCAGTCTCCCACAGCACTGACTGATTACTGGCCGTACCCAAATTAGTGTCCCAAAAGATTTTAAATTCCGCAAAAAAAACTCTATAATCCTTCAAGTGGAAAGGAGCCATGAGCCAATGCTGCAAGCCTGTCCCACTACTATCGGCCTTTAGCTCCATGTACACTGTCGTATGATCGGAAACAACTATGTTCCCAATTCTGCAAGACAGCACCAAGTTCAAAAAGGTCACTGGGGCAAAAACCATGTCAATCCTAGTATAGCACTGATGTGGGTTAGAGAAAAAGGTGAAATCCCTACCTTCAGGGTGAAGACATCTCCACACATCACCAACTCCAGCTCTCTGTTCAGGTCCACCAACTGCAGGGACATACCTGCAAGGCCCTGAACCATCCTGTCTACCTCAGGGTCAATATGTCAGTTAAAGTCTCCCTCTATAATCGTATGACACGCCCCAAGGGCCACTAACCTGGAAAGCGCATCAGTTAAAAATTTGAGGGGATGTGCCGGGGGGGGGGGGCAATATACATTCAAAATCCCATACTCCTCTTCATGTATTAAAGCTTTAAGAATCATAAACCACCAATATTTATCCTTAATTTGGTCTAAGTTGAAATGGGAGATTCTTCTGGATGAGTATAGCAACTCCTCTACTTTTTGAATTAAAGGTTAAGAAAAATACCCGTCCAAACCCTCCCTGCTGTAACTTCAAGTGCTCCTTATCAGTTAAATGTGTTTCTTGCAGCAAGGTTACATCAACCTTCTCTTTTTTAAGGCTTGAAAGTATCTTTTTTTCCTTAATTGGTGAATGACTCCCCTTAACATTCCAGGTGCACCATTTAAATGAACGGTTAGCTATAGCCGTCTGAAACAATCCGTGACACCCCACCCCCACCCCCCACCCGGAAGGAAGAACCATACTCATAGTGCAACAAATGAAAACAGCAAACAGTTTGTATAAATTTAAAAATACAACTCCAAAACTACCAAATCAAAACTTCTAACAACATCTTCTACAACAAACCAACATATAACACAGACGAAAGGAGACTTTTCCCCTTGCCCACAGAGGGTGCTCATACTACCCATTAACCTTCCAAGGCTCCTTCTAACTGAAGCAGTGCCCCAGCCCCAGACAACATAAAGAAAAGTTACACACATCTTATAACAAGAAAATTAAAAGTGGACACTCAACCCGTCCTATCCATACTTTAACCCTAGGCACTCCTGGTAGAACAGAAATATATAATGCCCCCGCATCCCCCAACCACACACCCCAATCCCATACCAAGGGAGAAATGATGAGAAAAAATAACAAAGGATAACGGGAGGGGAGAGAGAAGGGAGAAGTGAGAGAAAAAGAAATAATAGTTAGGACCCCTACATATATTTTTTAAAAACCCCGACAACCAGGTAAACCAGGCAAATTACAGAGAAAATCAAAGTAAACATTATTGTCTGTATTATTCGAGCCAGCCAGTCTATTTTAAAGTATCCAGGAAGTCCTTTGTCTTTTCCAGTGAGTCAAAATTAAACACGGACCCTCTGTGGCTAAAACGTAATATTGCCGAATATCGTACAGAATACTGGATATTCAAGTCCATCAGCTGCCTTTTTACCTCTTCAAAGAGCTTCCTCTTGTCACGGCTGCAGAAACATTTTGGAAAAATATAATTTGTGATCCTCTGTATATCAGAGCCTGTGAGTCCTTCCCCAGTGCTCTAGAAGCTTCCGGCACCATTTGTTTATCTCTGTAATGCTGGAGTCACACTAGGATCAGGCAGGGGCACTGGTCTGATCCAGGCCTGTGCACTGCAACATGGTGAGCCCAATCAACCCGCACCCAGCCTGTCCCGACTTCCAGCTTCAGAAACTGTGGGAGCCATTGCTCCAAGAAGCTGGCGTTCTTCCTCCCATTTTAGCAGACCCACCAGAAGGATGTTCTTCTGACAACCTCAATGTTTGAGGTCATTGACCTGCTCTTCTAAGGCCCGTCCCTGCCGTTTTAGGGCAAGGACCTGACTCGCCAAGGATTCTACTGCGGTTTTGGAGCCGCGGTTCGTTGCTCCACCTCCACGACACACTGCCCGAGATGTTGGATCTCCTGGTCATGCTACTGCAGCATGACCGAGATCGGTTCCAGCCTGGTCTGGGCCTCCTCCATCGCTGAATCAAGCTTCTCTTGGAGTTTCACAAGGGGAGTGCAAGGGACTGCCTTGCTTGCTGCGATCCTCATGGTCCCTTCCCTCTAGTCATTTTTCTAACTATTTTTAACTAACATAGAACAATTCTGGGGGTCAAAAACAAACAATTTCTACAACAATGGCTAATAAAGGGAGGGTGAGTGCACCACTTTGTCTGGGTTCTGGTGAAGAGTTCGGCAGGGCTGACCTACTGGATCACCGCCATCTTGAATCCCCCAAGCTCTTAGTTTTTAGTTTCCGCCATGTTAGACCTTGTCAAAAGCTCTACTGAAATCCATGTAAACTACATCAACTGCATTACCCTCATTGACACATCTAGTCACCTGCTTAAAAAATTCAATCAAATCCGTCAAACATGATATTCCCCATATAAAGCTGTGCTGACTATCCTCGATTAATCCTTGCCTCTGCAGTGAAGGCTAAGTCTGTCCCTCAGAATTTTTTTTACAAGTTTCCGTTCAAAAGATATTATACTCACCAGCCTGCCATTTGCTGGTTTATCCCCACTACCCTTCTTGAATTAGGAAGTACTCTAAATCATTAGCAGTTACCCCAGTCCTCTGGCACCCCTCCAGTGGCCACAGGAATCGAAAATTAATGTCCAAGCCCCTGCAATCTCCTCCTTTGCCTCCCACAGCAGCCTTAGATACATCTCATCTGGACCTGGGATTTATCCAATTTCAAGCCTGCTAAAACCATTAAAACATCCTCCCTCTCAATATTAATTCATTCAAATATCACATATCCCCTCCCTGATTTCTATACCTACATCATTCTTCTCTGCACTGAATTTAGATGCAAAGTACGTATTTAAAATCTCAGCTATGTCTTCTGGCTCTGTACACAATGTCACTTAGGTTGCCAGTGGTCCCTACTCTTTTCCTGGTTATTCTCATGCTGCAAACACAGTTATAAAAATCCTTCAGATTTTCTCTCATGTTACCCATCAAGTGTTTTTTCCCCTCTTGCTCTTTTAAGATTTT
Organism: Chiloscyllium punctatum; assembly: GCF_047496795.1. Taxonomy (NCBI): domain Eukaryota; kingdom Metazoa; phylum Chordata; class Chondrichthyes; order Orectolobiformes; family Hemiscylliidae; genus Chiloscyllium; species Chiloscyllium punctatum. The sequence goes on from NC_092775.1 coordinate 58,597,650, forward strand.
TTTTATTTGTTCTCTTTTCAGATGTATCTAGACAGATACATGAATAGGCAGGGACCAAGGGATACAGACCCTTAGAACATAGGCAACAGGTTTAGATCGAGGATGTGGATTGGCGCAAGCTTGGAGGGCTGAAGGGCCTATCCTCGTATCGTAATTTTCTTTGTTCTCTGCTAATTTATTTTTTTAAAGTGATAACTTGCACTTTCTCTACTCGTCTAGGGAACCTGCTGTTTCAAGCCTACCATACCCTTCTTTTTCTCACGACTCAATCCTGTTCATCCCTTTGTTAAGCCCAGCCTCACCTTTCAGGGAGCATATAGCCCTGTCCTCTCATTACTACTCTTTTGAATATTTCCCACTACACTAATGTGCATTTTCCTGCAAATAGTTTCTCCCAGTCCATTTTGGACATATCCTGGCCTATTTTATTTAAAATCAGCCATTCCTCAAGATTAGATTTCATTTCCAGTCCATCTTTGTCCCTATCCATAACAACCTTAATCTCACTGAATTACAGTCACCAGCAGCAAAATGGTCTCGACTGCCACATCTACCACTTGCCTGGCTTCATTTCCCAAAATTAGGTACAGCACCACCTCTTCCCTTGTAGATTTTTCCTGAGTGGCTTTAAAGACTCTTCCTAGATACATTTTAAGAATCTGTCCGTTCTAAATCTTTCACTTTTTTTTTAATCCCAATTAATACTGGGAAAGTTGAAATTCCCCTTCTATATTTACACTCCCCTGAGGTTTGTCTACATATCTATCTTTCTATCTCTCCCTGACTTTTTGAGAGTCTTTAGTACACTCCCAGCAATATGATTGTCTCCTTTTTGTTTTTAGTTTCTACCCGTATGGCCTCATTTGAGGAAACTTCTGACATATTGTCCCTCCTTATTGCGTGATGTTGAGGTGCCATTTATTAGGGTGGACAAGGTCAGAAGTCACACGACACCATGTTATGGTCCAACAGGTTTATTTGAAATTTCAAACTTTTGGACTGCTGCTCCTTCATCAGGTAAAGTGAAGAAAAGCACATAGGCACAGAATGTATAGGCAGAGAGATCAAAGATTGTACAAATGGTGTTGAGTATTACAGTAATTGATTCCTTGATCAATATTGTGATACCACCTCCTCTTTTACAGCTCCCCCATCTTATGTAAAGATTCCATATCCTGAAATATTGCGCTGCCAGTCCTGTCCATCTCTCAGCCATGTCACCAGAACAGCAATGATATCACATCCCACGCTTTAATCAACACCCTCAACCCATCTGCCATGCTCACAATAAATGTCATCCAGCCTTGCCTTCACTATATTTATACTGCCTTCTAGAATTACTCAGTACTGTACTTGTCCTGTACTTGTCTATGTTTCATCCCTTACTGTACCACCACCTATATCCCATCCCCACCAAATGAGTTGAATCCTACCCCCAAATATGTTGGTGCCAATCCAGTTGAGGTGCAACCTCTCAGACTTTCACAAGCCCCACCTTCCTTGGAAATGAACCCAGTGACTCAAGAATCTAACAATTTCCTTCCTGCTCCAACTCTTCAGCTACACATTTATCTGTTGTACACGATGTTGGTGAGACCACATTTGGAGTACTGTGTAGAGTTCTAATCACCCTGACACAGGAGTAATATTACTAAATTGGACAGAGTTCAGAAAAGATTTATCTGAATGTTGCTGGAACGGGAGGGTTTGAGTCATAAGGATAGGCTGGGACTTTTTTCACTGGAACGTAGGAGGTTGAAGGGTAACCTTACAGAGGTTATACAAACATGAGGAGCATTGATAAGGTGGGAGAATTCAAAACTAAATTGGATATTAAATTGGCCTCGCCTAGGCTGGAGTGAATTCAAACCAAATTGGATATAAAATTGGCTTGGCAATATGATACCGAGGGTGATGGTGGAGGGTTGTTTTTCAGACAGGACGCCTGCGACCAGCAGTGTTCCACAGGGATCGATATTGAGTCCACTTTTGTTTGGCATTTATATAAACGATTTGGATAAGAATATAGGAGGCATGGTTAGTAAGCTTGCGGATGACCCGAAAATTGGTGGTATAGTGGATAGTAAAGGAGGTTATCTAAGGTTTCAAAGAGATTTTGATCAAACGGACCAATGGGCTGAGGAGTAGCAGATGGAGTTTAATTTGGATAAATGTGAGGTATTGCATTTTGATAAAAACAAACAAGGCAGGACTTATTTGATAGGGCTCTGGGTAGTGTCGTAGACCAGAGAGACCTTGGGGTTCAGGTACATAATTCATTGAAATTTGCATCACAGGTGGACAGGATGGTTAAGAAGGCATGCTTACCTTCATTGCTCAGACCATTGAATATAAGAGTTGGAACATTATGTTGAGGTTGTACAGGATGTTGGTGAGGCCTCTTCTGAAATACTGTGCACAGTTCTGGTCTCCCTGCTATATGCAGGATATTATTAAATTGGAGAGGGTTCAAAAAAGATTTACCAGGATGTCACTGGGAATGGAGGGTTTGAGTTATAAAAATAGGCTGGGACTTATTTTAGTAGAGTGTAGGAGGTTGAGGGGTGATCTTAGAGTTTTATACAGTCATCAGAGGCATAAACAAGGTGAATAGCAAGGGTCTTTTCCCTAGTGTGGGGGAGTCCAGAACTAAGGGACATATTTTAAGGCGAAAGGAGAAAGGTTTAAAAAGGACGTGAAGGACAGATACTTTACATAGAGTGGTTCATATGTGGAATGAACTGACAGAGGAAGTGGTGAATGCTGGTACAGTTACAACACGTGGATAAGTACATGAATAGGAAAGGTTTGGAGGGATATGGGCCAAATGCAGGTAAGTGGGAATTAGTTTAGTTTGGGAACATGGTTGACATAGACAAGTTGGACCAAAGCATCTGTTTCTATGCTGTATAACTTTATGACTAGGGGGCATATTTTTAAGGTGAGAGGAGAAATATTTAAAAAGAACCTCTGGGGCAACTTTTTCACACAGAGAGTGGTTTGTTTGTGGAATGAACTGCCAGAGGAACTGGTAGAACATAAAACAGCACAGCACAGTACAGGCCCATCAGTCCTCAAAGTTGTGCCAGCCTTTTATACTGTTTTAAGATCAACCTAACCTACTTACCCTACATTTTACTGTTATCCATGTGCCTTTCCAAGAGTTGCTTAAATTTCCCTAATGTGTTTGACTCTACTGTCACTCCTGTCAGTGCATTCCACACACCCACCATTCTCTGTGTAAAGAACCTACCTCTGACATCTCCCCTAAACCTTCCTTCAATCATCTTAAAATTATGCCCCCCCCCCGCCATGACAGCCATTTCCACCCTGAGAAAAAGTCTCTGGCTATCCACTCTACCTGTCTCTCATCATCTTGGACACCTCTGTCATCACCTTTCATTTTGCTTCGCTTCAATGAGAAAAGCCCTAGCTCCCTCAATCTTGCTTCATAAGACATGCCCTCCAGTTCAGGCAGCATCCTGGAAATCTCCTCCGCATCCTCTCTAAAGCTTCCACATCCTTCCTATAATGAGGGGACCAGAAGTGAACATAATACTCAAAGTGTGATCTCACCAGGGCTATAGAGAGCTGCAGCATAACCTTGCGGCTCTTAAACTCAATCCCCCTCCTAATGAAAGCCAATACACCATATGCCTTCTTAACAACCCTATCAACCTGGGTGGCAACCTTGAGGGATCAATGGACTTGAACCCCAAGATCCCTCTGTTCCTCCACACTGCCAAGAATCCTGCCTTTAACCCTTATTCTGCAAATTCCAACTTCTAAAATAAATCACTTCACACTTTTCCAAGTTGAACTCCATCTGCCACTTATCAGCACAGCTCCGCATCCTGTCAGTGTCCCATTGCAACCTATAATTGCTCTCCACACAACCCACAACTGCACCAACCTTCCTGTCATTGGCAAACTTACTAACCCACTCTTCCACTTCTGCATCCAAGTTATTTATAAAAATAACAAAGAGCAGAGGTCCCAGAACAGATCCTTGTGGAACACCACTGGTCACCAAGCTACCAAGCTCCAGGCTGAATACTTTCCATCTACTACTACCCCCTGTCTTCTATGGTCCAGCCAATTCCGTATCCAGACAACCACACTTCTTTGTACACTATGCCTCCTTACTTTCTGAATGTGCTTATGAGGGAACCTTATCAAAAGTCCTACTAAAATCCATATACACCACACCCACTGCTCTATCGTCAATGTGTTTTGGCACATCCTCAAAGAATTCAATAAGGCTTGTGAGGCATGACCTGCCCCTCACAAAGCCATGCTGATTATCTCTAGTCAAGCTACGCCTTTCCAAATAATTATAAATCCTGTCTCTCAGAATCCTCTCTAATAATTTGCCCACCATCAACAGAAGACTGCTGGTCTGTAATTCCCAGAGTTATTCCTATTCCCTTTCTTGAACAAGAGAGTAAATTTGCTACCCTCCAATCATCTGGTACTACTCCAGTGGAAATGAGGACACAAAGATCATTGCCTAAGGCACAGCAATCTCTTCCCTTGCTAACCTTGGGTACATCCCATCTGGCCCAAGGGATTTATCTATCCTCAGGTTTTTCAAAATTTCCAGCACATCATCCTTCTTAACATCAACCTGTTTGTGCATATCAGTCTGCTTCATGCTGTCCTCACAAATGACAAGGTCCCTCTCACTAGTGAATACAGAAGCAAAGTATTCATTAAGGACCTCCCCTACATCCTATGACTCAAGGCACAAGTTCCCTCCACTATCCCTGTTGACCTTACCCTCACTCTGTCCATTCTGTTGCTCTTCACATAAGTGTAGAACACCTTGGGGTTTTTCTTAATCCTACCCGCCAAGGCTTTTTCATGCCCCCTTTTAGCTCTCCTAAGTTCACTCTTCAGTTCCTTCCTGGCTACCTTGTAACCCTCTACAGCCCTGTCTGATCCTTGCTTCCTCAAGCTTCCTTCTTCCTCTTGACTAGATGTCCAACATCTTTTGTCATCCAAGGTTCCTTCACCCTATCATCCCTTCCTTGCCTCAGTGGGGTAAACCTCTCCAACACTCGCAGCAAGTGCTCCCTAAACAACCTCCAAATTTCTGTTGTGCATTTCCCTGAGAATATCTGCTCCCAATTTATGCTCCAGAGTTCTTGCCAAATAACATTGTAATTCCCCCTCCCCCAGTTAAATACTTTCCCATACCGTCTGCTCTGATCCCTCTCCATGACTATAGCAAAGGTCAGGGAGTTGTGATGCTTATCACAATGCTCTCCCACTGAGAGATCTAACACCTGACCTGGTTTGTTGCCAAGCACCAAATCCAATACAGCCTCCTCTCTAGCCAGCTTATCTACATACTGAGTCAGGAATCCTTCCTGGACATACCTGACAAAAATCTGCTCTATCCAAACTGTTGGCAGTAAGGAGGTTCCAATCAATATTAGAGAAGTTGATGTCACCCATGACAACAACCCTGTTACTTCTGCACCTTTCCAAAGTCTGCCTCCCAATCTGCTCCTCCGTGTCTCTGTTGCTATTGGAAGGGTCTACAGAAAACTCCCAATAAAGTGACTGCTCCTCTCTTGTTTCTGACTTCCACCCAAAATGACACAGTAAACAACCCCTCCTCAATGACCTCCCTTTCCGCAGCTGTTATATTAGTTATGCCATGCCACCACCACCCACCGCCACCCGCCCACCCTACCCCCCACCCACCTCTGTTATCTCCCTCCCTATTCCTTTTGAAACATATGAATTCAAGAACACCCAATAACCATTCCTGCCCCTACGATATCCAAGTCCCTGTAATGTCCACAACATCGTACCTCCAAGTACTGATCCATGCCCTAAGTTCATCACCCTTATTCCTGACACTTAGTCATCGAGTTATAGAAATATACAGCACATACAGGTCCAATTCGTCCATGCCAACCAGATATCCTAACCAAATGTAGTCCCATTTGCCAGCACTTGACCCTTATCACTCTAAACCTGTCCTATTCATAAACCTATCCAGATGCCTTTCAAATGTTGGAATTGTACCAGCCTCCACCACTTCCTCTGGTAGCTCATTCCATACACCAACCACTCTCTGCAAGAAAAAGTTGCCCCTTAGGTCCCTATTAAATATAGGGAGAGGCTGATAGGTTGGGGATATTTTTCCTGGCTGATGGGTGACCTTATAGAGATTTACAAAATCATGAGGGGCATGGATAGGGTAAATAGACAAAGTCTTTTCCCTGGGGTTGGGGAGTCCAGCACTAGAAGGTATAGGTTTAGGGTGGTCTTAAAAGAAAAAAATGAGTTTGAGAGGCCAAGAATTTTAGGGAAGGAACTCCTGAGCGCACTTCTTGCACTAAAACAGTGTTACAACACAGGATAAACCCTCCTGCTTAATTTAAACCAGCAACACAGAAAATATTTATCCCGTGCAGTAATCTGTGGAAATTCAAGAGGCCAAGAACTATTTTAAGTAAAAATTAACAACTTTATTTCTTAAAGTATAAGAGAGTAATTAACTAACAACTATTTACAACTCCTTCCTCTAATCTATCTTTTACTTTCTCCTTCTACAATACTAGTTTGATAAAACCACTAATTAAGATTTACCAAAATTCAATTTTTCAAAACCAGCCAGATGTCGAATCTTCTCTTTATGTCTTCCTTTCTTCTTAGGTTACTGATTGATAAAGGTACCTTTAAGAAAGTTATTTTTCAGGCAGTCTCTATATCGTGTTGGCTTGGCAGTTCTCCTCCCAAATGGTCAATTTTCACCAGTCTTATACCCCCAAAGCTTTGAGTTGTGTCATTGGCTTTTAAGATTGTCAGTATACGAAATTCAAACTTAATTGGTGTTTGGTACTTTTGGGGTATAATTTAAACTGATTGGCCTAATTCGAATTTGTTTTGTTACCTCCAGGCAACCAGCTAATCGAATTGTTTAGCCAAATGTTACACTATGTCTTGTCAGAACACTTGGTGCTGTATCAGATAGTTCTGCTAGCTTTTAACTCTCTTAAAGGAACAGTACACCCACATCTTCATAACAATAGACACACTTCAACCCATCACACTGACTGCAACTTTGCCCTATCAACTGTCTGTCCTTCCTCACAGACTCTCTGCATGCTGTATCTGTCTGTTTACCACCTAGTCCATCCTCTGATCCATACCTCTGGTTGCTAGCCACCTGCCAAACTAGTTTAAACTCTCCCAGAGAGCTCTAGCAAAACTCCCGCCTCTGATATTGGTATCCCTTCAGTTCTGGTGCAACCTGTCCTCCTTGTACAGGTCCCACCTTCCCCAGAAGGTATCCCAATGATCCACATCTCTGAAGCCCTTGCTCCTGCACCAGCTCTGTAGCCACATGTTCAGCTGCACTTGCTCTTTGTTCCTTGCCTCACAAGCCTATGGCACTCGTAACAATCCTGAGATTACTACTCTACTCGTCCTGCCTTTTAGCTTCCAACCTAACTCCCTATATTCACTTTTCAGGTCCTTATTCCTTTTCCTAGCTATGTCATTGGTACCGATGTGTACCACAACTTCTGGTTGCTCACCCTCCCCCTTAAGAATCTTAGTAGATGCAGGTATAATTATAACATTTAAAAGACATTTGGATAGGTACATGAATAGGAAAGGTTTAGAAGGATAAAGCAAGTGGAACTAGTTTAGCTCTGAAAACTTGATCGGCATGGAGGAGTTGCACCGAAGGGTCTGCTTCCTTGCCATTAGACTTTATTACTGTATGTTCACCAGTGTATGGCGCCAGGAGTATCTGGAGATGACAACTTTTGAGTCCTATTTTTCAGTTACTACTTATCTCCTTGAATTCCTGCTGCAGGACCTCATCCTTCTTTTTACTCATGTTGTATGTTACAATTTGAACCATGACTGTTCACCTCACCCTTCAGAATGCCCTATATCTGTTCAAACGTACCCTTCACCCTGGCCCCAGGGAGGCAACACATGATCCTGAAATCATGTCTGTGGCTGCAGAAATATCTGACTGTGCCCCTCACTACTGAGTCTCCAATCACTGTTGTTCACTCTCTCTTTCTGCTCCCTCCTTTTGTAGATGGGCTTGGTTGCACTCTGCAGAGGCAGCGTCACTATCACCAATTTCCAACACACAAAACCTGTTCTCTGGTGAGATGTATTCTGGGGCTTTCCTGACTATCTGCTTATGATCCTTCTTCTGTCTCATGGTCACTCATTCCCTTTGTAACTGCACTTCCTTAAGTTGCGGGATGACCACACTTAAAAATGTGCTGTCCACATAACCCGAGGTTGGTGGAGAGGGAAGTCAAGGGCTTTAAATATAGTGCACTGCAAGAAGTAAATTGTGAGAAGCAGAGAGTTTGAAGTATGGGGAGGTGGTACATTTTTCTTCTACTTTCCACAATCAGTTCATTATTTGGTTAGAAACTACTTTTAGGGACTGTCTTTAAATTTTTATAAATTAGAAAAACTAATTTTTTTTGGAAAAGTAATTATATTTGGATTAACTGAGAAAAACAAGAAATAAGAGAAGTTAGGAACAATTCCATAAAATAAAAAAAGTAATCCAAAACAGGATAAGGTTAACACAAGTGAACTAAAATTAAAATATGGCAGCTCAGCTTGATCGATTGGAATGTATACATGTATGCATTATGTGGGAGGTCATTGATCCTGCCGGCATGCCAGATGATCACACGTGCAGGAAGTGCTGCCGGTAACCAACATAATCAAATATCCCCTCCCACCCTGCTTATACTCTCTTCTATCCTGCAGAAGTTATAGATGTTTTTATATACCTGTGAACAGATTTAAGAACAGCTTCTTCATCAAGATTATTATACTTCCGAATGGACCTCCCAAATTTTAAATTTAATGTTGATCTCACTTTCTGTGCACCTTCTCTGCAGTCATAACATTGTATGCTTTGCTCTTTTCTATTACTCTAATGCACTTTGTGTGGTATGATCTACCTGTACTGCATGCAAAACAAAAACTTTCACTGTAATTAGGTACATGTAACAATAATAAACCAAATCAAATCAAATCAAATCAGCTGCAGAAGCATGAGTTCCAGTTTCAGATCTTGAGCGATAACTGGAGATATTGTGGCACATCCACAAGGATGAGAATTACAATGACAGCATATTTAGAGGGGTGAGCACATTGCAGTTTAAGGACCTGGAGTCAGAAAGGGAATGGGTGACCACCAGGCTGTCCAACAGAAACAAGGCAGGTTGCGCAGGAGTTTCCTAGGGTCCCAAATCAGTTTCCCATTTTGGAAGCTCATGAGGACACCTATTATCTCGTGAAAGCAGTCAGAGCCATGTTATTGTCATGATGAATATTTCAGCTCTACAGGAGGGGGAGGAAGAAAAATGTAATGGTAATAGTGGGGGAAATATGTATCATAGAATTCCAACAGTGTGTAAGCAGGCCATTCGGCCCATTGAGTCCATACTAACCCTCTGTAAAGCATACCACCCTGACCCATTCCCCCTTTACCTTATCCCTGTGAGCCTGCATTTCCCCTGGCTAATCTACCTCACCTACACATCCCTGGACACTATGGGCAATTCAGCATGGCCAATCCACCTAACCAGCACATCTTTAGACTGTGGGAGGAAACCCGAGTGGTCACAGGAGAATGTGCAAACTCCACACAGTCACCCACAGTGAAATCAAATTCAGGTCCCTGCCACTGTCAGGCAGTAGTGCTAACCACTGAGTCCACAGGGGCAGACCAGACCTCCCAGTCACCGTCAATTTTAACTCCGCTTCCCACTGCCTTTCTGACATGACCATTCTTGGCCTCCTCCATTGCCACAACAAACCAAACTGCGAACTGGAGGGACAACATCTCATCTTCTGCTGGGACAGCCCATAGCCTGGAAGACTCAATATTGAGTTCTTCAAATTCAAATAACCTTCCTTCCCTTCCTCCAACTCCCTTCCCAACCTGTTCCCCCTCCCTTCCAGTCCTCCCAGCCACCTACCGGATTCATTCCTCCCATTACCCTCTACCTGTCATCACCTGTCCCCACCTCACCACCCTGCCCCTGTCACCCCCTTTATCTGCAGGTCCCCCTACACTCACACCCAGTCCTGAAGAAGGGTTACACCTGAACTGTCGAACCACCTGATGCTCTCTGGCTTGCTGTCTTCTTCCAGCCTCCTGCCTGTCGACCTTTTGGGAATTGGAAAACAGAATCAATTTGGCTGGAGCTAAAGAGCAAAATGAGTGCAACTACATTGTTCGGTGTAGTCAATGGACTACTGATTTAATGAAAGGATGCAGAAGGACAAATTAGTAGAAAAATTGTAGAGAAACATTATAGAATAGCCATGACGAGGGACTTTAATTACCATAACATAGGCTGAAATATTGGTCATGTTAAAGGGCAGTGATTGTGTTCAGGATAATTTCATTCAGCAGCATGCGTCAATTCCAAGAAGACATAATGCACTATTAAACGTGGTTCTTGAGAATAAGGTGTGTTAAGTGGATCATATTACAGGGAAATATTTGATTAGACAGTAGTCAGTTTGTCTTAAGTTTAGGATGATGGTGGAAAATGACAATAGCAGATTCAGCACAAGAAAAATCAATGGTCGGGGGAAGCTGACTTCAAAGAGGCAAGATCAGAGCTGAGCAGAACAGACTGGACTGAAAGTTTGGTGGCAAAAATTGCAAATGAGCAATGGTCTACTTTCAAAACAGAGATGGTTCAGTTACAGCCAAATCCATATTATTAAAGAGGGAAAGGCAGAACAATCAATTCCAGAACTTTTGTAGATAATCAAAGGAGATAGCAAGTAAAATAAAGCAAAAGTTTGCTTACAAAAGGTGTCAGGTAGAAATTACAAATGAGAACCAAGAGGAACACAAGGTTCGGGGTGAGGTGAAAAAACATATTAAAGTGAAGAGGTATAATGATTTTTTAAAAATTGGGAGTCAACATAAAGGAAATCCCAAAGTCTTCTTGAGGCATGCAAATAGTCAGATTGATAAAAGGGATACAGCTAATTTCTACATAGAGGAAGGGGTCAGGATGTATGAAATGAATATTTTGCATTTGTCTTTACCAGAGATAGATGCTACTCTGCTACTATTCTGTCACTGGAAAGGTCCCAAATTGATAAGGAAGAAAATCTCTCTAAAAAAAGCTCAACACAACTCATTCCTTAGCGAAATAAAGATAGGATTGAGTCAATGCTATGTGTGTATTGTAGAGTTGCACTTGTTTCCACTCCTGCAATATTTTGGATTAATTTACGTTGGTTTAAATGCGTTGCCATGGTACCCGATAGACGCCATTGTAAATTTACACCGTTTGACGGTATCGGAGCAAATAACTGCAGAGGCTGGAATCTGTACTGAGAACAACAAATACTGGAGACAGAACTGGAACAGATTAGTAACAGGATCGCTGCAGTAAAGACCGTCGGTGTGTTAGAGAGCTCACGTGGTGTGGGGGTAAAGCAGCTTCACACGAAGGAGAAGGCACCAACCGTCCATCACCTGAGGGAGGGGACGGAAGTGACGTCAGACGGGCGCGTGTTTCCGGTGATCCTGGAGGACCCGGATCGAGCTGCGTCGCTTGCTGTTTGTCTTCACCCCTCCCCCCCCACCCGCGGTGCCCACCGACAGAGAGGCTCCCCACCCCCTCACCGGGACCGCACTGACAGGACCCCCACACCCCACCCTGGGGGCGGCAATGTGACAGGGTCCCTTCACCCGACAGGACACCCCCCGGCCCCCAGCCCCCGGCCCCCGGCCCCCGGCCCCCGGCCCCCGGCCGTGAAGGGGCTCCGCTGACCTGCCGTTTCACACGGGGCCTGCCCAGGTAGGTGCTATTTCTCGGGGGTTCTCGGGTGTTGGAGGGCGCCTCCGGTGACAGGGGCCTGCAGCGCAGCCACGAGATCAGGGCTTTCAACACCACCCCGTCCCAACACCACCCCGTCCCAACACCACCCCGTCCCAACACCCTTTCAGCTTCTAACCGTCACCCTCGATCCCTCCGCGCGCCCCCCCCGTCTGTCCCCATCCCGCACACCCCCCCCCCGTCTGTCCCCATCCCGCACACCCCCCCCCGTCTGTCCCCATCCCGCACACCCCCCCCCGTCTGTCCCCATCCCGCACACCCCCCCCCGTCTGTCCCCATCCCGCACACCCCCCCCCCGTCTGTCCCCATCCCGCACACCCCCCCCCCCGTCTGTCCCCATCCCGCACACCCCCCCCCCCCCGTCTGTCCCCATCCCGCACACCCCCCCCCGTCTGTCCCCATCCCGCACACCCCCCCCCCGTCTGTCCCCATCCCGCACACCCCCCCCCCCGTCTGTCCCCATCCCGCACACCCCCCCCCCCCGTCAGTCCCCATCCCGCACACCCCCCCCCCGTCTGTCCCCATCCCGCACACCCCCCCCCCCGTCTGTCCCCATCCCGCACCCACCCCCCCGTCTGTCCCCATCCCGCGCACCCCTCCCCCCCCGTCTGTCCCCATCCCGCGCACCCCCCCCGTCTGTCCCCATCCCGCACACCCCCCCCCCGTCTGTCCCCATCCCGCACACCCCCCCCCCCCGTCTGTCCCCATCCCGCACACCCCCCCCCCCGTCTGTCCCCATCCCGCACACCCACCCCCCCGTCTGTCCCCATCCCGCGCACCCACCCCCCCGTCTGTCCCCATCCCGCTCACCCCCCCCGTCTGTCCCCATCCCGCGCACCCCTCCCACCCCCCGTCTGTCCCCATCCCACAAACGCCCCCCCCGTCTGTCCCCATCCCGCTCACCCCCCCCCCGTCTGTCCCCATCCCGCGCACCCCTCCCCCCCGTCTGTCCCCATCCCGCGCACCCCTCCCACCCCCCGTCTGTCCCCATCCCGCTCACCCCCCCGTCTGTCCCCATCCCGCGCACCCCTCCCCCCCCGTCTGTCCCCATCCCGCTCACCCCCCCCCCCCGTCTGTCCCCATCCCGCTCACCCCCCCCGTCTGTCCCCATCCCGCGCACCCCCCCCCGTCTGTCCCCATCCCGCTCACCCCCCCGTCTGTCCCCATCCCGCTCACCCCCCCCCGTCTGTCCCCATCCCGCTCACCCCCCCCCGTCTGTCCCCATCCCGCTCACCCCCCCCGTCTGTCCCCATCCCGCTCACCCCCCCCGTCTGTCCCCATCCCGCTCACCCCCCCCGTCTGTCCCCATCCCGCTCACCCCCCCCGTCTGTCCCCATCCCGCTCACCCCCCCCCGTCTGTCCCCATCCCGCTCACCCCCCCCCGTCTGTCCCCATCCCGCTCACCCCCCCCGTCTGTCCCCATCCCGCTCACCCCCCCCCCGTCTGTCCCCATCCCGCTCACCCCCCCGTCTGTCCCCATCCCCCCCCCCCCCCCGTCTGTCCCCATCCCGCTCACCCCCCCGTCTGTCCCCATCCCGCGCACCCCCCCCGTCTGTTCCCATCCCGCGCACCCCCCCCGTCTGTCCCCATCCCGCGCACCCCCCCGTCTGTCCCCATCCCGCGCACCCCCCCCCGTCTGTCCCCATCCCGCGCACCCCCCCGTCTGTCCCCATCCCGCGCACCCCCCTCCGTCTGTCCCCATCCCGCGCACCCCCCCCCGTATGTCCCCATCCCGCGCACCCCCCCCCCCCCGTATGTCCCCATCCCGCGCGCACACCCCCCCGTCTGTCCCCATCCCGCACACTCCCCCCCCACCCCCCCCCCGTCTGTCCCCATCCAGCGCACCCCCCCCCCATCTGTCCCCATCTCCTCTCTCCCCCCCCCCCCCCCCCTCGTCTGTCTTCCCTCCTAAAAGGACATCAGTGAATCAGATGGTCTTTCCCTAACAATCAACAGTGGATTCAAGGCCATCATTAGGCTCCTAATTCCAGATTTTTACTGAATTAAATTCTACCATCTACGCTAGTGGGTTCAAGCCAGAGTCCCCAGAACATTACTTGGGTCTTTAGATTCAGTCCAGCGATAACACTGCTGGCCCATCGCCTCCTGTATCCTGGGTACAGAGAGGTGCTCTTATGTGAAACAGTTAAATTCTTGACCTGACAGGATAGATGTTGAGAGTTTGTTTCCCCCTGGCAGAGCCTAAGAGCAGGGGACATTGTCTCAGAGTAAGGGTCTTCCATTTAACACAGATGAGAGGGAATTCTTCTGGCGACAGTGAATCATATAGAATTCTTTATTATGGAGCGCGGTAGAGGGTGCGTTGCTAAGAATATTTTAGGCTGAGATAGATTTTTAATCTTTAATGGAATCCAAGATTATAGGGAAAAGGGCAAGAAAGTAGAGTTGAGCATGATCAGATCAGCCATGATTTAGCTGAATGGTGGAATACTCAATGGGCCAGTCAGTGTGCTTCTGTTCCTGTATCTATTGGTCATCTTCGGGATGGTGTATGACGTTTGTTCTTCCTCATGTTTTACTGTCATGAAATATAGGCAGCATCTAGTTTATCAATAATACAGCAGCCTTGTTGAACATGTGCAAAAGAGCATGTTTCAGTAGATTCAAACCAAGTATAACTTGAAAATTTGTAAATCTGTTTCGTGTGTATATTGCAGTTATGACTGACCAAATCTTTCTCTGCATACTTTTTTGTCAGCTGTGACTTGATTGGTAGCATTGCTCTTTCGGGGTTACAAGGATATGGATTAAAGTCCATACCAGATGCTTTAGCATGAATATGCAGGTCAAAACTCTGTGCAAAACCAAAGTCATGAAACAATGTTGAGTTAATATTGGTCTTGGTTTACAGTGCAGATTCATTACAGTGGTAAGGAGTGTTGCATTGAATTTTTGTTACATTTTGGTTTAAGTACAGTTGAGTTTAAAAAGTTGAGGGGTGACCTAATTGAGGTGTTTAAAATGTTTCTCATTGTTACTATAATTAATCTACTGGCCCTTGTAGAATATCCAGGATAAAATACTTTTAAGATGTTAAAGCTATGCCAGTTAGAAATGAGGCTTGTAAACCTACTTCTCCCCTTCCCATTCCCAAAATGCTGAGAATACTGAAATTTATGTCCAGGCTTAATAGATTTTTTAGGGGAGGGGAGGGGGCTAAGGACATGAAAATATGAAAGACAAGTAAATGGGGTTGAGGTACTGATCAGCCTTGATGAAGTTGAATTGTAGCATGTGTTTGAGGGGGCTGAATGGCTTGTAGCTATCCTAATACTACTGATTGTTAGAAGTTTCTGTGTTTTGCACAGAAATTAGTTTTTTTTAACTAACGTCTCTTAATATTCTCTCAAAGGAGCTATGAATTCATGGTGGCTACTGAATAATATGTTAAATGTTATTTTGCCACAAAAGTATTTGTTTCTCTTTCCCCTTCAGGTGTGGTGAATGCATCTCTCTCCTGGATTTTGCAGCTGTGGCATTTTGAATCTTTCTGCTGGCATTTAGCCCCAGGAAGCATCATGTTCCGAATGACTAAAGACTGAAAGTGATTATTCTTGTTGCTGGTTGTGGTTCACAAAGTGTGCGGTGGGAATGGCCGGGCACTTCCGCAGCTACGTATGGGATCCCATTCTTATCATATCTCAGATTATCCTGATGCAATGCATCTATTACAGTTTCCTCGGCATTTGGTTGGCTGTGGTGGACAGCCTGGTGCAGAACAGTCGCTCACTCGATCAAGTATTTAGTTATGAGGTAAACAAAAATTAAAGCTTTTGAAGTGTGCTTTTTGTTTACACTAGCAGCTCTTCAAAAAAATCTCTCTTTTTGGAGGGGTTTGAACCGGTGGATTTATCCTATTTTCTGGGAAGGAGGTAAAATGAAACATACTATGGATGAGTTGTTCAGACTTTTTTTTTGCTGTAGTGCTTTATAGATTCATAGATGTATACAGTGCAGAAAAGGCCCTTCGACCCATTGTGCCTGCAACAACATAACTACCACTGAAGGTGCACTAATCCCAATTTCCTGTTCTTGTCCCATATCCTTCAATTTAAGATATTTGAAATACTCATCCAAATATTTTTTAAAGTTTGTAAGTTATCCAGCTTTCACTATCTTCCCAGGCAATACATCCCTGATTCCCATCACCCACTGAGTTAAAAGGTTTTTTCCCAAGTCCCCTCTGAGTCTCCTGCCCCTCACTCTAAAACTCAGCCCTTTTGTGATTGATCACTTAACCAAGAGGAACAACTGCTCTCTCTCCATCCAATATTATACAGCTTAATCATGTTCCTCACACACCCCCTCCTGCTCTCTTCTCCCCCCCCCCCCCCCCCCCATATTCTCAGCTCTAAAGAAAAATATAAACCTACCTAGACTGTCCTTATAGCTCAATTTCTCCATGCTATGCAATATCCTGGTGAATCTCTTCTGTACCCCCTCTATTGCTATCGCATCCTTCCTGTCATGAGGTGACAGAACTGCACACAGTATTCCAGTTAGGGCATCAATAATACTCTACGTTCAACATTAACTCCTTGCTCTTGTGCTCTGTCATGACTGATGAAAGCAAGTGTTCCATGTGCTGCCTTTAACTATCCTATTCACGTGTTCTGCTGACTTCAGGTATCTATGAATAATTAACCCAAAGTCTCTCTGTTCCTCTAAGCTCTCCAGTGTCCTTCCATTCATTAAATATGGGGAGGTGATGGCCTAGTGGTATTGTCACTGGACTGTTAACCCAGAGAAGCAAAAGTGAGGACTGCAAATGCTGGAAACCAGAGTTTAGATTAGAGTGGTGCTGGAAAAGCACAGCAGGTCAGGCAGCATCCTGAGGAGCAGGAATGATTCCTGATGAAGGGCTTTTGCCTGTAACGTCTATTTTCCTGCTCCTCAGATGCTGCCTGACCTGCTGTGCTTTTCCAGCACCACTCTAATCTAAACTCTGTTAACCCAGAGATCCAGATAATGTTCTGGGGATCTAGGTTTGAATCCCGTCAGGCAAATGGTGGAATTTGAATTCAATAAATATCTGGAATTAAGAATCTAATGATGGCCATGAATCCATTGTCAGTTGTCAGGAAAAACCCATCTGGCTCGCTACTATCCTTAGGGAAGGAAACTGCCATTCTTAGTTCATATGGCCTACATGTGATTGCAGACCCACAGCAATGTGCTTGACTCTTAATTCCCTCTGGGCAGTTAGGGATGGACAATAAATTGCTTCCTGGTCAGTGATGCCCTCATCCCATGAATTAACAAAAGGGAAAATAAACTACCTCAACTTGGTCATGGATGGCACGGTGGCTCAGTGGTTAGCACTGGGCGAAAGTGAGGACTGCAGATGCTGGAGATTAGACTCCAGATTAGATTGGTGCTGGAAATGCATAGCATATCGCAGCATCTGAGGAGCAGGAAAATCAATGTTTCAGGCAAAAACCCTTCTCAGAAATGAGGCCTCGTTCCTAATGAAGGGATTTTGCCCGAAACATCAATTTTCCTGCTCCTCGGATGCTGCATGACCTGCTGTGCTTTTCCAGCACCACTCTAATCAGTGGTTAGCACTGCTGCCTCACAGCGCTGGGGACCTGGGTTCAATTCCATCCTCGGGCGACTGTCTACGTGCAGTTTGCACATTCTCCCCATGTCTGCATGGGTTTCCTCCATGTGCTCCGGTTTCCTCCCACAATCCAAAGATGTGGAGGTTTAGTGAATTGGTCACGCTAAATTACCCATAGTGTAGGTTATTAGTCAGGGATAAATATAGGGTAAGGGAATGGATCTGGGTGGGTTAGTCTTCGGAAGATCGGTGTGGACTTTTTGGGCTGAAGGGATTTTAGATCTTGTTGTTTCTTCCAAAGTACATTACCTTGTACTTAACCAGTGTTGCTCTGCCCATCTGGCTAACCCATCTATGTCTTCCTGAAACTTAAAACTATCTTCCACTCTACCAATCTTGGTGTCATCCGCAAACTTGCCAAACATTCCACCCACATTTTCATCTCTGTAATTTATGTATATAACCAACAGTAAGAGCCCTAGTACTGATCCTTGTGGTACACGGCCAGGTCCCCAGCCTCCAATCACTCAAACAGCCTTCTACCACTACCCTTTGTGTCCTATTACTAAATCAGTTTCTGATCCATCTTGCCACGTTTCTCTCAATTCCATATGCATTAACGGTCTCGATCAGTCTCCCATGTGGGACCTTGTCAAAGGATTTGATACAATTCATATAAACTATGTCAACTGGACTTCTCTCATCCACACCCTTGATTACATTTTCAAAAAAAATTTCTTACAGATTTGTTAGGCATGGTCTCACTCTGTCAAAACCATGCTGACTATCCCTAATTAACCTGTGTCTTTCCAAGTGGGTGTTGATCACTCCTCCAGAATTTTCTCCAGTAGTTTCCCTACACAGATGTGAGACTCACTAGTCTGTAATTTCCTCGTTCATCTCTACCACCTCTCCTAAAAAGTGAAACCATATTAGCTGTCCCCCAGTCCCCTGGCACTTCCCCTGTGGCCAGAGAGGAATTAGAAATTTGTGTCACTATGACAAGAAAATGTAAGTGATTTTGGGAGGCTGATGGGAGCCAAGTTTTATTGACAGGTTTAAGTTTAGATGTGCGTTTTTTTTAGAATGTTTAACTAAGGTTGTGGTGAGAGGATATTGAGGGAGATTTAAGGTGAAGTTAAGTCTAGTTGAGTGTCATGACTGTTACCAGAGTTTAGTGATGGAGGTGTGGTAGGTAGTTGGAAGGTTGTTCACTCAGGGAATGAGCTGACAACTTGGGCAATGACATTCAACACTGGAGCAGGTTGCGAGGTAGCCTTCAATTAATTTTATACATTTTTTTTTCTCTGATCCATGATGTTAATGATTTGGACCCTGCTGGATGGCTTAATATTAACAATTTTTGAGAGTTAAAGGCTCAGGAGTAAACTTGACACAAAATCAGGAATAGAGTCAGTCCCCTTAAGGAATTTGTGTTTCATTCATGCAAGCAACTTTGTAACTGACAAGGTGTAGATGTTTAGCTTTTCATTTTTCCTTTGATTATTAGCCTACAAAGAGGGTTCAGATGTTAGGTAAATTTGCATTCTCAAAATAATGTTTAGGCTATGCTCCCAACAAAGAAAGAAGTTTTCTAGCTTGGAAGGTAAAAGGTCAGTATGATGTGTCCTGCCATGAACAATGACCACAATTCCACAGGTAGTGTGTACATGACAGAACACTATCTTATCTACTTCTTTCCTGACAGTGAATGCACACTGTGCAGTTTGATGCTTCACTTCTGACACTTGCAGAATGAAGAATGGCATGAAAGGATGATGCCCTATACCCTACTCTTCGATATCTATGACCCTGCCTTCTTTGCACATTCATAAAGTTTATCTGCATTTTGGATCAGCTGGCAAAGTTTGACAATCTGTCCAGTCTGAAAGTATCACCAACAAAACCGTGATTGTGATTGGATGGTAACATTTTCACCCTTAATTACATCCCTCTGAAAGTGGTGAGCAAATTCTGTTACTTTGGGTTCATAGAGTCATTCAGCATGAAAACAAATCCTTCAGTCCAACTAGTCCACGCGACCAAGTTTTCCAAACTAAACTAGTCGCACTTGCATGCATTTTGCCAGTATTCCTCTAAACCTTTCCTATTCATGTAGCAATTCAAATGTCATAGAGTCATAGAGATGTACAGCATGGAAACAGACCCTTCGATCCAACTAGTCCATGCCGACCAGATATCCCAACCTAATCTAGTCCCATTTGCCAGCACCCGGCCCAGGTCCTTCTCAACCTTCCTATTCATATACCCATCCAGATGCTTTTTCAATGTTCAATGTTAATATTAAGCCATCCAGCAGGGTCCAAATCATTAACATCATGGATCAGAGAAAAAAAAATGTATAAAATTAATTGAAGGCTACCTCGCAACCTGCTCCAGTGTTGAATGTCATTGCCCAAGTTGTCAGCTCATTCCCTGAGTGAACAACCTTCCAACTACCTACCACACCTCCATCACTAAACTCTGGTAACAGTCATGACACTCAACTAGACTTAACTTCACCTTAAATCTCCCTCAATATCCTCTCACCACAACCTTAGTTAAACATTCTAACATGTTGCAGTTGTACCAGCCTCCACCACTTCCTCTGGCAGCTCATTCCATACGCGGACCACCCTCTGCGTGAAAACATTGTCCCTTAGGTCCCTTTTATATCTTCCCCTCTCACCCTAAGCCTATACCCTCTAGTTCTGGACTCCTTCACCTCGGGGAAAAGACCTTATCTGTTTACCCTATCCATGCCCCTCATGATTTCATAAACCTTTGAGGTCACCCCTCAGCCTTCGCTTCAGGGAAAACAGCCCAAGCCTATTAAACCTCTCCCTGTAGCTCAAATCCTCCAACCCTGGCAACATCCTTGTAAATCTTTTCTGAACCCTTTCAAGTTTTACAACATCCTTCCAATAGGAAGGAGACCAGAATTGTACACAATATTCCAAAAGTGGCCTAACCAACGTCCTGTACAGCCGCAACATGACCTGTCTTTTAAATGTTGTAATTGTACCTGCATCGACCACTCCGCCTGGCAATTCATTCCACATACAAACCACCCTCTGTGTCAAAATGTTTCCCCTCGGGTCCCTTCTAAAATCTTTCTCCGCTGCCCTTAAAAGTATACTCCCTAGTTTGAACTCCTCCCCCACCCTAGGGAACTGACCTTTGCTATTCACCTCATCTATGCCTCTCATGATTTTATAAACCTATAAGGTCACCCGTCAACCTCCTACACTCCAGTGAAACTATCCCAGCTTATCTTTATAACTTAAACCATCCAGTCCCCAGCATCCTGGTAAATCATTCTGTTCAATAGCAGGGCGACCAGAGCTGTATAGAGTACTCCCAAAGGTCGCTTCACCAATATCCTGTACAACTGCAACATGTCCCAACTGCTATATTTAATGTTGACAAGCAATCTGTCTTGATGCAGAATTTGATGTGTGCGTAATGAAATTTGTTACCGCCTTTGGCTAATCCTCAATATTCATGCAATAACATCAACCTGGCATCTGAGGATGTGCTGGCCAACTTGCAGCTATCATGAAAAGCAACTCTAACTTGCATCTCCAGTATTTGTAACGCATTCTAGATATTTCATGAAAGGGCAAAGATCATATGAGGCAAGTCTCTCAAAGGCAAATCTCCCAAGCACTAATAGAATTATGGAAGGATGTTTTCTCTCTTTGACAGGGAGTGGGCATGTTGGTGAGAAGGATGTGAGAAATATCCATTGATTTTTTTTTTGTCCATTAAGTGCTTCCTTCAGTAGTCTGATCATTTGCAAGGTATAATTGCACTTTTTAGTAGTTTTTGAAATAGCCTTTTTGTTTCTTCTGATCTAGAGAGATTACTGAAACATAACTGATGAAAATTCATAAGTTGTCTTTTGGGCAGTAATGTAACTATTAGAACTCAAGCTTTTGTGGCACCATATGGGTCAGTTATGATAGCAGAATACAGAAAGCAGAGGCTTAGCACTGAACAGCTATCCATTTTGTATTGTGTGGGAGGTTTGCAGTAAAAGTCATAATGACATTGCAATACCTAATCCATATCAAACTTTGAGAGGTTCTTCTACTTTACACTATCAGAGGTATATATTTTTTTCTTGAATAAAGTTCATTTTTCCTCTAAGCAGCAAATTCAATAATTCTTTGTTATCCATTTTTTTGTTACCTAACAGTAATAGCTGTCTGACCTTGAGCTGTGCTAATCTAAAGCAATTAAAACTTGTATCTTTTAAGGAGACAAGGTTGCTTAAACTTTTTCTCTCCGCTTTCCAACAGTGTAATGTATCGTGCACACACAGTCCACAATTCCTGATGCTACTTGTTACTGTTTCAAAAATACTGTTAACTTAAATAATGCTCAGTAGATCAATTGGTGTCATTAAACAGAAATGCTTGTTAACTTCACATGCCTCCATCATGCATAACTGAAATCCCAGTGGCAGCACTGTAACCTGAGAACAAAGGCATTGAAAGATTCAGTGATCTATTTGTATTGAATGGTCATATGTATCTACATTTAAGTGAAGTATCTAAGTTGAATATCTCTAGATGTTTGTGCGTTCCCCTACTCTTATATTTTATAATTTAAAACTGGTCACGAACAGCAAAAGAATTAAATTGCCTATGCATCTGAAATACTTAACTAGGTTTTAATTTGTTGTTAAGCCTTTGCTCTGAATAATTCTCCAACCCAGATAAGCCTGCATCACTACATGCAGCATACAGGATTGAATTATGCCAACTGGAGCCTGGAGGGAGTAGTATGTGAACTGCGTGTTCCTCTTCAAACACCACATTTCTTTTTAAATTTCAATTGTCTTTTGCAACACAGTGGATATACTCTGTGGTATACCTTGTTACCAGCTTCAAGCAGAATCTGTTTGTGTTGTATTTGATGGTATCTCAATAGTGGTTTGGTCTTTGCGTGTGTTTTTAAAAAAAATTCTGTTTATATTGGTCCTGTTTGTAACTTAGGTGCTGGGATTTTCCACAGCTCAGGGAAGGCTATCGATGATGGCATTTGTCCTCAATTCACTCACATGGTGAGTACATACACAACTGTTGAAAAAGAGACCGTAGCAGTTTGCAGACTACTTAATGTAATGATGTGGAAATGTTGCTGTTGGATTGTGGTGGACAAAGTTAAGAGTCTCATGACCTCAGGTTGTAGTCTAACAGGTTTATTTAAAATCACAAACTTGCAGAGCGCTGCTACTTTGTCAGGTGAAGTCGCTTCACATCCGAAAGCTTGTGATTTCAAATCAACCTTTTGGACCAAAACCTAGTGTTGTGACTTCCTGCCGAATGTAATTTAGAAGATATCAATTGCATAACATTATCTTATCTCCCTCTCTGACCAATTCTTCGTGCACCTACCCCAGATTTAATTAATTTAATTCCAAATATTGGACATCACAGTGCAGATTTATGGAATTGTTGCAGCACAGTAAGCTGCAGTTTTGCACTGGTTCTCTGAAGAAGCAGTTTATCTTCTGCCATTTCCTTCCTATGTAAATCTTGACCGGTGGGGGGGGGAAATCAAATGATCACTAGAATTACCAGTTAAACCAGCTGCCATTTGTTTGTATTTCATTAACTTTTTCAACATAGCCTTCTAACTGGGTTTCCTTATGTGCCAACTTAGAGAAGTTTTTCAACCTGCAGAGAATGTAATATAATTTGAAAAGTAAATGGAAAACAAGTCAGGTCTCTAACTGCTGTCCTGAACTATACAAAGCCATTAGTCTCTAACTGGCAATTCATTGAAATCCAGTGGCCTTCAGATGACGAGCAACAAAATAATGCTTAATAATGTTATTCCACAAAGTTAAAACACTTTGTGTCCTACCTCACTATGTTCTAAAACAGTGTTTCTCAATGGCGGTGGAAGCGCCCCCTGAGGGGCGTTTGCCTTCCTTCGGTGGGTGTTGAAGTCAAAGGGGGCACTGAACGACTTTGTAGAGAGCTTACCAATCACTTGGAAGACTGCCGTGTCCTTGAAGGACATTGCGACTATCCATCTGCACACCACATAACACAAGTATTATTTTCCCTGCATCCATGGAGGCCTGTGCTCTGGTTGCTGCGCTATTATTGATACTCTTCTCTGTGAATGGCAAACCACTTGAACTCGTTCGCATTTGGCACTGATTCTGCTGCCGAGATCAATATCACCTAACTCGTGTTGCTTCTAGGAAGACAAAATGCAGCTTTTCAACTGTTCTACCGGGTGGCAGAATGAATGCACCTTACAGCTAATTAGCCAATCAAATTTTGCCACTTGTCTGAGCATCTTACAATTATCGTTATAAGGTAATACCCATGATTCCATCAGGGTATTCGAGCGACAGTGTAGAAATGGCCTCATCAAGTAAGAAAAAGAGCAGGCAGTATAGCATGGACTATTTGCGATATGGCTTTATTCAATCTCTGTCTAATAAGCAGTTAACACTGTGTGCTTGGTCTGTGAACAAAGTTTTTCCAACGAGGCCATGAAGCCTTCCCGTCTTATTAAACATTTGAAAATGCAGCACAGTGACAAAAAGGACAAAGATTTGGCATATTTTCAAACATTAAAGAATAAATTCAATCAGCGACCAATGATTTCCACTGCTTTTTTCAAAGATGGGAGCCACAAATGTGGATGGCCTTGTGGCATCATACAACATAGCGAAGCTAATTGAAAAATGTGGTAAACCTCATTCCGTGGGTGAATCGTTGGTGCTTCCAGCTATTGCCGAAGTATTATCAACTGTGCTACATCAGGAACCATCAATGACTATCAAGCGTATTCCTCTTAGCAACGATTCCGTGAGAAGACGCATCGATGAAATTGCCTCAAATGTTGATAAATTATGTTCCCTTCTGATATCGAAAGAAATCGCCTTACAAATTGATGAAAGTACTATATGCAGAAATCAAGCTAACTTTTGGGGTACGTACGTTTCATCGACAAAAATGAAACATGAGAAGCACTTTTTTTTTGCTCTGGATCTATCAACAGATACCAAAGGTAAGACTATCTTCGACTACGTCAAGGATTATTTTGATAAAAAGTCTGTTCCCCTCAAACATTGTTGCTTGTGCTATGGATGGCACGCGTACTATGACTGGTCAACATCAGGGATTTGTCACACTATTAAAGAGCGAAGTGCCATGTGTTTTCACAGTACACTGCATTATCCATCGGCAGCATCTGGCTTCAAAGAAATTTAGTGACGCCCTTCACCATTCTCTACAAGTGATGATAGATGTGGTAAATTATATAAAGAGACATGCTCTGAATGAACAACTTCTCCGCCAACTCTGTAAAGATAATGAAGATGAATTTCTGCCATTGCTGCTACACACAGAAGTGAGATGGCTCACGAAAATGCCTCAATCGTTTCCATGAACTGTTCGATTCTGTCATTGAATTCCTACACAGAAATAATGAAAACCTTTGTATGAAAGCAGAAACCATAAAAAACACGACTGTGTGCATATCTCACGGATATATTCGATAAGTGCAATTCGCTGATCATGCAGATACAAGGAGATAATGAGAGTTTCATAAAAGCAAGGAATGCTGTTACATCCTTTATTGCGAAACTTGATCTCTTTCATCGGAATATCAGTCATTGTGAGTTTTACCAGTTCCCGAGTTTAAACAATATCGCGGAGCGTGTTACTGATCAATTACTTATCTACTCAGCTCACATTCGTGCACTGCAGGATGATATGAAAATATGATTTGCTGATCTTATCGAGATGGAGATCACTACATGGCTGACTGACCCCTTTATCTCATGTGCAGAAGAAATGGATATTTGCCTTCAGGAAGAAATGATAGAGCTTCAAAATGACACTGCAATGAAAATTCGGTTTTCACAAATGGGTGAGCCCCTTTTTTGGATTCAAGATGCCACCCGATATCGTTTCCCGCTATTAAGTGAAGAGGCAAAGCGGTTTGCATGACCATTTCCTACCTCTTATTTGGTTGAGAAAGGATTCAGTGCCGTCGCCAGAATACAAGATAAGACCCGCAATCGCATGGATGTTGTTCAGTGTGGTGACCTGAGATTGCTTTTGACAAAAATTGAACCAGATTCATATGATTTAGCAAGACAACATGAACCACAAGGATTGCATTGACTATTTTGCTATCAGAGAATAAATTTTATGCAGAGTGTGCCAAAAGTAGGTGGACAGTAAGAACAGTAATAAATGATAACATTTTGGTTTTTGTTGCATATAAAACATATTTCACAAAAGTTTTCAGCACTGCAGTGTATTGCAGTTATATGTGCAAAAACAGACTTCGGTGATTTGGGGGCATTGCACGATTTCAAGGATAAGAAAGGGGTGTTGAATACGGAAAGGTTGAGAAATACTGTTCTAACACATTATTAAAAGGAGACTTGAAGTTGAAATTTTTCATCTTGTGTTCATTGGAGCTAGGATGCAAAAACAAACTTGAAGGAGACCATACTACCCAGTTACCATCTCATAAATCAGCATACACCAATGATGCTGAAGCACTGAAAGCACGTGGGGCGGACTAGGTACAGTACATGTATACTGAGGAGTACTTAATTATCTGCCAAGTGAAGTCATAGTCAACAAAAGTGATTATATTCAGGAAATGCACACTATCCTCAAAGTTGTATCCAAACTTGTGGCTAGTGGCTGGTTCTGTGGTTATGACTTAACATCCACATTTGAGAGTCTAGATTAGAGTGGTGCTGGAAAAGCACAGCAGTTCAGGCAGCATCCGAGGAGCAGTAAAATTGACATTTCGGGCAAAAGCCCTTCATCATCAGGAATACAGGCAGAGTGTCTGAAGGGTGGAGAGATAAATGAGAGGAGGTTGGGTGTGGGAAGAAAATAGCATAGAGTACAATAGATGACTGGGGGAGGGGATGAAGGTGATAGGTCAGGGAAGAGGGTGGAGTAGATAGGTGGAAAAGAAGATAGGCAGGTAAAACAAGTCATGGGGACATTTCTGAGCTGGAAGTTTGGGACTAGGGTAAGATGGGGGAAGGGGAAATGAGGAAACTGTTGAAGTCCACATTGATGCCCTGGGGTTGAAGTGTTCTGAGGCAGAGATGAGGCGTTCTTCCTCCAGGCGTCTGGTGGTGAGGGAGTGGCGGTGAAGGAGGCTCAGGACCTCGATGTCCTCAGCAGAGTGGGAGGGGGGGTTGAAATGTTGGGCCACAGGGCGGTGTGGTTGATTGGTGCTGGTGTCCCGGAGATGTTCCCTAAAGTGCTCTGCTAGGAGGCGTCCAGTCTCCCCAATGTAGAGGAGACCGCATCAGGAGCAAGGATACAATAAATGATATTGGTGTATGTGCAGGCTAAAACTTTGGATGTGGAAGGCTCCTTTAGGGCCTTGGATGGAGGTGAGGGAGGAGGTGTTGGGCGCAGGTTTTGCAATTCCTGCGGTGGCAGGGGAAGATGCCAGGATGGGAGGGTGGGTTGTAGTGGGGGGGAGGCGTGGACCTGACCAGGTAGTCACGGAGGGAACGGTCTTTGCGGAAGGCGGAAAGGGGTGGGGAAGGAATATATATCCCTGGTGGTGGGGTCTGTTTTTGGAGGTGGCGGAAATGTCGATGGATGATTTGGTTGATGCAAAGGTTGGTAGGGTGGAAGGTGAGCACCAGGGGCGTTCTGTCCTTGTTACGGTTGAAGTGGTGGGGTCTGAGGGCGGAGGTGCGTGATATGGATGAGATGCGTTGGAGGGCATCATTTGAGAACAAGCTGAAGAGACGTTTGTTGGTAAGGTTGGTAACCTGCATGGCTTAGTCCATCTACATATGTACGGGTTACCCAAGACACACAAGGTCTTGTTGTATCTGTTAGTGGCTATGCCTGCTGTTGCAACCTGTTCCGAATGAGTTTTCCACGTATACTGTGAAGGATTCCTTAATGTTTAAGATCATACAAAACCTACATATTGAGAATAATAGTATGTCCATGTGCTGTTTTGTCATTGCTAGCTTATTTACCAATATACTACTTAAAGGAGCCATTGACTTCTGCACTGTCACTATTTCATGGTAGTCTAGATATACTGCCTGCATCTGAATCTCTGTTCATCAGACTCATGAACTTGGCAACTTATGCATTTGAATTCCATTTTAGTTACACTAATTTACACTCCTAGGTGGCATTGCCATGGGATCACTCCTAGGTTCAGCTGTTGCTAACATCTTTGTTGATTATCATGAGAAGCAATCCTACATTCTACAATATCAATTTTATTGACAATCATGTGAATAGGACTTGTAGCCATCTGCTCACCATGTAGGTTTAACACTGAAATAAGGCAAATTAAAACGATTGTGTGAGATAATCTGATCAAATCACCACTTGCTGTATCACACAAACTCATGAAAGGGCCTACAATCACCACTTTTGGCTCTGAATGGTGCCTGGTCTACCTCATTACCTTGACAGGGAAAGGTGTCTAAAAACTTTGCACAACAGACAAAACTAGCTGTCTCACGCTGCAACTAAACATTAAATCCACAAGTTGTTTTCTTCACTAACTTGTGATGCCACCAAGCCAAAGCAAATTTTGCATACCCCTCAAATGAGTAATCCAAGTTTCAGTGCTGGTGTGATGCCAGGTGTGTTGGCTGTACTTCCCTATGATTGGTTGACTGTATGAAATAAGATGCCCTGTTGACCATTCGTAGCTCGCACCAAAACACCCGTGTTTGCAAGTTTCAGAAAAATATATCCGCCATTACATGTGATTCTGATTTTGTAAATCATTTGTTAAACAATCTGAACTGTGTTGAGTTAAACTGGAAGCCAATTGAATACTGTCATTGGGCCTGCAGTGTGCATATGCTAAAAGTTACATACATAAATATTCATGACCTGCTTAAAGTAGGCAAAAGGAATTTACACACACATCTTCCCAAAAAAGGGTGAGAGAGACAGTCAAATTCTGCTGTACCCACATGACAGCATCCTAACTGATCAGAATCTACCTGAGAATTAAGATTGACAGTTAACTGTTGCTGCATCTCCATGGTAATGATGGCCCAACCAATCAAGCACCCTCTTCTCCTTCTGTATAAAACAGTGTCTCTTTTACAATACTGTTCTTGTGTCCTATTTTGATGAGTACAAGATGAAAAGCTTCGACTTTTAGTCTCCTTTTAGCAATATGTAAGATCTGTAATACCAGGCATGGTACCTATGTTCTATTCACCCATCAGCCCTGTTCTCACTTGGTTTGATAACACCCCAGTTTTAAAATTCTTATCCTTCAAATCTCCCTGTGGCCTTGCTGATCCAATCTCGAACCACCTCCACCCTGTACCCCTGTGATATTTTCATGCTCCTCCAATTCTGGCCTCTTCTGCATCCTATTATTTTCAACATTTCGTCACTGGCAGCCCTGCTATTTGCTGCCTGGACACAAAGCTCTGAAAACCCCTGTCTTAGACATCTCTATCTCCCTATCTCTCTGTCAGCTGATCCTTAATATTTACCTCTTTGCACAAGCTTTTGGCCATCTGTTCTAATGTGGCTTGATATTGCTTGATGTCAACTTTTGACTAATAAGTTTCCTATGAAGCATTCATGTAATATTGCTGCATCAATTGGTATCTATAAATATGATATTTTTAAAACTGCCCTTGTCCTTATAAAGCAACATAGTTGAGTTGCCATGAGCAACCTCTTATCAAAATAGGGTCTACCCTGGGTCCTTATTTTGTACATTTTAATGAATGTCACCGGCCAGTATGCCGACAGTCACTGAAATTGGAAACCTTTAGGATATCAAATTTAAATTGTGAAATGTGGCTCAGATGTTACAGCTCCAGGATCATAGGCAGTAGTTGATTTTAAAAAGTAGTTAGCTCAAATTTCCCAGTAGTCTGTCATCTGTACTCTACCTGATTCTGTTTTTGTTTGGATGTGTTGCTTCATTTTTTTTTAAGGTATACCAATTCGTTGATTAGTTTATACCTAATTGTGGCTCCTAATGATATAATTGTTTTTGCAGTTAAGATGCCCAAATGTCTGGAAAGTATTATCTTTGAGGATAGTTAAGGCAGGAGATCGCCACCTTTTAAAATGTATTGAACACTTGAAATGTCATAACATTCAGGTTTATGGGCCAACTGTGGGAAAGTGGGAGTAGTGTAGATGATAGCTTATTTTTGGTGTACAGACTTAATGGGCTGAAGGACTTCTTCTGTACTGCTTGATTCTCTGTCTTAAATGGGTGATTTCGTACTCAGATTATGCCCTCTGGTCCTTGACTCCCAATAAGGGAAAACCAATCTCTCTGCATTAATGTTATTAGTCCCCTTCCAAACTTCAATAAGTGTAAGTCCAAGCTACTGAACCTCTTCTAAGAAAACCATTCAATACCAAGATAAACCTAATGAACCTTCTCTGGACTGCTTCCAATGCCAGTATAGCTTTTCTCCAATAAAGGGACCAGAACTGTTCATAGTATTCCACCTTTGGTCTGACTAGTGCCATAGTGCGAGCTATGAAGAGAGGTTGAATAGGTTAGGTTTATTTTCACTAGAATAAAGGAGATTGCAGGGGGACTTGATTGAGGTTTACAAAATCATGAAGGGTATAGACAGGGTGGATAGAGACAAGCTTTTTCCCAAGGTGAAAGATCCAATAATGAGAGGTCATGCTTTCAAAATGAGAAGTGGAAAGTTTAAGGGGGATACACGCAGTAAGTACTTCACACAGAGGGTGGTGGGTGTTTGGAACCCGTTGCCAGCAGAGGTGGTAGAGGCAGGCACGGTAGATTCATTTAAGATGCATCTGGACAGATGCATGAGTAGGTGGGGAGCAGAGGGATACAGATGCTTAGGAAATGACCGACAGGTTTAGACAGTACATTTGGATCGGCTCAGGCTTGGATGGCCGAAGGGCCTGTTCCTGGGCTGTAAAGTTTCTTTGTTCTTTATCTTTCACCAGTTAAGTTAATACTTGGTTTTTCTATTCTTACACTGTGTATCATCTCCGATATTCTCGCATTCAATTCAATCCATCAATTTTTTTTCCCAGTCATTTAACCTGTCAATAACCCTCTGTAGACTACTTGTGTCATGCTTACTCCTTGCCTTTCTGTCTTTTTTTTTGTCATCTGCAAACTTGGCTACAGCCAGTTCATGTCTGTCATACAAGTCATTAATATATTTTGTAAATAGTTGCAGCCCATCATTGATCTATGACAGTCCATTAGTTATGTGTTGTCATCCTAAAAATGCTCTTTCTCCCAACTCTGTCTTCTAATATACTAACCCAACATCATGAGTTCCTATCTCATTAAGGCTGAACATAATTTAAACATTGTTGTTTGTGGAGTTGTACTTGCTTAAATTGGACCACGGTTGTCATATTACAACAATGTGTACTTAAAATATATATCATTGGCTATGAAATGCAATGGCTATTCTGATGTCATGAAAGGGCTATATCAATACCACTCTTTTGTACCTTTTAGTCTCATTTGTAAATTCATTATGTAACAAGACAATGACACCAAATATAAAGTCGCATATTTGCAGGCCCTATATATGCCTTCTAATGCGAATGAGAAGTGCAAGATGGTTAAACCAAAAACAGGATAATTACTTTTGCCAAAAAAGCTCATTTTTGCTACTTTGCTCCTATGCTCATATGTTTAATTACCTGTGAAATACTCAGGAGGACAGCATTATCCAAAAGGAATACAACTTTTCAAGTGGCAGTGATTAGGCTAACGCCTGTGGTCCATCACTAATTGTTCTTGAGTGGGTGGTGGTGAGCAACCTATAACTGGCTCGCCAGGCCATTTCAGAGGGAAGTGAAGAGTCAACTTCTGTGGGTCTAGAATTGCATGTAGGCCAGGCTCTGTATTGATTGCAGATTTCCTTCCCTAAAAGGCATTAGCTTTTATAGTCATGCAATTGATTGTTATTTATGAGATTAATGTTTTTATTTCAGGTTTGTTAATTAAATTTAAACATTCAGCTTTTGTAGTGTTATTTAGGTCTCCAGTGACATTACCTTTATGCTGCTGTTCTCCAGCTAGTTGTGGATAGCTTCATGAACTTGGTGTTATATCACTTGAGAGCTCAGAAAAGGGGAATGATGGGATGGTGTAAAATAAAACTATTCTTTCAGTGCCACTCTGGGTTTGAAATCACCCCAGGCTGAGATACAGGGATAGCTTTCCTTTCGTTTCAGTTTATACAATGCGACCTGAAATGAATTTGACAGTGACTAGGTAGTTGCCAGAGAATACAAATGAGTTGTACAGAACTCTGGGTTGACAATCTATACAAATCTGCATAAGGATACTGTGTAATAACATGCTGGTGATTGGAGGAGATATTTTACAACCAACCAAGTGAGCACACTCTTGAAAGTGCAGCTATCCCTTCATATTGCTCTGGAGTTCAGTGTAAATGTAATGCTGAGGACTCCAGAGTATATGTTAAAGTCTGCTCTGTTAAAAGGTACATCTATGATCTATTCCTCTTTTCTTCTCCAGCGCCCTTGGATTGTGGTATTTCATCCGAAGAGGAAAGCAGTGTTTGGATTTTACTGTGACCATCCATATCTTCCACTTCATGGGCTGCTGGATCTACAACTTACACTTTCCCACAGCACTGAGCTGGTGGCTGGTGAACATTGTGTGCATTGCATTGATGGCTGTGATAGGAGAGTACTTGTGCATGCGGACAGAACTGAGGGCCATTCCTGTGAACACTGGACCCAAATCTAACCTGTGACACGTTGTGCAGAATCCTGAGCACTCAGCACCTCAGATTTGTCCAATTGTGAATGAAATGACCAGTGTTAAATATTTAATTTCAATGTTAACAAGACTTCTCTACACAATGCAATAACGTTGAATCCTTATTTTGGCCACTATAATATAACTTGTGTAAAGTGAAAACTGTTTGTAAACTGCATCTTTATTTAAGGATAAGCCTTTCTAAGCATGTATCTATTCAAAATCTGGTTGGCTGGGAGTTAGTGAACCGAGTTCAAACTGGAAGACACCTGTGGCTGGATATGGATTGAATGAGCTTTTCAGACTTGCTAAGAATGCAGCATGCTGGAATTGTTGCAGAATTCTGCTTTAACGTCTCCTCAGTGGTAAGAACTTGTCATCTGATCTGCCCAGTGTCTTCACTCATTGCAGTCAAGCTGGAATGTTTCCCAGCGTTTACACCAATCTTCATTTCTGAATCTAAATTACCCTCAGAAGTGCTCAGCACTTGGAAATTTAAGGAATGTTGTCATTCTCAAATGTGAGACCTAGAGCCTGTTCTAACACTGGGTATATCCGCACAGTTTTCTGTGATTTTTAAGCAAAGATTAAGCACCATTGTTTTGATATTGAAATATATCTGGTGTAAAATAGTTTAGTAATGAATGATAAAAAGCACTTTGAAACTAAAGGCTGGACCTAGACTTGAGGGACTGACCTGTGGACGCAGTCCATGACCCTTGTGCCATTTTTTATTGGCAGGGAACACAGCTTAATCTCTATTTTGTTTAAAACTCACTGAGGAATAAATTTATTGAAGTGTTGAAAGTTGATGGTTTAGCTCTTGATTCATATTTTTCTCTATCTATTCCGTCACTATATGGTATTCCCCTTCTCTCTGTTTCAGTTTTCACCTCTCCTCAAAGCAGTGATTTTTTTTTTCTGGGTCAATAGTCCACCTCCAGTATCTCAGCCTGATTCATGATGAAAGTCGTGGCACCATTACAGACCTGTTCCAACAACTTTCAGGCATCCTGTAAGTAAAACATTGATAAATGGAATAGAATCACAGATGAGTACGGGAAGATTCTGTTTGGCTAACTTGCTGGCGTTTCTTGAGGCAACACAGAAGGTTGGCGAGCAGTGCGGTTGATGTGGGGTGCGTGGTCTTCTAAAGGCATTTTGTAGAGTGCTGCACAACAGAGTTGTGAACAAGTGACGACTCATAGAATAAAAAGGATAGTAGTCGCACTGATACAAATTTGACTGAGAATTCGAATCCATATAGTGTGGAAACAGGCCCTTCGGCCCAAGTCCACACCGACCCTCCGAAGAGTCACCCACCCAGACCCATTCCCCTACATTTGCCCCTGACTAATGCATCTGACCTACACATCCCTATGGGCAATTTAGCATGGCCAATTGACCAAAACTGCACAACCAGAGCACCTGGAGGAAACCCATACAGACACTGGGAGAATGTGCAAACTCCACACAGGCAGTCGCCTGAGGCAGGAATGAAATCTGGGTCCCTGCCGCTGTGAGGCAGCAGTGCTAGCCACCGTGCCGCCCCAGAGGTCCAGGAAACAGTAGTAGTTAATGGATATTGGTGTGGGCTGGAGGAAGGTTTGTAGTGGAGGTCTACAGAGCTCAATTGAAACTCTGACTCTTCCTGGTAACTATAAGGGGTCACCCATTTAAGACAAATTAGGAGGAGTTTTTTTGAGGGTAGTGAATCTGTGGAATTCTTTACCACTGAAGGCTGCTGAGGCTGGGTTGTTAAATATTTAATGCTGTGATAGTTTCAGAGAGTAAGCGAAATAAGGATCTGTTTTGAATGATGGTAGATAAGACTTGATGGGTTGAATGGCGTACTCTATCTTAGGGTCTTATAATGACTTCATAGAATCCCTACAGTGTGGAAGCAAGCCATTCAGGCCGTCAAGGCTTCACCGACTCTGAAGAGCATCCCCCCCCACCCCCATCCCTGTAATCCTGCATTTCCGAAGGCTAATCCACCTACTCTGCATCTCCCTGAATCCTGGGCAATATAACATGGCTAATCCACCTAAACTGCACATCTTTGGACTTGGAAGAAACCCATGGCAGAAGTGGGTTTCCATGGGTTTCCATTCAGAGGAGATTTACTAGGATGTTGCCTGGGAAGGAAGGAAGGTCTTATGAGGAAAGGCTGATGGAACTGAAGCTGTTTTCATTGGAGAGAAGAAGGTTGACAGGTGACTTAATCGTGGCATATAAGATAATCAGAGGGTTAGATAGGGTGGGCAGTGAGAGCCTTTTTCCTCGAATGGTGAAGACTAACACGAGGAGACATAGCTTTAAATTGAGGGGTGATGGGTTTAGGGCAAATACCTGGAATAGTTTCTTTACTCAGAGAGTAGTAGGGGTGTAGAACGGCCTGCCTACAACAGTAGTAGACTCGCTGACGTTAAGAGTATTTAAATGGGCGTTGAACATACATATGAATAATAATGGAATGGGAAAGGTTATAGATGGGCATCAGATTAATTTTGCAGGCTGCGCAACTTTGAAGGCCGAAGGGCCTGTACTGCGCTGTAAAGTTTAGATTAGATTAGATTAGATTATTTACAGTGTGGAAACAGGCCCTTCGGCCCAACAAGTCCACACCGCCCCGCCGAAGCGTAACCCACCCATACCCCTACATCTACATCTACCTCTTACGTAAGACTACGGGCAATTTACCATGGCCAATTCACCTGACCTGCACATCTTTGGAGTGTGGGAGGAAACCGGAGCACCCGGAGGAAACCCACGCAGACACGGGGAGAACGTGCAAACTCCACACAGTCAGTCGCCTGAGGCGGGAATTGAACCCGGGTCTCTGGCGCTGGGAGGCAGCAGTGCTAACCACTGTGCCACCGTGCCGCAAAGTTCTGTTCTAAGCTCAATGAACGCCACTTGATTTTGCAGCCTCGAGATCTCAACAACTTCCACAACTTCAGAAACTGACTGCATTATGTCTGTTGCTCAATTTTCTTCCATTCTCCCTCCTCTCTCCACAGCCTTGTCTTGTTGGTGTGCTGTTTTCTTTGTCTCAGTAGAGTGGGTCAATTTTCTTCCTTTCACACCTTAATTTATGCCCATTTTACAGATAGCTTTTGATCTTATTAACAAACTCTATACAGTATTTTGCACTGGACTTTACACCATTTGCCCCATTTCTCTCTCCCCCCTCCCTACCCAGTCTAAAGTTTAAAAATAGCCATTTTCCAACGCACTTCAGTTTGGAAGAAGTCACACCGATCTCAAAACCAGCTTTTAAATGCTGCTCCTTCATCAGGTAGCTGTGGAGCAGGACCATACATCACAGAATTTATAACAAAAGATTAGTGTCATGCAACTGAAATGACATTGAACAAACCTAGACTTAACAGCAGTCTAGGTTCAATATATAATCATTTCAGTTGCATGACATTAATCATTCGCTATAAATTCTGTGTCTTATAGTCCTGCTCAACAGTTACCTGATAAAGGAGCAATGCTCCGAAATCTAGTGCTTCCAAATAAACCTGTTGGGCGATTTTTAACTGAATGTGAAACATTTAAGATGGATCTGAAATGCTGTTTGATGCCACAACTGCAGGGGGAACCCCCACACACTATGTGTGTAAGGGCTTACCCTGAGCCAAGGGACATGATAGAATTGTATGGCTTCCCCTTGAGCTGTAACCATGGGGATTCTCATTGAGATTTAGATTTCATTCCCCTACAGTGGGAAACAGGCCCTTTGGCCGAAACGTCCACACCAACCCTCCAAACAGTAACCCATCCAGACCCATTTCCCTCTCACTAATTCACCTAACACTATGGGCAATTTAGCATGGCCAATTCACCTGGCTTGTGGGAGGAAACCAAAGCACCCAGAGGAAACCCACACAGACATGGGAAGACCGTGCAAACTCCACACAGATAGATAGTCACCGGAGACTGGAATCAAAGCTGAAAATGTGTTGTTGGTAAAGCGCAGCAGGTCAGGCAGCATCCAAGGAGCAGGAGAATCAACGTTTCGGGCATGAGCCCTTCTTCAGGGCTCATGCCCGAAACGTTGATTCTCCTCCTTGGATGCTGCCTGACCTGCTGCACTTTTCCAGCAACAAATTTTCAGCTCTGATCTCCAGCAACTGCAATCCTCACTTTCTCCTGAGACTGGAATCAAACCTGGGTCCCTGGTGCTGTGAGGCAGCAGTGCTAACCTCTGAGCCACCATGCCACCCCATGTTGAGAAATTACTTTAATTATAAAAGTTCCAGTTTATTGCTAAATATAATTTTCATTTTTCCACCTTTAGCGCTTCCTGAAAGTCAGCATCTAATGGAATTGTGATTTTTTTTTTTAAAAAATGATGATACTAATTATTTCTCCAATTTAAAGCATTGTCTTTCAGCTATACCAAAGTCTGTTCAATAGATTTTAAAATTTGTTGTGTAAAACGAGCATGTTTATGTTTCTGCCTTGGATCATTCCGTTTCATGAATTACTCATTAGAGAGCACTCAAAGTGTAGAACTAATGCTAATGGAAATAATTAAGACTTTTTGAAACTGGATGTAGAAGATTTAGGTTTATGGAACTTAACACCTGGTATGGTGAAAGAGTGAATAATGGAAAACAAATTGTAAAATACTTTTGGAGGTAATATCAAGGACCTGTTTAACGCAGTTAAAAATCACACAACACCAGGTTATAGTCCAACAGGTTTAATTGGAAGCACACTAGCTTTCGGAGCAACGCTCCTTCATCAGGTGATAGTGTGATAGCATCGCTCTGAAAGCTAATGTGCTTCCAATTAAACCTGTTGGACTATAACCTGGTGTTGTGTGATTTTTAACTTTGTACACACCAGTCCAACATCGGCATCTCCAAATTATGACTACTGTTTAACACCGTTTGCCTACCTATTCTCCAGATCTTTTGTTAGCTTTACCTGATTAAAAAGCTATCTCCTGTTCTTGAAAATTTTAATTCATCCAGCATCTACCACTTTTGTAGTTCATATTCCAGATTTTACATTTCCATAAATGTGATAAGGTGTTCCTGATTCATGATTTTTGGACTTAATATTAAGTTCAGTACCTTTTAGACAGAACATAGAACATAGAAAAGTACAGCGCAGTACAGGCCCTTTGGCCCTCGATGTTGCGCCGATCCAAGCCCACCTAACCTACACTAGCCCACTATCCTCCATATGCCTATCCAATGCCCATTTAAATGCCCATAAAGAGGGAGAGTCCACCACTGCTACTGGCAGGGAATTCCACGAACTCACGACTCGCTGAGTAAAGAATCTACCCCTAACATCTGTCCTATACCTACCACCCCTTAATTTAAAGCTTGTCCCCTTGTAATAGCTGACTCCATACGTGAAAAAAGGTTCTCATGGTCAACCCTATCTAAACCCCTAATCATCTTGTACACCTCTATCAAGTCACCCCTAAACCTTCTTTTCTCCAATGAAAACAGCCCCAAGTGCCTCAGCCTTTCCTCATACGATCTTCCTACCATACCAGGCAACATCCTGGTAAACCTCCTCTGCACCCGTTCCAGTGCCTCCACATCCTTCCTATAGTATGGCGACCAAAACTGCGCACAATACTCCAGGTGAGGCTGCACCAGAGTCTTATACAACTGCAACGTGACCTCAGGACTCCGGAACTCAATTCCTCTACCAATAAAAGCCAGTACGCCTTCTTCACTGCACTATTTACCTGGGTGGCAACTTTCAGAGATCTGTGTACATGGACACCAAGATCCCTCTGCTCATCCACACTACCAAGTATCCGACCATTAGCCCTGTACCCCATCTTTTTGTTACTCATACCAAAGTGAATCACTTCACACTTACCCACATTGAACTCCATTTGCCACCTTTCTGCCCAGCTCTGCAGCTTATCTATATCCCGCTGTAACCTGCCACATCCTTCCTCACTGTCAACAACTCTACCGACTTTCGTATCATCCGCAAACTTGCTCACCCAACCTTCTAGCCCCTCCTCCAGGTCATTTATAAAAATGACAAACAGCAATGGCCCCAAAACAGATCCTTGCGGAACACCGCTAGTAACTGCACTCCAAGATGAGCCTTCACCATCAACTGCTACCCTCTGTCTTCCAGCCAGCCAATTCCTAATCCAAACCTCCAACTCACCGTCAATGCCATACCTCCGTATTTTTTGCAGTAGCCTACCATGGGGAACTTTATCAAACGCCTTACTAAAATCCATATACACCACATCTACCGCTTTACCCTCGTCCACCTCCTTAGTCACCTTCTCAAAGAACTCAATAAGGTTTGTGAGGCACGACCTGCCCTTCACAAAACCATGCTGACTATCCTTGATCACATTATTCCTATCCAGATGTTCATAAATCCTATCCCTTACAATTCTCTCTAAGACTTTGCCCACAACAGAAGTGAGACTCACCGGCCTATAGTTACTAGGGTTATCCCTACTCCCCTTCAACAAGGGAACCACATTTGCTATCCTCCAGTCTTCTGGCACTATTCCTGTAGACAACAATGACAAGGCCAATGGCTCTGCAATCTCCTCCCTTGCTTCCCAGAGAATCCTAGGATAAATGCCATCAGGCCCAGGGGACTTATCTATTTTCACCCTTTCCAGAATTTCCAACACCTTTTCCCTACATACCTCAAAGCCATCCATTCTAATTAATTGTCACTCAGTATTCACATCGGCAACAATGTCCTGTTCATGAGTGAATACTGACGAAAAGTATTCATTCAGTGTCTCCCCAATCTCTTCAGCCTCCACTCGCAACTTCCCACTACTATCCTTGACTGGACCTATTCCTACCCTGGTCATTCTTTTATTCCTGACATACATATAGAAAGCCTTTGGGTTTTCCCTAATTCTACCAACTAAGGACTTTTCGTGTCCCCTCCTTGCTGTTCTTAGCTCTCTCTTCGGATCCTTCCTGGCTACCTTATAACTCTCAATCGCCCCAATTGAACCTTCACGCCTCATCTTTACATAGGCCGCCCTCTTCCCTTTAACAAGGGATTCCAATTCCTTCTTAAACCACGGCTCCCTCACACGACCCTGTCCTCCCTGCCTGACAGGTACATACTTATCAAGGACACTCAATAGTTGATCCTTGAACAAACTCCACATATCGATTGCGCCCTTCCCTTGAAGCCTACTTTTCTAAGCCACGCATCCTAAGTCGTGCCTCACCGCATCATAATTTTCTTGCCCCTAGCTATAACTCTTGCCCTGCAGTGCACACTTATCCCTCTCCATCACTAGAGTAAAAGTCACCAAATTGTGTCACTGTCTCCAAAGTACTCACCTACCTCCAATTCTAACACCTGGCCTGGTTCGTTACCCAGAACCAAATCCGGTATGGCCTCACCTCTTGTTGGCCTGTCTACATATTGTGTCAGGAAACCCTCCTGCACACATTGGACAAACACTGATCCATCTAATGAACTCAAGCTATAGCTTTCCCAGTCAATATCTGGAAAGTTAAAGTCCCCCATAACAACCACCCTATTACTTTCACTCTTCTCCTGAATCATCCTCGCAATCCTTTCTTCTACGTCTCTAGGACTATTCGGAGGCCTGTAGAAAATTCCTAACAGGGTGACCTCACCTTTCCTAATCCTAACCTCAGCCCAAACTACCTCAGATGGCGAGTCTTCATCCATCGTCCTTTCCACCGCTGTAATACTATCTTTGACAAGCAATGCCACATCTCCCCCTCTTTTACCCCCACCTCTGACCCTACTAAAACATTTAAACCTGGAACCTGCAACAGCCAATCCTGTCCCTGTTCTACCCATGTCTCCGTAATAGCCACAACATCGAAATCCCAGGTACCAACCCACGCTGCAAGTTCATCTACCTTATTTCGTATACATCTCGCATTGAAGTATACACACTTCAAGCCACCTTCCTGTTTACAGGCACCCTCCTTTGAGATTGATGCCATGTTCCTAACCTCCCTACACTCCAGGTCCTGCACCCTAAAGCTACAGTCTAGGTTCCCATGCCCTGCAGAGTTAGTTTAAACCCCCCCCCCAAGAGCACTAGCAAACCTCCCCCCAAGGATACTGGTGCCCTCAGGTTCAGGTGTAGACCATCCTGTTTATAGAGGTCCCACCTTCCCCAGAAAGAACCCCGATTATCCAGATACCGGAATCCCTCCCTCCTGCACCATCCCTGTAGCCACGCATTTAACTGCTCTCTCTCCCTATTCCTCGACTCTATCACGTGGCATGGGTAACAAACCAGAGACAACAACTCTGTTTGTTCTAACTCTGAGCTTCCAACCTAGCTCCCTGAAAGCCTGCCTAATATCCTCAGCCCTCCTCCTACCTATGTCGTTGGTGCCAATGTGGACCACGACTTCGGGCTGCTTCCCCTCCCCCTTAAGGACCCGGAAAACATGATCAGAGACGTCACGTACCCTTGCACCTGGAGGCAACATACCAAACGTGAGTCTCTCTCGCCCCCACAAAACCGCCTATCTGTGCCTCGAACTGTTGAGTCCCCAATAACTATTGCTCTGCTCTTCTCTACCCTTCCCTTCTGAGCAACAGGGACAGGCTCCGTGCCAGAAGCCTGAACCCCATTGCTTACCCCTGGTAAGTCGTCCCCCCCCCCCCCCCCCCCCCCCACAAGTATCCAAAACGGTATACTTGTTCTTGAGGGGAACGGCCGCAGGGGGTCCCTGCACTGGCTGCTTCCTCCCAGTCCCCCTCACTGTCACCCATCTGTCTGCAATCTTTGGAGTTACTACTTCCCTCAAGCTCCGATCTATGACCCCCTCTGCCTCCTGAATGATCCTAAGTTCATCCAACTCCAGCTCCAGTTCCCGAACACGGTCTTGGAGGAGCTGGAGATGGGTGCACTTCCTGCAAGTGTAATCAGCAGGGACGACCATGGCATCCCTCACCTCAAACATATTGCAAGAGGAACATTGCACTGCCTTCACTGCCATCCCTCTAAAAGTAACCTTTTTAAAAAAAAACTAGGTCTAAACAATAAAACAAGCAAAATGCAGCACTTACCTACTTACCACAACGGGTCTTATTATTAGGTTAGAGGAGGAGGGTGGGTGGGAGACACTACTTCTATAGTGCCTCGGGTTCCTCTCCTGCGCGCTTTTATAGGAAAAAAACCTACCCAGTTAAGCTTGCGCTACACCAGCTTTCGGGTCCCGGCTGCCCCTCTGGTCGTCGTCACTTCCCCCTGCTGCTCCTGCTCTTTCTGTGAAGAGAAAAAAAAATCACCACTGCCCGCTACCGGTAAGTAATTTTAAAACAAACTGTCTTACCTTAGCTGTAGCCTTCCGGGTTCGTTTAAACTCAGCTGCTGCTCGCACTCAAACTATTGTGAGTTCATTCCCATTTCTTCCCTTTTCTTTTAGCTTCTTGCATTCTCTGTCACCATATCCTTTCTCCTCTTTCCCCCCACTCCAGTGGAACCATCTGGCAGTTAGACATACCATTCTTCTGCCATTCTCACATTCCAATCCCTTGCTCTGACAGTCAGCACCCTTTCTCCCCCAGCACTCCATCCCCTCACTGTTGCATAAATGCTGCCCCCTCCACGCACTTCACATCATCTCTGCTAAAGAGTTGTCTAGACTTGAAACATGAGCTTGCTCTCTCCCCATGATTGCTGCCTGAACTGCTGTGATTTCCATAATTTTTTGTTTTCAGTTCCTGACTCACTCCTAGGTGAACAAGGTCTGATTTTAAGAGTTGGCCCCGCTGTTGTTGAATTCCGTACCTAGTAGATTTAGAGAATCTAGATTTAACTCTGATTTCTCTTCACAGATGCTGCTAGATCTGCTGAGCTTTTCCAACAACTTCTGTTTTTGTGTTAAATATCCACGGCTTAATCATTTTAACCACTTTGTCCATCTGTACTCTTGAGAATACACACCAGATTCATGTAATCTGCCCTCATTACTGAGCTCAAGTCCTTGGATAGTTCTGTTGAATCTGAACTGCACCTATCCCATGATCGACATACGTTTCCAATTGTGTATATTGAAAACAGTACTCCAAGTGGGTTCCAACCAAGATTGTAAACACTTGGAGCCTCATTCTTGAATTGCATATCATACTTTAATTCCAACTCCTTCAGAAAAGCCTAACATTCCAACATCATTTTAAAATGCTTTTTGTAATTGCCTTTCAATGGCATGGGCTTCCTCCACATCTTCTAGTTTCTTGCCATTCAGAAAATATGCTACTTGGTCTTTCTGAGACTGTAAGCAGATGATCTTCAGATGTCAACATTGAGTAAAATGAAAGATGGAGTTCATTCAGTCTGTTTAGATCCCTTTATAACTTGCTGCTCCCATCCAAACAAAGGAATGTACTGTTTACTTAACACAATGCCATTTGCAAATTTGAAATACAACTCTCTGTTCCTCCTTCTAATATAGTCTATTTTTCCTGTTTTGTAGCGAAAAGTTGGCGTCCCTGCAAACAACATATGTTCATCCCACCATTTAAAGAACATTCCTTCATCTCGGTCATCTCCCACCTCCAAGTCAATTACCAGCTCCTCAGGAGGTTAGCTCTGAGTCATTGTGCTCACATTAATGTCTAGTGTGGAACCTTGTCAAATGTCTGCTGATACACCATATAAACTAGTTCCTGATCGACTAATGGTCATGAGATTCTGAAAACGTATTAGTTTGATACCTTCCATATGGCACAACCCAAGGCAGACAGTCTAATGGGGTCAATATGTATCCTGTATGGTATTTCAATAGTTTTTTTTCCAGCTTGATAAACTGGCAGTTATTCAGTTACTTGTTTCCTCCCCCTCAGTCTTGGTGAAAAAACATTTGCAGTTTTGCAATCCCATTAGCACAATTCCCGAATCTGCTGTAAAATTATGATTAACACCTGTAATTTCTGTTTAATACCCTCAGCTGAAAACTGTTGGATCCTGGAGATGTGTTAAAGTTCTATTATCATCTCCATTACTTTTTAAGCTAATAAATCAATGGGAGTAATTGAGTAGATCTATTTTTAAGCTAGTGTTTTGTCATCTTCACTTGTGAAAACAGATACAACGTATTCCCTTTGACAAGTTTGCCATTTCTTTGCTTTATTACTGTCGCCTGCAGCCTCACTTTATGGCTTCATATTAACATCCTGTCTCTTAGTAAAAATGTTTTCTGTTTGCTTTGACAACCTTTGCAAAAAGAAACACATGCTTTTTATTGCCTTGATCTGTTTCTTGCTCTCCCTATTGCTGAATTTCCATTTATCTCTGAAACCCTGCACTTTTATCTTGATATTCTGTTTGATTGCTATGATTGTTAATCTGCACAATGCACCCTTTGTGTGAGGAACACATGCCAGTTTTGTAATGTACCAAATATCCCTCTCAATAAATCTGACCATTATGTTTCCAGCTTATTTTTCATTCTGAAGTTTATCTTCCTTAAATTTCAGGATTTGTTTCATATGAGGAGGCAACGGCTTCAAGCTATTGTTTCTAGATTATTAATCGAGAAACTCAGCTAATGTTCTGGAGACTCTGGTTTAAATCCTGCCATGTAGATGGTTGAATTTGAATTCAATAAAGAATCTTGGGTGGCACGGTGGCTGGTTAGCACTGCTGTCTTACAGTGCTAGGGACCTGGGTTCGATTCCAGCTTTTCGTTACTGTGTGGAGTTTGTACACTCTCCTCGACTCAATGTGGGTTTCATCCCACAATCCAAAGATGTGTGAGTTAGATGAATTAGCCATACTAAATTTCCCATGATGTTCAGGGATGCCAAGGTTACGTGCATTAGTCAGGGGTAAATATAGGATAATAGTATAGCGGGATGGGTTACTCGAGGCTCGGTGTGGACTTGTCGGGCCAACGGGCCTGATTCCACACTGTAGGGATTCTGAGTGTATGAATCTGGTCTAATGATGACCATGAAACCATTGCCAATTGTTGGAAAAACCCATCTGGTTCACTAATGTCCTTTTAAGAGAGGAAACCTGGTCTGGCCAACATGTGACTCCAGACCCATAG
The DNA here is from genome assembly GCF_047496795.1 of Chiloscyllium punctatum. Taxonomy (NCBI): domain Eukaryota; kingdom Metazoa; phylum Chordata; class Chondrichthyes; order Orectolobiformes; family Hemiscylliidae; genus Chiloscyllium; species Chiloscyllium punctatum. The sequence continues at coordinate 58,641,932 of NC_092775.1, forward strand.
CAATGTGGTTGAATCTTAACTGCTCTATGGGCAATAAATGCCAGCCTAGACCAGAGATGCCCACATTTTATGAGTAACTTAAATTTTTTTTATCAACAAGACCCTGTTGGACAGGCAAGTTCTTTTTTCCCCCTTCTTTCATAGGACAAGGCCACCAATTTTTGCCAATCCCTAACTTTCCTTGAACTGTCTTGCTAGGCCATTGTAGAGAAAAGATAAGTGAGCAACAAAAACAGAAATTGCTGGAAAAGCGCAACAGGTCTGGCAGCATCAGTGGAGAGATATCAGAGTTAACATTTCTAGTCTAGTGACATTTCCTCAGAACTAGTGCACCTAACCTAGGCATCCCTAAATACTATGGCAGTTTAGCATGGCTAATTCACCTAACTTGCCAGTCTTTGGATTATGGGAGGAAACCCACGCAGACACTGAGAGAATGTGCAAGCTCCACACAAATGCCTGAGGCTGGAATCAAACCCGGGTCCCTAGTGCTGTAACCATTGAGCCACCATGCCACCCAAGATTCTTTTATTGAATTCAAATTCAACATTCCAGATTTTATGAATTGAATTTAAATTCCACCCAGTTGTTGTCTCCCTATAGTGGTTACTACAGCGATTCAAGAAGGTAGCTCATCACCATCTTCTCAAGGGCAGCTAAGAATGGACAATAAATGCTGGCTATCAGCAATGCCCACATCCCACAAGTGATCAAAAACAATTCGAGCCCTCTGGACTACTAATACAGCGAGACAGAAGTAATGCTGCTATCTGCCCCTTATGTTAAGACTGTTTTATATAGCATTTTATTTAGTGTTTTTCCTACAATGAATATTATCTAGTTAGAAGAACTGGAGGAGCTACACAAATTGGGAAAGTGTACATGTTCAAAGAACTTCTTTTAGATGTGTGCTTAATGGAAAGAAACATGTTGGTTTGATGATATGATTAGATTCCCTACAGTATGGAAACAGGCCGTTCAGCCCAACAAGTCCACAACGACCCTCCAAAGAGCAACCCACCAGACCCATTCTCCTCCTCCTCTCCCCCCCATATTTACCCCTGACTAATGCAACTAACACTATGGGCAATTTAGCACAGCCAATTCACCTAACCTGCACACCTTTGGATTGTGGGAGGAAACCCATCCAGACACAGGGAGAATTAGATTAGATTAGATTACTTACAGTGTGGAAACAGGCCCTCCGGCCCAACAAGTCCGCACCGCCCCGCCGAAGCGTAGCCCACCCATACCCCTACATCTACATCTACCCCTTACCTAACACTACGGGCAATTTAGCATGGCCAATTCACCTGACCTGCACATCTTTGGACTGTGGGAGGAAACCGGAGCACCCGGAGAAAACCCACGCAGACACGGGGAGAACGTGCAAACTCCACACAGTCAGTCGCCTAAGGCGGGAATTGAACCCGGGTCTCCGGCGCTGCGAGGCAGCAGTGCTAACCACTGTGCCACCGTGCCGCCCCCACACAGGCAGGAATCGACCCTGGGTCCCTGGGGCTGTGAGGCAGCAGTGCTAACCACTGAACCTCTGTGCCACCCACAAATGGTATATGTGATTATAAGAATATGAGGATCAACCTGTCATTAGTAATCAAGGGTCCTTTTCAATAGTCCCTGTGGTTATACATAAGTATTTTTTCAGAGCCTGTCTGGTTTTGTTCCTATCCACTGGTTACCTTGTGTTCCTTCTACTGTCTGAGGTACTGAATCGCCACATTGATGTGCTAATCCTTTAGAACCTGGGAGGTCAGTGCTTTGTAAAAGCCAAGTTTAGAAGTATCGAAGTCATAGCTGAGGGTTTCAGTGCCTCTGAGCTGAATCAGGGGTGAAGTCAAAACATTTTGAGGCGTTGTGGAGAGGTGGTAATATCGCTAGATTATTAATCCAGAGAGCCAGTAATGTTCCAGGGACATGTGAATTGATTTCAAATCCCATCATGGCAGATGGTGGAAGTTGAATTCAATAAGAAATCTGGAATTAAGATTCTAATGATGGCCATGAAACTGTTGTCAGTTGTTGGGGGAAAAAAAAAATCTGATTCACTATTGTCCTTTAGGGAAGGAAACTGCCATCTTTACCTGCTCTCGACTACATGTGACTCCAGACCCATAGCAATATGGTTGTCTCTTAACTGGCCCCTGGGAAATTAAAGATTGGCAATAAATGCTGTTTAACCATGACATCCACATCCTATGAATGAATAAAGAAGTTGGGAATGGTGGTATTGGGGATGGTACAGGTATTTGGCTGAGCAAATCTTGATGACTCCACTCTGCTGACAGTGGCCAAGGATAGGGTGGCGTTTCTACATAGGAAATGGATATTGTAGTGAATACTGCAGACAATGGTTCAGGTGTTCCCAATATTTAACTGTTTGACCGTCCACTATTGGATGTTGGACAAGCAGTTTGAGACAGCTGGCTGTGAGGTGGAGCTGGATGTTTTAGCATATATTCTGAGATACTGTATTTTCTAGGCGGCGTGGTGGCACAGTGGTTAGCACTGCTGCCTCACAGCGCCAGAGATCCAGGTTCAATTCCCGCCTCAGGCAACTCTCTGTGTGGAGTTTGCACATTCTCCCCGTGTCTGCGTGGGTTTCCTCCCACAATCCAAAAATATGCAGGTTAGGTGAATTGGCCATGCTAAATTGCCTATAGTGTGAGGTGAAGGGGCTAAATGTAAGGGAATGGGTCTGGATGGGTTGCACTTTGGCGGGTCGGTGTGGACTTGTTGGGCTGAAGAGCCTGTTTCCACACTTTTAAAAAAAAAAGGGTGGCATGGTGGCTCAGTGCCTCACATTGCTGCCTCTCAGCACCAGGGTCCCAGGTTCGATTCCAGCCTCTGGCAACTGTCAGTGTGGAAGTTGCACATTTTCCCCGTGTCTGCATGGGTTTCTTCCCACAATCCAAAGATGTGCAGGTCAATTGGCCATGCTAAATTGCCCATAGTGCTAGGTGCATTAATCAGAGGGAAATGGTTCTGGGTGGGTTACTCTTCAGAGAGATGGTGTGGACTGGTAGGGCTGAAGGACCTGTTTCCACACTGTAGGGAATCTAATCTAATTTTCATATAGCGTTACCAAGGTGAGCATGTAGATGAGAAATACAAGGAGATTCAGACCAGATTCTTGGGGGACGTTAGAGATCATAGAGTCATGCAGCACAAAAACAGGCCCATCAGTCCAACCAGTCCACGCCGATCATGTTCCAAAACTAAACTAGTCCCACCTGCCTGCACTTGGCCCATATCCATCCCAACCTTTTTAATTCGTGAATTTATCCAAATGTCTTTTAAACATTGTAACTGTACCTGCATCCGCAACTTTCTCTGGCAGTTCATTCTACACACTAACCACATACTGTAAAAAGAAGTTGCCCCACATGTTCTTTTAAATCTTTCTCCTCATACTTTAAACATATGCCTTGTAGCCATGTTATGGGAGCAAGAAGTGAACCCTTTGCAAAAAAATCTTTGGCTACAACTGGATCGATAGAAATGGCCCAAGTTGTACTGCTGTGGAGAGGTTTTGGAGAAGGATGATGCAGCCAAATAAGTCAGAAGCTGCTGATAGGTCAAGAATGACCAGGTGGGATAGATTACATTTCACTCAGTCACACAGGTTATCATGTGACTTTAACAAAGTCATTGTGCTCCTGTAATCGGGCATAAATGTAATTGAAGGGATTCAATCATGATGTGCTAGGAATAAAATAGACGTTGGTTTCGGAGATGACAGTACGGCGCACTCAATGACTTTAGTGACCAGGATGTAAAGGTTCCAGTTTTCAAAGATGAAAATAGCAAGTACAGCAGGGGTGAAATGGTTGAAGAAGGGCTTATGCCCGAAATGTCGATTCTCCTGCTCCTTTGATGCTGCCTGACCTGCTGCGCTTTTCCAGCAACACATTTTTCAGCTCTGATCTCCAGCATCTGCAGTCTCACTTTCTCCTGAAATGGTTGAAGTGAGTTATACAATTGGCAGAAAACTAACATATGATATTTAAGACCTTAAATGCAAAGCATTGGTTGAAAGTGTAAGCAGACAGAAATAGAAAGGTCCTCGAGGGGTCTGTGTTTGCAGTCGGCCGAAGCAAATTTTACACTGTTAAATTTAAGGTTCATTGTTAGGTCATCCAGCCACCTGGCCAGTGTTTATTGCCCATCCCTAGTTGCCCTTGAGACAGTGTTGGTGAGCCGTACTGTAGTCTATGTGCTGCAGGTAGCCAACAGCTTAAATTCAATTCATAAAATCTGGAATTGAAAGGTAGTCTTAAGTAATGATGACCAAAATATTATCAATTGTTGTAAAAAATCCATCTGGTTCAATAATTTCACTAAGGAAATCAGCTTTCCTTACCTAGTCCTGCTACCACTGTAACGTTGTTCACTCTGATGAGACTGACTGAAATCCAATCTTGGATTTGACCGAGATTCTGTTTGCCTTGCCACTGGTGGTGAAAAATGAGAAACAGTAGATACTAGCCAGATGAAACAGCAGTCAAATGGAACAGTGCCTTTTTCACACTGCAATTTCGGGACCTGGAGCAGTTCCGGTGAGCAAGACTTGAGGAAGATCTTCAAGTGTTGAAGGCAGTGCAGAGGGGAGCTATGCTGACGAATGAGGTGAGACTGGAGAGATTGGATTTTTTTTAATATGTAAAAGGGGGTATTTAGGAAGTGAGGTTACTGATCGAGACGTAGGAGTTGAAGGCCAGCAAAAGGTGAATTTGGAAATTGTTTTTAAATTGTGTGAGTAGAACAACAGAAATTAGTAAATGGTAGATTTACAGATTAATACGGGCAGATTCTTATTCACAGGAAGAGGCACCAGCACTGGGCATGGACTGTCAGGTAAAGCAGTGAAAGCAAAACTTTGAAATAATTCAGTACACAGTTGGACACTATAGTGATGTTACTTGCAGGATAATTGTTGGACAGGATTCCATGTGCTCTTTAATGTCTACTGTTGGCTGTCTCTTCTGAAATACAGCACCTGCAATAGGATAAGCATCCCTCAGCACCACAGTGGAGTGTCAGTCCAGAATTTGTGGTCTGGTTCCTAGCAGAGGGCTTGAAGTGAAAGTGTTGCCACTGAGCCACAGGTGACAGCTGTCTTAAGTTTGAGGTGCAGGAAAGACTGGAGGATGCTTGTGGTGCAATGGCAATGTCCATACCTCTGAACCACTAGGACAAGGTTCAACTCCCACCTTTTCTGGAGGTTTGTAACAACATAACTGAACAAGTTGAATAGAAATATCTAAAAACTCTACTGGTTCACTGATGCCCTTAGGGGCTCTTGTAATGCAGTGGTTGTGACCCTATCTCTAAGCCAAGAGGCCTGGGTTCAGGGCTCACCTGCTCCGGAATTAAGTCATAACACACCTGAATATTGTAAAAAATATGTTTTAGAAAAGACTGAAGAGTCTTGTAATGCAGTGGTAGTGTCCCTACCTCTTGAACTGGAAGTTTGGAGGTCAAATTGCACCTAACCAGAGATGGGATATAACAGGAGGATTGTGATTAAAAGATATTTTGACAAAAGTCTGAAACTAAAGTTATTCTCAGACTGGAACATCAACTTGATCCAGAAACTGATTTGTGTCAGTGTAATTGGTGCAAAGGACATGTGCTCTTAATTGTTCTGAGAAGTTAATGGAATAACGTTGTGTCAGCAAAAGAAGAATTTAACAAATGTCCATGTTGTTGTAAAGAGGTTCTGAAGTCACAAAATTTCTGAATGGAAGAACTTGCTAGCACATTATCTGTACTGAAACTAATGTGTCCAGAGTAGATAAAGTAAATAAATGATGATTAGCAACGCCTTTAATGGACTTTGCATGCAAACATTGAATTGGCTACATGGGTGTTTTCCTGTTCACAACGGTCTTTTTCTTTCTGCCTCACAATATGGAATATATATATATAAGGGTGGTTTGGAACTAAAGTAAGAAGTACTATTTGGCCCTATATAATATAAAATAAATTAAGTAAGTGATTGTTAGTATTGCCTTAACGGGCTTTGCATATCGATTTGGCTACGTGAGTGTTTATACAGTGGTTGTTATTAGTTTAAAAAAACATGGGGCTATCGTGGCCCAGTGGTAGTGCTCCTATCTCTGAGCCAAGAGGCCCGGGTTCAAGTCCCACCCACTCCAGAGGTGTGTAAGAACATTCTGAATAGGTTGATTTAAAAAGAAAGTAAATATGAACTCGTGATGGTTAATAGGTGATGGGTGATTTGGTGACGGGAAAAGTTCAGTTGTATGTAAGAGCACTAATGGATTCTGTATGGCACAGTGGTAGCGCTAATATCTGTGAGCCAGGAGGCCTAAGTTCAAGTCAGACAGAAGTGTGTAACAACATCTCTGAACAGATTGATTAGAAAAAAAAATCTTTTTTTAAAAAAAAGTGAATAAGAAGAAACTGTTTCCAGTGCCAGAAGTGTTGTTATTAACCAGAAGACACCAATTCAAGGCAATTGGCAAATGAACCAGAGATAATGTAGCCAAGGCAAAAGGAAACAATTGAAGATCTGAAATAAAAACAGGAAATGCTTTAAATACTCAGCAGGCATCTATGGAGTGCAACAAAGTTAATGTTTCAAGTTGCTAACTACCCTACAGCAGAACAGATTTCTACCTCTCCTCAATTCTGGTGAAGAATTATTATTAATCTGAAATGTTAACTCTGCTTCTCTCTTCAGAGGCTGCCTGATCTAATCAACCAGAAGTGAATACCTTTTTTTTCGCAGTGAATGACTGACTGTCATTGGGAATGGAGTGCCTGAAAGAGGATTGCAGTATGTTCAATAAGAACTTTGAGAAGTAAGTTGAAGAGGTACAGCAGGGGAAATAATGATAGGGTACGGAGGAAGAGCAGGGGAGAAAGACTAATTTAATAGCTCAAGCAAAGAGCTGAAAGACACCTTTGTTGTACCACTCCTTGTTTTGGAGTTGACTCTGTTGGAGTGCTGGATGTGTGCGTTTACTTGCAGGGTCCATACCAAATACGCATTCAGAACTGTAGGCCCATTATAAAAAGTGAGCATGGAGGGGAACTTCTCAGGAGTGGCCTGCGGGAGGAAATAATACCAACAATTACTGAGCAGAAGTGAATGTAGCTAACTATAGGAGAACAACAATGGATATCCATTAACATTTTGGGAAGTTGTGTGACAAAATGTCACCACTATCAAATCTCATGACCAAATATCAGAAGGTATCATGTGGTCAGAATGTCACATGATCAAACCTCCCCAGGAATTCTTTTCATTTTTATTCATTCACAGCGCATGAGCTCCCTAGCTGGATCAGTACTTATTGCCCACCTGTAATGTTTTTGAGATTTGTTCTTCATAAATGCACTTTAAATATGACAGATCCCTCACAGATAATTCAAGAATGGGAGCAAGGGATAAAGCAGGAAACTACAAGCCAGTCAGTCTATTCCCATTGCTGAGGAAACTATTGGAACCCATTCTGAAGGACAGAAATATCTGCATTTGGAGAGGCAGGAATTAATCGAAAACAGTCAGTACGGTTTTGTTAAAAGGTGAGTCATGTCTGACCAAGTTAACTGAATTTTTCAAAGAGTTGAACAGACGTGTAGACGAGGCCAGTGCACTCAATGTAGTCACCTTGGTTTTCAGCAAGGCTTTTGATCAGATCCCACATGGGAGACTGATAGCAACTTCGAGAGTGGGGTGCTGGAAAAACACAGCAGGTCAGGCAGCATCTGAGGAGCAGGGGAATCGATGTTTCAGGCATAAGCCCTTCATCAGGAATGAGTCATGATGCTGACTGACCTGCTGTGCTTTTCCAGCACCAAACTCTCGACTCGGATCTGCAGTCCTCACTTTCTCCTAGACTGATAGCAAAGGTGAGAGCCAGTGGGATCCAAAGAAATTTGGCTCATTGAATCCAGAATTGGATGAGTGGCAGGAAGTAGAGGGTAATGGTTGAGGCATGTTTTTGTGACTGGAAGCCAGTGTCCTCTGGGGTTCTATAGATATCAGTTTTGGAGCTCTTGCTATTTGTGGTATATATTGATCAGTAAATTAAGGGATGGTACAAAAATTGGTGGGGTGGTAAATAATGAGGAGAATAACTTTAGATTGCAATAGGATACAGATGAGCTGATCAGTGGCAAATGAAATTCAATCTGGATAAGAATGAGGTGGCACAGGACAAGCAAGGCAATGAGTACATGATGAATAGTGGGACCGGGGAAGCACCAAGGATCAGAGGGAACTTGGTGTGCATGTCTACCAGCCTCTGAAGGTAGCAAGGAGGTGGTCAAAGAGGTTTAAAAGGCATATGGGATTCTTGTCTTTATTAGCTGATGCATGGAGTTTAAGAGCAGGAAGACTGTGCTGGAACTGTATAAAATGTTAGTTAGGCTACAGATGGAGTATTGTGTGCAGTTCTGGAATCCACATTATAGAAGGGGTGTGATGGCACTGGAAAGGGTGAGAGGAGATTTACCAGGATATCGCCTGGGCTGGAAAGTTTCACTGATGTAGCGAGATTGATCAGTCTGGAGCTGTTTTCCTTGGAGCAGTGAAGACTGAGGGCCGACATGATTGAGATGCAAGAGTTGTGGGTATGTTTGCCGAGCTGGGAAGTTGGTTTTTCACCTAGAAAGAGGACGAAATGTCTGCAAGCCATTTATAAAATTATGAGGGGTATAGACAGTGGAGATAGGAAGAAACCTTTCCCCTTAATGGAGGGATTAGTGACCAGAAGGCATAGATTTAAGGTAAAGGGCCGGAGATTTGAGGAAAAGCTTTTTGACCCAGAGAGTGGTGGGAATCTGGAACCCTTGCCTGTGAGGGTGGTAGGGGCAAAAACCATCATCACATTCTAGAAATATTTAAATGAATACTTGTGATCCCAAGGCATACATGACTAAGTGCTGGAAATTGGAATCAGAATAGATGGGTGCTTGGTTTTGACTGGATAGGCTAGATGGGTTGAAAGACATTTTTTTTTGTGTTGTAGATCTCTCTGAGTCTACGACTAGCTGTTCTAGTACAACCACAGCATTGCTGGGTGTTGGGTAGATGCCAATGTGGAAAAATGCCCAGCTATGTTCTGTCTGTTTTAAAGCAAAATGACAACTTCAACCTGGTCAAATACCACCTTATCATTCTTTCACCAAAGTGAGGGAAAGGGTCATTGACAGTGCTGCCATATTTTCACTGCATTTATGTGCTCACTGATACTTAGTTTTTGATGCCTCAGGGTGTCTCAGCTCCTGACCTCATTGCAGCCTTGAACTGAGGTCTGGCATGACAGTTTATGGCGTCAAGAAGCCTTAGCAAAACTAGAATCACCAGGGGGAGTCACTGACTGGAGTCAAACCTTGCACAAAGGAAGATAGTTCTCTGTTGGAGGGCAATTATCTCAGTCCCAGAACATTAGTGCAGGGCTTCCTCAGATTAGTTATTTTTCTCTGTGTATCTTGCCTTCAAGAGAATTCACCATTAAGAACTTAGTGTGCATTTAAAGTTGCATCTGTATCTTTTGGTTCGTCTGCAGCAGATCTGTACATATACAAATAGATTGGTTTGCTATACTTACGCTTTCATTACTTAGTGTTTTACTATTTTAAATAAACTAACCCACAGACTGATAAATCACTCATTAATTGCTGATGAGTGATTTATTAGTCCATTATCATTAACATGACATGGTGACCAGTGGTGGAAAACATTGTGCTGAAAACTAATGTGCTGAACAGTCAGCAAGTTAGACTACAGTTGACATATAGGGTTAACAGCACTAAACCAGAGAGATAGTGAGGAAAGATTTCAATCTGAGACTGGTACTGTTGAGAACAAAGGCGAGTCAAACAGTCAGGGCAGGCAGGGACAAAACAGAGACCAAGCTAGGACTGATGAACTCAGGGCATGGTTAGGAATATGGGACTGATATATCATAGCAATTACAGAAACATGGCTCAGGGATGGACATGACTGGCAGCTTAATGTTCCAGGATACAAATGCTACAGGAAGGACAGAAAGGGAGGCAAGAGAGGAGGGGGCGTGGTGTTTTTGATAAGGGATAGTATTACAGCTGTACTGAGGGAGGATATTCCCAGAAATACATCCAGGCAAGTTATTTGGGTGGAACTGAGAAATAATAAAGGGATGATCACCTTATTGGGATTGTATTATAGACCCCCTAATAGTAAGAGGGGAATTGAGAAACAAATTTGTAAGGACATCTCAGTTATCTGGAGGAATAATAGGGTAGTTATGGTAGGGGATTTTAACTTTCCAAACGTAGACTGGGACTGCCATAGTGTTAAAGGATTAGATGGAGAGGAATTTGTTAAATGTGTACAAGACAATTTTCTGATTCAGTATGTGGATGTACCTACTGGAGAAGGTGCAAAACTTGACCTACTCTTGGGAAATAAGGCAGGACAGGTGACTGAGGTGTCAGTGGGGGAGCACTTTGGGGCCAGCGACCACAATTCTATTGGCTTTAAAATAGTGATGGAAAAGATAGAACAGATCTAAAAGTTGAAGTTCTAAATTGGAGGAAGGTCAATTTTGACGGGATTAGGCAAGAACTTTCAAAAGCTGATTGGAGGCAGATGTTCGCAGGTAAAGGGACAGCTGGAAAATGGGAAGCCTTCAGAAATGAGACAACGAGAATCCAGAGAAAGTATATTCCTGTCAGGGTGAAAGGGAAGGCTGGTCGGTATAGGGAATGCTGGATGACTAAAGAAATTGAGGGTTTGGTTGAGAAAAAGAAGGAAGCACATGTCAGGTGCTTGGTTTTGACTGGATAGGCTAGATGGGTTGAAAGGCATTTTTTTGGGCTCCAGATATCTCTGATTCTACGACTAGCTGTTCGAGTACAACCACAGCATTGGCATCTACCCAACACCCAGCAATGTGGAAAAATGCCCAGCTATGTTCTGTCTGTTTAAAAAAAAATGACAACTTCAACCTGGTAAGATAGCACCTTATCATTCTTTCACCAAAGTGAGGGAAAGGGTCATTGACAGTGCTGCCATATTTTCTCTGCATTTATGTGCTCACTGATATTTAGTTTGGGATGCCCCAGGGTGTCTCAGCTCCTGACCTCATTGCAGCCTTGAACATCTGTAGATCTCTCTAATTCTACAACTAGCTGTTCCAGTACAACCACAGCATAGGAGAGATCGAGTGAATCCTTAGAAGAGTGTAAAGGCAGTAGGAGTATACTTGAGAGAAATCAGGAGGGCAAAAAGGGGACATGAGACAGCTTTGGCAAATAGAGTTAAGGAGAATCCAAAGGGTTTTTACAAATACATTAATGACAAAAGGGTAACTAGGGAGAGAATAAGGCCCCTCAAAGATCAACAAGGCGGCCTTTGTGTGGAGCCACAGGAGATGGGGCAGATACTAAATGAGTATTTTGCATCAGTATTTATTGTGGAAAAGGACACGGAAGATATAGAATGTAGGGAAATAGACGGTGACATCTTGAAAAATGTCCATATTACAGAGGAGGAAATGTTGGATGTCATGAAATGCATAAAAGTGGATAATCAGGACCTGATCAGGACCTGAGCAGGTGTACCCTAGAACTCTTTGGGAAGCTGGAGAAGTGATTTCTGGGCCTCTTGCTGAGATATCTGTATCATTGATAGTCACAGGTGAGATGCCAAAGACTGGAGGTTGGCTAAGGTGGTGCCACTATCTAAGAAAGCTGGCAAGGACAAGCCAGGGAACTGTAGACCAGTGAGCCTGCTCTCGGTGGTGGGCAAGTTGTTGGAGGGAATCCTGAGGGATAGGATGTACATGTATTTCGAAATAGGTAGGCACGGACAAGGTAGGACTAATAAGTTAAACTGCATTTATTTCAATGCAAGGGGCTTGAACAGGGAAGGCAGATGAACTCAGGGCATGGTTAGGAACATGGGACTGGGATATCATAGCAATTACAGAAACATGACTCCAGGATGGGCAGGACTGGCAGCTTAATGTTCCAGGATACAAATGCTACAGAAAGGGAGGCAAGAGAGGAGGGGGAGTGGTGTTTTTGATAAGGGATAGCATTACAGCTGTGCTGAGGGAGGATATTCCTAGAAATACTTCCAGGGAAGTTATTTGGGTGGAACTGAGAAATAAGAAAGGAATGATCACCTTATTGGGATTGTATTATAGACCCCCCAATAGTCAGAGGGAAATTGAGAAACAAACTTGTAAGGAGATCTCAGCTATCTGTAAGAATAATAGGGTAGTTGTGGTAGGGGATTTTAACTTTCCAAACATCAACTGGGACTGCTATAGTGTTAAAGGTTTAGATGGAGAGGAATTTGTTAAGTGTGTACAAGACAATTTTCTGATTCAGTATGTGTATGTTCAAGGTGCAAAGAGAAGGTGCAAAATTTGACCTACTCTTGGGAAATAAGGCAGGGCAGGTGACTGAGGTGTCAGTAGGGGAGCACTTTGGGGTCAGCGACCATAATTCTATTCGTTTTAAAATAATGATGGAAAAGGATAGACCAGATCTAAAAGTTGAAGTTCTAAATTGGAGAAAGGCCAATTTTGACAGTATTAGGCAAGAACTTTCGAAAGGTGATTGGGCGCAGATGTCCGCAGGTAAAAGGGACAGCTGGAAAATGGGAAGCCTTCAGAAATGAGATATCGAGAATCCAGAGAAAGTATATTCCTGTCAGAGTGAAAGGAAAGGCTGGTAGGTATAGGGAATGTTGGATGACTAAAGAAATTCAGGGTTTGGTTAAGAAAAAGAAAGAAGCATATGTCAGGTACAGACAGGATAGATAGAGTATAAAGAAAGTAGGAGTATACTTAAGAGGGAAATCAGGAGGGCAAAACATGAGATAGCTTTGGCAAGTAGAATTAAGGAGAATCCAAAGGGTTTTTACAAATATATTAAGGACAAAAGGGTAACTAGGGAGAGATTGGGCCCCTCAAAGATCAGCAAGGCGGCCTTTGTGTAGAGCCACAGAAAATGAGGGAGATACTAAATGAATATTTTGCATCAGTATTTACTGTGGAAAAGGATATGGAAGATATAGACTGTAGGGAAATAGATGGTGACATCTTGTAAAATGTCCAGATTACAGAGGAGGAAATGCTGGATGTCTTGAAACGGTTAAAGGTGGATAAATCCCCAGGAACTGATCAGGTGTACCCGAGAACTCTGTGGGAAGCCAGAGAAGTGATTGCTGGGCCTCTTGCTGAGATATTTGTATCATCGATAGTCACAGGTGAAGTGCCAGAGGACTGGCAGTTGGCAAACGTGGTGCCACTGTTTAAGAAGGGCAGTAAAAACAAGCCAGGGAACTATAGACCGGTGAGCCTGACCTCGGTGGTGGGCAAGTTGTTGGAGGGAATCCTGAGGGACAGGATGTATATGTATTTGGAAAGGCAAGGACTGATTTGGGATAGTCAACATGGCTTTGTGCGTGGGAAATCATGTCTCACAAACATGATTGAGTTTTTTGAAGAAGTAACAAAAAGGATTGATGAGGGCAGAGCAGTAGATGTGATCTATATGGACTTCAGTAAGGCGTTCAACAAGGTTCCCTATGGGAGACTGATTAGCAAGGTTAGATCGCATGGAATACAGGGAGAACTAGCCATTTGGATACAGAACTGGCTCAAAGGTAGAAGACAGAGGGTTGTTTTTCAGACTGGAGGCCTGTGACCAGTGGAGTGCTACAAGGATCGGTGCTGGGCCCTCTACGTTTTGTCATTTACATAAATGATTTGGATGCGAACATAAGAGGTATAGTTAGTAAGTTTGCAGATAACACCAAAATTGGAGGTGTAGTGGACAGCGAAGAGGGTTACCTCAGATTACAACAGGATCTGGACCAGATGTGCCAATGGGCTGAGAAGTGGCAGATGGAGTTTAATTCAGATAAATATGAGGTACTGCATTTTGGGAAAGCAAATCTTAGCAGGACTTATACACTTAATGGAAAGGTCCTCGGGAGTGTTGCTGAACAAAGAGACCTTGGAGTGCAGGTTCATAGCTCCTTGAAAGTGGAGTCACAGGTAGATAGGATAGTGAAGAAGGTGTTTGGTATGCTTTCCTTTATTGCTCAGAGTATTGAGTACAGGAGTTGGGAGGTCATGTTGCGGCTGTACAGGACATTGGTTAGGCCACTGTTGGAATATTGCGTGCAATTCTGGTCTCCTTCCTATCGGAAAGATGTTGTGAAACTTGAAAGGGTTCAGAAAAGATTTACAAGGATGTTGCCAGGGTGGAGGATTTGAGCTACAGGGAGAGGCTCAACAGGCTGGGGCTGTTTTCCCTGGACTGTCGGAGGCTGAGGGTTGACCTTATAGAGGTTTACAAAATTATGAGGGACATGGATAGGATAAATAGACAAAGTCTTTTCCCTGGGGTCGGGGAGTCCAGAACTAGAGGGCATAGGTTCAGGTGAGAGGGGAAAGATATAAAAGAGACCTAAGGGGCAACGTTTTCACACAGAGGGTGGTATGTGTATGGAATGAGCTGCCAGAGGATGTGGTGGAGGCTGGTACAATTGCAACATTTAAGAGGCATTTGGATGGGTATATGAATAGGAAGGGTTTGGAGGGATATGGGCCGGGTGCTGGCAGGTGGGACTAGACTGGGTTGGGATATCTGGTTGGTATGGACGAGTTGGACCAAAGGGTCTGTTTCTGTGTTGTACATCTCTATGACTCTAAGTTATGTTGAAGTGTCTGAGACAACACCCAATGTCTTTGTTCAGTATAACGTTGGAGAGAACATTGAAAACACAGCTTGATGGTAAGCTGACAAATCCCGATCCAATGGTAAGCCTAACTTACTTGAGAAAAGCAAGTGACTGGAATGTGGACTGGATCAATAACAAACAAGTGTAGGTCAAAGACATATTTTTGAGTGACCACAAAATTCCTGAGCTTAAATTGGAACACAACAAATGTCCCAACAGAATTAAAAATGTTTATAAACACTATTCAGAGCATGGTTTCTTGGTTTTATTGGGGTTGCTGCAAAAAGGCAAACCATTAACATTTGTTTAGCAATTAGGAATTAAGGTGGAACGACCTAAATTCAACATGTCAGGATTAACAGCTGAACAGCTAAAAGATCACTGAAAGATATGGACCACATAGGAGATGATTAGAGACAGACCAAACCTCTGTATTCATTAACTAGAACCGATGCTATTTAGTCAGAAGCCTATAGAATCCGAACACCACTGCCTCATTAGGCTACTTTCAACCATCAGTGAAGTGATCAAAAGACTCATTGTCAGTGGCATCAAACAGGCCTTTCTCTGTGCTGTAGACCTCTATGATGCTTTTTCACAGTGGTCAGTTACTGTATTTTGTGGTTCATCCAGCACCACCCAAAGCCACTTTGACAGATCCTGAAAATGGGTAAGTGTGAGGTCAAGGAGCCAGGATAGTTGGTTGGCAATGTGCCAGGTGGGTAAAGGGAGGTAGGACACAGCCATGTGAGTAGGGGAAGGATTCCAGGTAAGTATGGTGTCACATGGATATGGTGCCAGATGGATATGGTGCCAGATGTGTAAGGGTTAGTGTGCCAGGTAGGGAGGATGTAAGGTGGGAAAGGGGCCAGGAAGTTAGTGGAGTGTGTAGCATAGGTCAAGGAGGGTGGGAGATATATGATCAGGTGTTGCCGGGGAGGAGAAGTGCAGGGGGGTGTCAGGACAAGGAGTTTTCTGTCTCAGGTGAAGAAGCAGGGAGGGTTGTTTGGTCTTGGGCCAATAGGAGGGTGTCAAGTCCCAAAGGTGGTGGAGGGGTAAGGAAGCATTATGTCCCATGGGGAAGAGAAGGTTCAGGTCGTGGGTGGATACTCATACCATAGGTTGTCAGGTCTCAGGTGCGGGTGGGGGTAATATTGCCAACATGGAATTGGGGGGATGGAAAGAGTGTAAGAGGTCTGGGGAAGTTGTTGGGAGCGTGTGTGGTAAGTAGGGAGGTCAGTTTAATAGTTGCCCAGGAGTTAGACCCGACTTTTAAGAGTGTAGCTTTTCCTGCGTAACTACTTACCTGCAGCAGAAGCCTCTGAATTCCCTCAATTCCCTCACATCATTTCAGGCACAAAGGAATTGTCCATCTGAATCTTCAATTCCCTTGGAATCTGCAATGTCAGGAATTCCACAGGCTCCTGATACATAACTCCACTCTACCCCGCAAAACGTCGATTTGGCCATCAGAAAATCCAGGCCAGAGTTCGATGTCTGAATGATGAGCAGTTTGGAGAGGAACCTGCAGCCAATGTTGTCATGCCCCACAGCCTTTGCAGAACCGGTGGCTCTAATCTGTTTCTTCACATGACATGGAGTGGAATCAAATTGGCTGAAGACTGGCATCTATGATGCTGCTCCAGAGGGGGCTCGGATGGATCATGCACTCAGCACTTCTGCCTGAAGCTTTTGCAAATCTGACATGCTGGGCTCTTGCATCATTGAGAATGGGGAATTTTGTGGAGCTTCCTCCTCTACCCCCAGTTAACCACCATTGTTGTCTAGGATAGAATCATACTCACTGAATCATACCTTACTGGAAATGTCAGGCTGTTGTTTTGCATATCTGTGAAAAAGCTCTCCCAAGTTTGGCACCAGTCCCAGATGCTGATGAGGATGACTTTGCAGGAATGCTTAGGGCTGTATTTGCTCTTGTGGTTTTGGGTTGATGCCAGTTGGCAAGTACAGTTTCATTCCTTGTTTTGAAATACATTTTGGTAGGATGTTGATTTTACTGTCATGTATGTTTTACAGTACAAATGCAATAAAATACAGTGAAAAGCTTTCATTTGTAGCCATGAAATTGTGCCATTTTGAATAATTTAAGAATCAGGAAAAAGAAAGATATAGCTTGAAGAGTCTATCAGTCCTGAGCCAGCTCATCACCACCAACAGTGCCCGCACAGTTATCCCTCATCCATTGCTTCCCTACCGTCTATGCTGGATCCAACCAACATTGAAGTCGCCAATCCTCAGACGCCATCTTTGCTGCTGGGTCTACCTCGCCGATGTCATCTCTGCCAAAGTAGCAGCTGCCGATTCTAGGTCCTCTACTTGCTCCAGAAAAATAATTAGGGGCTCACTGTTCTCTGTGTTGGGTTCACAAAAGATCCATGCCCTGGGCGCAGCTTGACACCACTTGAGGTCTGGGGTTAGCCTGTTCGAAGTCTGCACCCTGCCTCCACCTGAGGTCTGTACACTGTGCTCTCATCGTTGCTAATGCTGTCCAAGCTCAGGACTAGGGTAACTAGAGGAAAGTAACTCTGCCGCCATCTTGGACCAGATGTCCTGAAGGTCAGACCAGATAAGGACAGATTTCCTTCCCCAACAGGCATTAGTGAGTCAAAGTTTTTTTTAAACAACAATTAACATGGTCATCATTAGACTCTTCATTCCAGATTTTGTTTTAACTGAATTGCCACCACCTGCCATGGTGGGATTCAGACCCCAGATACCAGATCATTAATGTGTCTCCAGATTGCTAATCCAGCAACAATACCTCCATGCATCCCAGAGTACTTAAGGAAGTGGCCCTAAAAATACCAGATGCATTAGTGATAATTTTCTAGCGTTCTGTAGACTCCAATGAACTGGAGGGCAGCTGATGTAACTCCACTCTTTAAAAAAGGAGGAAGAGAGAAAATGGGAAATTATGGGCCAGTTAGCCTGACGTTGGTGGTTGGGAAAATGCTGGAGTCAATTACTAATGATGTAATAACTAAGCATTTGGAAAGCAGTGACAGAATTGGTTCTAGTTAGCATGGATTCACTCAGAAATCCTGCTTGACAAATATATTCTGCAACATTTTAAGGATGTGACCAGTAGAGGACACAATGGTGAATCGGTAGATGTTGTGTATCTGGACTTTCAAAAGGATTTTAACAAGGTTTCACATAAGAGATTAGAAAGGAAAATTAAAGTTCATGATATCAGAGGTAATGTATTGACATAGATAGAGAACTGGTTAGCAGACAGGAAGCAGAGAGTTAGAATAAACAGGTTCTTTTCAGAATGGCTGGCAGTGATGACTGGGGTGCTGCAGAGTTCAATGCTGGGACCTCAGTTGCTCACAATATAATGATTTAATGATTTAGATGAAGGATTTGAATGCAATATCTCCAGATTTGTTGATGACACTGAGCTGCATGGCAGTGTGTGCTGTGAGGAGGATGCTAAGAGGCTGCAGGGTGACTTGGACAGACTGGCTGAGTGGGCAGATACTTGGCAAACACAATATATTGCAGATAAATGTGAGGTTATCCACTTTGATCACAAAAACAGGAAGGCAGGTTATTATCTGAATGGTGACAGTTTCGGAAAGGTGAGGTGCAACAAGACCTGGGTATCATGGTGAAACAGTTGCTGAAAGTTGGCATGCAGGTGCAGCAGGCAGTGAGGAAAACTAATGACATACTGACCTTCACAGCAAGAGGATTTGAGTATTGGAATAAGGATGTCTTTCTGCAGTTATACATAACCTTGATGAGGCCACATCTTGAGTATTGTCTGCAGTTTTGGTCTCCCAGTCTGCGAAAGGACATTCTTACTATTGAGGGAGTCCAGCAAAGTTCACCAGACTGATTCCCAGGATAACAGGACTGACAAATAAGGAAAGACTGGATCAACTGTGCTTATATTCACTGGAATTTAGAAGAATGAGGTGGGATTTCATATAGAAACATACGAAATCCTAATGGGACTGGACAGATGCGGGAAGGATATTCCCAATGTTGGGGAAGTCCAGAACAAGGGGTCACAGCCTAAGAATAAGGGGTTAGCCATTCAGGACTGAGGTGAGGAAGAACGTCTTCACTCAGCGAGTTGGGAACCTGTGGAATTCTCTCCCAAAGAAAGCTGTTGTGGCTAGTTCATTAAATATATTCAAAGGGATCTGGATGTGGTCCTTGCAACTAAAGGGATCAAGGGGTATGAGGATAGGGCAGGATACTGAGATTGCATGATCAGCCATGATCGTATTGAATGGGGGTGTTGGCTCGAAGGGCCGAATGGTCTACTCCTGCACCTATTATCAGTGTTTCTATGCCATCACTTCCTTCTGTCTTCTTTTTTAGATATCACACTTCCCATTTGTACGAACATTCCTATCAAGCTAACACAAAGGAAACCCAGCAATGTGTCTTCACAACTGCTACTGGTTTGAGAGTAGCTGTTGAAACCCTTTATACTTAATGTGGTGCCAAAAATTCCTCAGTTATCTTCAACAGCACACAATGAGGCTGGACAAGGGTTCATCAAAGCAATCCCATTACCCTAAACACATAACTGAAGATGCTGGTTTGTTTGAATCACTCTTAATCATACAGTTTTAGATTTCTCTCTACAGTCTGAGAGAAAGTGAGGACTGCAGATGCTGGAGATCAGAGTTGAACAGTGTGGCACTGGAAAAAAAGCACAGCAGGTCTGGCAGCAAGCAGGGAGCAGGAGAATCAACGTTTCGGGCATAAGTTCTTCATCAGGCTTGTGCCTGAAACAGCGACTCTCCTGCTCCTCAGATGCTGCCTGACCTGCTGTGCTTTTCCAGCGCTACACTTTTCAACTCTCCTCAGTCTGTATCTAACATCAAAAGAGAAAACAGCAAAGTAGGCTTAAATATCACCTGCCTCAGATCACAATCTCTCTCAAACTCTGATTTCCAGAAAGAACTCTATATAATGACATAGAAAGTCATATACATATCTGAATTTGCTGGTGACACATACTAGGTGGCATTATAGACAGTGTAGATAGTCATAGAGATGTACAGCAACTCGGTCCAACTCGTCCATGCCGACCAGATATCCCAACCTAATCTAGTCCCACATGCCTGCACCTGGCCCATATTCCTCCAAACTCTTCATATTCATTTACCCAATCCAGCTGCCTTTTAAATGTTGCAATTGTACTAGCCTCCACCACTTCCTCTGGCAGCTCATTCCATACACATACCAGCCTCTGCATGAGAAAGTCGCCCCTTAGGTCTCCTTTATATCTTTTTCCTCTCACCCTAAACCTATGCCCTCAAGTCCGGGACTCCCTCAACCCCAGGGAAAAGACCTTGTCTATTTACCCTATCCATGCCCTTCATGATTTTATAAACCTCTGTAAGGTCACCCTTCAGCTTCCGATGCTCCAGGGAAAACAGCTCCAGCCTATTCAACCTCTCCCTCTTGTTCAAATCCTCCAACCCTGGCAACATCCTTGTAAATTTTTTCTGAACCCTTTCAAGTTTTACAATATCCTTCCTAATGGCACGCGATATTCCATCAGTGGCCTAACCAACATCCTGTACAGCTGTAACATGATCTCCCAACTCCCGTACTCAATACTCTGACCAATAAAGGAAAGATAGGCTTAATAATGAAGAGATATTGATAAACTCATTGAATGGGCAAAACTATAACAGCTGGATTTATAGAATCATAAACTCTCTACAGTGCAGATACAGGCCATTCAGTCCGTCGAGTCTGCACTGATCCACTGAAGAGCATCCCACCCCCCCAAGTGCAACCTTGCTGGTAAACCTTGCCAATCCTTTACTGATAAAGCTTTATGCTAATCATTAAGTTGCACAGGAATTGAAAATAAAGCATCAATTTATTTGGTCTTGAAATATAGGTGTCCAGTTATATTAGTACAAGTAGACTTCACATTATGGTGTAAAATAAAATGCTTTAAACTGAACTCAATGTCTTCCAGTTATTGATCTAGCATTTCAGACTTTAAGCCTGCCTGAAGATTTTTCCAACTCCTTGTTTAAAATCCTGACTACTTTAATGTCTGTTGTAAAATCTCTTTTAATTTGTTCTCTTCAGTCCAATAGGGAGTAACAAAATGTGTGAAAAAGATTCTTTGAGTGTAGAAAAGCAAAGTGTTAATTTATTTGCTGCAAAAATCAAGTTTCATGTAAATGATTAATAATCTTTAATTTAGATGTCTCTTAAAATAAAATAAGATTAGATTTTGTTGTTTCTTTTTAAACTAAACAGTAATAATTTTCAAAATCCTCTCAGTGGAAAAATTTCTTAATGTTAAAGGTTTTACCAGTGACTTTCGTCAACAGCTTTTGTCAAAATCAGTGTAAGTATGTACTACGTACAATGAGTGCATGCAAACGTCAGAGTGGTATGGAATATAAATGAGTGTGGGAGAATGGGGAAAAAAAATCATAGCTTTTCCCTCAAGTATGATAAATTCTTGATTTGCTGACAGAAGTTGGCAGATTTCTGGTAGAGACAAATTTTGATTTGGTCCCATAATCATACTAAAGGAAATGATGCATTAAGAGAAAAATTATTATGCAGAATTCCACCTTCAATAACACTAAGAAATGAACTGGTGCATACTCTATATTGCCGACAGCACCAGTCGAAAGGTCCATCTGATACCAACATCAATGCTGCTCGTTCATTCCTGCCCTTTGAGATGGCCCAGTAAGTCAATATGTTCAAAGGTAAAAAGAGATAGGCAGCAAACTTTGGTCTTGCCAGTGATACTCTCATCCCCAAGGAAGAAAAAAAAAGTTACCTGACTGGTGCAGCAAATAATGGGCCCAGCTACCACAAATGAGGGGATAAAGACATTCCAAGCATGGAGACTAACAGTCCTGGATTTTCTGGAACTGTCCCATAATTTTGCTTACTGTCTCATGTCCTGGTTTAGGTCTTTCCATGGTATGTTTTGTCCCAGACTACGTCAGTGTCTGTGCAATCAGTAGATTGATAGTTGGGGTTCAACACTGTACAGTGGGTGAAGTTGAAGTTAGAGGCATCAGATTCAGAACAGAGTTAACATATCCATGGCGGTAGTTTCAGAAACATAAAGCAGCATATAAAGAAACCACTGGCTTATTAAATCTGCATCATTAATTGAGTCACCCAGTCTAATCCCACCTTTTGTGCATAGGTTTTTCTCTCTCTCTCACTCTCTCTGTCTCTCTTCTCAATTCTGTAGCACCCACTCCACATACAAGGACTTTCCAGCTATCCCCATGGCAAATTGTCCCTTATTTCTTTCCTCAAAAACCAATCATCCCAGCAACAAGAACACCAAATGCTCCAATATCTAGAGTTTTGTAAGCATTCATGATTTGCAAGCTAAAAGGTTAGATTGAATTTTCTAAAACATTTACTGAGAAAATCAAAGTGGATTTATCAGGGAACTTTCTAGGTGGCATCAGGTTAAGTACAGTGGAGGTCCAAAGACACTTATGAATTCAGGTGTATATAGACCTTTAAAATGTCAGAAAATATCAAAACACTAATGGAATGGTAACCTTTATATCGAGAAGAATGGTGTACCAGAAGACAGAAGTTATGCTGCAGTTAAACAAAACCCTGGTTAGACCCTACTTTTGGAGTCCGACAAGCAGATCTGGGCTCCACACCTTAAGAAGGCTACATTAGCCTTGGAGGAAACACGACAAGTTTACAAGAATGATACCTGGACTTCATAGGTTAAGTTATGAGGAAAGATTCTACAAATTAGACCTGTGTTTTATAGGATTTAGAAGGGGTGACCTGATTGAAGTAATAAAGCGATTAACAGGAAGAGACAGGGTAAGTAAATTTAAACTATTTCCACTGATTTGGGGATTCTAGAACTGGGGGAAATAGTCTGAGAATTTGGGCTAGACTGTTCAGGAGAAATGTGTGGAAGCACTTCTACACAGAAAGTGTAGTAGATGTTTGGAGCTGTCTTCTACAAATGGCAGTTGGTGCGAGATCACTTATTAATTTTAAATCTGAGATAGATAAATTTTTGTTAAGCAAAGGAACTAAAGGAAAATGGACCAAAGGCAGGTGTATGGAGTTAGGCTACAGATCAGCCACGATCTAACTGAATAGTGGAACTGGCTCAAGGGGCTGAATGGCCTACTCCTGTCGTGATGTTCCTATGTTCATATGTTTCTGCCTTCAAGTGAACCAGATCCTAGTTCATAAGCAACATACCTTCACCTGCAATATGACTGTGTCCGAATTCCTGTGAAAGTGACATCTATACAGAGACAGCTGAAAGACCCCCCACTGGACATTGTCTCACTGGACACTAATTCATGTGATGTAATACAATTTCTTCAAGTGATTCATAATTGTACCTACTATTCCTTTTCCTCTTCCTGTTTTCATTGTATGCTTATTCTCAAGAAGCCAATTATTTACTGGTTTGAATGCTTAATTAAACCATCCTTTTTGTTTCAAACTTGAGAGATTGTTGTGAGTTGTAACATTATTACATACACAGGGCCCTGTTCTTGTAGACAGAAAGATCTTGTACATGCACTACGCTTGTTGCAACTCAACAAAATTGGTGACAGCCATTTGCTAGTTCGTTTCTCAGGGAAATGCCTTGACCATTAGAGTCAGCTGTTAATTTTTTTAAATTTCAAAATATACTTTATTCATGTAAATAAATCTCTGATACTTGTACAATTTTCCATGTCGTTCATAGTTATATACATTGCATGTCTTAACATTACAAAGAACAAATTGAATTAATCGAATTCACAGTTATCCTATTAACAGTTACCTTTATTAACTATCCAGTCTCTTGGTATTTGGCTGTGGCTTCAGCGGAACCCACCTACTGAGTGGGTGCCCTGTTATGAAAGCAAATGCAACTTCTTTAACCCCCAGTTTATGGGGTTACCATTGTCCATTTGACTGTCCTGTCTCTGGGGTAGCTTGTCTACATCCCCAAGGTAAGCACAAACTGCTGGACCTTCGCTGGGCTGAGGTAGCTATCCAGCTCCTCACTGGGGTCATTTACCCGCTCTGGTGTCATTGAGCCAAGGCAAGGGTCCTCCCTGTCCAGTTCTGTGTCTGACAATGGGACTGTCAGAGGATCACAGCTCTCGGTTGCCTGTAGTTGTGGGGCAGTGGGTACCTCCTGGTTCTCACTGGGTGGAGGGTGGACTTCGGGGGGTCCGTTGTTTCCTGGTTGGGAGGAAATGCCCTCCTCTTTACCGACGGCGCTCTGTCTCTTCTTCTGGTAGTGATGGCCTTCTTTGCGTCCATCTTCCCCCTCCGAAGAGCTGGCCTTGTTTAGATTAGATTACTTACAGTGTGGAAACAGGCCCATACTGACCCTCCAAAGAGCAACCCACCCAGACCCATTCCCCTACACCTAACACTACAGGCAAGTTGGCATGGCCAATTCACCTAACTTTGCAACGTTTTTGGACTGTGGGAGGAAACCCACACAGACACAGGGAGAATGTGCAAACTCCACCCCCCACCAACCCAACCTCCACTCCCGGCTCCTTCTCCTGCAACCGCAAGAAATGCAAAACTTGCGCCCACACCTCCCCCCCTCACTTCCCTCCAAGGCCCCAAGGGATCCTTCCATATCCGTCACAAATTCACCTGCACCTCCACACACATCATTTACTGCATCCGCTGCACCCGATGTGGCCTCCTCTATATTGGGGAGCCAGGCCGCCTACTTGCGGAACGTTTCAGAGAACACCTCTGGGACACCTGCACCAACCAACCCAACCGCCCCGTGGCTGAACACTTTAACTCCCCCTCCCACTCCGCCAAGGACATGCAGGTCCTTGGACTCCTCCATCGCCAGACCATGGCAACACGACGCCTGGAGGAAGAGCGCCTCATCTTCCGCCTAGGAACCCTCCAGATTTCTCCAGCTTCCTCATTTCCCCTCCCCCCACCTTATCCCAGTCCCAACCCTCGGACTCAGCACTGCCTTCTTGACCTGCAATCTTCTTCCTGACCTCTCCGCCCCCACCCCCTCTCCAGCCTATCACCCTCACCTTAACCTCCTTCCATCTATTGCATTCCCAATGCCCCTCCCCCAAGTCCCTCCTCCCTACCTTTTATCTTAGCCTGCTTGACACACCTTCCTCATTCCCGAAGAAGGGCTTATGCCCGAAACGTCGATTCTCCTGTTCCTTTGATGCTGCCTGACCTGCTGTGCTTTTCCAGCAACACAATTTTCAGCTAAGATCTCCAGCATCTGCAGTCCTCACTTTCTCCTGGGTGATGGTCTAGTGGTATTATTACTGGACTGTTAATCTGGAGATGGGGGTTCAAATCCTCCTATGGCAGAATTTGAATTCAATTTAAAAATCTGGAATTAAGAGCCTAATGATGATCAGGAAATGCCCACCTGGTTCACTGATGTTGTTTGGGGAAGGAAACTGCCATCCTTATCTGATCTGGCCTACAATGTGACTCTAGACACACAGCAATGTGATTGACTCTTAACTGCTCTGTCGTCCAATAATACTGGCCGAGCCACTGATGTCCTCATTGTGTGAATGAATTTTTTAAAAAAGTATTGCTATAAAAATATTCCCGTTACAATCTACGTACAGTTGCCTGTCTACACTACCTCTATCGTGCCAGTCTATATTCAGGCAATTAAAGTCCTCCTTTTTTAACTCCTCTATTATGTTTGCATCTCTTGACATCCCTGCAAATTTGATCCTCTACACCTTTGTCACCAGTTAGTAGTCTGTAAGCTTCAGTCAGTGTTTGGTTGTGCCCTATTTGTTTCTTAGCTCTAGTAAAATTGATCTTGTCATTGAAACTCTCTGGAACATCAAACACTACCCTGATGCACTACAGCCAAATTTTGTTGCAGCTCCTGACTGATCTCATTCCTCAACCAAAGGTGAGTGCTTGAAATTGTCTTGGCATTTGCTTTTTTGTTCCTTAAGAGCTTCCAACTATTTTGGAGTCTTATAATTCTATCCAGGTTATATGCTCCTGTTGGTCCAGAATATTTTCTTCATCGTAACCTGATGTAATAGTTATCAAACCTTTTCAGCATTTTTAAAAATTTTTGTTTTCCTTGAAGTATTGATCTTTCCTACTTGCTGTTTCAGTGATTTTGTTTTCAATCATTCGTGACCTACGTGCATCTGGCTGAGTCAGAATTTATTGTCAGTCCTGAGTTGTCCTTGAGGAGGTGGTGGTAAGCTGCCCTCTTGAACTGCCGCAGTTCTTGTTCTGTGCTTAGATCTTCATTGTTGATATGGAGGGAATTCCAGGATCTTGACTCAGCGACAGCGAGGAATGGAGATATATTTCCAAGTCAGGATGGTGAGTGACTCGGAGGGAAACTTGCCCTCAAGTTGTGTACCCATTTATCTGCTACCCTTGTCTTTCTAGATAGTAGAGGTCTTGGATTTGGAAAATGCTGACGAAGGAGCTTTGGTGAATTAGATTGTCTACACTGCTGCTGTTGAGTATCGGTGATGGTGAGAGTGAATGTTTGTGGATGTGGTGCCAATTAAATGGGCTGCTTTGTCCTGGATGGTGTCAAGCTTCTTGAGTGTTGTTGGAGCTGCACTCATCCAGGCAAGTGGGAAGTATTATATTACACTCCTGATTAATGCCTTGTAGATGGTGGGGAGTCAGGAGATATGTTACTTGCTGCAAGATTCCTAGCCTCTGAATTGCTCTAGATGTGACTGTATTTATATGGCTAGACTACTTCTGGTCAATGGGAACCCCCCAGGATGTTAAGAGTAGATAATTCAGTGATATGGACTTCAGTAAGGCATTTGACAAGGTTCCCCATAGGAGACTGGTTAGCAAGGTTAGATCTCGTGGAATACAGGGAGAACTAGCCATGTGAATATTGAACCGGCTCAAAGGTAGAAGACAGAGGTTGGTGGTGGAGGGTTGTTTTTCAGACTGGAAGCCTATGACCAGTGGAGTGCCACAAGGATCGGTGCTGGGTCCACTATTTTCTGTCATTTATATAAATTATTTGGATGTGAGCTTAAGAGGTATAGTTAGTAAGTTTGCAGATGACACCAAAATTGGAGGTGTAGTGGACAGCGAAGAAGGTTACCTCGGATTACAAAGGGATCTTGATCAGATGGGCCAATGGGCTGAGGAGTGGCAGATGGAGTTTAATTTAGATAAATGTGAGCTGCTGCATTTTGGAAAGGTAAATCTTAGCAGGACTTATATACTTAATGATAAGGTCCTAGGGAGTGTTGCTGAACAAAGAGACCTTGGAGTGCAGGTTCATAGCTCCTTGGAAGTAGAGTCGCAGGTAGATAAGATAGTGAAGAAGGCGTTTGGTATGCTTTCCTTTATTGGTCAGAGTATTGAGTACAGGAGTTGGGAGGTCATGTTGCGGCTGTACAGGACATTGGTTAGGCCACTGTTGGAATATTGTGTGCAATTCTGGTCTTCTTCCTATTGGAAAGGTGTTGTGAAACTTGAAAGAGTTCAGAAAAGCTTTACAAGGATGTTGCCAGGGTTGGAGGATTTGAGCTATAGGGAGAGGCTGAACAGGCTGGGGCTGTTTTCCCTGGAGCATCGGAGGCTGAGGGATGACCTTATAGTGGTTTATAAAATCATGAGGGGCATGGATAGGGTAAATAGACAAGATCATTTCCCTGGGGTGGGTGAGTCCTGAACTAGAGGGCATAGGTTTATGGTGAGAGGGGGAAGATCTAAAAGAGACCTAAGGGACAACTGTTTCATGGAGAGCGTGTATGGAATGAGCTGCCAGAGGAAGTGATGGAGGCTGGTACAATTGCAACATTTAAAAGGCATCCAGATGGGTATATGAATAGGAAGGGTTTGGAGGGATATGGGCCGGGTACTGGCAGGTGGGACTTGATTGGGTTGGGATATCTGGTCGGCATGGACAAGTTGGACCGAAGGTTCTGTTTCCATGCTGTACATCTCTATGACTCTATGATGGTAACACCGTTGAATGTCAAGAAGTATTAGTTAAAGTTCTCTCTTGTTGGAGATGTCCTATGCCTGGCATAGACTTTAGTGATTTAAAAAGGCAGCTTCTCAAGTACAACAAGGGACAGGCATAAATGTTGGCCCAGCCAGCAATGCCAACCTCCCATGACTGAATTTAAAAAATCAATCTAACCTTTTAAATTTTGAGGGACAAAGTATATCTAGACATAGAGAAACATAGATTAATCAAGGATAGTCAGTATGGAGTCATGTTTGACAAATTTGAACAACTTGTTTAAGGATGGTGATGCAGGAAATTATGTTAATGTAGTCAATATGGACTTTAGCAAGGCATAAAGGTTCCACATGACAGACTGGTCAAGGAAGTAAAAGCCCATGGGATCCAAGGTCTATGACTCTAAGTGGCATGTTCTGTCTAAAACTGGATTAGAGGCAGAAAGCAGAGGGTGTTGGTAGAGGGATGTTTCTGTGACTAAACGTCTGTTTTGAGTGTGGGCTGGATCAATAACAAACAAGTGTAGGTCAAAGGCATATTGTCAAATGGCCACAAAATTCCTGGGTTTAAATTGGGACACACCAGACTTCCCAACAGAATTCAAAAGGTTTAAACAGGATCCAGAGCTTTGGTTTCTTGATTTTAGTGTGTTTGATGCAAAAAAAGCAAGCCATTAAGATTTGGAACCAAGGGCTTCTGTGCTGGGGCCCTTGCTATTTGTGGTGTACATTAATGGCTTGGACTTAAATGTAAAGGCTATGATCAAGAAATTCATGGATGACAAGAGAATTTAGTGGGGTGCTAAATAATGATGGAATAACCCCAAGTTGCAGGAGGATATCAAGAGATTGGTCAGGTGGGCACAGCAGTGGCAATGGAATTTGGGAATCAATTCGGCAAAGTGTGAGATCATGCACTTCGGGCGGGCAACAAGGCAAGGACTACACTGTGAATAATGGCACCCTGGAAAGGATCAGAGGGATTTTGATGTGCTAATCCACAGACTCCTGAAGGTGGCAGCACAGGTAGATAAGGTGGTTATGAAGGCATAAGTAGTATTTGTCTTTATGAACTGAAGCACAGAATAAAAATTGCATAAATTGCAAAAGATTGAGGAACCATCACAGCTCCTCACCACACCTCTATTCCTACTTTTTCTGGTCTTACCAGTAAGACAATCGAGAATTATGGGGGAAAGGCAGGAATGCGGAGTTCAGGATCATCAGATCAGCCATGATCTCATTGAATTGCAAAACAAGTTCAATGGGCTGAATGGCCTACTTATGCTCCTACATCCGATGGCCTTAGATCCCTGTGGGACCCCATCATCACATCCTGACAAATCTATAAAAATCCCATTTACATACATTCTCTGTAGACTCTAGGCCAGCCAATTTTCACTCCATACTGGTCTGTCACCAGCTACACTATGAGCTCCTCCTTTTGGGCCATTTTGTTTAGTCCTGTTGTGTACATTATTAGCTTCTGGTTTCTTGATCATGTCATCTACACACTTCTGGCAGATACCGGATGGTCATTATCACATCTTGAAGATAATCCTGTGTACTCTGTTGATTTGGTGCACACATCCTTGTAGCTGCACCAGCTCTTGCTCTAGAACATTGCCTCTGCTAATAGGCATTTTTGCAAAAATTGATTGAAAACTAGACATGTCCTTGGTGCACCCAGAAGCTAAAACTTCCACATGAGTTGCTGTATTTCGCTGTTCTAGTGGATGTGCTAGCCTTTGAGTTTGTACTTGGGATCCGTAAGATTCATTGACTTTCGAGGATCAGTAACTCTTCAATGCCATAGGTGAAGGAATTGACTAGTAAATCTTTCTGGAAAGCTTCAATGGAGATGGATGAGATCAGCATCACAACAATTACTTGCTAGCTTCCCATCTGAAAAATCATAGAATGTGCCCTTTTCACCGGTTCTACTCACAAAGTCGTGTTTGGATTTTATAGGCTTCTGTCTAAATAATATAAATTCTAGTTAATGAATACATAAGTTTAATCTGTCTGTAATTATCTTTAATGTGGTCCATATCTTTTGGTGATCTTTTTGTAGTTCAGCTGTTAATTCATATGCATTGAATTTATATAGACCTTGGTTCCAAATTTTAATGACTTGTTTGTTTTTGCATTAAACCCATTAAAGTCAAGAAACCAAGTTCTGAATGCTGTTTAAACATTTTGAATTCTGTTGGGAAGTCTGCTGTGTCCCGATTTGCATTCAGGAATTTTGTGGACACTCGAAAATATGTCTATGACTTGTTTGTTATTGATCCGGCCCACATCCCAATGACTTGCTTTTCTCAAGTAAGTTAAGCTTACCTTTGGATCAGGATTTGTCGGCTTACCATCAAGCTGTGTTTTCAACGGTCTTTCCAACGTTATACTGAACAAAAACACTGGGTGTTGTTTCATGCACTTTACAATAATGCTGTTAACCCTATATGTCAACTGTAGTCTAACTTGCTGACTGTTCAAACATTGTAGGTTTCAGCACAATGTTTTCCACCACTGTCATGTCAATGATAGTGGACTGATGAATCACTCATCAGCAATTGATTAACTTTGTGGGTTCATTTATTTAAAGTAGTAAAATGTTTTATAAGCAAGGAATGAGAAAGTATAGCAAACCAATCTATTTGTGTATGTACAAATCCACAGCAGATTAATTACCAGGTATAAATGCAACTTTAAATACACACAGCACCTCGAGTCCTTGAAGGTGAATTCTCTTGTAGGCAGGGTACACACAGAAAAAACACTAACCTGAGGAAGCCCTGCAGTAATATCCTGGGACTGAGATAACTGCCCTCCAGCAAAGAACTGCTGGGTGGCACGGTGGCACAGTGGTGCTGCCTCACAGTGCCAGAGACCCGGGTTCAATTCCCGCCTTAGGCGACTGACTGTGTGGAGTTTGCACGTTTTCCCCGTGTCTGCGTGGGTTTCCTCCGGGTGCTCTGGTTTCCTCCCACAGTTCGAAGATGTGCAGGTCAGGTGAATTGGCCATGCTAAATTGCCTGTAGTGTTAGGTAAGGGGTAAATGTAGGGGTATGGGTGGGTTGCGCTTCGGCGGGTCGGTGTGGGCTTGTTGGGCCGAAGGGCCTGTTTCCACACTGTAAGTAATCTAAACCACCTTCCTTTGAGTGAGGTTTGATTCCAGTCAGTGCCTCCTGATGATTCTAGTGTTTCTTGACTCCATAAACCGTCATACCAGGCCTCAGTTCAGGTGTTGGTCCACATTTGGAACAAGGCTGTACTGAGCCGAAAGAACCTGAGGCATCCCAAACTAAGCATCAGTGAGCACATAATTGCAGAGCAAATGTGATAATACTGTCAACAACCCTTTCTCACCTTGCTGATGATCAAAAATAAGGTGGTATCTGACCAGGTTGAAATGATCTTGGTTTTTTGCAGACAAGATACTGTGGCTGTACTGAAACAACCAGTCATACAGTCATAAAGATCTATAGCACAATAAAATGCGTTTTGGCCCTTAGAGTGTATGCTGGTCTGAAGTAAAGGGAAGGTCAAGTGACCATTGTCTTACCAGCCCATGGGCCTGCTCTCTCATTAGAAAGAGATGACTGGTAGTGGTTTAACCTGAGAGTCACCATGTCTCTGGCAAAGACTGTCCTTCACTGTATCCTCAGCCAAGGAAATTGAACCTATGTTGTTGTCATCCATTTGTATTGCAAACTAGCCATACAGCCGTTATCAGGCATTTGGCCAACAGCTTTGCATGTCTTAGCATACTGAAGACTTCTTGAATGCTATGAGGATTTCTGCTTCTATCACTCTCACAGGCAGTGAGCTCCAGATTTCCACCATATTCTGACTGAACATACTTTCCCTCGCATCACCTCGAAACTTTCTGCCCTTTACCTTAAATCAGGCAAGATCCTGCTAAGTCTCCTCTGCACCCTGTCCAGTGCAATCACATGCCTCCCATAATGTGGATTCCAGAACCACAATCTTTACTCCAGCTGTGGCCTAACCAACATTTTATAAGGTTCCAGCATCACCTCCCTACCCTTAAACTCTGTGCCTCAGCTAATAAAGGCAAGTATCCCATATGCCACCTTAACCATTTTATCTGCCTGTCTTGCTAACCTTAAGGGACTGGCAGACATGCACACCCAAGGTCCCTCTGATACTCAGTGAATTTTAGGATCCTACCTTTCGTCATGTATTCCCCTGCTTTGTTTGTCCTTACCAAGTATATCACCTCAACCTATCTGGATTGAATTCCACTTGCCATTGATCAGTCCATCTGATCTGCATGTCTACGTCCTGCTGTAATGTGCTCTTCATCATTTACCACTCCACCAATTTTCGTATTATCCATAAACTTACACAGGGCATCACTAGTTCCAAAACATAGGTCATCAGTACTATTGCTAAAATGTCAGAGCCTTTGCAGTGAATTGTGCCTTCAGCTGTTTCTTGATATCACGAAGAGTGAATTGAATTGGCTGAAGACTGGTATTTGTGATGCTGGGGATCACTAGAGGATGCCAAGATGGATCATCCACTCAGCACTTCTGGCTATAAAATGTGCAAATAATTCAGTCTTATCTTTTGCACTGGCGTTCTGCGCTCCCACCATTGTTGAGGATAAGGTTATTCAAGGAGCCTCCTCCTTCAGTGAGTTATTTAATTGTTAGCAGAGCTTAGATCGGATCCACTGGTTGTGGTATCACATTGCTCCGTCTACCATTTGCTGATTTCCACATTTCGGTATGTAAATAGTTTTGTGTCATAGCTACACCGGATTGAGACCTCCTGCAGAGGCCAGTCTTCAGCCAATTTGATTCACTTCACATAATATCAGGAAACAGCCCTTCATCCTGCAAAGACTAGGTGCCCTGACCACATTTCAGCAATAGGAGACTGAAGACTTGTGCTCCCAAACTTACTGCACCCTAGCCAAGCTATTCCAGTATACCTACAACAATGTGGAAAATTGCCCATGTAGTTCCTGTACACAAAAAGCAGGAAAAATCCAACTCAGCCAAGTACTGCCCAACAGTCTGCTCTCGATCATCAGAAAAGTGATATTGGTGTCATCAACAGTACTATCAATCAGTATCCGCTTGGCAATAATCTCACTGGTACTCATTTTGGGCTGTGTTAAGGCTACTCAGAATTACATTCCTCATTATAGTCATGGTTCATTAGGATTCTTGTGGTGCAGTTCGTAGTCTCCATATCTCTGAGCCAGCTTCAAATCCCAGCTGCTTCAAAGGTGAGTGATATGATGTCAGAATAGGTTGAGTATAAATTTCTATAGTCCAAATATGAACAAAAGAACAAAGCTCCAGAGGTGAGATGAGAGTGACTGTGGCATCAAGGATTCCTGATAAAATAGGGGCCAGTGATATGTCCTCTTCTACTTTTCCTTCACCCAGGATTGTCCTCTGGTATGATGAGGATAGGCCTGATTGTGATTGAACATAATTCTGATGTTGCTGATGGCCCACATGGATGCCTGGCCTTGAGTTGTTTGATCTGAATAAAATCTACCCCACTTTCTGCTGTGGTATTGCTATACAACATGGTGGAGAGTATCCCCATTGCCAAGATGGAAATTTATAACCTCCAGGACTGTGCGGTGGTCACTCCTACAGATTCTATGATGGATAGGTAGATTGGTGAGTGGGAGGCTTTTTAGATTAGATTACTTAGATTACTTACAGTGTGGAAACAGGCCCTTCGGCCCAACAAGTCCACACCGCCCCGCCGAAGCGTAACCCACCCATACCCCTACATCTACATCTACATCTACATTTACCCCTTACCTAACACTATGGGCAATTTGGCATGGCCAATTCACCTGGCCTGCACATCTTTGGACTGTGGGAGGAGGAAACCGGAGCACCCGGAGAAAACCCACGCAGACACGGGGAGAACGTGCAAACTCCACACAGTCAGTCGCCTGAGGCAGGAATTGAACCCGGGTCTCAGGCGCTGTGAGGCAGCAGTGCTAACCACTGTGCCACCGTGCCGCCCACGCTTTCTGTCTTGTCATCTTTACTACCTGCCACAGACCCAGTCCTGCCCAGTCCAGCAGGTTTGACCTTTCGGATTCAGCCCAGTCAGTACTCCCGTTGTTGGTGGGCATTGAAATCCCCCATCAAGCGCACATTCTGTGTTCTATCCATCATTAATACTTCCTCCAGCTGGTATTCAACATGGAGAAACACTGACCCATCAGCTGTGGCTGGGAACTGAGGAGATGGTGGGGAGTTCCCTTACTCATGTTTGACCCAATGCCAAGAGAATTCATATTGGAGTTAATGTCAAGGACACCCTGGGCAACTCCTTCCCAATGTATTCCTCTGTACTACCACCTCTCCGTGAGGGTGGACATAGTCAGGGATAGTGATGTCTGGGACCCTGTCAGTTAAGGTGGAGTCTTAAGATGGTGTCAGGATGTTCTTGTTTTGACTGGTCTGAACTCAGTGTTGGCAGGGTATCAGTGTGAGCTCCCAGACAGAGGCTACTAGCTCCAAACTGGAGGTACAGGTCATCTGGGTTCATCTTTCTGGGCAGTATAGAATTTGGTGAGTCTGTATGTTAGGTGGGGGGTGAGAATTGGGATGAGGATTTGAAACTGAAACCCTCTGAGATGACATTAAAACTCAATGGCACCAGCTGAAGGGGAAGTGGGGAGGACCTCGCAGTGCCCTGGGTCAGCTTCAGCCTTCAATATCCACATCAATGAGCGTTATTTCACGCTCAGACTTCAGTGCAGTCGCTGTGGGACAGCAACAGCCTCTGGAAGGTTGCACTGAGACACATCATTCTCACATGACATTCTGAAGGGTGGAGGGGGGGAGAGAAGTCTAAGACGTTCCTCTTCCTCCTGCTGCTGTTATAAAGAGCTGCGGTTCAGGGCACGATATTGTCACGAGTGCGAGCTCCGAGCCGGGCAGCAGGTTTCCCCAGGGGCTGCCTCCGTTGGCGACTCTCACCATGTTTCACTCGCTGCTCACTCTGTCGGTGCTCAGCTGCCTTTCCTCAGCCCTGCACTTCCGAGGCAGCCTGCCTTGCTACAAGATCTTGCCCGGTAGAAAGTTTCAAGGAGTCAGGTAAAAGGGATTGGGGTGGGGGAGAAAGCTGCTCGTGTTAACCAGGGCAGCGCTGGAAGGAGCCAGTCTTTCTGATAGTAATTCCACCATCCTGGAGAGTTCAGTAACTCTCTGTCTCTGATTCCTGCCAGACACTAACATTAGTGCTGCTGCTGTCTAACCCTTGACCAATTCCTAGGGCAGGCTTGTTGTTTCAAATCAGAGCTCCTGCCTTTTTCTTCCCAGCAATGGCTTCCTACACATGTGACTTCCTGTTTCTTTTATTCTGAATTATTTTATTTTTATATAAACGTGTTGCTGAGACATCATTTCGCAATGTCCTCCCAAAAGGCAGTTTTAGCAGAGGTTACCCCGTCTTGGAACCCGCCGGTCTTCATAGTAACAGTCCATATTTCCGAGAGAGCTGCTGCTTTTTTTGTGTCCGGTTGGTGCTGGGTCCAAAGCTCCCATCCGCACTGAGCTGTCATTACCCCAACCTCGCATTGGCTGTTGTGCAAGTGACGGAGTCCAGTGGTCAGTCGGGAAGGGAGGTGTTTCTGTTAAACTCGACCAAGTCCGAGATCTTCAAGTCTGATATTACTCACTCACTTATACCACTATTCTCCTTTGTCAATGGGTCACCCTACCCTAACTGTTCTCCCTTGCTGCAAACCCATCTGTTTGGAAGACTTGGGGCCCATGTTTTTAAAGAAAATGTTTATTATTCCCATGTTACAGATCATTTGGGAATTCAGGTTGTTTTGATTTATTATTGCCACATGTACTTAGGTACAGTGAAAAGTTCTGTTTTGCGTGCTGTACAGGCAGATCATACCACACAAAGATCATAGGGTGATACAGCAGAGCAAGAAATAGAGTGTTAAAAAAAATTGCAAAAATAAGCAATCAGATTTGAAAGATCCATTCAGCCGTTTAATAGCTGTGGGTGGCACAGTGGCACAGGGACCTGGGTTCAATTCCCGCCTCAGGCGACTGACTGTGTGGAGTTTGCACGTTCTCCCCGTGTCTGCGTGGGTTTCCTCCGGGTGCTCTGGTTTCCTCCCACACTCCAAATTGACCATGCTAATTTGCCTGTAGGGGTATGGGTGGGTTGCGCTTCGGCGGGTTGGTGTGGACTTGTTGGGCCGAAGGGCCTGTTTCCACACTGTAACGTAATCTAATCTAACCGTGGGGAAGGAGCTGTTCTTCAATCTGTTGGCATGTGTGTTCAAGCTTGTGTACCTTCTGCCTGACAGAAGAGTTCGAAAGAGAGTCTCACCGGGGTGGGAAGGATCTTTGATTTTGTCTGCATTTCGGAAGCAGTGAGAAGTTTAGATAAAGTCAGTGGATGGAAGGTCAGCTTGTGTGATAGACTGGGCTGTCTACACAATGGCTGGGCAAAGCTGTGATGCATCCGGACTGAATGCTTTTTGTGGTGCATCTATAACGGTTGATGAATGTCCTTATAGACATGCCGAATTTCCTTTGCCTCTTCTTCCTCAAGAGGCTGGTTGTGCTGCCTTGACTGTTGCATTAATATGGAAGGTTCGGGACAGATTGTTGGTGATCATTGCTCCGAGGAACTTGATGCTCTCAACCACATTCCCCTCCGCTCCATTGATGTAGATAGAGGTGTGCCCTCCTCCTAACTTCCTGAACTTTTTGTTATGGTAACCGGAACTTGAAAACATGTCTGTTGTCCTGTGCATAGTAATGGCACAGGCTCCAATTTTCTCTCGGTTGCATGGCTGAGTAGGAATCTCTCCAGCTCTGCTTGCCTGCCATTGGTGTGCAATGGAAGGTTTTCAAGTTGATACTCAAACTGTTATAAGATATAAAAGACACCTAAGGGGCAACTTTTTCACACAGAGGGTGGTATGTGTATGGAATGAGCTGCCAGAGAATGTGGTGGAGGCTGGTACAATTGCAATATTTAAGACACAGTTGGGTATATGAATAGGAAGGGTTTGGAGGGATATGGGCCGGATGCTGGCAGGTGGGACTAGATTGGGTTGGGATATCTGGTCGGCATGGACGGGTTGGACAGAAGGGTCTGTTTCCATGCTGTACATCTCTATGACTCTGTTATGGCTGCATTTTGAATGCATCTTCTTGTGTCTATCAAGTGTCAGGGGAGTACTTACATTTGGAACGTCTGGCTCAGAGGCAGGGATACTATCCCCTGCACCACAAGACCCTCCTTCAGATTTGTGTTTTAAAGATACTCTTGTTACAGTTGCCAATTGTGGGATGTCTTGGCCCCCCCACCCCCCACCCCTCCCCCATGGGTAGGAGAACCAGATTGGTGGAGTTCAGCACTGGGAGTTGGGTGACCAATGTTCAGTGAATTACGAGTGGAGGGATTAAAGATTCTGACTTGAATGAAAGCTGAACAAATCTCCAGAGATGAATGGTTAGTTTGCTTATGGCATCATGTGTGCTTATGTAGCACATCGAAGCCAAGGTGTTTCACAGATGAGATAAATGAACTCCTGGCCCAAGTGGGGGAGTTAGGTAAGGTACCTAAGGAAAATGGATGGGTTTTGTGAAGAGTTTTTCTTTTAAAGAATGGAGTGAGAAAGTAAGGCAAAGTAGGGAGTTTCAGAGAAAAGGGCTGCCACGCCTAGCCTGGCTCTTGCCAATCCTGCTGATCGGGGATAAAAGCGAAGAAGTTGGCAAGGAGCCATCAAGGGACTTTTGAAATGAGGGAAACATCTGAGCTCACTGGAAGGCTATGGGTGACTTCCTCATTCCTTACTGAAAGAGCAGATTTTAAGTGAGGTTCAAAAAACAGAAGCATAATGTGGAATATTGCAGGGGGTCAGTGTTGAAAATATTTGCTCAGAGTATCCTTAGAAAATTTTGATCAGGGTCGAGGGAGCACATTGTTTAAACTTATTCAAGATATTTCCCTCTTTGAATAAACCTTATGGCAAATCTCCTAGTATGTGGTTTGGTGTCAGCTTTTGTCTGATTTATTTTCCTGTACTGTGTGTTACTGTACATTAAAGACCAAAAACAAATGCAAGTTGTTGTTGCAGGAGCACGGGCAAACAGGTGACCAATATAAATTTAATGTGAAGAGAAAACAGTCATATTATCCCAAAAATACACCAGAATTGTGAATGTAAACTCGAATATGATAAACCCGAACGTGAACACAGACCTAGGGATTCAAGGACAGCATATACAACTAAAGCCAATGGAATTCTGAATAGGGAGATAGAGGAAAGAGGTAATGGTAAATGTATACAGGGCAGTGGTTAGACTAGAGTTAAAAAACTTTTTTTTTAGTAGGGGCAGACAATTGGTCTCTTGCATTAGCCATTGTCTCAACTGGAGGCAAACTGTTTATCCTGATGAAATATCCTGTTTAATTATCCTGATTCAGGATAGTCAACATGGCTTTGTGCATGGGAAATCATGTTTCTCAAACTTATTGAGTTTTTTGAAGTAACAAAGGGGATTGATGAGACCAGACCGGTAGATGTGATCTATATGGACTTCAGTAAGGTGTTCCACAAAGTTCCCCATGGGAGACTGGTTAGCAAGGTTAGATCTCACGGAATACAGGGAGAACTAGCCATTTGGATACACAACTGGCTCAAAGATAGAAGACAGAGGGTGGTGGTGGAGGGTTCTTTTTCAGATGGGAGTCCTGTGATCAGTGGAGTGCCAAAAAGATCAGTGCTGGGTCCTCTACTTTTTGTCATTTATGTAAATGAATTGGATGCGAGCATAAGAGGTACAGTTAGTAAGTTTGCAGATGACACCAAAATCGGAGGTGTAGTGGACAGAGAAGAAGGTTACCTCCAATTACAACAGGATCTTGATCAGATGGGCCAATGGGCTGAGAAGTGGCAGATGGAGTTTAATTCAGATAAATGCGAGGTGCTGCATTTTGGGAAAGCAAATCTTAGCAGGACTTATACACTTAATGGTAAGGACCTAGGGAATGTTGCTGAACACAGAGACCTTGGAGTGCAGGTTTATAGCTCCTTGAAAATGGAGTTGCAGGTAGATAGGATAGTGAGAAAGGCATTTGGTATGCTTTCCTTTCTTGGTCAGAGTATTGAGTACAGAAGTTGGGAGGTCATGTTGTGGCTGTACAGGACATTGGTTAGGCCACTGTTGAGATATTGTGTGCAATTCTGGTCTTCTTCCTATCGGAAAGATGTTGTGAAACTTGAAATGGTTCAGAAATGATTTACAAGGATGTTGCCAGGGTTGGAGGATTTGAGCTACAGGGAGAGGCTGAACAGGCTGGGGCTGTTTTCCCTGGAGTATCGGAGGCTGAGGGGTGACCTTATAGACGTTTATAAAATTGAGGGGCATGGATAGGATAAATAGACAAAATCTTTTCCCTGGAGTTGGGGAGTCCAGAACTACAGGGCATAGGTTTAGGCTGAGAGGGGAAAGATATAAAAGAGACCTAAGGGGCAACGTTTTCACACAGAGGGTGGTATGTGTATGGAGTGAGCTGCCAGAGGATATGGTGGAGGCTGGTTCAATTGCAACATTTACAAGGCATTTGGATGGGTATATGAATAGGAAGGGTTTAGAGGGATATGGGCCAGGTGCTGGCAGGTGGGACTAAGATTGGGTTGGGATAACTGGTCAGCATGGACATAATGAATCATGTTTTCATGCTGTACATCTCTATGACTCTCTCTTGTTTGATCCAAACTTGGCTTCAGCCCCTCATTCCCCCTCACCATAAGGACTGCATATCTCGACCCATCTGCTGCTGAAATCCCCACCCCTGTCTTTTCACAGCCTAGCTCAATATTTACAGGAATTTCCTAGCCAGTCTCCCACATGAGAACACATAATGGGAGCAGGAGGCCATTCAACCCTCTAGCCTACCCTGCCACTTTAATCAGGTCATGGTTCATCTGTGGCCTTAACTCCACATTCCTGCCTACCCCTGATAACCATTTATTCCCTCTGTTAGTCCAGAATCTATTTAGCAATGATTTGAACCAAAAAGACATTCTGATCCTGTCATAATTCTTTAACATTCACAAGATACTCTCAGTGCTTCCTGCTGAGTTGAACGTGCCTAACTCACTGCCCTTGCTAATTGAGAACCCACAGAGACAACCTGCTGAAATTCAAACACAGGATCTCACACTTGCACAATGGGCTGCTTAACCTATTAACCCATAGCATTAAGATCCCATATGACTCTTTCTCTCTCCTGTTGATTTTATCCAAAGGTTTGCTGCCTATATCCTAACTCCCATTTATTCATCAGCCCTGCAGCTGCTGTTCTACATTGGTTCCCAATTTCACAAAGCCACATGTTTAAAATTCTGATTTTTTTTGCATTGAAAGTGCTTTGCTGCACCGCCCCCTCCCATTATCCTTGCAACTTTCAGCCCTAGAAACAACCCTGTTTCTGTCCCTCTAATCTCTCCTCTTGTGATTTCCCTCTCTCCTCACTACAATATTGCTAGCTACATTGTCAACCGTTTCAGCCTCTCATCCTAAATCACTTTACAGCCAAAGAACTCCCTTTTCAGTCATTGTTGAAGGAAACATAGTAGCCAAATTTGTGCATGGTAAGATCCCACACACACACACACACATTAAAAAATTATCAAATTGTTATATCCTGTTTGAGAAGACAGTTTGACCTGGGCATCAGGAAGCTGTAACCTGCTCTCCTTTAGCTCTACCATCGATCAGACATAACCTCCATTTTAAAGTCTTCACTGAATAATTGAGTACCACACTGCAATGTCAATGAGAATGAGTCAAAGGTTACCCACTGAGCCATCATTGACCTATACACAGTCTGAAAACTGAGGTAACACAGTGTATAATTACTACACTATGTCAAATGGTTACTTTTTATTTAATACAAAACATTTACAGCGTTTACAGAAAAAGGCCATTTGGCCTAACTGAACTAAGCCACTATTGATGCTCCAGGCAAACATTCTCCCACATTATTTCATCTCGCTCCATCAAATTCTCTGTTGCTTTCTCCAAGCTTCATCTTAAATACTGTACAGTGATGCTATTCATCTCGACTGCTCCATATGGTAGACAGTTCCACTTTCCATCCACTCTCTTGTCAAGTTTTTTCTGATTTCCTTCTTACATTTATTCGTCACTACTTTATATTTATAGCCCCAGTTTTGGGCTCCCAATATTTTTTCTGTCTTTACCTGATCAAATTGCAAAACTTACTACATTAACGGAATCAAAGTTTTTATAGAAAGGCATCAAAAGGAATTTCTGGATAGACTTAAATAGTGACCTAGGAGCAGGAAAATCGACGTTTCGGGCAAAAGCCCTTCATCAGGAATAGAGGCGGGGTGGAGAGATAAATGATTTATCTCTCATTTCTCTCTCCACTCTGCAAGCACCCTGCCTCTACTCCTGACGAAGGGCTTTTGCCCAAAACATCGATTTTCCTGCTCCTCGGATGCTGCCTGACCTGCTGTGCTTTTCCAGCACCACTCTAATCTAGACTCTGGTTTCCAGCATCTGCAGTTCTTATTTTTACCTTAAATAGCAACCTAACAGAGTCAAATAGTGGGATTTGTGAAGTGCCAGCAAACTTTTTAAAATTATTTATTTATTTATCATTTACTATTCAGGAAGTCTCATTAGATTTGAGAAAATGCTAAAGTAAACAGCCAGTTTAGAAAATGGAGGCAGATCCCATCCAGACAACCACAGGTCATTCAATTGTCCATCAATAGCTGGTAAAACCATGTGGAGATGCCGGTGTTGGTTTGTAACTGGGGCGGACAAAGTTGGAAGTCACATGGTAACTGGTTAACTTAAAATCACAAGCTCCTTCAGGTCTGGGATTTGGATAAGATTTGGACAGGTTTAGACAGATCCAGTCTGAGGTTTGGACAGATTTGGGGTACAAAAGGTTCCAGTAGATTTTATACCCCTGCTGAGTAGTGTCCTAGATCTTTAAACACAAAATGTAGGTGAAAACATTTGTTTTGTTTTGGTTACTTGTGGAAAATTAAAAGTTAGGGAAATGGCTCTTAAGATTGCTAAAGAGGTTCTGGGGTTTGAAGATGCTTCCCAAATTTGTCAAGAAATTCAGAAAGACAGAGGAAGGATATACTTTTAGAATGAGCAAACAGGTTAGCATTGGGTTTAACTAGGGACAAAAGGAAAGCTGAAATTGGAATGGAATTGGTTGAGCACTTAGGTGTATCAGAGACACAGACAAGTGCAGTAGAGTTAGAAAAACTTGAATTGCAATTGAGGCAAACTATGATAAGAGGGAACGAAGAGCCATGTTAGAGGAAAATGAGAGAGAAAGGAAAAAGAAAGGGAGAGAAGGTTGTTAGCTTCAGAAGTTCAATTAGTCAGGAAAGTCAAGTTAACAGGATAGAGATGGAGAGCAATTGCCATCGAGCCAGAAACAGCTGGAGAGCTAACGTCCAAGAAATTAGGAAACACTGTGTATCAAAAGTACCTTCTCATATGAAATAAACTCCACAGTAAAAAGAAAGAAGACGACCCAGGAAAATCTTCAGCTGGAAGAAGAAAGGCACAGAAGACGACAGCGGCTGTGTGGTTTGAAATTAAGTTGATGTAATTTTAATAAGTGTCTTATTGGAACAGCGTGTTGTTACAGATTTGGAGGCAGATAATAAGCAGTTAAGAGAAAGGGAGCATAGAGTTGTGAATAGTTGTTTAATGTTCACGTTTAGAGCTTTAAAAAAAATTGATGTTATTTTCTTTAAATAGTGAAACATGAGAATTCTCTGTCACTCATAGTTTAACAGATTACGAGGTGAGATGAGCTTTTCTGGGTGTTTGGTTTCAACTTGATAAAATCACGGAATCAATTATCAGGAGCAAAATTAAAGGACATTCTGTATTCTATATAAATAACAACGATCCGTGCTGTTTGGGAAGTTTTGAGGAAGTGACATTCCATGTGGATAAATTGATAGTTAACTCTTCATATTTCACAATCATTCTGTTCAACTTTAAGAGAGAACAGATACACATCAAAACTAGGTTGTGATAAGTAATTGTGACTGGATTGATAATTCCTAATTAATAATCCAGTGAATAGGAGTCCATATTCCAGAGTAGAGAATTTGAATCCAGTCTTTCAAGAAAACAATATGGAAACAACAACAGTAAAATTAATCACAAAGCTTTTGGACTGTTGCAAAAATTCATATTGATCACAAACGTCTAGAACAAAAGCTGTTGTCTTTATCCAGTCTGGCCTCTCTATTGCTCTCTGAAAGCTTCCAAGAAATTTCACACCATAATCATGTTTAAGGAATCAGTCTAACATGCCGCTCCATTTCTGTTGCTAAACTGCACGGGAAACGTTCAACCCCTGTTGGGAATGCAGAGAACAACCATGAATCATCAAAGAATTGTGTTCATGCGTAAGGCCTGGAAAAATCAATGCAATTGCATCTTGAAAGAAGAGGTATATCA
This sequence comes from Chiloscyllium punctatum, assembly GCF_047496795.1. Lineage (NCBI taxonomy): Eukaryota > Metazoa > Chordata > Chondrichthyes > Orectolobiformes > Hemiscylliidae > Chiloscyllium > Chiloscyllium punctatum. The sequence continues at coordinate 58,685,180 of NC_092775.1, forward strand.
GATTCACTCTATCTGATCCATGTCATGTTGTTAAACATTCAGTTGGTTCACAAATTTTTTTTTTAGTTAAGGAAACCTGTCTCTCCTGGAGAGAACGTGATTCCTGTGTCTCACTTGTGAGTGGTTTATAATGATGGGCATGATTTGGAGATGCTGGTGTTGGACTGGGGTGTACAAAGTTAAAAATCACACAACACCAGGTTATAATCCAACAGGTTTAATTGGAAACACTAGCGCTGCTCCTTCATTACCTGTCCTTACACCATAAACTGTGTGTAAGCAGCTACTAGTAGGGATTGCGGGAAGAATGGGAGTTTTGGCTCATTATCATTGTCATAGATCAGAGCTGTCTAGGACCATTATTCGTGCAGATGAGACCAGGGTGTGAATGGCAATGGCACTATACAACACCAGGTCATGCTCATTGAATCTTTTGGAGAATCTTAAGCATGTGAAAGTGCAGGAAGTTGAACTGTTGGCTTGATAATGTTAATCTTTGTCTAGATTCTGCTATTTCTGATTCTAAATGTTATTTTCAAAGGAAGTGTAAGAAATGTGTTTTACCTCAACACCTGATCATTGTGGTCACGATGAAACAACAGATCCAGAAACAAGACCTTCATCCATTACTTTGTATTTTCTAGTTTAATATTGCAGATAAAGTCAGACTTCGGAACATCTTGTCGCTTCATTTGTACATTTTTCCCAGGTCTTACCCTCGTCCCCATGAATACCTTCCCGTTGCCGATATGCCAAAGGAATGGGACTGGCGCAACGTGAATGGCACTAACTTTGCTAGCACCACCAGGAACCAGCACATCCCCCAGTACTGTGGATCATGCTGGGCTCACGGAAGCACCAGTGCTCTGGCAGGTATGTCCTTTAAGTAGATTGTGTGGCTCTTGTAGAACTGTAACCCAGAAAGAATTAGTGCGACTAGGGCAAAAGTGGAAACAGACTTTAGTTTTTGGAGGTATACTGCAGGAAAGCTGCTAACCCCGTTTTCTTTATAGTGAGAGGGAGATAAGGGACCTAACCTGGCTACATGCTAGCATGCAGTGAGAAATATTCATTATTTTCTACTCTGTTTTTTTGTGTCAATCCATAATAACAAAGGCTGGACCTTGGCAGTGTTATGATTCCAATGGATCAGACTGGTCAAGTCAGATCCAGAACAAAATCTGGCTCAATCGATAATGTTTTTGCTTTGTTTTCTCTGTGGCTATCTTTCACTGAAAAGTAAGCACACAAAAGTAAGCTGCAAATTTGGCCTTAACACTTAAACAAAGGTTTACTACATCAAAGAAATAAAATGAACCAAGTTATCTACAGTATGAAAGATTTTAAAACATATTGCAAAACCAAGTATAATTTATTTCTCAACATCATTATTTTACAAAAACAGGGAAATTTTCCTTCCTATCAAATCTATTGCTTTGAATTAGCTCCTTCTTCACAGTCTCAATCCTGTGAGCATTGAAGCCTTTTCCTTGAATATTCATATAACTGAGAGCTGAAGCTTTCTCAGTCTTTTAAGAAACTACACCGTTCTGACCAAACCCCCCCTTATCTGAAAGTTTCCATAAATGATAACCCTTACACTGTAATACCTTATTCCCCTAACTACTCTGAACAATCTCCTTTTCTATACCATATGCGACTGGTTTAAAATCCAAATTATATCAATATATATAAATCACCCACGTTTTCGTCACAGCAAGAGAAGCTTCCTATTAGTGCTGGGCCATTTAGGAGAGAAGTCAACAAACATTATTTCATATAAAGGGTAGGATACCTGGAATGGTATCCTAAAAACATCATGGATGCCAACGGTCAATTGGAGATTTTGTGACCGACACTGTACAGGTAGACAATCCTTTATCCTAACATCCAAAAACCAAAAAGCCCCTAAATCCAAAGGTTTTTGGTGAAATTTTTTTCTCATTAACTAGGTTGTTAAGCGAGTAAACAGTTAACCCAAGTCGATATGTGTCACTCAAATGCGACATGGGGCGGGGGTTGAGGCCAAGCATCGACAGGCCTGGGGTTTCTCTGTGAACGCCCCAAGTCGACACCCACTCAGTGCGTGTCAGTTGGGGTGGGGGAGCGTGGCTAAGCACGTTCTTAATTAGAAGCCAGCTTCTCCAGAAGGTTTTTAAAAATTTCACCGTTGAATTGTCACATTCTGAAAACCGAAAGATTCCAAAAAAACAGCTGGTCCAGAGCATTTCAAATAAAGGATCTTCTACCTGTAGTTAGGTTTTTAATTTTTTTTGAATATTAAAGGTCACAGATCAAAGTTAAGTGCGTTGATGTACGGATCAGCCATGATTAAGTTAAACAATGTAATAAGCTCAAGGAGCTGAATGGCCTCCTTTAGATCTTAAAGTTTCTGTAAATTATTAGAATTAGTCCAGTTTTAGAAAACTAAAACTTTGTGACTTCAATTTATAAATTGAATTGCAGCAATGAAAATGATACCAAGAATATTCATAGGTAGCAGGCCCAATGGATCTACTGAAGATCCTTTTACCATAATGAGCACATTATTTGTTCCCCTGTCAATGGTCATGATCTTGATTTTTGACCTCAGTAGCAAAAGCCAGCTGTGTTTCACTTGACTCATCTGGGATACAAGCATCTAAACATTTAAAGGTTTTTTGACCAATGAAGTTTGCGCTTGATAGCCCCTGAGCTACTGGTCAAACCTGCTTAACACCAACCAGTCAACTTCATTCAGAGGTTGATGAGACAGTTCTTTATAAGTGAGGCTGTCAATTTTGACAGCTTCAACCATGATCCTGCTGACACTGACACTTCTTTACAAGTTCTCCCTTTTGTAGTCCCTTGATTCCACCAGTCTGTTAGATTAGAACACAGGGCTAGAGGCAAAAGTGCAGCAAGATGACCGACAGCAAACCCCAGTCTCCATGGTGGCATTGTGTGGTGTTGTGCTCTTTACTGATATTTATTTCACAAAGTGAAGTGGCAGCAATTTGATAAATACTCAAAGACAATATCAGTTATATGACACTGTTTATTAGGATCACCAAGGTATGAGGTATACGTCTTGCTTAAATGTGAGCAGCAAAACAAAAAAGGTGATTAGACTCTGGTCTGGAAAGTACTGTTTTCTAGATCACTGAGAGTTGTTCTGCCAACCTCGTTGTCGGCTTTCAGCCCTTCACTCGGTCATCAAACTTTAGGAGTGTTATTCCTAGGATCTTGGTGTGACTGTGCTAGTTCCTTCCTCTTGTATACCATCTGACCCCTTCTTTTGTACTCCTGTTCATCTCTGGTCATGATTGCACTAATTAACTCTGTAGGAAGTTTGGTAAAGCTATTTTTTTAATCCAGTCACACTGTCTGGAGTACTGTGTTATCATGTGTGGTTGTAGCTGTAATCTTGTTTTGTAGTTCCTTGTGTTAATCTATTACCTTTTAAACTCTTGATATTCCTATTGCATGCTGGTTAATTTGTTAAAGCTAGAGCTATATTTTTGTATTAGTGGCCGCTTGCATTTGCACCAGATTGTGAATGTACAAATTATTGGATGGTCTTGTGCCACACTGGGCCAGGAGTTCTGGGTTCAAGTCCCACCTGCCCAAGACCTGAGTCATAAAATGTCTGAATAGGTTGATCTAATTATAAGTAACTACAAATGCTTTTTTTTTTCCCCAGATCGGATCAATATTAAACGCAAAGGTGCCTGGCCATCTGCTTACCTGTCTGTACAGGAAGTAATTGACTGTGCCAATGCAGGCTCCTGTGAAGGGGGGGATCACATGGCAGTCTGGGAATATGCACATACAAACGGCATTCCAGATGAGACCTGTAACAATTACCAGGCCAAGGACCAAGGTAAAATCCTTTTCTGCTACATCCTTCTCACTACTGGTTAGATACAGTGCTATTTCTACTTCCAACATGTACAGGGTTATGGCGGGGGTGATTGATAGAACTCATTAATAAAATGGCTTAAGGGGATAGAGCTATAAATCCAGTACAATTGGGGGAAAAGAAAACTTCAACCAAAAACCAGGCTTTCGGAACAACTAGGGCATGCTGGTGGTTCTATGCCTTAAGAGCTTTAGCTCTCCCTATTAGAATCTTTCTTTCCCCCCCCCCCCCATTTATCTATTTTCCCTTCAAATGCACCTATGCTCTTTGCCTGAAGTACCCCCTGTGATAGTAAATATTATATTTAAGCTACTATCTGTATGAAGGTTTTCTTGAATTCTGGACTGAATTTGTGCTTTAACCAGGCTGTAAGAGATTAACCTGGATTGATTAAACCTGCACAGAGATGCTTTATTGTTGTTGACTGGCCGTTTCTTAGACTGGGGACAAATAATGTAGATGTAACATCAAAGAAGCCCATTTTGTAGAACAGCAGCAATGGGCAGCATCTAATCATTCAATCCCAGCTTGGTTTTTACCCTCTCTTTAGATTGTAAGCCTTTTAACCGATGTGGCACCTGCACAACCTTTAATGTCTGCCACGTGGTCAAGAATTATACCCTCTGGAAGGTTGGTGACTATGGCAGAGTCAACGGGCGAGACAATATGATGGCAGAGATTTATGCCAACGGCCCAATCAGGTACAGTGTTTGATCAGGTTCTTCACTTTCTATATGTTTGAGCAGAAATGTAGGAATGCAACAATCAATGGTCTATTTGTGGGGTTCTGAGCAAGGAGATTTCAACCAAGTGGGAGGAGCTGGATAGAATTGACTGGGAGAGGAGCCCAGCAGGAAAGACAGTGGAACAGTAATGGCAGGAGTTTCTGGGAGTAATTCAGGAGACACAACAAAGATTCATCCAAAGTAAAAAGAAGCATGGTACAGGGAGGATGAGGCAACCATGGCTGACTAGGAAAGTCAGGGATAGCATTGAAGCAAAAGAGAAAGCATATAATGTGGTAAAGGGCAGGGGAAAACCAGAGGATTGGGGACCTTGGAAAGACCAACACAAGGCAATAAAAAAAAGGAGGGAAAAGATGAAATAGGAGGGCAAAGTAGCCAGTAATATAAAAGGAAGACTGTAAGAGCTTCTTTAAATATCTAAAAGGACAAAAGAGAGGCAAGGATATTAGACTGCTGGAAAATCCCACTAGAAAGCTAGTAGTGGAGAAGAAGGAAATGTCTGAGGAACTGAATAATTAATTACTTCACATCAGTCTCCATGGTGGAAGACACGAGTAATATCCCAAAAATTCAAGAGAGTGAAGGGGCAGAGTGGAGTATGGTGGCCATCACCAAGAAGAAGGTGCAAGAAAAACTGGCCGAAAGACAGATAAATTACCTGGACCAGATGGACTACATCCTGGAGTTCTAAGGGAGATAGCTGAAGAGATAGTGGAAGCATTAGTAGTGATCTTTCAGGAATCACTAGAGTCAGAGAGTCCCAGAGGACTGGCAATTTGCTAATGTGACACTCCTGTTTAAAAAGGGAGTAAGGCAAAAAATGGAAAATTACAGACTGATTACCCTAACCTCCGTCATGGGTAAGGCCCTGGAATCCATCATGATGGATGAGATTTCTGAATACTTGGAAGTGTATGGTAAAATAAGGCAATGTCAGCATGATTTCATCGAGGGAAGAGCGTGCCTAATAAATCTGCTCAAACCCTTTTTTCTTTTGAGGAAGTAATGATCTTGTTAGATGAAGGAGAGCCAATGGATGTTATCTATCTGGACTTCAAGAAGGCCTTTGACAAGGTACCCTGCCCCCCCCCCAGCCCCCCCCCCCCCCCCCCCTTGTTTACCCTTTTTTCCTTCTTCATCTCTTTTTCCATTATCTTTCCCTGGGGGTGGGGGCTTATTCTTTACTCTCTCTTTGGTTTCTTTTTTACAGGTCATGCGGCTTATTTGATTTGTGTGAGAGGGGGTGTTTGTTTTGTTCTACCTCTCTTTTAGAGTGAAGTTTTCTTCTTTTGTCATTTTACTTAGTCACCTAATACTTGCTGGGATTGTAACTTTGTAGTTTTATATATTTATATTTTGTATTATGCTTGATAAATGCACCTAGGTGTTGGTGGGGGTTGGGGGGGTCACTGACTTTTAACCCTGGTTTTATAGAATACTTGAATTTGTCTACTCCATTTTATAACGCCTGGGCTGAGACCAGGGCTGTAGTTAGGAGAGGAGGGGTTATCGACAGGTAGTTACTCCCCCTGGGAGCAAGGGGGAAAAGTCTCCTTTCAGATGTATTTTGCGTTGTTTTTTAGGAATAGTTTTTTAATTGTGTTGGTGTAAACGTTTTAAAGAATTTTTGCACTTGTGAATTTTCTATGGTCTTTATTTAAGGTATTTTGAGTGGGGTTCTTCCTCCTGGGGGGTCTCGGGCTTGCCTGGATGATCATGGCTAACCATTCGCTTAGGTGGTGCACCTGGAATGTCAAGGGGAGTAATTCACCAATCAAAAGGAAAAAGATATTATCAAGTCTCAAAAAAGAAAGGGTTGACATAGCTCTCTTACAGGAGACACATCTACTTGACAAAGAGCTAAAGCTACAACAGAGTGGATTTGATCAGGCTTTTCTCTCACCTTTTTCGGTTCAAAAAGTAGGGGAGTAGTCAATCTCATTCGGAAGAACCTTCCATTCCGAATCTTAAGCCAGATAAAAGATGAGTCTGGAAAGTATATACTGATCAAAACCCTAATACATGGAGAGGAATATGGAATTTTGAATCTTTATTGCGCCCCCACCCCGAGCACCCCTTCACATTTGTAACGGAAGTGTTCTCTAAGTTGATGGCTTTTGGCATCCACCATACAATTATTGGAGGAGATTTCAACTGTATTGTGGACCCAGAGACAGATAGGATACCTAAGAGCACTTTGGGTTTACCTCTCAGATCTAGACAACTAGCAGATCTGAATAAGGAGCTAGGGCTAGTAGATGTGTGGAAGTGCCTTCACCCCCAGGGTGGAGACTTTACTTTCTACTCTAACCCACACAAGTGCCATACCAGAATTGATATGTTCTTTGCTCCCTCAACCCTTATGAATTCCATATTGTCTTGCAAAATAGGTAATATAGCATTTCTGATCATGCCGCAGTATATATGGAAGTCAAGACTACGGAGGATGGGATAGGCCTCTGACATTGGCATATGGATTCTTTCTTATTGAAGGATAGCAAATTTATAAAGTATTTTTCTCAGGAATTCAAAACCTTTTTGGAAATTAATTCAGGTACTGCCAGTAACCGGTCGACGATGTGGGAGACCATTAAGGCTTATGCGCGAGGTTTGGTCATCTCCAATTCTGCGACCCAGAAAAGACAAAAGGGAGAGCAACAGCACCTGCTTGAGGCTCGCTTGAAGGCAGCTCAGACAGTGTATGTTGGTAGGCCCTCTATTACTAAGCTACAATGGATCATAGCCCTTAGGGCAGCCTTGAATACTGCACTTACCCTAACAGCAAAGAGGGAAATATTATTCGCAAAGCAAAGACTATATGAATATGGCGACAAGCCTGGTAGATATCTAGCATACCTTGCTAGGAAGAAAAAGGCTCCACTAGCTATCACATCTATTAGAGAAAGTGCTGGTAATCTGACTTATGATCCTAAAAAGATCAATACAGCCTTTAGAAAGTTCTATATTGAACTGTATAAATCGCAGGACTGTGAGGATAAAACTGAGAAGATAGAATCCTTCTTTAAAAACTTGGCCTTTTTGGGCTTAACCTCAAAGCAGGTGTTGATTTTGAATGTCCCCCCGACAACCCAGGAAGTATTTGACGCAATTAGACTGCATCAGAGTGGCAAAGCGCCTGGACCAGACTGATTCCAGGTTGCGTTTTATAAAAAATTTATAGGGGAACTGGCTGGGCCACTTATAAATATGTATAATTACCCACATAGTCAGGGCTGCCTCCTGCCTTCATAGAGAGAAGCAAATATCTCTCTCATTCTTAAAAAAGGAAAGGCCCCAGAAGATTGCCCATCATCTCGACCAATATCCTTGCTAAATGTGGATTTTAAAATTCTTTCTAAAATGTTAGCATTAAGATTGGAGAGGGTCTTACCATACATTATAAAAGAGGATCAGACTGGGCTTATTAAGGGCCGCAGATCAACTAATAATGTTAGAAGGGTCTTAAACATGATACAAGCCTGTCAACAGGGTAGAATACCGGGGTTAGCTGAATCCTTGGATGCTGAGAAGGCGTTTGGTCGGGTAGAATGGTCGTATCTTTTTTATACACTGGAACGGTTGGATGTCGGAGAGGTATTTTCTAAATGGCTCTCAATATTATACAATGACCCCAAAGCAGCTGTAATCACCAATGGTTTAGGTTTGGTAGCTTCAGTGTTGGTCGGGGCTGAAGTCAGAGATGTCCTCTTTCACCATTATTATTCACGCTAGTAATCGAACCACTAGCAGAAGCTATACGAACTGACCCTAACATAGCGGCTCCGAGAGTCGGTTCGGGTAAACATAAAATTACTGTCTATGCAGATGATGTCCTCCTTTTCTGAAGTGATCCTTTGATATCCGTACCCCGACTAATTCGAGTGGTCAATCTATTTAGTTTGTTCTCAGGCTATAAAATCAATTGTACAAAATCGGACGCCATGCCATTGGGTGGTCTCGCGAGCATATCCAACTTACTGGACGGATCTTGCTTTCCCTTTCAGTGGTCACTGGAAGGTTTTCTATGCTTAAGTATTTTTATCACCCCAGTATTTGGTCCGCTGTATAAAGCCAATTTTGTGCACCTATTAGAGAAAATAAGGCAGGATCTTCAACACAGGGGAGATCTCCCAATATCCTGATTAGGCAGAGTAGCCCTAGTTAAAATGAATATTCTACCTCGTCTTCTATATCCTATGAGAATGCTCCCTCTGGTGTTGCCAAGACTCACATTGTGTAAACTCCACGGCTGGCTTGGTTCCTTTATCAGGAATCATAGACGGCCCCTTATCAAATTAGAAAAGCTGCAGCTTCCACAGGCAAGGGGAGGACTGGACTTTCCAGACTTTAGGAGGTATCAGTTGAGCTCTTTATTATGCTGTATAGCTGATTGTGGGTCACAAGAGACCCAATCAATGTGGTTAGACATTGAGACCTCCCAAGCAAAGTATCCCCTCATCAACCTTTTATTTATGGATAAGATGAGAGCCATTATGGACTATTGCAAAAACCCTATTGTATTAAATACAATTAAAGCCTGGAGGATAATGCGACAAGATGAGGGTAACCTGCAAAAAACTTCCCCATATACTCCTATCGTGGGAGCGTCAGGATTTCAGCCAGGGCTGACCGATGCTATATTTAAAACTTGGAAGTCAAGAGGTATCTCTTGCTGTTCGATGGGGAAGTTCAATGGGGACCTGTTCGATGGGGAGGTTATGATGTCTTTTGAGCAGTTGCACTAGAAGTTTGGACTGCCTAACAGGGACCTTTTTCAGTATTTTTAATTACGAGATTATATACAGAAGAAGACCACATTATTAGACAGTCCCTACAAATCGAGTAGGGAAAGGAGAGTGCTCTGGCTGATGGGGCCGCCCTCAGTCAGTACTCTTTATCATTCATTTATATAATGAGGTATCGAAAGACATGGAATGATTATTTAAAACATGAAACCAAGAATTGGGGTTAGAAATCTCTTTAGAAATGTGGGAGGACATCGAGGAAAATGCCAGAAAGATCTCTATTTGTAATAGAGCTCAAGCTATTCATAGAGTCATAGAGATGTACAGCATGGAAACAGACCCTTTGGTCCAACCCGTCCATGCTGACCAGACATCCCAACCCAATCTAGTCCCACCTGCCAGCACCCGGCCCATATCCCTCCAAACCCTTCCTATTCATATACCCATCCAAATGCCTCTTAAATGTTGCAATTGTACCAGCCTCCACCACATCCTCTGGCAGCTCATTCCATACACGTACTACCGTCTGCGTGAAAAAGTTGCCCCTTAGGTCTCTTTTATATCTTTCCCCTCTCACCCTAAACCTATGCCCTCTAGTTCTGGACTCCTCAACCCCAGGGAAAAGACTGTCTATTTATCCTATCCATGCCCCTCATAATTTTGTAAACCTCTATAAGGTCACCCCTCAGCCTCCGACGCTCCAGGGAAAACAGCCCTAGTCTGTTCAACCTCTCTCTGTCGCTCAAATCCTCCAACCCTGGCAACATCCTTGTAAATCTTTTCTGAACCCTTTCAAGTTTCACAACATATTTCCGATAGGAAGGAGACCGGAATTGCATGCAATATTCCAACAGTGGCCTAACCAATGTCCTGTACAGCCTCAACATGACCTCCCAACACCTGTACTCAATACTCTGACCAATAAAGGAAAGCATACCAAACGCCTTCTTCACTATCCTATTTCCCTGCGACTCCACTTTCAAGGAGCTATGAACCTGCACTCCAAGGTGTCTTTGTTCAGCAACACTCACTAGGACCTTACCATTCAGTGTATAAGTCCTGCTAAGATTTGCTTTCCCAAATGCTCTATAGGGCTCATATAGCACCTGAACGACTCGCAAAATTTAAGGTAGGAGTATCCCTAATGTGTCCTAAATGCAAAATAGAAGCTGGCACTCTCACGCATTGCCTATGGACATACCATAATATCCGCAGGTATTGGGACAGAATAGCGCTTGCCTTGACAGAGATCTTGGGTATGGAGATCCAGTGTCTCTACTCTTGGGCTTTTCAAATTTTCCCTCCCTAGATGTGCACAGGAGGAAACTATTTTCCATTCTCTCCTTTTGTGCAAGGAAAAATATTTTAATGAATTGGGCAGCTGAAGGCCCTCCAGGACTTTTGTACTGGCATAGGTTAATCATAGAATATATCTCCCTTGACTTCCTCACAAATATGTTGCACCAAAAAACTGAATTATTCTATAAAATATGGCAGCCCTTTTTGAACTATATCAACACAGATATTTCGGTCATATTGTCCAGGGCTTTTGTCTGGCTGTGGTAATGGTTCTGGCTGGTCTGGGGACCACCGGGAGAAGGAATCCCGTATAAATACAGATTTCATTATGACTTGATGTAAATCTATTTTGAGCATGTATTTAGTTATTTAATTATTCTGTTGTTTATTGCTAGTAATGTATGATATCCTATTTTATGATTTGGTCGTTTGTAGGATAGATCAGTAGTTAGTTGGTTTTTTCTTTCGTTTTGTTTCGGTTATTATTTATTTATTTTCTTTTTCTTATTTATTTAATTTTATATTGGTGTTTATACTTGTTTGTATTACTTTTGTAATCTTGCTAAAAAAAATCTTTTAAAATTTCCTTTTTTTTCAATAAAAATACCTACTTTAAAACAAAAAAGAGGTTGCACACCTTCATTTTAAGTTATTTTCTTTCTGACCCAAGCAGCAAGTTTCCCAGGGCACAAATCTGGGAAGCTTAAAGGATGCTACCAGCTGTTTCAAATAGCTCTCAGGCTTCAATGATGGAACACATCTCATTGCTTTGAATGGTGCCCAAGTCTAGCACCCAAAAAGTAGAGATGAAAGACCACTGCCTGATAAACTTTGACTTTTTTTCCAAGAGAAATGTCATTTTCTTTCCAAAGTCTGTGACTGAGCCTGCCAAATGCTGAGCTTGCTTTTCCCAAGTGATGATTGATTTTTTTTTTGCAACTAGTGTACCACTCAGCAATGCTACCCTGTCATCTAAATAATTTGGGTATCATCCTTATCTTCTATTAAATCAATAGAACAGTATCCCTGTGAATTGTAACAAAGGGAAAATGCAGCAGTATCGTTGAGCAGAGCAAAGTTCCATACACATTAAGTTACCAGCTCAAATTGTTTTGGAAATTTAGTTGAACAATCCACAATAGGCAGGACACTGTGGAAAAACTTGCTCTCTCTCTGAATAGTGGCACAGAATCTTTCAGATTCACATAAAGGCAGATGGGATCTTGGTTTAACATCTCATCGAAAAGGTATTGTCTCAAATAATACGCCACTGAAGTGTCCACATTGATGCATTCAGCAATATGGCTTAACCTTCAACCAGTTCACACAGGGGTAATAGCACAAGGTCTGATCCAAGACTAACACTCAAGGAAGGACCTTGAAACCTACTGCTTAGAATCTGTAGTACAGTTCTCTAGTTTGTACTTGTTTGGAGAACTGTTTTGTGTTTGATTAAATGCTTTTATTTGATCCCTTGCAGTTGTGGCATTATGGCTACAAAAACACTGGATGCCTACACCGGGGGAGTGTATTTGGAATACCAATCAGAACCAGAGATAAATCATATCGTGTCAGTGGCAGGCTGGGGTGTAGAGAATGGAATTGAATACTGGATTGTGCGCAACTCTTGGGGTGATCCATGGGTAAGTGGTGCCCAGATTCTTCATTATATTGGAGGTAGTGATGCAGTGGAAATGTCATGAACTCTTAATCCAGAATATCAGGCCGATTGTTTCCGAAAGGTGGCTTCGAATCCCACTGTGACAGCTGCTGGAAAATTGAATCAATAAAATCTGGTCTAATAGTGATCACGTAATCGCTGACGGTTGTTACAAGAATCCATCTGGTTCAGGAATGTTCTTGAGAAGGAAATCTGCCAGCATTATTTGGACTGTAACTGCAAACTCTCAGCTGACTCTGAACTACCCTCTGGGCAATAAATGCAGGCCTAGCCAATGATGCCCACATCCTTTAAAATTTCTTCCAAAAAAAAGTTTGCTTGGAACTCTGCCTTACTTGAAAGACTAAACCAATAAAACCACACACTTAACCAACTGGCTTTCAATGCAGATCCAGGATGACTTGTATGCTTGAGTAAAACTGAGTCTGCTCTTTGAACAGGCTTGATAATTTTATAAAACAAAGAACTGCTGGAGATTTGAAACAAAACCAGAAATTGATGGAGAAGCTCAGCAGATTTGCTAGCAGCTATGGAGAGTAAACAAGGTTAACGTTTTGGGTCTGGTGCCCCTTCGTCAGAACAGATCATCCAGTATCTGATCCAAATCTTCAACTGGACTTGATCACCTTTTGGTCCATCCTTGGTACCCTCACTAAAAAGAAAAATCTATCAGTATTGCTCTTCAAAGCTTAAACAGTCCCTCAGTATTACCGGACCTTCCACGGAGGGACTTCCTGAGTTCTACTGCCGTCTATTAAGCAAAAGTGTGTTCTGATTTACTCTTGACTGACCTAGCTCTAATTTTATTACATTTAAATCCCAGATTCCGTCAAAATAGAAGGAATATTTTTGTATCCCTTGATCATTTCAAACACCTCAATCAGATTTCCCAAGGAAATACAAGCCAAATTTAAGCAACCTTGTCCCACATGCTGGTCTGGATTTCTCAATAGTTTGATGTAAACCACTGACCAGGGACAGATTTCAACATGATTCAGCCTACAGGTGTGTGAGGAAAAAGCTACTTCAGGGTAACTTGGGGGTGTCCCAAGTTAATGTTTTATCTGCTTTTTAATGGAGAGGTTTTTGCCGTGTGAGATTATATTAACTCTGTGTTACTGTTTCAGGGGGAAAGAGGTTGGCTCCGAATTGTCACCAGTGCCTACCTGGGAGGAAAAGGAAACTCTTACAATCTGGCAATCGAAGAGGACTGTGCCTACGGGGATCCTATCCTGTAAAGGTGGACAGGTTTCACCCCACACCTACTCTTCATAGGAATGAAACTTTTTAAAAGTACATTTCAGATTACCACTTTAAGAAGAAATGCAAATCACAGAGATATACACATTATTTTATATTCTGTGCCTCAAATTTTACTGAATTGAGTGATTTTATTTTAAAACAAAGATGTAACTCTATAGCAGGAAACAGAAGAGGAAAGGTTTTGGTTCCAAGAGGCTAAGACCACAGCTTGAATAAAACAAAACCCTTGAGGACCCCATAGGTGATGTTTATTTTTGTAGTAATGTCCAGCAGACTTGTAAAACAAACACCTTTTGCACACAGAGGTTCTAAGGCAACAGAGAATATCATTTTGAACAATCTCTACGTGTCACTTTGCAAGTAAATGGAAATCAGAACAATACTATCTTTTCCTGAAACATATTAATTAAGAGAGTGCTTCAGGTTGTGAGTTTAGCCAAAGACTGGTTGGTTTACTCTCCACTAAGTTATCCCTCTAACGGCACAGCAGCCCTGTAGTCCTCTGGGTAAATGGCAGATAATGATAGTTGACTCACTCAGCAGCAGGATCAGAGAGCAGTTCAACATAAATGTTACTTACCAGAGACAGCACTGACAACATTGTCTGCAAATATATATCTTACTGACACAACCCAGTTATCAACTGGAATTGCAAAGTAGTATCAGTGCTACTAAGCTCAAGTGTCACTTACACAACCAACAAAATCTAATTTTGTTTTGCATTCATTCACAACATGAGTGTGTCACTAGTTGCACCGGCATTTATTGCTGCACTGAGTGGCTGGTGGTGAGCTGCCTTCGTGAATTGCCGCAGTCCACTTGCTGTATATAGACCCACAATACCATTAGAGGAGGTGGTGCAGGATTTTAATCCAGTGCCACTGAAGGAACTGCGATATATTTCCAAATCGGGATGGTAAGTGGCTTGGAGGGGGAGCTTTCAGGGGTGGTATCCCATGTATCTGCTGCCCTTGGCCTTCAAGATGGTAGTGTGTTTGGAAGTGCTGTCTCAGGAGCCTCAGTGAAATCATGTAGTACATGATTGTGGACAGTACACTGCTGCTGCTGCCTGAGGGGTGTTATAAACTCGGTGCCAAGGAAAGCAGAATAAATACCTTTGGGGTTTGTTTTTAGACAAAAGAAGCATGAATGGGTGGAGTCAGGCAAACCACAGACCCAGGGTTTTAGTTTTAGGTGTTAGTTGTTAAGTTTGGGGTTTTGGAGTTGAAGAGCTAAATAGAGCGCTCTCTCTCTCTCTCTGTGCTGCTGCTGCTAAAAAAAAGCTTGCGTCCTCGCTCTGTTCCTCAGTGCATTTTTTCAGTTTTTCCTTTCTTCTGGACCAGAGGAGATAGCAAGTGAGCAAATCTGATTTCTTGAATTTGCCTTTGCCAAAGGTGCGCTTATGGGATACTGCTAGAGTGAAACAGTGGATGAGTAACTGTTAAATAATATATTAAGGATTTCAAGAGAGTTAAGAGTTATAACAGTTCTTAAAAAAATGTTAACTGTAGTGTAAGAATAAAATGTGTTTTGCTGAAAGCCTAATATTTTTACAAATCAAATCGCATCTGGAACACAGCATCTTTTATTTGTTTTTAAATAAGGTAACCGTTAGAGTCGAGGCTATTTCCTGGATATATTTTGAGGGGGTTTGGTCTGGTCCATAACAGGGTTATTTATCTACTCTGAGGAACTAAGGTTCTTGGATGCAGCAGTAATGTTCCTACTAGTGGGCTGGAAGGTCAAGGTTCAAGCCAAACCTGTAATTGACATGAGTTATTCCATATCAGTGTAGGTTGATTAAAAAATACCTACTCTGAGAAACTCCTGCGAAACTGTCCTTGAGCTGAGACCACTGACCCCTAACAACCACAAACATCTTCCTGTGTGCCAGGTATGACTCCAAAGAGTGGAGTGTTTTCCCATTGATTCAAGAGGGAGCCTCCATTGATTCCAGTTTTGCTAAGGCTCCTTGATGCCACACTTGGTCAAATTAAAATGGGTGGTGACTCATCCTTGGCCTGCTCCATTGCCACAACAAACCAAACTGCAAATTGGAGGAATGACACCTCATCTTCCAGCTTACAGCCCAGAGGACTCAACATTGAGTTCTCCAATTTCAAATAACCTCCCTTCTCAGCCACTCCCCCTCCCTTCCACTCCTCCCACCCACCCAGCATTCACTCCTTCCATTGACCAGGTTGTACCCTCTGCCTGTCTTCATCTATCCCCACTTCACCACCCTGCTCCTGCCATCCCCATGATCTGCAGCTCCCCCCCACACCCACCCCCAGTCCTGAAGAATGGCTACACCCGAAACGTTGACTTCTCCACCTCCTGATGCTGCCTGGCTTGTTGTCTTCTTTGGATTCCAGCATCTGCCAAAAGACTAACAGATTTAGGCTGCTAGTCCGAACTCTCTGAGAGGTACCTGTCGAGAAGAGTGTGCACAGAGAAAAACATCAACATCGACTTGCCTACAGAGCCTACAGCAAGTCTACAGAGGAAGATAAAACCAGAAGATTGGACTGCTGGCTGGTTTTGAAATTTGAATTTTTCAGTAAATCTTAATCGGGTTTTATCGGACTAGTATTATAGAAGGGAAAGTAAAAGATTGGTTAGAGGAAGGAGATGTAAATAATTGTTAGTTAATTATTCTCAGTTATACTTTAAAAATTAAAGTTAATTTTTACTTTAAATAGTTCTAGGCCTCTCGGATTTTCACAGATTACTACATGGGATTAATCATTTCTGTGTTGCTAGTTTAAATTAAGCAGGAGGATTTACCCGTGTCATAACAGTTTGGGGGCTCATTGTCAGAATTTGAATGGTTTGTGGGGGGGCTTTTGTCTGTGATTTGAACAGTTTGGGTCTTGGATTTGGGATCTGAACTGGTTTAGACAGATTTAAATAGATTTGAGGCTATGAAAAATATCCCAGCAGATTTAAACACTAGCAGGTTAGTGTCCTAGATCTTCAAGTAAAACACAGGTGAGAAAATGTGTTTAATTTCAGTGACTTGTGGTTGATTAACACTGAGAGAAATGGCTCTTAAAATTACTGAAGAGGTTCTGGAATTTGAAGATGTTTCTCAAATTTGCGAAGAAAGTTTAGAAGGAAAGAAAAAGGCCATACTTTTAGAATTAGCAAAGAAATAACATGCAATAATTCATCAATGAATGGATGATTCTGTCAGTTGCTGTAAGACATTTTTTGCTCACTTAATCTGAGACACAAACACCTCAGTGACTATGAAGGATCATCAACCTGGAACTTTAGCAGTTTCTCTCTCTCTCTTTCTCTCTCTCTATACACCTGCTGAATGCTTCCAGCATTTTCTATTTTTACTCCTCTGCCGTCTGCCTTACTCTGTGGTGGCAGGGGTTGGCTTCTTGCTCTGTTTGTGACCAAACTGGACTGACCTTGGTCTACGACGCAGAGTGACAACACTTCAATTTATTCACATTACTTAGCTATCAACAACGAATCAAAATAATTCTCACTGATAGTCGAAGGTTAACAATTAGAGGCCCCCACATGGTGTAGTCCACACCCTCAGGTTCAAGTCACACCTATTAACAATAACATTAACAATTGCACTGTATTGTTTGCTGGGGTTTTCCAATTGCTTGAAAGCAGGAAATCTTTGCATTTTAAAAAATGAGTGCAGTCATAAGTACTTACCTCAGCTCAGCCTTACTTTCACTGCAGCAAAATTAACCGTCCAATAACCAGAGAAGGCACTAGATAATAGGACTGGTCTAGTCACAGTGGGCCAAACTGCCTCCTTCAGTGTCGTTAAAAATTCTAAGAATCTGTGAAGGTATAGTCACTTCATTTCTGCTGGCTGGTTTTAATAATGCCTAATTACGAAACACTTAGAAATCCAATTCAGACACTATTACAAATAATTAGCATACAACACTGCATTGACAACATCACAACATCATTGTAAGGTCTTATCTAGTTAATTCTATTCAACTGAATGGGGGATTTGCATCTTTGACAGCCTGTTTGCTTTTTTAAAAACATGTTTGTTTGGAGTTCACTCTTCAATGTAAATAAGATAATTAGTGGCAATTTAATTTAAAACTTTTTTTTTCAATTCATTTAAGAGTACACTGGCTACCCAAAGACTTTTTATAAATCCTTTCAATTTATAACAAGCAGCTGGGGATTTTCACAAGAACAATTGCCAACGTACAATTTATATTTAAACAACCACAACCATTTTAGAAATGGTTGTCAAATTCTCTTCCCCTTTTGAGGTAATCACTGCAAAAGTAGAAAGCAGAAGTTAAACTCAAAATGAAAATTCACAGGTCAGACTCATCACGTGATGATGAAACACACAAAAGATGGGTGGTGTTTCAAGCAGTTAGATTTCTCATCCT
This sequence comes from Chiloscyllium punctatum, assembly GCF_047496795.1. Lineage (NCBI taxonomy): Eukaryota > Metazoa > Chordata > Chondrichthyes > Orectolobiformes > Hemiscylliidae > Chiloscyllium > Chiloscyllium punctatum. Next base: position 58,703,209 of record NC_092775.1, read on the forward strand.
CAATTGTCCAAGAATCTCCAGAAATTAAAGATTAAAACTCCTAAATGTTACTGCAAACAACACTAGTATTATTTAAAAAACAAAGGGTGCTTCCAATTTCTTGTTTTGTTTCGTTAATTACTTACCAACAGTATTTGTGATGCAGGAAATGGGTGTAGGACTGTGTCATGCAATTGGATCTCAAGATTGCTGTACAGGTATATGGGCTACCGAACATGAATATGCAAATGATGACGAGCTAGAGGGAGACATGCTCACAGCACAAAAGAGAAAAGAACATTGGATGATCGTTGTTCGCTATTTAAGGCTGACACATCACTTGAGGAACTGATGATCTGACTTTTTTCACTAAATTGAAAAATTGGCATGAAAATCTGCATCTGAAACCTACACTTTCCTTCAAGTGAAAGGTGCTGCTCCTGTGAATAAAACAAGTGTTCAAATCACACACACGCACAAAGAGGTTTCTTGCTTTTGTTTTACTGATAGGGAGCAGTGTTGTAAATCTGTCACCCTCCATCGCGGGTGAAAACCTGGTCATCAGGTATGAGGCACTGTCAGTGTTGCTATATGTGGCACAGGTCTGGCCTATCCCCAGGACCTGTGCCGCCGCAGTCACCCGGGCCATCTTCCAATTCATTTGGAGATCAAAGATGGACCGGGTCCGAAGAGACTCTATGTACAAAGACCGGTGCAATGGGGGAAAAAACACGCCCAATGCCACCCTCACCCTGATGGCCACCTTTGTGTGTGGCTGCATCAAGCTGTGCGTGGATCCCCGGTACGCAAACACCAAGTGTCACTACGTACTGAGGTTCTACCTGTCCCCGGTGCTGCGAAGGATGGGCCTGGCCTCGCTGCCGCGGAACGCTCCGAGTAGTTGGACCGTTCCGTATCACCTGTCCTTCGTGGAGAAATTTATGAGGAAAAACACCTTTGACCACAAGTCCATCAGGAAGTGGTCAGCACGTAGCGTCCTTGAGACCCTTTGGGAAAAGGAGAGGGCGGATCCTGTCGAGCGGTTCCCTGAGCAGACTGTCAAAGCCATTTCGCAGAATGCCTCATCGCCAGAACTTTCCAACAAGCACCAAGACGTGGCTTGGCTGGTGGTGAGAAGGGCTCTGCCTGTGAGATCCTTTATGCACGCCCGGACTCTCTGCCGCACCGCACGCTGCCCTCGAAGTGGCTGCGGGGGGGACGAGACTGTCACACACCTCCTTCTGGAATGTGCCTATGCAGAGGAAGTCTGGAGAGGAATGCAGTGGTGCTTGTCGAGGTTCGTCCCGAGCAGCGCCGTGACGCGGGACTCCGTGCTCTACGGCCTGTTCCCCGGGACTCACACCGAGACGAACATTAACTGCGCCTGGAGGATCATCAACTTGGTGAAGGACGCTCTCTGGGCGGTCCGAAACCTGTTGATCTTCCAGCTGAAGGAGTTGACCCCGACCGAGTGTTGCAGACTGGCACATTCCAAGGTCCAAGACTACGTGTTGAGGGACGCGCTGAAGCTTGGGGCAGCTGCCGCCAAGGCGCGGTGGGGAAAGACCACCGTGTAAGATCGGCCTGCCGAAAGAAGAACAGGGGGCCCATACAGACGTTTTTTTGGGCTCTGCTGATGCCTCAGCCAAATATATGTATATATACAAGATTGAAAAAATGCACAGGATTGTAAAGGACAAGAATAAAGTTGAATCTGTGTTTGTAAATATGGACATATGTATGGCATGATCCAATGTACAGACCATCAAATCATTTATGAATAAAGTATATTTTTGAAATTAAAAAAAAATGAGGCACTGTCAGTGTTGTTATATGTGGCACAGGTCTGGTCTATTCCCAGGACCTGTGCCGTCACTGGGCCATCTTCCAATTTATATGGAGATCAAAGATGGACCGGGTCCGAAGGGACTCGATGTACAAAGCTCTGGGCAACGGGGGAAAAAACACACCAAATGCCACCCTCACCCTGATGGCCACCTTTGTGTGTGGCTGCATCAAGCTGTGCATGGATCCCCGGTTACGCAAACACCAAGTGTCACTATGTCCTGAGGTTCTACCTGTCCCCGGTGTTGCGAAGGATGGGCTTGGCCTCGCTGCCACGGAACGCTCCGAGTAGTTGGACTGTTCTGTATCACCTGTCCTTCGTGGAGAAGTTTATGAAGAAAAACACATTTGACCACAAATCCATCCGGAAGTGGTCCTTGAGATCCTTCGGGAAAAGGAAAGGGCGGATCCTGTTGAGCGGTTCCCTGAGCAGACTGTCAAAGCCATTTGGCAGAATGCCTCATTGCCAGAACTTTCCAACAAGTACCAAGACATGGCTTGGCTGGTGGTGAGAAGGGCTCTGCCTGTGAGATCCTTCATGCACGCCCAGACTCTCAGCCGCACCGCAAGCTGCCCTCGAAGCGGCTGCTGGGGGATGAGACTGTCACACACCTCCTTCTGGAATGTGCCTATGCAGAAGTCTGGAGGGGAATGCAGTGGTGTTTGTCAAGGTTCATCCCGAGCAGTTCTGTGACACGGGACTCCGTGCTCTACGGTCTGTTCCCTGGGACACACACCGAGACGAACATCAACTGTACCTGGGGAATCATCAACTCGGTGAAAGGCGCTCTTTGGTCTGTCCAAAACCTGTTGATCTTCCAGCTGAAGGAGTTGACCCCGACTGAGTGTTGCAGACTGGCACATTCCAAGGTCCAGGACTACGTGTTGAAGGATGCACTGACGCTTGGGGCAGCTGCCGCCAAGACGTGTTGGGGAAAGACCACTGTGTAACGTCTGCCTGCCTAAAGAAGAACAGGGGGCCCACGCAGTAAATGGGCTCCACTGACACCTCAGCTAAATATTTGGATAGTAGACGTACAGACCTGTATATACAAATGATTACTCTATCTCTGTATGCAAAGAAATGGAACGTTTACGTATGTATGGCAATTGTACAGATAATCAAAATATTTTATGAATAAAGTATATTTTTGAAATTAAAAAAAAAGCAGTGTTGTGAATCTGCCTGGGGGCCAATCAATGGTATTAGGCATCGTCTAAGGTTGAACTATCATTGCAGAGACATCATATGCACAAATTACATTTATGTGTATGAATACTTTAAAGGAAATCAGAAGTCATATGAACATAGGAACAGCAGAAGTCTATTCAGCCCCTCTAGCCTGCTGTATCATTCAATAACATTAAGACTGGTCTATTTGTGTTTCAAATTCCCATTCATCTCAATAACTCTTGTTTCTCCTGCCAACAAGAATATATTCACCTGTGTCTTCAAATTATTCAATGACCTTATCTAGCGATGTACAGTATGGAAACAGACCCTTCGGTCCAACTCGTCCATGCCGCCCAGATATCCTAACCTAATCTAGTCTCATTTGCCAGCACTTGGCCCATATCCCTCTAAACCCTTTTAAATGTTACGCCTCCACCACTTCCTCTGGCAGCTCATTCCACACACACACGACCTTCTGTGTGAAAAAGTTGCCCCTTAGGTCCCTTTTAAATCTTTTCCCTCTCATCCTAAAACTATGCCCTGTAGTTCCGGATTCCCCCACCCCAGGGAAAAAACCTTGTCTATTTATCCTATCCATGCCCCTCATGATTTTATAAACCTTTATAAGTTCACCCCTCAGCCTCTGACACTCCAGGGAAAACAGCCCCAGCCTATTCAGCCTCTCCATGTAAAGCAAATCCTCCAACCATGGCAACATCTTTAAGTCCTTTCTGAACCCTTTGCACCACATTTTGAGGTAGAGTTCCAAAGATACACTATCCTGAGAAACAAAATCTCCTTCCTGTCCCAAAACAATGACTTAATTGTTAAACAGTGACTCCAATTTTCTGGACTTGCCCACAGCAGAAAACACGCTTTCCATGTCCGCATTGACAGAACCATTAGGATCTTATCAATCTCTCCAAGCTATTCACGAGACAACCTGCTCACTCCAGCTGTCAATCACCAAACCTCTGGACCACCTCGAGTACAGCCTTCAGCGGATGCAGCTACATGCAATCACAAATGTAAATCTCTCTACTGTGGAGGTTTTTCCTCAGTGTTTGAATGAGCTGGAAAAGAGATTTCAGTATTCAGTATCGTGTACAAAATAACAGCATCAAGCAAACCTTGTGTTCCACAGAGGGAAAGCTGCCAGCCTCCTGACACTGTGAAACAGCTATTGTGCAATCAAAGGGACGGCAAAAGAGAAATTACCATTCTGACCCAACACTAGGAGGTGGAGGAGCATCAGGAGGTGGAGAGGTCAATGCTTTGGGTGCAACCTTTCTTCAGGACTGGAGATGGGTGATGAAACGGTCCCTGAGTTTACATTTGGTCTCCCCAAAGTAGAGAAGACCACACTGGGAGAACCAGATACATTAAATTAGGTTGTTATGCAGTTTAATGGTAAGTATTAATTTTATACACAATCGTTGAAGGCATTAAAAATAAATGTAAAAATGCCAAGTATATTTAATTATGATATTTCTGACAGGATGCAATGTCCAAAAACATTAATCTTTAATTCCTGTCAGATCGAGGACAATTGACGATTTACATTTATAGATAAAAAGAGTCATGTAGCACAGAAACAGGCTCTTCATTCCACCATGTTTAAGCTGACAAACAGACAGGCCCTTCAATCCACCATGTTTAAGCTGACAAACAGACAGGCCCTTCAATCCACCATGTTTAAGCTGACAAACAGACAGGCCCTTCAGTCCACCATGTCTAAACTGACAAACAGACAGGCTCTTCAGTCCACCATGTTTAAGCTGACAAACAGACAGGCCCTTCAGTCCACCATGTTTAAACTGACAAACAGACAGGCCCTTCAGTCCACCATGTCTAAACTGACAAACAGACAGGCCCTTCAGTCCACCATGTCTAAACTGACAAACAGACAGGCCCTTCATTCCACCATGTCTAAACTGACCAACAAACACCAAAATACACCATTTCCATTTTCCTGCACTTGATCCATAGCTTACTACGCCCTGGCATTCAAGTGCTCATCCAAATGCTTTGTATAATATTCCTTTAAGACAGTAATATGTCCCAAGGCACTTCATGAAACATTCTCAAACAAAATTTGAGAAGGAGATGTTAGAGGGTGAACAAAAACTTGGTGAAACATTAGGTTTTAAAGTGCACTTTAAAAAAGGACTGAGATGTTGAGAGGCTGAAAGTTTTAGATATAGAGCCTCATAGCACAGTCACCAACGGGGAGTGAGCAAGATCTTTGAAGTGCCTCTTTGAAAGAACTATTGAATTAGTCCCCTGTCTTTCCTTCCTCCATTCTGAAATTTATTACTGGATCAATTCCCACTCTTTCAAGCTGTGGATTTTGGATCATAACTTGCTGCCCAAAAGAAAACTCGAGTCCCTCAATTCTTCTATCAAGAGCAACATTTCATGAGATTAGTAAATGTTGATGTAATGAATGAAATATAACAAGTTCACCCCTGTTTGAACTGAAGTATGGCAACTGAACTCAAAATGGCTGTTCCAAGACTGCTGTTTGACACTCCAGCAGGAGGAGCTGTTATCTAAACTTGCTTCTTTATAATCATGAAATCTTTCATTCACAACGACTGGTCCTTCATGAAATAAGTGATCACAATATGATCAACTATCAGACCTGATCTGCAAGAACTACAGCAACAAAATGTGACTTCAAAAAGCAGAACATCTATGGAATAAGAATACAAAAGCAATGAAGTCACGTCTTACTCAAATAAAACTATGAAAGGCATTTAAAAAGGTAAAATATGGATGTCACAACCAAGGAGACGCAAGTTAAATAAGTTGGATAAACATAGAAATTTCAAATGGAGATACCAGGAAAATCTGTACAGGACAGGGACACAGGAAAAGTTTAACAGGCTTTCAAAAGGTTTTCTGAATGTAAAAGGGACACTGTAGAGGAAAACAGCAAAATAAGTTCTACATTCTTTCCCAGAATGTGGGCATCACTGGCATTTGTCATCTATCCCCAGCTGCTCTTGAACTGAATAGCTTGCAAGACCATCTCAGAGGGCAGTTTAAACTCAACCTCATTGTTGTGGGTCTGGAGTCACATGTAGTAGGCCTGACAAGGTAAGGATAGTGGATTTCCTTCCTGAAAGCACATTAGTAACCCAAATGGACTTTTATAACTGATGGGAATTTTGCAGTCACCATTACTTAGACTTGATTGCAATTCCAGATTTTACTAAGTGCATTTAAATTCCACCAGTGGGTTTGGGATTTGAACCATTGTACCAGTGGGCGGCACATAGCTCAGTGGTTAGCACTGATGCCTTACAGCATCAGGGACCTGAATTTGATTCCTGCCTTGGTCGACTGTCTGTGTGGGTTTCCTCCGGGTGCTCTGGTTTCCTCCCACAGTCGAAAGATGTGCAGGTTAGGGTGAATTGGCTATGCTAAATTGCCCACAGTGTTAGGTGCATTAGTCAGAGGGTAATGGGTATGGGTGGGTTACTCTTCGGGGGGTCGGTGTGGACTTGTTGAGCTGAAGGGCCTGTTTCCACACTGTAGGGAATCTAATCTACCCAGAATAACACCTCCGGAAAACGTGACACTATCACAATGCCACCATCTTCTCTTCATGTTACATATGTTTTGTTTAATATTTTATCCGACAAAATATCAGACATCTAGCTCAAATATTCAAAGAACGTTTAGTCGTGGGTGGGTTCACATCCAGATGGTGTGATACAAGAGACCGTAAGAACGTGAGGATAAATGATTAAGAGTAATTAGGGGCACCAAGCAGATCCTTTTAAAGGTATATATGGTTACCATTCCAGAACCTGTACAATCTTAACTCTGCTTTGCTTCTGAGGTACCAGAATACTGAACCTTCACGTTGATGTGCTAATCCTCCTGCATCCACTGTTCCTAAATAAATTCATATTCTTTTATCTTATGACAAAGCAAACTCAAATCTTACCTCATTTGATCACAAGGAAATGTTACATAATATTCTCCTATTGGCCTGTGGTACTGCTGTTCAATCATCATATCCATAAGGTTTGTGTCAGAAATCCACTTTCTAATTTTAGAGACACCCTACTACATCTACTATCCTACAAAGAACATCTGCATTCTTTTTCTGCAAGAATGAGAACCAAAACTATCAAAAGAAAGGTTATGAAATTTCCCAAAAAAATTTTGTTCTAAAGATCATCTGAATTAGGTGCCAGACAAGATCAGATCCCCTTCAATCTGAGATTTCATTATACACTCTCCAGCAATGTCACTGGGTTAAAAAACATTTAACAATTTTATACACAATGAAAATTTTCAACATAAATGTAAAAAATGCCAAATTTATATTTACTTTAATTATGATATTTCTTATAGGACACTCACAGCAGCAATATCTAAAAGATTAATCTTTAATTCCTGGAAGATCAAAGACAATTGGCAAACTTTACCACAGCAGCTTGTATTTATTTTATGCCTTTAACACACTACCATGCTACAGGGCATTTCACAGGAACATTTGCAAACAAAATGACAGTGAACCACTGAAAGATATTTTACAGGATGAGCAGAAACTTGATGCAAGAGGTGGTTTTAAAGGGTACCTTAAAGGAGGAATGAGATGTACAGGTACAGATCTTAAAGCCTTATAGCACGGTCACAAATGGTGCAGTAGGTGCTGCAGGTTAGTGAGGGTAGAAATAGGATAGCGCAGATGAATGCATGGCTGAGGAACAGGTGTATAGGAGAAGGATTCACATCTTTGGATCAATGGAATCTCTTCTGGGGTAGAAGTGACCTGTACACGAAGGACGGATTGCACCTGAATTGGAATGGAACTAACATATTGGGAGGGAGATTTGCTAGAGCTGCTCAGGAGGATTTAAACTAGATGAAACCAAAGTTGGAGGTGTAGTGGATAGCGAAGAAGGTTACCTCAGATTACAACAGCATCTTGACCAGATGGGCCAATGGGCTGAGAAGTGGCAGATGGAGTTTAATTTAGATAAATGCGAGATGCTGCATTTTGGGAAAGCAAATCTTAGCAGGACTTGCACACTTAATGGTTAAGTCCAAGGGAGTGTTGCTGAACACAGAGACCTTGGATTGCAGGTTCATACCTCTTTGAAAGTGGAGTCGCAGGGAGATAGGATAGTGAAAAAGGCGTTTGGTATGCTTTATTGGTCAGAGTATTGAGTACAGGTGTTGGGAGGTCATGTTGTGGCTGTACAGGACATTGGTTAGGCCACTGTTGGAATATTGTGTGCAATTCTGGTCTGTTGTGAAACTTGAAAGGGTTCAGAAAAGACTTACAAGGATGTTGCCAGGGTTGGAGGATTTGAGCTATAGAAGAGGTTTAATAGGCTAGGGCTGTTTTCCCTGGAGTGTTGGAGGCTGAGGGGTGACCTTATAGAGGTTTATAAAATCATGAGGGACATGGATAAGATAAATAAAGTCTTTTCCCTCGGGTGGGGGAGCCCATAACTAAAGGGCTTAGGTTTAGGGTGAGAGGGGAAAGGTATAAAAGAGGTATAAAAGATAAAAGGGGCAACTTTTTCACGCAGAGGGTGGTGCATGTATGGAATGAGCTGCCAGAGGAAGTGGTGGAGGCTGGTACAATTGCAACATTTAAAAGGCATCTGTTTGGGTATATGAATAGGAAGGGTTTGGAAGGATATGGGTCGGGTGCTGGCAGATGGGACTAGATTGGGTTGGGATATCTGGTCGGCATGGACAAGTTGGACCAAAGGGTCTGTTTCTGTATTGTGCATCTCTGACTCTAGTAAGGATGGGAGTGGGTCCAAGGGAGATAGTGAGGAAAGAGATCAATCTGAGACTGGTACAGTCGAGAAAAGAAGCGAGTCAAACGGTCAGGTCAGGCATGGACAAGGTAGGACTAATAAATTATACTGCATTTATTTCAATGTAAGGGGCCTAACAGGGAAGGCAGATGAACTCAGGGCACAGTTAGAAACATGGGAGTGGGATATCATAGCAATTACAGAAACATGGCTCAGGGATGGACTGGACTAGCAACTTAATGTTCCAGGATACAAATGCTACAGGAAGGACAGAAAGGGAGGCAAGAGAGGGGGGGAAGGGGCGGTGGGGGGGTGTCTTTTTGATAAGGGATAGTGTTACAGCTGTACTGAGGGAGGATATTCCCAGAAATACATCCAGGGAAGTTATTTGGGTTGGACTGAGAAATACGAAAGGGATGAGTACCTTTTTGGGACTGTATTATAGACCTCCTAATAGTCAGCGGGAAATTGAGAAACAAATTTATAAGGACTCCTCAATTATTTGTAAGAATAATAGGTTATGGTTGGGGATTTTAACTTTCCAAACATAGACTGGCACTGCCATTGTGTTAATGGTTTAGATGGAGAGGAATTTGTTAAAGGTGTACAAGAAAATTTTCTAATTCAGTATGTGGATGTTCTTACCAGAGAAGTTGCAAAACTTGACCTACTCTTGAGAAATAAGGCAGGGCAGGTGACTGAGGTGTCAGTGGGGGAGCACTTTGGGGTCAGCGACCATAATTCTATTAGATTTAAAACAGTGATTGAAAAGGGTAGATCAGATCTAAAAGTTGAAGTTCTAAATTGGAGAAAGGCCATTTTTAACAGTACTAGTCAAAAACTTCCAAAAGCTGATTGGGGGCAGATGTTCACAGGTAAAGGGACGGCTGGAAAATGGGAAGCCTTCAGAAATGAGATAACGAGAGTCCACAGACAGTATATTCCTGTCAGGGTGAAAGGAAAGGCTGGTCGGGAAAGGGAATGCTGGATGACTAAAAAAATTGAGAGTTTGGTTAAGAAAAAGAAGGAAGCATATGTCAGATATAGACAAGATAGATCAAATGAATCCTTAGAAGAGTATAAAGGCAGTAGGAGTGTACTTAAGAGAGAAATCAGGAAGGCAAAAAGGGGACATGAGATAGCTTTGGCAAATAGAGTTAAGGAGAATCCAAAGGGTTTTTACAAATACATTAAGGACAAAAGGATAACTAGGGAGAGAAAAGGGCCCCTCAAAGATCAGCAAGGCAGCCTTTGTGTGGAGCAGCAGAGGATGGGTGAGATACTAAACAAGTATTTTACATCAGTACGTACTGTGGAGAAGGACATGGAAGATATAGAATGCCAGGAAATAGATGGTGACATCTTGCAAAATGTCCAAATTACAGAGGAGGAAGTGCTGGAAGTCTTGAAATGCATAAAAGTGGATAATTCCCCAGGATCTGATCAGGTGTACCCTAGAACACTGTGGGAAGCGAGGGAAGTGATTGCTGGGCCCTTGCTGAGATATTTGTATCATCGATAGTCACAGATGAGGTGCCGGAAGACTGGAGGTTGACTAACATGGTGCCGCTGTTTAAGGATGGTAAGGACAAGCCAGGGAAATTTAGATCAGTGAGCCTGACGTTGGTGTGGGCAAGTTGTTGGAGGGATGGAATGTACATGTATTTGGAAAGGCAAGGACTGATTAGGGATAGTCAACATGGCTTTGTGCATGGGAAATTATGTCTCACAAACTTGATTGAGTTTTTTGAAGAAGTAACAAAGAGGATTGTTGAGGGCAGAGCGGTGGACGTGACCTTTATGGACTTCAGTAAGGTGTTCGACAAGTTTCCCCATGGGACACTGGTGAGCAAGATTAGATCTCATGGAATACAGGGAGAACTAGCCATTTGGATACAGAACCTGCTCAAGTGTAGAAAACAGAGGGTGGTTGAAGAGGGTTGTTTTTCAGACTGGAGGCCTGTGACCAGTCAAGTGCCACAAGAATAACCCAGTCAGTGCTGGGTTATTTACATAAATGATTTCGATGTCAGCATGAGGTATAGTAAGTTTACAGACAACACCAAAATTGGAGGTGTAGTGGACAGCGAAGAAGGTTACCTCAGATTATAACAGGATCTTGATCAGATGGGCCAATGGGCTGAGAAGTGGCAGATGGAGTTTAATTCAGATAAATGCAAGGTGCTGCATTTTAGGAAAGCAACTCTTAGCAGGACTTATACACTTAATGGCAAGGACCTAGGGAGTGTTGCTGAACACAGAGACCTTGGACTGCAGGTTTATAGTTCCTTGAAAATGGAGTTGCAGGTAGATAGGATAGTGAGGAAGGCATTTGGTATGCTTTCCTTTATTGGTCAGACGATTGAGCACAGGAGTTGGGAGGTCATGTTGCGGCTGTACAGGACATTGATTAGGCCATTGTTGGAATATTGCGTGCAATTCTGGTCTCCTTCCTATTGGAAAGATGTTGTGAAACTTGAAAGGGCTCAGAAAAGATTTACAAGGATGTTGCCAGGGTTGGAGGATTTGAGCTATACGGAGAGGCTGAACAGTCTGGGCCTGTTTTCCCTGGAGCGTCGGGGGCTGAGGGGTGACCTTATAGAGGTTTATAAAATCATGAGGGGAATGGATAAGGTAAATAGACAAAGTCTTTTCCCTGAAATGGTGGAGTCTAGAACTTGAGGGCACAGTTTAGGGTGAGAGGGGAAAGATATAAAAGAGACCTAAGGGGCAACTTTTTTATGCAGAGGGTGGAATGAGCTGCCTGAGGAAATGGTGGAGGGTAATACAATTGCAACATTTAAAAGGTATCTGAATGGGTACATGATTAGGAAGATGGGATATGGGCCGGGTGCTGACAGGTGGGTCTAGATTGGGTTGGGCTGTCAGGTCGGCATGGACTAGTTGGACCGAAGGGTCTGTTTCTATGCTGTACATCTCTATGACTCTAAGTAAGTTTGAATATCAATCAAATTCAGGAGACCATAATTGGAGGATTACAGACATCTCTCTGAGATTTATGTTGGACAAAATTATCATGAATGTCAGAGAATTGGGGCTGGATCAATAGGCAATCTGAAAATAAGGTTGGAAATATCAAAATTAAGCTGTTGCCTGATGGACATCTAATGTGAATGAGATTTGGTGAATGTTGGGACAAGGAGAGCACAGTTTTGCATTCTTGTCAGTTATCTTTCTGACTTTGCAGACAATAGCCAGAAAGGAATGGTGTTGCTGCCTAGTGGATGGACATTGTGGTGGATCCTGAAAACAGTCGTTCGGGCTTCCAAATAGTTAGCTCAAGAAATTTCTGACCATGCACTGTTGGATGTCGTATAAGCAGTTTTAGAGAGGTGGTTCTGAGGTAAAGATAGGAGAAAGTGAGGACTGCAGATGCTGGAGATCAGAGCTGAAAATTGTTGCTGGAAAAGCGCAGCAGGTCAGGCAGCATCTGAGGTAAAACTACATATTTAAGCACATATATATCATATCAGACACTATATTTTCAGATTCCGTTGCCAAGGGGGTTGTGGAGATGAGAAATAGAGAGAGACAAACAATAAGAGCACATAAGAGGTCAGGAGAAAGTGTGGACTGTAGGTGCTGGAGATCAGAATCGAGAATGTGGTGCTATTGCATTCTCAGCCATCTTCCCCCTGTCCACCCCACCCCCTACCATTTATCTTTCAGCACCCCCAGCCCACAAGCCGTATTCCTGATAAAGCGCTTATGCCTGAAATATCAATTCTCCTGCTCCACGGATACTGCCTGACCAGCTGTTTTTCCAGCAACACACTCTCGACTCACATCAGAGGTCACAATTTGTGACTTTCAAACTGCCAGTTTACTCCTGTGACATAGGCATAAACTTCTTTGGAGGAATTCTAGTCTAGAATACCAGAAACAATTTGGAGGTGACAATACAGTACATTCAAGGACTTTAGTAACAAGGCTATAGAATGCAATTGTAAGGTCCAATTTTCAAAGTCTAAAATAGTGCGCTCAGAAAGGATCAGTTTTGTGAAAGGATTAAGGTCAGTTATACAACTGCCAGACAAATAGCACACATTAATACCTTAAACGCAAACCATTGGGTGAAAAGGTGATCAAGCAGAGATGAGGAAGGTTGGAAGTACTAACTAGAGTGGGAGAAGACCTGTGCAGAGTACAAATCTGGGAATTACGTTATGAGCTAAATGGCCTGGTCCCATTCTGCAGATCTTACACAAGTATTGCAGGAAGACTTCAAAATGTCTCAGGGCATTCATCATTTTCAAAGAGTACATGCAGCAGCAAAAAGGCAAAGTGAAACCTGGGATTACACAGAGCCTGATGTTTTATAATCACAACTAATTCTAGTTCCCACACATGCTTGAACAGTATGTGGAATAAAAGGGGTTAAAAGACTAAACCGAAGTGTTTGAGCGATATGTCATGATGAAAACTGAAGAAGTTTACAGTCAAAATTGTGTGGTGCTAGAAAAGCACAGCAAGTCAGGCAGCATCCAAGGAACAGGAAAATTGGCACTTTGGACAAAAGCCCTTGATCAGGAATTTATGAAGAACATCATGAAGAAGTTTACAGTCTACTATCCAGATAGATGATGATCAGGAAGAGATCTTATCGAAGTATGCAAGGAATCCCATAATAATTCACGCTATAACATTTTTTTAATGCCATAAGCCCTCACATTTAACATGTATAGAACTTCACTGTGTAGGGGGTATCAACTGGCTCATTGTGAAATGATAATGCCACTGCCCATGCTCTAGGAACATGGGTTCAAACCTCAACATAGCAGCTTGGGGTATTTAATTTCAATTAATCCATGGATCTAAAAGCTGGTCTAATGGTACAAATAAAACTATTGCTGATTGCTATTAACTCATCTGATTTGCTAATATCTGAATGAAATGGTAGACAGGCACTGTCAATGAGGCAATGACCATCTCCAATGAGTGATGGGCAGCACGGCGGCTTAGTGGTTAGCTCTTGCTCCCTCATAGTGCCAGGTTCGATTCCAGTATTGGGTAACTGTCTGTGTGGGGTTTGCATGTTCTCCCCGTGTCTGCGGGGTTCCACCAACTGCTCCGGTTTTCTCCCACAGACCAAAGATGGGCGGGTTAGGTGATAAATTGCCTCGTAGTGTCCATGGATGTTAGGTTAGATGGATTAGCCATGTTAAATGTGGGGTTACAGAGATAGGGAAGGATGCTCTTCAGAGGGTTGATGCAACCTCGGTGGCCCAAATGGCCTCCTTCCACACTGTAGGGATTCTATGATTCTAAGAGAGATCCTAACCACTGACCGTTGATAGACTTTCAGTCACCGAAACATCCCTCCACCACATCCTCTGCTTCCTGCCTCTCAGCCAATTTTGAATCCAACATGCCACTTTGCCTTAGATCCCATGGGCTTTTACTTCCATGACCAGTCTGTCATAAAAAAAACTTTATTAAAAGCCTTGCTAAAGTCCATGTAGACGACATTAACTGAATTTCTTGCATCAACATTCCTTAAAGGATTTGATCAAATTTGTGAAACAGGTCTTTTCCTTAAATCCATACTGACTATCGTTGATTAATCTTTCTCTCCAAATCCAGATTTACTTTGTCCCTCAAAACCTTAAAGGTTAGATTGACTTCACCTTTTATTCACTCTTGTGTGGGTGTTGCTGGCTGGGCCAACCTTTATTGCCCATCCTTAGTTGTACTTGAGAAGGTGATGGTGAGCTGCCTTCTTGAATCACTGTAGTCCATGCCAGGCAGTGCCCATTTCGAACAAGACAGAATCTAACTATTGCACCTTCACATTCAATGGCATTACCATTAGTGAATCCCCCACGATCAACAACCTATTGGTTACCATTGTCCAGAAACTCAACAGGACGAACCATATAAATACTATAGCTCTAACAGTAGGTCAGAGGCTAGGAATGCTACAGCAGGTAACTGACCTCCTGACTCCCCAAAGCCTGTCCATAATCTACAAGGCACAACTTGGGTATGTGAATGAACTGGATTAGTGGTGCTGGAAGAGCACAGCAGTTCAGGCAGCATCCAATGAGCAGCGAAATCGATGTTTCGGGCAAAAGCCCTTCATCAGGAATAAAAGGGCCTGTTTCCACACTGTAAGTAATCTAATCTTATCGAAGTATGCAAGGAATCCCATAATAATTCACGCTATAACATTTTTTAATGCCATAAGCCTTACATTTAACATGTATAGAACTTCACTGTGTAGGGGGTATAAATTGGCTCATTGTGAAATGATAATTTTTACCTTTTACCTATGTGAATGAACTGGATGAGTGCAGCTGTACGACACTCAATAAATTTAACACCATCCAGGACAAAGTAGCCCATTTGATTGGTACTACATCCATAAGCATTCAGACCCTCCACCACCAATGCTCAACTTCAGCAGTGTGTACCATTTGCACTGCAGAAATTCACCAAGGCTCCTGAGACAGCAACCTTCCAAACCCATGACCTCTACCATTCTGAAGGACAAGGGCAGCAGATACACAATACCACCACCACCTGCAAACTGCATTACAAAAATTTGCCATCCTGACTTGTAAATATGTCATAATTTTGTCAATATTGCTTGGTCAAAATCCTGGACTTCTCTCCTAATGGTGTTATAGGTCTCCCTATAGCAAATGCACTGCAGCGGTTCAAGAAGGCAACTCACCAACAGCTCCTCATGGACATCTAGTGGTGGACAATAAATGCTGACCCAGTCAGCGATGTCAACATCCCATGAGTAGACTTTTAAGAATTTCAATTAGCTTTGAAAGAGAGAAGCAGAGTTAACATTTCAGATTAATGATAAGCTTTTATCATAACTGAGGAAAGATAGAAATCTGTTCTGACGTAAGGTCTTGAAACATGAGCTCTGGCTCTCTACACAGACTTCCTAACCTGTGTAGTATTTAAAGCATTTGATTAGATTAGATTATTTACAGTGTGGAAACAGGCCCTTCGGCCCAACTAGTCCACACCGACTCTCCGAAGAGCAACCCACCCAGACCCATTCCCCTACATTTGCCCCTTCACCTAACACTATGGTCAATTTAGCATGGCTAATTCACCTAACCTGCACATTTTTGAACCGTGGGAGGAAAGCAGAGCACCCGGAGGAAACCCACGCAGACATGGGGAGGTGGGAATTATACCTGGGTCTCTGGCGTTGTGAGGCAGCAGTGCTAACCACTGTGCCTGTTTTTATTTCAGATTTCCAGTATCAGCAATATTTATTTTATTTCTGTTTATGTTGCTTCTGGTTCATTTGCCAATTGCATTAAATTGGTGTCTTCTAATTAACAAAAATCCTTCTGAAACTGGAAACAGTTTCTCCTTATTCACTTCAGATATTTTCCTAATTAACCTAATCAGAGATATCATTACACCCCTGGAGGAGGCAGGACTTGAAACTCAGGCCCCTGGCTGACAGGTAGTGCCACTACCACTGTGCCACTATAGCCCTTCCTCATTTATTTCCTTTGTTTAAAGTCCAGAAGTATTATCGCATACCTGAATGAATTACCCATCACCAAGACTCCTTATTTACTTTATCAACTTCTGAACACATCAGTTTCAGCTGCCTTAATGCATCTTTTCATTTGAAATCTTGTGACTTTAGAACCTCTTTACAACTATCTGGAGCCATGTGACGTTTGTTGAGTTTTTCTTTTGCTGGTCCAATGTTATTCAAAGTCTGTTAAGGGTCTCCAACAATTAAGGGCCAATTGTCCTTTGCACCAATTACACACACAGAAATCGGTTTCCAGATCGTTAATTTAACTTAAATTTCAGTCTATTCCTGGAGATATTTTCTCACCAAGTTGTTCAGGCCTATTAACAGCAGATGTCTAGGGCAAGGTAGAACCTGAAACTGACCTTGTAGCCCAGAGGTAGGGACGCTATCTCTGTCCCACACGAACCCTCCAGTCTTTTCTCTGGATATTTTCTAACCAACCTGTTAAAAAGTGTTGTCCCACACCTCTGGGACTTGAACCTTGTCCTACTGGTTCAGAGGTGAGGATACTGCCACAATACCACAAGTACCCTCCAATCTTTTCTACACCTCAAACTTAAGGTGTCACGTGTGACTCAGTGGCAGCACTTTCACTTCAAGCCCTCTGCTAGGAACCTGAGCACAAATTCTGGGCTGACAATCCAGTGTAGTGCTGAAGGGTGCCTGTTCAATTGGAGGTGCTGTCTTCCAGAAGAGACAGTCAACGATAGACATTAAAGAGTATATGGAATCCTGTCTGATTATCCTGCAAGTAACCCCATTGCAGTGTCCAACTCTGTACTGAATTATTTCAAAGTTTTGTTTTCACTAATTTACCTGATAGTCCATGCCCAGTACCGGTGCCTCTTCCTGTGAGTAAGAATCTGCCCGTATCAATCTGTAAATCTACCATTTACTAATTTCTCGTGCGCTACTCACACAATCTGAAGTCCTTTTCCATATTCACCTCTTGCTGCCCTTCGACTCCTATGTCTCACTCAGTAACCTCACTTGTCAGATATCGTCTTAAAAAAATTCAATCGCTCCAGTCTAGCCTCATTCGTCAGCATGACATTGGTTATCAATCTCGTGGCTCCCCTCTGCACTGCCTTCAACACTTGAATATCTCCCTCAACTGTCGCTGACTAGAACCACTCCAAATACTGAAACTGCAATGTGAAAAAGGCACTGTTTCATTTGACTGCAATTTCATCTGGCTTGAATCTACTGTTTCAGTGATTGGATTTCCATCAATGGAACTTTGCCGGATCCTGTTCCTGTCATTCTTCATTTCCCACCACCTGTGGCAAGGCAAACAGAACCCTGCTAAATCCAAGATTGGATTTCAGTAAATCTCATCAGAAAGATAGTAGCAAGGTTAACCTACACATGATAACTAAACAATGAACCTTATAGTTAACAGCGTAAAGCTTGCTTCAGCCTGACTACATTCAGAGACACAAACACAGGCCCCTCATGGCCTGGAATAAATAGTGGAAACATTCACGAGGTCGGGATTCATCTGTTGAAAGAGGAATAGTCAGAATTAATGTCCCTTGTCAATGATGCACCGCTCTGTAGTTTATCTGCATGTTGAAACATTGTGATAAATTTGATGAAAGAAGCTTCTCTCAATGAACCATTTAATTCCTATTGCATTAACACTAACATGGTAGGAAATGTGCGAACAGACTTGTCACTAAGATTGAAATTATTTGTTCAGCTGCTTTCTTCCTTCCTCCTTGTCCACCTAGGTAAATCTTCGAGCAGACTCCCCATTCCCTGAACCAATGCTTCCTTGGGCTTTCTCTCCTGGTCCCTCATACCCTGTCTCAGCCCTCCTCATCGCTAAAACCCTTCCCCTGAGCATTTGATCTCAATCCCACTATTAGAAATTTGAGCTCTCTTTAAAACTAAATTCTTTTAACATTTTGCATTTAGTATTTCCAGTATAGCTGAAGGGTTAGAGCAGTAACCACCCTTCTACAAATATAAACAGACCTCAAGCATGCGAAAACAAAAGGAAGGTTATAAGAATCACCAAGTTTATAATGTTCTACTGGAATGATGTCAAAAATTTACCAGATGCTACACTCATCCAATTTCAATGATCAAAAGTATCAATTGATGCAAAAACTATGCAAAAGCTGAGTCAATTCTGAGTTTTCCTATTCTCGGAAAATCATGTGTTTTAGTCTTAAAAGGGCAACTGAAGTGCAAATGTTGGGCAAAAGGATAGCAGTCATCCTGACTAATAAGGAAATGGCCATGTCATTGGCCAAGTGGGTTTATTCAGGTGATTGGCACAATATGGGTGACCAGTCCCCCATGGGTAGGTGGGGGTAAGCATGAGGACCAATCACCACTTTCTTGAGAGGGGTCTTGAAGTTCTCCTCCAGCAGCCCAAGGGAAGATCAAAGATGGCTACCATCAAAGACTGCACGATATCAGGGACGAACACTCCACCACTCCCAAAACTCCCACCACTCCTCCACTCGAGAGAATAGCTGTGGGATTGGTAAGGTATTCTCATCTGCCATGGGCCACATGTTTACTTTGTGTCTATTTAAGTTAGAAACTGCTGCTTCTTAACAAACTCCATATACTTTCTAACATTGTTTACAGATGGCCGATTGCCTGTATTAAGTAACAATGATCACAACCTCCAAAACCTAACAGCACTAAACTAATGACCAACCTCAGATTGACTATGATCCTATTGAGTGGTAGAATGAGGCAAGTTCCTAAGTCTCACCCTCTGCCAGCACCCTACTCTGGAATGACTGAGGCTTCAAAGCAGAGCTTCTGTCTTTTATCCCCAGCATTGGCTTCCTACATGAGTGGCATGTTCGAAATGGCAGAGCAGGTGATGTTCTGCAACTGCAGAATATGGGAGCTTCTAGATATCGGTATGATCCAGATCTGCAGTAAGGGTTTGCAGCTTTAGAAACTTCAGCTTAAGAGCTGGAGGTAAACCTCAGCGACTGACACACATCAGGGAGGGGGAAAATTCACTGTACATAGGAATACGCTCACACCTATTAGGATGATTTGATCAGTATTCAGGGACAGGAAAACGTGATTGCAAGCGAGGCAGGTATAGGGAACTAGAGGGCAGGAGCATCAAAACCTCAGCCTTTGTAATTGTCCAAGAAGTTTGAAGTTCTCTCATCCTGTTTAGATTAAAGTGAGGGCTGGAGTATTGATGAGCTAACTGGATCATGGTGCCCTAGTACAAGATGCCATTCAAGAGGCAGAAGTAATCAGGATCTCATAGTCATCGGGGAGAGTGTATGAGGAGTCTAACATTATTCTCTGCAGCAGAGTATGAGTCAAGACAGTTGGGTTATCCACTCAGTGCCAGGGTTTTGGACATCTGCCCAGGGCTAGAAAAAAGCTTATAGTGGGAAAGGAAGGATGTGGTGAGCATGGTCTATGTTGGTATTAATGACACAGACACAACTAGAAAAGAAATTCTGCTGAGCGAGTATGAGAAGTTAGTGCTTGCTGAAAGGTAACCAGTTCGGGAGTACTACGTGAGCCACATACAAATTTGCACAGTGTGAATAAGATTAGAGAAGTTCATGGTTCAAAGAGTGGTTTGGGAGAAGTGGGCTACAGTTCACTTGGCAGTGGCACCAATTCTGGGAATAATTTGATCTGTACTATTGGGATGGATGACACTGTAACCTTCCAGGGACTTTCATGAGCCACATAGCTAAAAAGTAGATAGGGCTTTTTAAAAAACATCCCTAGCACCCTGCGGCAGGACCAGAATCGATACTCGAGGGGATGTATTTGCAAGTGCAGTTGGAGGTTGTTTTAATCTAACATGGCAGAGGATGGGAACCTACATAGGGAGATGGATGACAGGTAAGGACTAAAACAAAAAGACAGAAGGGGATGGGAGGAGAATTCAAGAATTGAATTGAGCAGAGCCACTATGAACAAGACTAAAAATGCTAAGAAGACAGGCCTTCATGTCTTGTACCTTAATACATGGAACATTTGCAAATAAAATGGATGAATTAGTCACACAAATATATCTAAATGGGTATGATATAGTGGGGGTTACAGAGATATGGTTGCAGGGTTACCAGGAATGGGAACTGCATATCCAGGGTTTTCAATTTTTAGACAGGATGGACAGAAAGAAAAAGGAGGGTAGCACTGTTGATTAAAAAGAAAGTGAATGCAATTGTGAGGAAGGATACTGGCTCTGGTGAGGTAGAATCTATATGGTTCCAGTTCTGAGGAAGGGTCACAGGACTAGAAACATTAACTCTGGTTTTTCTTCACAATTGCTGTCAGATCTGTTGAGTTTCTCCAGCAATTTCAGTGTTTTGTTGTTTTAGAATCTGTATAGGTTGAGCTTAGAAACACGAAGTGGCAGAAAACAATAGTAGGGGTCGCCTACAAATCTCCAATTGGAGGAGGCATTAAAAATGAAATTAATGATGCAAGTAATAGAGGCATGACTGTAATTATGGGAGACATAAAAGTGCATATAGATTGAGCAAACCAAATCAGGAGCAATACTGTAGAGAAGTAATTCTTAGAGTGTAGATGGGATAGTCTTATGAATCAATAGTAGAGGAACCAATTAGAGAGAAGGCCATCAATGAGTGGGTATTGTGTAATAAGGAAGGAATCATTAAATGTCTAGTTGTGGGTCCTCACAGACGTAACTGTTTCTGACTAGGGTCCTGAATTTAAATAAATGAAATTACAATGGTCTGAGGTGTGAACTGGTTATGATGAATTGGGGATGGTTATTTAAAGGGATGATGGTAGATAGGCAATGGCAAACATTTAATGAGTGCATAGACAGACTGCAAAAGTTAAAAGTAAAATGGAAAACATGGTCAGATCTTAAATAACAAAGGAACTTATGGATAGCATTGACTTCAAGGAAAAGGCATACAAATGGGCCAGAAAAGCAACAGACCTGAGGATTAGGAATAATTTAGATTCCAACAGAAAAAGACAAAGAGACTGATTAAGAGGGGAAAAAGTAGGAGGATAGCTGTAGCGAACATACAAAACAGTAGTTAAGGCTTCTATAGGAAGAGAAAAAGATTAGCAAAGACAAGTATAGGTGCCCTACAGTCAGAAATACTGGAACTTAGAACGGGGAGTAAAGAGATTGCACACTAATTAAATGCGTCCTTTAGTTCTGTTTTCACAAAGGGAGACACAAAACTTTTGGGGCATTCAGGGCCTAATGGGAAGGAGGAATTGAAATATCTTAATGCTAGTAGGGATATAGTGCTGGGGAAACTAACAGCATTAAAGGCAGATAAATCTCCAGGGCCTGATAACCTTCTTCCCAGAGTATTTAAGAAAATGACCCTCAAAACAGCAGCTGCACTAGTGGTCATCTTCCAAATTCTAGACTCTGGAACAGTTCCTGATTGGAAGATAATTAATGTAATACCACTACTTAAGAAGCAAGGCAGAGAGAAAACAGCAAATTATAGACTGGTTAGCCTAACATCAGTCGTGGAAAAGAATGTTTACTACCCTGATTCCTGGGCGGGTGGGACTTAAGTACAGAAAGAGATTGGATTGGTAAGGACTATATTCACTAGCCTTTAGAAGAATGAAAGCAGTGGCAGCAGAAATAGTGGTTCCATGGGTGATAATATTCCAAAATTCCCTGACTACAAGAAAGGTTCCAGTAGATTGGAAACATGTTAATATCACACCCTTATTCAAAAGGGAGGGAGGATGGCAGAAAATAGGAAACTACAGATCAGTTAGTTTAACATGTCTCACTGGGAAATTGTTAAAATCTATTATCAAGGAAGTAACGAAACATTTGGAAAGTCACAATACAGTCAGCACATATTTATGAAGAATAAATCATATTTGACTAATTTGCTAGTTATTCGAAGATATAACAAACAAAATGGATAATGGGGATCCTTGAGGTGTAGTATATCTAAACTTTCAGAATACTTTTGATAAGATGCCGCACGGAAGGTTAATAACAAGGTAAGATCACATGGGACTAAGGGTAATTTATTAGCTTGGATACAGAACTGGCTAATCAACAGAAAACAGATAGTCAGGATAAACAGTTCTTTTTCTCATTGGCAAGATTATAAGTAGGGCTTGGTCCTTGGGGCCCCAACTATTTAAAATCTATATTAATGACTTGGATGCAGTGATGGAAAGCACTACAGCCAAATTTGCAGATGACACTAAAATAGGTGGGAAAATAAGTTGTAATTAGGAAACAAGAAATTTACAAATGGATACACACACATTAGGTGAATGGAGCAAAATTGCAGATGATATTTAACATGGTGAGGTTATCCATTTTTATTAGAGAAATAGAAAGGGCACTTAATATCTAAACAGACAGAAATGATTAGGGCTTGCAAATGAGATATTAAAGATCACAGAATCATAGATCATAGAATCTCTACATGTGGAAGCTGGCCTTTCGACTCTTTGTATTCACACTGACCCTCTGTACAGCATCCCACCAAGACCCACCCCAGCCCCCACCTTATCCCTGCAACCTTGCTTTTCCCATGGCAGAACTTTAATTCAGTGTTTACCATATACTTAGTCTGCCTATCCCTGGACATCATGGTCTATTTAGCATTGCCAATCCACCTAACCTGCACATCTTCTAAAGTGTGGGAGGAAACTGGAGCACCCGCTGAGGCACCGCGCTGCCCCAGAGATGTCTTTGTGTCTGGTGTCAGAATTCCTGCTATTATGGATGCTGCTATTTGACTCTAATGTATTTTATTCTTAGACTGGAGAACAATTACAGCAAAGTCACATAACCAGTTTTCTATCAACCTTTGCGAGGGACACACAGAATAACAGCCTGTTTAGCAGCCCAAACTGTACACAAGAGAAGACATGAAGAAAACACAATAAAGAAAACTTTAAGGCAAGTCATTCATGAAAACATGGCAGGTCCAAATATTTATTTTGACAACATCACTTCCAAATACTGTATAACTTTGAGACCTATTAAAAAAACACAAAATATCTGTTTCTACATTTCTTCTATTATGTAAAAATATATAAACCCATTATTTCTCTTGCAGATTGGTAATTGCTCTGTCAATAATTCCTGCCATCAGATTTATAGTGTGGGTGAATGCCACAGGCATTCTGTGGATATTTCACCATTTCCAATCAGTCTTACTGCTCAGAGCGGCTCTTTCATCTTGCTGTTGGTCAGGATTAGGTTGCTTGTTGCTCTCATCACCATTCCAGTGTCTCTTTCACAGTGCTAGTTCATCATGATGAAATTGGATTTGCAGTGTGCTGGAAGTACATTACACAGAACTTTAATTCAGTGTTTACAGGTAGTTAACATTATAAACCCATAACGTCCCGCCCCAATCCCTACAACCAAAGAGCTACAATTTGGGGATCTGTTCCCAAATTCAAAGTCAATCCTGTTTTGACCCAGCCATTAAGAAATATGAGCTCTGCCTTGACCTCATTCATAACGTCCCTTTGGATTGGTTGGAGAAGGTGGAATATTTCAGAAGAAAGCCAAACCCCAATACTCCATAGTGCGCTGGATTGAACATATGCATCTTAAGGGTGGTCTGGGCAAGACAAGCTTTTCAGTCAAAAGGCCACCTGGAAATTGTACTGGTGTTGGCTATCCAATATTCAAGAGAGGCAATTGCAAGGTAGGATTTGCTACAAATAAAAATAAAACCTTTATTATGATAATTATACTGTTATTAACAATGCTTCACACACAATAACAAAACCAGACCAAATCCTCTTTTACACATTCTCTCGCTAAAATGTGCATAATGCAGTTGGTCGCTCTGCTTCATTACGACCTTGAAATGTGGTGTCACATTTTTCTCTCTCTATGGATGCTACCTGATATATTTATTTCCAGTATTTTTGATTTTATTTTAGTTTCCCATCAGAGACATTTTGCTTGTCTTGCCAACATAAATGTCGCTTTTATTGTGATCTACCACGAGTTAGTACTGGAACTACTAAGCAAAGAGCAAAAATCAAAAGGTATTATGAAGAGAGTCACTTTCACCTTCCTGCTCTCATTCCAAGAGCTGGGATGTAATAACCTCGCAACATATTGTAAAAGAGGTGTTATCAATTTTGAAATCTGTTCCCACTGCCGAAGAACCTTTCAATATTCCCAAAATACATCACTTATCCTAAAACCAAACACTTTACTTACTTGTAAATTCATCATTCTTCTTCCAAACTCTCAACCATAACTACATTTCATCAGAGTCCCCATAGTGTGGAAGCAGGCCATTCGCCCCATCGAGTCCACACCAACCCTTCAAAGAGCATCCCACCCTGACCCAACGCCCTCTACCCTGCCCCTGTAAGCCTCCATTTTCCATGGCTAATCCACCTACCCCTGGACACTATGGGTTAATTTAGCATGGTCAACCCACCTAACCTACACATCTTTGGACTGTGGGAGATAACTGGAGCACTGGCAGGAAACACATGCAGACACAGGGAGAACATCTATGTTGAGTTTGCACAGTCACCAGAGGCTGGAATCAAACAGGGTCCCTGGCACCTTTGAGGTAGCAGTGCTAACCACTGAGCCACCACGCCACCTTGCACCATACTGCACATCTGTGGCAAGAACAGGAGAATTTTTTCAAAGTGAAGATGCAGAAGCACATAAACAACTGAGCAATCAGATGCTCATCTCAAAACATCTGCTCAGAGACCTTCAGGCAAATATATTTTGCAACTAACTACATTTATGTTTTAATATTTCAATCTTTGTTCAACTAATAGAAATGTCGATCTAGGTATTACTGGGTCTATACTCTGCTTCTTTCACCAATTACTTTAAACCTGAGTTGCCTTATTACTGACACTTCTGCCTCAGAAACAATTTTTCTTATCTACCTAATCTATACTTTTCACAGTTTTGAACATCTCTAGTAAGTCCACACTTAACTTTCTCTGTTGTAAGGAGAGCAACTCCAGCTTTTATACCCCCATTTCTGGTACTATAATAAATTATATTATTATAAAAATAGAATTAATCTTATCGTCATGTGTACTCAAATCTAGGAATACATGAGTACGGTAAAAAGTGTACAAAGTCGCCATTCTTCAGTGCCATTTTGGTTACAAAACAAGAATAAAAAAAAACAGCAGGAATAAAAGAAAGCTAAAAGGAAATAAAAACATCCAGATCTTAAAGTCTAAGTCTTAGCGCCATAAAGATGTCTGGAACCACCGACACAGGCATTTGTGCCTAGCCCTGGCCTGAACTCTCAATTGGTCTGCAGGTCTCATACCGATCACCAGGACGAGCCACATCTTGTTACCTCCACCTCACATTGCTTGAGAAGCTTTGCCACTCCTGCTGCTGCTACCAATCTTAAACATTGGGAGGAACAACATCTTTGCTGCTGCTGCAACCTCCAATCGCCAGGAGGCTGCCACCACTCCATACATAGCCCCTTTTCGCTGCTGATGCCGAGCTGCTGCCACCTCCAAATCAACAAGAGGCACCCAGGAGGAACTGTGTCCACCACCTCAGACTGTTGAGAGGCTGCCACCATACCATGCACAGCCCGTTCTTGCTATCTTGCCAAAGCCACCAACTAACCTGCCACAAAAGGCTTGTTATGCTGTGATATTGCTTCCAGCCAGGGGATGCACGATTCCTGGATAATCATTCCCAAAGGAGAAGTGCCTGATATAGTGAATCATTTTTATATGTCTAAAGAATTTACAATGTGAAAAAATTGACAGGACATATCCATAAAAGCAATACTTTTCATAGATTTCTGATGCAAAAATACTCCAGTGGGGAAAGACACACTTCAGTGCAATACTTTGTCAAGACGGATCTGAAAATTTTAGTTTAAAATTTTGGACTGTCAGCATCCATGGCACCAGACCACAGCAACAATCGGCATCAAAGTGAGGGAACAAGATAAATGGGATAACAAAGGGTTGACTTGTTTTTACATGAAGTGAATTAAAACTGAATTGAAAGGGAGTTTTGAAATTACTGTGTGTTCACTTGTAAAACCAAAACTCAAATCAAAACTGCAGTAGCCTAATGGGTAATCTCCTATGCACATACCTTGTACTCACCGCTGCTCCACATGCTCACATCACTTTTCATGTTACACGTATTCTCCAAGAAAGGCATGCCTCCAATTACTGTCCAACTCCAATTTACCTTGAAGTGCTTCCTCTGGATATCTTGTTGCAGCTGCAGACTCAAGTAGAAGCTCCTACAAACTCGACGTGGCTAGCAGGCCATAGTTTTTCCTAGTCTGTGGCAGATCATGCAATAATGCAGCACAGGAGACTATTCAGCCCATTGTGTCTGCTCTTTTATCCTCCTGGGAAGGGGTTTTGTGTTTAATTGAGGCCACTGTAACTTGGACGCTTCAGTGCTATCCCATCGCCATTGCTGAAAAGTGCACATTTTGTACAATATTGTAAATATTATACAAGCCAGGCTACTGGCCTGACAACACTCAATGGATAAACGTATCTATGGAGCAAGGCCACTAGCCAGTGTGAGAGGAATGGTCTACCAGACCATTTCAGGAGAAACAGGACAAATGTATTCAGGCATGGGCAGAAACTCACACTAATCCCCATTGAGTAAACAAAATCAAAATATAACTCAACAAAAACCGTTGTCAACGCAAGAGAAGACCAAATTGCCTTGCCTCAACAATACAGTGTACACTCAGCTTCCAGTCAGATCTGCTTCTGTGAACAGTCTATTCATGGATACTTATCAGAGTGCTATGCAAGTACAATAGAATAGAGCTGTCATGTTCCCTAATGTGAAGGAGCACCTTTCATAACCTCAAGATGCTGGTCAGGGACGGTTACTAGTGTAATGCAACAGTTAATCTTAGCCAGCAATACACTCTCCTGTAAAAGAATAATAAATATTTGCACATCATAATGTCCCACATGCAGCAATGTGATAATGAGCATATGAACTAATGCTAACTGAGGAATAAATAATTAAACATAGGTCAGGAGACAGGGAGAACTTAATTGCTCTTCTTCCAAACAGAAACCTGCGCAGTTGAATATCATATCTGAAAGATAGTGCAGCATTCCCTCAGTACTGTACTGGAATGTCAGCCAAGGGATGGCCCTACATTCCAAAACCTTCCGTTTCCATTCCTTCAAATTTCCAGTACTTGTGGTTTCTCTCTCTACATCTGTTAAATCTTTTCCCTACTTACCGATAAACTCTGCCACAGCATCACACTCCCCTTCTGTTTTTATTGTGCCAACAATGCTGTCATTCTCCAAGATTGGGAGAAAAAGGTGGACAAAGTCTGACGTGTATGGAGGAGCAATGACATCCAGTACCTGCAAGCACACAACACAATTCAAGAATGATATAAGACAGAAGGTGGTCATTCAGCATAGTGCATGTGCTAGTTACCTAAACAGTCCCACTCCCTTGCTGTTTCTTCATAGTTTGTAAATATGCCTCTTTAAGTAAACACCAATGTCCCTTCGAAAAATACTTTTGAAATTCTCTTGAGTAGTACACTCAAATACATAACAACTTGATGTGCAAAGAAAACTTTCTTCATGTTGTTTCCAGTTAATTTGTCAAACACCCTAAATCCATGTCCTCTGGTTACTGACCCCCTTGCCAAGTGAAATTGTTTCTCCTACTTTGTCTATCAAAACCATTCATCATCTTGAATATTTCTGTCAAATCTCTTTTTAACGTTCTCAGTTCTAAGGAGAACGACCCTGTTTCTCCACATCTTTCTATGTGGCAGAACTCTTAGCACTAGGACAGACACAGTAAGCTGAATTGCTTTCTTTTATGCAACATTGTGTTTAATATTTCTATTATAGGAAATCACCTCTGTGTCCTCTCCAAAGCATTAACACCCTTGAACCTCAGAGTTGAACGCAAAACCCCAGTAGATTTAGTACGTTTCAGCACTCTACACCTCTATGAATAAAGCCAAGGATTTCATGTGGTTATAAACATAGTTTTCTCAACTTGTCCTGCCATCTTCAAAGATTGGTATATGTATAACCCCAAGCACTGCTCCTTCTACATCCCATTTAAAACTGCAGTATTGCCCCAAATCATTCATCTGTCATGGAAAATATCACTCCATGCTTCTCTGCAACATCTGCCATAAACTACCTAGCTCACCAGTCTGCCTACACCATTAATATATGTTGCTATCACCTTTGCAGTTTCCCGTATTTTGTGCTACCTGCTCATGAGAAAACGTACTCTCTCAAGTAGAGCACAACCCCCCACAGTCCCATCTCGAGGGGCTGAAGGTCCAAGCTTCTGCTCTGCAGGGATGCCAATTAGGCAAGGCTCACTGCTACCTGCTGCATGGTACAGCAGGGTTCGGTTAGACTCTTAAGGGAACTCAGCCTGTGCCAAGACTCGCTATTTGATACAAGAATGCTATGAGTGGAGTGGCTGAGGGCAGTGGTGCCCACAGAACAGCATCCCTGCCATGACTCTGCACCATTGGCACAGCAAGGGCAAGCCTAATGAAAGAAGCACAACACACCCTGTAAACCCAGAACCTATGGTCTCTGCCTCACACAATCATTCACTGAGCATCCAGTTGCAGGAAATCAGTGCACAAGCTACTAACCTCTGTGACAAAATATCTGATGAGTGAGATATCTGTGTCCAGTTTCTCCAAACATTTGCGGATGTAGCTGACTACAGGTAGGACATAACCGCGACTCAACAAGTGGACCATCCTGTCCAGAAGAGTCTTCTTCAACTCCAGCTATTAGTGACAGAGAAAATGCATTAAATATTCAGTTACCTACCCCCAACTCTCACCACCAGATATTCAGGTCAAAGTCAGGAGAAAGCTGTAGGGCTTCTGCTTTGGCTGTGTTGACATCACATTAATATTCCACCAATGTTTTTATGATGAAAGTATTAAAAATGTGACAATGACTAAATATTCTGTTTTTTGTGATGTTGTTTGGCCAAGCCACCAGGGATAACTTCTCTGTTCTTCATCAGAAAGGTAGTGTGGGATGTTTTATACACCTTTATAGGGAAATGGGGATCTCTATTTAACAATTCATCAAAAAGACGACACATCCAAGTTGAAAATCTCCTTCAGTACTGCATTAAAGGTTATATCATGGAGTTTCCACCCTACAATGATGCAGGGAGACTGTGCACAACCACTGATGCAGTGCTCCTCCTGCACTGTCAGCCTTGATTATTATGGACACAAAACCTACAGTGAGAGTTGAACCAAGAAACTTGTAATTCAGAGGTGAGAGGGCTATTAACTCCATCACAGCTGGCCCCAGGATTGCTATTAAGAGTAGCTTATCAAAGGAACCTTCCAAACCACCTTGCACGCTGGCTTATCATGGGTTGGAGAAATGGAAATAAATCTTGAAACAGAAAAGGCAAAGATGAACCTTTCTCTTATCTTCTCTTATCAGTACCCGACTAACATCTGCATGTAGATACGAGGCAAACATTTATTGAGAACTGGCAGAAAACTTATCCTTTGGGTCTCAGTGCACAAATTAGCAGACAACATGTGAAGCTGTGTGGATCTTTATTCTAACTGTATCTGACTCAAAGATGTACAAGAAAAAAAAAGCCCAAAATGTCGCTTGCTCTCACCGGATGAACGAGAACTTTTCACAGATAGGAAAGTTTCCCTATGTTATTAAGGTACATGTTACACATTCCATATATCATAAGTACGCAGGAAGTGCACATGTCACAATGCTTTGAAAACTCAGCTAGAGATTATCCATACTGTACCAGAAAGAGTTTGATTCTTACACAACTACATCATTATATCATAATGAATCTCCACATTACTGTAAACTGTGCTGAACAACAAGATAAATTCTTCCAATGGTTTTGCAGTTTATGACCACTGTCCAAAACCAATTAGGAGAATGCTTAATAGATGCAGAATGGAGCCTTAAACTTTGCTGAAAGCACAAAACTCAGCTAAATTTCTGCCAGATTGTTCACACTATGTTTTCCGGTCTGCACCAGAATGTGACCTTCATCCTGAGGCCCCCAGTCCAACTATTCGGAAAACAAACAAGCAAACTGACATTAGATTGGCATGTGTTTTGTATTGTTTTTCCATTGTCTCCATCAGTCCTCTGCTAATCCAAAGCAACAGAAGGATTACCTGCTCCATGACATCAAGCTGGGAATGTTCAGTCTCAAATAGTTTCACAAGGAGCTGCAGCACTTGGGGATGGAGGAGTTGGTGGCAGGTACTGATCTGAAGAAAGACACAAAAGCACAGGGTGACAATGATAAGCAGGTCCTAAATTCTTTGATAAACAATACCAATACTGCAGCTCAGGTCCCCAGATGGAGAAGAGGCACAATATTGCTCAATCTCATCTAAGCTGATTTCTACTAGGACAGCAACAGCAAGGTTACAAATGGGCTCAGCAATCCTAAAGTTAACCAACAAAAATTATGACTATTTAGTACTGTCAGTTCCAAAACATTTCTTTCTTATTTGGCTATTTGTATGCACAGCAACTTATCTTTACATCACAGTAATGCAATGCACAAGGGCAGTGGGTTGGAACATTCCTTTGATGTCTTGGCTCTTATCAGCAACCCTGGAGCCAGTTGTGCCTGAAGCTTAGGTGACATCTAAAAGGGTGAGAGTGATCACTTGAGTGATTGATGTGGTACTCCCTGCGTAGCTGTATGGCTTTCAAGTGCAGCATGCAGCTTACAGGAAACACCTTGTTTACATCATTTCCCATCCAAACACACCCAGAAAAGGATCGAAAAGTGTGGTGCTGGAAAAGCACAGCTGGTCAGGCAGCATCCGAGGAGCAGGACAGCTGACATTTCGAGCCAGAGTCCTTCATCAGGATTGAGGCAGTTTATGCCTGAAACGTCAACTCTGCTGCTCCCCGGTTGCTGCCTGACCTGCTGTGCCTTTCCAGCACCACACTTTTCAACTCTAATCTCCAGCATCTCTTGTCCTCACTGACACCCAGAAAAGGCCCAGTTCTACCAAATCTGGATTCTATAACCCACCATAATCCATCTGCCAACAACTTTACCTATAGCTAAGCACTTACACAGGATGTTGCTTGGGATGGAGCATTTCAGCTGTACAGAGAGGCTGGATGAGCTTGGAGCAGAGAAGGTTGGGGATGTGGGAGTTAAAGAGATCTACAGGATTATGAGGGGCATGGTCAGAGTGAACAAAAAACAGCTGTTCCCCTGAGTTAAAAAGGTCAGGAAAGGGGGCACACTTTTAAAGTCAAAGACAGGAATTTTAGAGGGAATTTGAGGCGAAGTTTTTTCACTCAGGAATGCACTGCCTGGTAGAGTAGTTGAGGTGGGTAACCGCAACATTTAAAAAGTACTTGGAAGAACACTTGGAATGTCATAACATTCAAGGCTCCAGGCCTAGTGTGGGAAGTGGGATTAGTGTAGGTAGTCGTGTATTTTTGATGGTACAGACTCAATGGGCAAAAGAGTATCCTCTGTACTGTATAATTCTACAATTCTCGGAAACTCTATGGGGCATTTACAGCTGCTAGTTTCCAATTGTGTCTCACTGTTTATGTGAAACATATCGCTTAAGAATGAAACTCTTTTCAACCCAGGTCCCTCTGTCAATATGAAGCAGCTCCAGATTAGGTACAAAAAGAATACAAGCACCACCCACTGCTATTCAGTTTCCACATCTCCTGGCCTCTTATTAGTGAAAGTACCAACTTAATAGCCACCCAGTCAGTTCTCAACAGTTAGAAATATCTGTTTTCAACAGGAGGCTTGGCAAATAAATGGCAGTCAAGGTACTCAGAGGTACTTAATAATAAAATATAAGGCATTGAATCTTTTACAACATCCTCGTCATGTGAGGCCTCAGTTTAATGTGTCTCGGTAAGGATGTTCACTGGGTGAGTGCTACATTGTCAATGAAAACACAATGTTTTGATTCAAGGGTCAGCAAGCTACCACTGAACCAAGACTAACAGTTATAGATAGGTAAGGTTAAGTCAAATTAATGTCTAAAAGTGAACCAGTAATAACGGAATATGTATTAATGAAAGATACCTTTAGAAGAGGTATCAGAAACACCACTTCTGAAAAAATCATAACAGACTCAAAACATTAGCTCTGTTTCTCACTTTACAAATACTGCCAGACCTGCTCAGCTTATTCACTATTGTGTGGTTGTCTCAGATTTCCAGCATCCACAGCATTTTCCCTTTATCAAAAACATGACAAAAATGTCTGGAACTTGTTCTAGGTGCTTTTGAGATGATCATACAGTGATTTTCAGGGTCACAGTTGAAAGCCTTGAACATATTCAAGAAAGAGATTGATAATTTTTTAGATTTTAAAGGCATCAAGAGGTACGGGAGAAAAAGCAGGAATAAAAGTATGGAAACAGTGATCAGCCACAATCATCTTAAGTGGCAGAGTAGGTTCAAAGGACTAAATAGCCTACTCCTGCTCTGAGTTTCTATGGTTCTGCTGTTAAACTCACCAGACAACCACATCTATACATTGTGAACCAAAATGCTATCAGAAGCAGGAACCCAGGTAACTTGTGTTTTTTTCCACCTGAACTAGATTAGCAGGACTGATAACAACAAAGCAATGACTATCCCCATCCGAGATGTGCTAACGTGGTTCAGAACAGGAATAGGATGAGAAGCAAGTGATAGACAGGGCTAAGCAATTCCACAGCCAATGGATCATATCTAAGATCTGCAGCCCTGCTACTTTCATTTGTGAATGGTGGTGAACAATTAAACAACTGACTGGAGGAAGCAGCGTCAGGAATAACCCCATCCTCAATGATGGGGGAGCCCAGCCCGTCAGTGCATAAAAGGCTGAAGTTTTCTTAACAATCGCCAGCCAGAAGTGGATGATCCATCTGAGTTTCTTGTTAATATCCCTAGCATCACAGATGCCAGCTTTCAATCAATTCAATGCATTTCATGTGAACTCAAGTCATAGCTGAAGGCTCCTGGATAAACACTCTGGGCCTTGAAGACATTTTTACAAAGGTAATAAAGGCCTGTGCTCCAGATCTAGCCACACCACTAGCGAAATGGTCTCACTACAGGTACATCTACCCAGCAATGCGGAAAATTGCCCAGATATGTCCTGTCTACAGAAAGCAGGAGGAATCAAACCCTGCCAATTATAGCCCCAATCTACTCGAACATCAAGAAAGTGATGTCAAACAGCACTTAACAATAACCTCTTTAGTGTCACCCAGTTTGGGTTTAGTCAGGGCCACTCAGCTCCTGACATCATTACAGCCTTGCCTCAAACCTGGTCAACACAGTGAACTTGATGGCAAATTAGGGTAACTGTTCTGACATCAAGGCAGAATTTAACTGAGCGTGGCATTAAGAAGCCTTAGTAAAACTGAACTCAATAGGAATTTGCAAGGTAAATCCCTGCTGTCTGGAGTCATACCTAGCACCGAGGAAGATGGCTGTGGTTGTTGGAGGTCAGTCAACTCAGCTCAATGACATCCATGTAGGAGTTCCACAGTGTAGATATTTTAATCAAATGTTCAGAGAGGTTATTACACACCTCTGGAATAGCTGGGCCTTAAACTCAAGACTCCTTGCTGAGAGGTAAGAACACTACCAGTCCATTACGAGAGCCCCTCTTTCCTCAGGGTAGGGTCTGAGGTCCAACAATCTTCAGCTGTTTCATCATTGATCTTCTCTCCAGTTTAATGTCACAGGTAAGTTGTTCACTGATGATTACACAATGTTCAACACCACTCAAAACTCAAAATACTGAAGCAGTCTATGTCTTTATGCAACAAGACCTAGACAAATTCAAGCTAATGATTAGGGAGTAACATTTACGGCACACAAGTGCCAGGCAATGACAATCTTCAGAATGCAACCAGTGTCCCTTGACATTTAGTGGCATTACCATTGCTGGATCTCCCCACTATCAACATGCTGGAAGTTTCCATTAACTAGAAACTGAACTGGAGTAACCATATAAATACTGTGGCTACAAGAGCAGGTCAGAGGCTAGGAATCCTGCAGTAAGTATCTCATGTCTTAACACCCAAAAGTCTGTCCACACCTACAAGGCACAAGTCAGGAGTGTAATGCAGTATTCTCCTAGAAAGGTACAACTTAAGAAGCCTAACACCATCCAGGGCAAAGCAGTCTGCCTGACTGGGAGCACATTCACAAACATTCACTCTCTCCACCCATGACATCCAGTAGCAGCAGTCTGTGGATACCCCTAAGACTCTTTCAACAGCACCTTCCAAACCCAAGATCTCTACCACCTAGAAAGTGACAAGGCCAACATTTACAAGGGAACACCAGCACCTGCAAGTTTCCCTCAAAACAACATACCATCCTGACTTCAGACTTCATTGCCATTGTGTCACTGCATCGAAACCCTAGATCTCTGACCCTAACAGCACTGTGGGTGTCCCAACACCCCAAGAACTACAACCATTCAAGAAGGAAGCTCACCTCCTTCTTCCGCGAGGCAATTAGGCATTCCCTCGGCACAACATCGTGGGCTGAAGGGCCTGTGCTGTGCTGTATTGTATTGTTCTATGTTCTATCTCTCAAAAGAATTTAAAAACACAGATTTAATTGTTATGTCCTTCTTCATGGGAAAAGAGCTCCTATCTTCCAACACGACAAAAAAAGATCTTAAGTTAACTTAATGATACAGGATGGAGATTGTATTTATTTCAGTTACCTCATCCAGTAGTGCTAGGTGAACAGGTGTATGGTCAGTCTGCAACTGAAAATAGCTGGGCTCTGATACTGTCCAGTCAACCCATTTCAGCACTCCCATTGCTACCACTGGGAACCTAATAATCAGAACAAAATAATCAGGTATCATGATGCAAAAATACAAAGGCGAGTATTGCTTGCACTTAGACTGGTAAAGAATTCAATCATCACTATTCCAACAGTTCCCATTGACGTACTAAATTTTAGTCCCAGAATACCTTGGCATTTCTTAATATATCTGGCTAATTCTGGCATCTGACAAAAAAAGGACAAAGCCCATCAAACCGCCAGTACCTCAGACAAGCAGGATCACTGTCCAGCACACCGACAGAAGTTTTGGATGTTATTATACTCTGCTATAGGCTTTGTACAGCGCGGGTTTAAATGAAGAGTAAAGCTCTGCACTTTCTAATCAAATACTCCCATGTCAGGGCACTCCATTACAGATCAATCACTAGATGTCTCTCAACATAAACACAAATCTTTCAGCTTTATGCAAGAAGCATTGAGGTTTAAAGGTATACAGAGCTTTGTGGGCTGACAGTTTCACATAGCTGATAAGATGGGGCTGTGAAATTTAGTGCTTTATAGAAATAGA
This sequence comes from Chiloscyllium punctatum, assembly GCF_047496795.1. Classification (NCBI taxonomy): domain Eukaryota; kingdom Metazoa; phylum Chordata; class Chondrichthyes; order Orectolobiformes; family Hemiscylliidae; genus Chiloscyllium; species Chiloscyllium punctatum. The sequence goes on from NC_092775.1 coordinate 58,738,896, forward strand.
GCGCGAGTATTTGTAGTAAAGTAGGCCATAGAGAAGAGGAGGAGAAGTGAAAGCTCTCAGAGATAATGCAGGGGATGGGTGTTGTGTAGAGAATGGCAATAAGGGAATGGCAGTAGGTAGAGGTTCAGTGTTGTACAGATGGTCCCATACCCTATGACAATCACTGCATACAATGACAGAGGAGCCTCAAGGCTCCAACATATCCCGTGGAACTCACCGAATACATTGATAGAGGGTCCCCAGCTCTGCAACTAACTCTGAAGCCCCTTTGTTTTCATTGCAGCACAAATTGTGAACGGTTTCGATGGCCTTTGATGTTGATTTCAGCTCATCTTTGTTGATATTAAATCTTTTGTTCTGTCGATATCAACAGCACATCTGAGTTATAGAGATACAAAATACTGAGACATATTACAGCTAGTACATTCTGGACTCAAACATTCCTTGGCCTTTTCCAAATTTGTCTTGTTCTCTCTGTAAATGTTGCAGTTTTCTATCCTATTTTCTAATCAACCTATTCAGAGATGTTATCATACACCACTGAAGTAGGTGGGATTTGGACACAGGTCTCTCAGTCTAGGGATAGGGGCACTACCACTGCATCGGAAAAGGGCCCTAATCATAAAATGTTTCTAATCAACCTGTTCAGACATGTTATTACACACCTCTGGAGCATGTGGGACTTCACCCCTGGCCTCTCATTCCAGAGGTAGGGACACCACCATTGAACTACAAGAAGGCCCTCATCATAAAATCAAACTTTTAATTTTTAAAAAATATAACCTATTTTTCTAATCAACCAATCAGAGATGTTATTGCACACCTCGGGAGCAGGTGGAACTTGGAACTGGGTCTCTCAGTCCAGGGTTAGGGATACAGCCACAAGAGAACTTCATCATAAAATTAATGCATTGGTAACAAATTGTTTTCAAACTTTCTAATTACCATTCCACCATTCAACTCCTAATTAGCACTTAGACACTGATTACCTGCTCACCAATGCTCAGTTTCCATTCCAACAGGACAACTCAGCAGTCCAAAAATAGACAACAGAGTTGAATTCTGCAGATATGTTTTGGTCAGCATAGAACCAAAGGGCCTGTCTCCATGTTGTAAGACTCTGACTCTATATGGGAGTGGCTGCCTACAACATCCACACCGTACTTGATCACGTGTGACACCAAGGTGCTCTCACAAAACTAAAGTTACTGAGAATCAGGAAAAGGCCACACTAGCTGTAACCATACCCAACCGAAAAGAAGATGGCTGTCGTTATTAGAGGTCAATCATCTCAGCACGAGCAGGAGTTCTTCTGGGCAGCATCCTAGATCCAACTCTGTTCTGTTGCAAACATCAATGACTTTTTCTCTATCACAAGTGGAGCCATTCGCTGGTGATTTGAAAATTTCCATTCTACTCCTCAGATCCTGAAGCAATCCATGCCTACATTCGACCAGACCTGGTCAACTTTCAGGCTTGGTGTGTTAAGTGGTGACTAAAAATTATGTCACACAAATGCTAAGCAATTACCATCTCCAATAGGGAGAGTCCAAAAATCTCCTTTATATCCAAAAATGTTACTATGATCACTGAAGCAGTTTAACTGTCTGAAGTGAAACACAGCATCTCTGATGATGCAGCACTCCCACAGTTCTATATTAGAGTGCCAGTCAAGGCCACATTCCCAAGTACAGGAGTGGGGCTTGACCCTATGATCTTTTGACTCCAAGATGAATATTTCCAAAACATGGTCGCAATGTCATGATATTTAATCAGTAGAATTTATTTGTTCTTTTAAAAATGTTATATTCCAAAAGACAACTGTGCTAAAACAGAATTCAAGTCCACACTTTTATGTGAGAGCTACATTTATAGCCCAGTGATTACTATCTCCCCTTATAACCAATTCAAACTCAACTATTATCCATTAGGTCTCAGTATTCGTTCAGAACACATTGGATGATTTAAAAAAAACAAAATAAGACGTGACAACAGATTACATTCCCATTTGTTCTTTGCACATTTAAGTTCCAAGAATCCTTTCGCTGGTATACCTAACATTTTCTTAGAACTTGATGCTTTCTCTATGAAACAAATCAATAGCTAACTGCTGCTATCCACCTATTTGGAGATCTCTCCATTCTCCTCCATCTATTTTCACATTGCAGTACCAATTCTCTGTCTTTTTGCAATCACACATCATGATGAGAGCACATTATCCCATCATGACTTATTATCAATGAAGCACTCAATTGATATTGCTGCTAATTCCCTGCTTGGAATCTCTTCCAATAATTTCTCCCACAAGAAAGATATAAATCCTCCTTGCATTCAAGAACCCATCTCAATGTTTTGCATAAGGAAAACAAGAAGTTTCACGTTCCCGGTATCTCCCAATGATGAAAGCTTCCTAACACAATGCTGTGTTTTTTTAATGCTTTGTACACCCAAATAAACTTTCCATCTTGAGATTTTTCATAGTTTTACTCTATTTTAATACTTCAAAGCTGGAATCTGGCCTTATGAGATGGCCAGTCAATTCTGCTGTCCAAGTGGCCTGGACTACAGCAGTTCAAGAAGGGAGCTCATCGCCACTTTCTCTAAGGCAATTAGGGATGGGTGATAAATACTGGTCCAGCCAGCAACACACATGTTCCATAAGTGATTTAAAAGAAAACTCAAACTTCAGTACTCCTTCTTTTCTGTTTTGGAAGCCCCACTTTGATGAATAGCACTGGGATTAACATATTCTACATAAGGTTTGATCCATTCTGCCTGATTTCCAATTCAATACATATATAAAAGCCTGATTTCCAATTTTGAATTCAACTTTAAGCTCATTTCTGAGAAAGTTTTCAAATTCACTGTTCCCATCTACAAACAAAATCATTTACATGCACTACAAAAAGAACTGAAAGCTCCCCTTTATGATGACAGTAAAACATGGCAGAGTCTGCTTTTAACTGAAGACAACCCAATTCTAATGAATCAGAGCTTACTGAGAAATACCAAGCTGTAGACACATTATTTAGGCCATATACACATGTATTTAACTCCCACAGTGTCTTCAATGCATTTTCTGCCTCTTTTGGAGGATAAAGACATACTTTCCTCTTAAGCTGGTCTCCATACAGAAATGCAGCTTTAATATCAATTGAAGTGCACTCCCAAGTATTTGTTGCTAACAAATATAAAAAATTCAAAATTGCTTTTTCTGCCAGTGAATCTACTCTTATATCTTGATTTCCCAGTCTTTCTGCAAAATCATTTCAGATCATACTAGGTTAAAACAAGCAAATAAATAAACTAGCAGATTTCCCAAGGATTTGGGTAGTCTGGAACACCCTGATGATGGTTAGCTGCTAGTTTATTCTTCACTGTTGTTTTTAAATTGCTCAGTCACTTGGAACTTGTTTGAAAAATGTTTTACTCTAGGTCAACAAGTGAACTTGATTTTTAAAGACTGTTTTGCTTCAGCATTAAATATGATGTCTGAATTGTAAGAGGCTGCCAGACACGGTACATATATGTGTATACATAAAATATACAGGCTGCCTACAACAAACTTCCTAACAATGTCCTTTCCTTGCTGCTTCCAATTTACTGCCAAGGCATTATCCATCTTAATAGTAGGAGAAAGTGAGGACTGCAGATGCTGAAGATCAGAGTTGAAAAATGTGTTGCTGGAAAAGCACAGCAGGTCAGGCAGCATCCAAGGAGCAGGAAAATCGACGTTTCGGGCATAAGCGCTTCTTCAGGAATGAAGAAGGGTTTATGCCCAAAACGCGATTCTCCTGCTCCTTGGATGCTGCCTGACCTGCTGCACTTGGATGCTGCCTGACCTGCTGCGCATTTCCAGCAACACATTTTTCAGCTCCATCTTAATAGTGGCTGGCTACATCCCTTAGACAAAGACCTTTATTCATTCATTTTTCCTCTTTTGCCCAGTTCTGTTGGACTACAAGAGGTTAAATAAATTGATAATTGGTAATGCCAATTATTAGGAGATCAGGAGTTTGCCAATTTTAAAATCTGAGAAAGGAATGAGGTTCAATGAAAGACCAGGAATGGGCCATGGCCTCACCTCAGTTGAAAGCACTTGGAAATAAGTACAGATGGAAAACGCAAGTAAAATTTAAAGGAATAATAACCCACATAACAAAGACAAAATAGGAAGAGATGAAAAAGGTTGCATGGAAGACAGTTTGTAGGATTCAATAGCCAATCACTAGGTTTTCCTTTTAATTTGTTCATGAATTAGATATGTTCAAAGAATAGTTTATGCACTATTGCACAAACATTCTGTCTGTTGATTTGGAGATGCCGGTATTGGGCTGGGGTGTACAAAGTTAAAAATCACACAACATGGACTATAACCTGGTGTTGTGTGATTTTTAATTCCGTCTGTTGACATAATGCATACTATTACATAAATGTACTGACTCCTGAAGACATCATTCCAACTGATATCAGAGTATTTGAAATATACAGCTGACCTTTTTCCATGACTCCACCACACTGGCTGCATAGGCCAGGATGTAGATGTATTTGTGTTTATGCTCAGGGTTGATTTTAGAGCCTGGTTTGAAGAGGGATTGCATGAACAGATCGAGGAATGCAGGGACTCTGATCTGGAAGGAGACACATAAGGATCAAATTAGATTTCACAATGCGTGGGTAAGAGAACACACTTTCAGGGAGGTAATTAATCATCAAAGGGAGTTGAGAATAGGTACACTGGTCACAGTTTGTGACATCTATTTTCAAACTTAGAGATATTCGCACATACAAAATGTAAATAAATTTCTATTTCTTTAAGGGTGACCCAACCGAAAGTGATATCTCAAATATCCACGCAAACTGGGCAACTGCTTTGCCAACATTCTGTCTGCAAAAATGACCAAGCTTCAAGTTGCCTACCACATCAACAGGCCACTGTCTTCCCAGCCAATATTTCTGTCTCATTCTTGCTGCAGTGCTCCAGTGAGATTCAGTGCAAGCTGGAAGAACAGCATCTCATTTTTCACTTTAAGGGTAACTCCCCTGATGGTATCCAGCATAGCATTTAGTCAGATTTGCTGCTTTATGTTGGTAAAGGAGCCCACATCCCAAGTATCTCATTTATTAAAGAGTTCAAACAAAGGCTTAATTTATTGTCAAACTTATCACTAAGTGGCATACAAACTGTGCAGAAACTTGGGTTTTTAGTGCCACGTCACTGCAAAGTTATGGAACAGCAGCTGCCTGGAACAGAGATGCACTGTCCATATATTCACACTGTAGGGTTGAGACAAACGCTGAGAATTTCCTCACTGAAATCAATTGGAACATCATTACAGCATGGCAAAGCAAAGTGTTCCTAATAAGAGTAGCCAGGAACATAAAAACAGTTTGTAAAAATCAAGAAAACAAAGAAACAAACAGCTCTTGATGTAGGACAAGTCTGTTTTTCTTATAATGCAAACAAAACTATTTCAGTATTCTGTGGTAATGTAATCTTTCTGTGAATATTTTCAATCAAATGAATACCACAATTTCACTTTAATAATACAAAGACAATACTACAAAGCTGGACCACAGAAAACCCTTCATCAGAACTCTGGAAAATCTCATCTTTTTATTTGTTTACTTCTAGCATCATAGAATCCCTACAGTGTGGAAACAGGCCATTTGGCCCAACACGTCCATCCCAACCCTCCAAAGAGTATCACACCTCGACCCATTCCCCTACCCTATTACGTTTTACATTTTCCCATGACTAATGCACCTAATCTACACGTCCCTGAACACTATGGGAAATTTAGCATGGCCAATTCCCCCATGGACTGTGGGAGGAAACCAGAGCACCTTGAGGAAACCCATGCAGACATGGGGAGAGAGTGCAAACTCCACACCGATAGTCACCCTAGGCTGGAATCGGACCAGGGCCTCTGGCGCTGTGAGGGAGCAGTGCTAACCACTGAGCCACCATGCCACCCATTTTATTTTAAATTTTAATCCCTTTTTACAAATTTAGAGTCTGTAATGCATCAATGTCTGAATGATGGACTGAATCTCACTTCATAATTTTAGGCACCCGACTCTCCCGTTTCTGTGAGATTTTATCCAGATCAGGTCAATGTGAACCAACTGAAAGTGATATCTCAAATATCCATACAAACTGGGCAACTGCTTTGCCAACATTCTGTCTGCAAAAATGACCAAGCTTCAAGTTGCCTATCACATCAACACGCCACTGTCTTCCCTAGCCAATATTTCTGTCT